>NC_085844.1:91956829-92652662 GCF_035594765.1 Anolis carolinensis
TTTTCAAGCCCTATCATCTCTGATCCTGTAGAAATGCCAATATGACTAGGAGCCATTGATAGTCCTATCCTACATGACTATGGACCTTATCACATAGTGATATACCCCTCCCCTGATAGCCTTTGCATACTGGATTCCTATGGATCCTATCAAATGATGCATGGTTCTTTTCATAGGTAACCCATAAGCACCCGTTGACAAAGGATCTGTCAACAGTACCTTTTGAAAGACAGATCTCCAATCGTCATTACTCATCCTTTATCTCTCCATGAGCGTCAGAGGTCTCACTTTTAATGTATGATTAATTCCCATCTGCTGCTCATAAGCTGTGCCAATGGCATGGTTTGGGGGTGGTCTTTTCCTATCGTTCAATTCTCCTTTGTTGAATTGGCTGGTACTACACTTCCAATTACATTTGAAGAAATCCCCCAAGTAAAGCCTCCCTCGCAAGTGCAGTTGGTGAGGATGAGAGACAGGGCCTTTTCAGTGGTGACCCCTCAGTTGTGGAACTCTCCCACTAGTAACATCAGATCAGCCCCCTCCCTCCTCACCTTCAGGAAAAACAGAAAATGTGGATGTGGGACCAAGCTTTTGGATAATCTCTCAGTGCAATATGTGAATGTGGAATGGTGCAATGATAACTGGAACAGCCTGGACGATGATATTGGGTTATGTGATTTTAATAATTTTAATGTTGAAATGTTTTTAGCAGTTGTTTTAATGTATATGTTTTTATTTGCTGGATATGTTTTGTATAACATTAAATTGTGCACCACTCTGAGTCCTCTTCTGGGTGAGAAGGGTGGGATATAAATATGGCAAATAAATAAATAACAGAATTCCAACCATGCTGAATGCATTAAACATTTTTATGTTATTACATTCTTTCATATTATTCAGCTATTCTACATTGATCCTATTGGTGACGTCCTTAGAAATATCTGCTGTAGTTCAAGGGGATGTTGATTAGAACTCTCTAGCCCTTATCATCCTACATCTTTATGCTATATTGTTCTGTTCGAAATCTGCCAGTCTTGTAAGGATAGCTGATTGCTGATCACTCTCTATCACATTTTTGATGCAGTTGCACTTTAACAGCATCATTTTTATGGGTTTTCCCACATTAATGGTATCATTTCTATATTCTGCCCCTTGCTCCCAAATTGGTTCATCCATTAAAAAAACCACATACGGTAGTCTCACTTATCGAACATAAACGGGCCAGCAGAACATTAGATAAGTGAATATGTTGGATAATAAGGAGAGATTAAGGAGATGCCTATTAAACATCAAATTAGGTTATGATTTTACAAATCAAGCACCAAAACATCATGTTATACAACAAATTCGGCAGAAAAAGTAGTTCAATATAATAAATAATGATAAAACTTTATTTATATACCGCCCTATCTCCCGGATGGGACTCAGGGCGGTTTACAGTCATAAAAACAACACAAACATTACATAGCAACATAATAACACATTATTAAACAAAGTAAAATAATACAATTATAACAATAAATAACACTTACATGACCAGATCAATATGCAGTAATGCTACGTAGTAATTACTGTATTTACGAATTTCGCACCAAAATATCATGATATATTGAAAACATTGACTACAAAATGTGTTGGATAATCCAGAACGTTGGATAAGCGAATGTTGGATAAGTGAGACTCTACTGTAGTTATAATAAAATAGTATGATGATGCTTCCCTGGCATGACTGTACAACAGCATCACAATGGCAGCCCTTTGTGACTGCAAGTTCTTTTATCAATAGGTTTTTTAAATGTGGAATGTGAAACAAAAAATAATGATGACACACTACATCTCGAAACTTTATTCCTCTCTCTTACAGAGAAAAAAGGAGCAGTTGCTTATCCATTGTAAAGGTGAAGTTTGGAGAACCTTTACAATCCCTACATACAGTAGCCCTTACACCAGGGGCTACAAGAAAATTAGAAGTTGCTTTCTAATTATAACTACAACATAACTGGCATAATAGTGTTCTTTCCTTGGACTGCAGTTCATTACTATTTAAAGTAATTGTTTGAGCTTTGTATTGGTTCTCTGACCAACATCTTACAAACTTTTCTGTAATGTTTTTGAGTCACTCAAGACATTGGAATGCCCTCATTATGCTCCCGGTTTACAAAATAAGGACAGAATGGGACCCACTATCTTGGGAAACACAATTTTTCCATTCCACGCTTGCCAACACAGCTGCTAGGACAAAAGTTAATGGATGGAGTGAGATCACTACATCCTGCTCTCATTTGGAGAATCATTATTTAGGTGGAATTTAAGGCAAGAACAGAGATAAGGTGGAAGGTGAGCAACAATTATTAGAAAGACTTTTGCTCTTATCCAGAAAGGAAGATGGGTTTACAAAGGCAATTTCATCATATGAATGTCCTTCCTTAATTAAGATTCCAAGGACTTAATTATGTTTGTAACTTATGTGAATTGTGTTATGTCTTGTTTATTTAAGATGTTTTTATAATGTGATGTCAAAGGCTTTCTGTGTGATTGATAATCTATGAGTTGTTGTGAGTTTTCCAGGCTGTATAGCCATGTTCCAGAAGCATTCTCTCCTGACATTTCACCCTCATCTATGGCAGGCATCCTCAGAGGTTGAGGGGTCTGTTGGAAACTAAGTAAGTGAGGTTTATATATCTGTGGAATGTCCAGGATGGGAGAAAGAACTTTTGTCTGCTTAAGATAGGTGTGAATGTTGCAATTTGCCACCTTGATTATCATTTTAATGGCCCACAGTTTCAAGACCTGGCTGATAGCTCCCTGAGGGAATCCTTTGTTGGGAGGTGTTATCTAGCCCTGATTGATTCTTGTCTGGAATTCCCCTGCTTTTTTAGTCTTTTTATTTACTGTTCTGATTTTCATTTTCAGGAGAAAATGCTTCTGGAACATGGCCCTACAGCCCGGAAAACTCACAACAACCCACTATTTTTATAATTTTTACTGAGTTTGTTTATGATTTGTTCATATACTACTGTCAGCATTGAATGTCTGCCACTGTGTTTATTTTGTTGTAAGCCGCCCTGAGTCCCTTCGAGAAAATAGGGTGGGCTATAAATAAAATTTCATTTCATTACTACAAGATTTCTTATGGTGCTCTGAGGCTAGATCTACACTGCCCTATATCCCAGAATCTAATCTCAGATTATCAATTTATCCCAGGTTATCTGGCAGCAGAGACTCATATAATCCAGTTCAAAGCAAATAATCTAGGGTCAAGTCCTAAAATATGGGGCAGTGAGATCCAGCCTGAGTATCAGACACTTCTCTTTTTAATCTCTGCCACTGCAGACCTCTGAAACTTATACACTTTTGAAGCCAGAGGCACACAGTCATACTAGTGGAAAAGCACTTCCCATTGTTACAATGCACAGTGATGGTGAGATGATTTCACCTTAATTATTACAGTTGCATCCTATAGAATCCCGGGAGTTGCAGTTTAGGGACAAGTATTGAGAATTTGCAGCCAGAAAGATCTGTTGCCTCTTATAAAACAGGATACCGTATGATACAGCCAAGGTAGTTGAAGTGGAATCATAGCACGATAATTTTGTCATATGAAATGGCTCAATAATTCAGTAGAAAATGTGAACACATTTTCTTTTTCTCAACCTTACCATGCACACACATGGGGCCCTGCATCTGAACAGTTTGATGTTTTAGGGAAAATGTTATTTAAACCAGATTTTATCATTCTTCACCTCCTTAAAGGCATTGAAACACTAGTCACTAACTTCAGTCCCATTGCTTGCAAAGGAGGAGGATGTCTCCGATATTTTAAATCAATGATGGAAAAGAATCCAACATCAATTTGAAATCCTATAGAATAGACAGTTTCAAAGAAGAAATATATCAGGGGTACTCTACTGCTTTCTTTTATTTTGCTCCATCAGGCTGATTTGTTGTGTGTCTTCGCAGTTTATCATCATCACCATCATCATCATTTAATTACTTATTAATCGCCCTCCATCCAAGATGCTCTAGGCGATTTACAAGATAAAATTGTAAAGGATAAAAACATACATACAAATTATGAAGCATTTCTTCTGCCTCAAAGCTTGAAGAGGGAAATTTGAATGAACTGAATATGTATTTTAAGTGTTCAACATTGTAGTCGTTCTGTGCATTCAAGTCATTTCCAACTTACGGCAACCCTAAGGTCAACCTGAGACAAAGTTTTCTGGAGCTGAGAGTATATGACTTGCCCAAACTTACCAAGTGGGTTTCCATAGCTGACCAGGAAAACATACGCAGTAGGCTTGTGCAATATGGATAAATGGTCATCCATTTTGATGTCCCAGCATTCAGTGGGAGCCCCAATCCTTTTTTATTTTTTATTTTTTTCCATCATTTCTATCCTGCCCTTCTCACCCGAAGGGACTCAGGGTGGCTTACAAAACTGGCAGAATTCGATGCCAATATACAACAATACAAAAGAATAAAACATAAGCAATTAAAAACAGATTTAAAATAATATAAAATACTTGAGCCATTCATCCACAAAACCTTGTACATAAACCTTAGTCCAGACTGAGTCAAAGCCAACAAAACTTATTCTTTGAACACTTGTTCGCATAGCCAGGTCTTCACTTTCTTTCTAAAACTCAAAAGGGATGGAGTCTGCCAAATGTCACCAGGGAGGGAGTTCCAAAGCCAAGGAGCCACCACTGAGAAAGCCCTGTCTCTCATCCCCACCAGCCGCACCCGTGAGGCTGGCGGGACTGAGAGCAGGGCCTCCCCTGAAGATCTTAAATTACATGGTAGGTCATAGTGAGTGACACGTTTGGATAAGTAAGCTGGGCTGGAACCGTTTAGAGCTGTATAGCCTAAAGCCAGCACTTTGAATCGTGCTTGGTAGCTAATCAGCAGCCAGTGGAGCTGACGTAACAGAGGAGTAGTGCGCTCCCTGTACGCCGCTCCAGTTAACAACCTGGCTGCCTCCCGTTGGACTAATTGAAGCTTCCGAACAGTCTTCAAAGGCAGCCCCACATAGAGTGCGTTGCAGTAGTCTAATCGGGAGCCGAATTCAGGAGGGCATATATCTGTTTCTGCTCTAAGGTGCCGAAAGATCGGTTTTCTATCCAGCCCATTATTGGGGGGGGGGGACTCCCAGGCTCCTCTTCCCATCATTTTAGGCATTTAAGCTGCTTCTACTCTAGAGGAGAGGTGCTGCAAACAGATACATGAGCGCTTTCTCTCCTGGGTCTCTTTCCAAGACAATTAAAAGAGGCAAGTTCTTAAAGCTGTTTTTTATTGTAGAGGACAGGCGCTGCAGGCTGGTGCCCATATTTTAAGGAGACTTTTTACTTGTTTCTACTCTATAGGAGAGGTGCCCAGCTGCAGGAAGGCATGCATGCTTTAAGGAGATTTCTTGTTTCTACTCTAGAGGAGAGGCACTCAACTGGCAGGCAGGCATGGGCGCTTTAAGGAGGCTTCTTATTCTTAAAGCTGTTTCTACTCTAGAGCAGAGGTGCTGCAGATATGTATGCGTGTACTTTCTCTCCCAGGCCTGCACCATGGCAGCCACACACTCTTTCCAAGGCATTTTAAGGAGGCTTCCCACTTCCAGGTAAGGAAAAGTGATGACCTCGTGGAACTATCCTCTCTGAACTTCCTTTTCAAAAACCCTCTTTTTTTTTCCTGGCAAGCTTCAATCTTTTTTTTGCTTTGGGTTTAATGCTTCCTTACAGCTGTTTCTACTTTCTACTCTAGAGAAGAGGTAACTGGTAGTAGTTTTCAGGGAATGAGGGTTTTCTTTTTGTTTGCTGGGGGATTAATAGAAATTATTAAACTGTGATGCCAAAAAGGGGAGGAGAAGTCGAGTTCAGTTGCCAGGTGGTCCTATTATGGAGGGGAATCCATAACAGCTGGGCCCTTGCCGTTTTGTGCACCCAAAGGAATTGAAGGAGCTGGATTAGCCAACGGAAATGGCTAAAAATGGATTTGCACACAACTCTAATACCCAGGTCTCCAGTCATAATCCAACACTCAAATCATGGCATCATGTTGACTCTCATGCTGTTTTCATATACAGTAGAGTCTCATTTATCCAACACTCGCTTATCCAACATTCTGGATTATCCAACGCATTTTTGTAGTCAATTTTTCAATACATCGTGATATTGTGGTGCTAAATTCATAAATACACTATTTACTGCATAGCATTACTGCCTATTGAACTACTTTTTGTCAAATTTGTTTTATAACATGATGTTTTCGTGCTTAATTTGTAAAATCATAACCTAATTTGATGTTTAATAGGCTTTTCCTTAATTCCTCCTTATTATCCAACATTCTGCCGGCCCGTTTATGTTGGATAAGTGAGACTCTACTGTAATTTTGGCTTTATTTACTCCTTAATTGATTAATTCAACTGAACATGTACTGGCTGAAGTCATATTCTTTTTCTATGTGTATTTCAAAGATGGAGATCCTGCTGCCTTCTAAATGTTGTTGGACTGCAACTCCAAACACTTTCCTTCCCATTGTGTTCATTGAACATATGAAAATCTTGAAGGAATGTAACACAAATAACTTACCATATCCAGGCTGTTACGGATTTGTGAAAAAACAAACTGCGTGCAGTCCTGTCCAGACTTATCCAGCCCTTTCCTGCATCCACAATGAGCAAAAGAAACAAGCCAAGAAAATGGAAAAATCAAAATTTTCTCTTAAGTAGTAGAGTCAAAAAAACACAAAACCTCCTGCTTCAAAATAACTCAGTCTCTTTGAAGCAACAAAACTCACATAAAGTTCCTTACATTAAACTCATGCATCTTCTTTGGAGATTTCTTCATAGTAGGCTCTCAGCAAGTTCTGAAGCAGGTGATTCAGTAAGTCCCAAAAAACATTACAAACATTTCCCCAAGTTATACACCATTCAGGGAGTGGTTCAAGCTTGTTATCCTTGATTGTTCTAATTACCCAACTATGAATTGTGATTGACCAGGTGTTTTCCCTTAACACACACACACACACACACACACACACACACACACACAAGTGGCGATCCCACAAAAACTTAGTCAAATACATGCATATACAGCAATACAGGCTTGGTTTAAAATCAATAGCAAAATTTAAAAATGCTCCAGGACTTTTAGCAAAAGTGGGAAAATACAGGTATTTTTATGTGTACAGTTTGAGATTCTGGAAGTTGACAATTGGAGCTTATATATCAGACTGATACACAGACCACTATACTTTTTTCTTTATTACAGGCTTACAATTTCAAAGATGCAGCATAAAAGGACAAGGCAGAGTGGAGGGAGAAGGGCAAATGGCAGCTGATTCCTAAACTTAACATTTAATCTAAATTAGGTAAAGGTAAAGGTTTCCCCTGACGTTAAGTCCAGTCATGTCTGACTCTGGGGGTTGGTGCTCATCTCCATTTCTAAGCCGAAGAGCCGGCGTTGTCCATAGACACCTCCAAGGTCATGTGGCCGGCATGACTGCATGGAGCGCTGTTACCTTCCAGCCGGAGCGGTACCTATTGATCTACTCACATTGGCATGTTTTCAAACTGCTAGGTTGGCAGGAGCTGGAGCTAACAGCGGCCGCTCACACCGCTCCTGGGGTTTGAACTTGGGACCTTTCGGTCTCCAGGTCAGTGCTTTAATGCAACACTGGAATTTGTTTAAACTAGTGGTTCTCAACCTGTGGGCCGCGGCCCAGCAGTGGGCTGTGAGAACAAAAATCCAATCTGCAAAACTACTTCCTCTTTATTTTATTTCTGCTCCTTTCCACAGAGCTGACCATTGCATTGGATAGCTCACATCAGCTCTGGATTATTAAATATGGTTTTCTGTTGGCGAGCAGATGGCGACTACTGGATTTGAAAGCAGCTACAAACAGTTCTACAGACACATCATGTTCTGCATCAGAAACTAGAGCTGATATGGTCTATCCAATGAAATTTTCTGAATCAGCACCCCAAATAACCAAACAGAATCTAAAGTTGACCAAAAACTGGTTTGTAACCCTTTTGGTACTAATGTTGGAGAATGGTTAAAATAGTCCCTGGTCAAAGTGGGCCCTGGTCAAAAAAAGATTGGGAACCACTGGTTTAAAGCAAGTCACATATATCCAACATAGATCAAAATTAGGATAAGTGCCTATTTTGTAAATTACCATATCTGGTGTTTTTATTCTTATGCAGGAAAACATAATACACACATGCATACATATTTTCTATTTATATAATTGTGGCATAGTGGGTTAAACCACTGAGCTGCTGAATTTGCTGACCAAAAGGCTGGCGGTTCAAATCTGGGAAGCGGGGTGAGCTCCTGCAGTTAGCTCCAGCTTCTGCCAACCTAGCAGTTCAAAAACATGCAAATATGAGTAGACCAATAGGTACCGCTCCAGAGGGAAGGTAAAAGCACTCCATGCAGTCATGCTGGCCACATGACTATGGACAACGCCGGCTCTTCGGCTTAGAAATAGAGATGAGCACCAACCCCCCGTGTCGGACACGACTAGACTTAATGTCAGGGGAAAACCTTTACCTATAATTTATACAAATCGTTTTCCATATTGTTTAGACATTTTCAAATTATGTGTACATTTTCATATTCTAATATATCAACTATATACTTAATTTATACGAGTAAAGTGCAATATAAGGAGCCCCGGTGGCGAAGTGTGTTAAAAGCGCTGAGCTGCTGAACTTGCAGACCGAAAGGTCGCAGGTTCAAATCCCGGAGGCGGAGTGAGCACCCGCTGTTAGCTCCAACTCCTGCCAACCTAGCAGTTCGAAAACATGCCAATGTGAGTAGATCAATAGGTACCACTCCGGCGGGAAGGTAACAGCACTCCATGGAGTCATGCCGGCCACATGACCTTGGCGGTGTCTACAGACAACGCCGGCTCTTCGGCTTAGAAATGGAGATGAGCACCAACCCCCAGAGTCAGACATGACTGGACTTAACATCAGGGGAAACCCTTACCTTTACCTTTTTTACAGTGCAATATGTAATACCATATGTAATAATGTTAAAAGCAAATATCTAAGGATGCTTCGGAAATCACTCCTGTTATATCTTAAGTAGTTTTTAAATAAATTGTTAGGATTAGAGTTGGCCTTGCTTTTTCTCACTATAATGCTACCATTCCAGCTGAATTCACTTCAATGTCCTTAACAAGTTAATGGTTAAACCTGCTATTTGTCATGCCATTAATAGGAGATGAGCAGCACCATTGTTAAGCTGCTGAAAGCGAAGGTACATAAAAACACAGTAAGCAGTTCAAGACCTTATTAAAACATGCCTCTATATAATCCAGAAATACAAATAAGGTGTTTGCTTCATCAAAAAGATAACTCCTACAGACATCACATACGATTCCCTGGAGTATCTTGCAAATAGCTCAAAAATTAACATTGGAAATTTCCCTTGTAATTGATGCACACTCACCTAATTCTTTTTTATTTCAGCAAAGTGATATCACAATGCCAGCTTTTAAAGGAGACCATGAGTTCAACAAAAAACTAGTTTCTAAAGGACAGGTGTGAAATCAAACAGCAGATCTAAGTGTACATTTACACTGTAAAATTCAAACAGTTTGACATCACTTTAACTGCTTTGTCTCAATACTATGGAGCTGTGAGATTTGTAGTTCAGTGAGGCATCAGCACTCTTTGGCAGAGAAAGTCATGCAATACTATAATTCTCATACGTTTTAAATTTGCAAACAAAAATGAGAGTGGATTAAAATACGGATTGGTATGAATGTGGTTTGGAGACTGCATGTGGCTGACAGCCATGCAATTCCTACTCTTTTTAAAGACTTGTAAGTGAATTTCAACCCAGGCCAGAGCATGAACATCGTTATTTTCTGCACGCAGGCTGGATCTACACTGCCAAATAATACAGTTTAAACTACCTTGAATTGCACTATGTGGATTTACAGTGACCATTGCCCCTTCCACACAGCTGAATTAAATCCCACATTATCTGCTTTGAACTGGGTATTTGGCAGTGTGGACTGAGATATTTCAGCTCAAAGCAGATATTGTGGATTATTCTGCCTTGATATTCTGGGTTATATGGCTGTATGGAAGGACCCCATATAATGGAGTTTAAACTGCATTATTTGGCAGTGTAGATCCAGCCACAGAGGTGTGGCTATAGTGGAATGGCACCAAACCAGTCAAAGCTTAAAGTGATAGATGTAGCAAAAATGAATGGTCCCTGTAATACACTATGCCTCAAGTTCTCTGATGTGGGGTGAAAGGACAATCCTACCCCATCCAGAGTTGTACTATTCCTTCAAAAATGGACAAAAGATTCCAATAGTAAGGAAGTGTTTTGAAATTACAAGTGAGTTGTGCAAACTAGGTGAGCATTTTAATAGATTAACCCTTTTTAAAAAAATGTACAAAAACTTCTAGAAACAGAAGCTGTTGACATTTTTGGAAACTTGTTTTTTTAAAAATGTACAAAAGTTTCTAGAAGTTTAAACTATTGTGAGTAGATACATTTGGGGGGGGGGGGACACCCTATATTTGTGCCATTGGCTATAACTGTTTCTATCTGTCCTTGAAATTGCTCAGAAACCAGAAATCAATGTGTTTTGGACCAGCAGTGGTCCTAGATCACCACTTTAGGTAATCTTTTGCTTAAATGAAACTAAGGTTCATTAAATTAAAAATACAGTAGTCTCACTTATCCAACATAAACCGGCTGGCAGAATGTTGGATAAGCGAATATTTTGGACAATAAGGAGAGACTAAGGAGAAGCCTATTAAACATCAAATTAGGTTATGATTTTACAAATTAAGCAACAAAAGATCATGTTATAAAACAAATTTGACAGAAAAAGTAGTTCAATATGAAGTAATGCTATTACTGTATTTACAAATTTAGCACCAAAATATGATATATTGAAAACATTGACTACAAAAATGTGTTGGATAATCCAGAACGTTGGATAAGCGAATGTTGGATAAGTGAGACTCTACTGTAGTATCAAATCATGCAATTGTTTCTTTATTTCACTTGTACGAAAACATTATGCATGTTTTTCCGATGGTACATGAAAAATCATAAATCACATTCCTTAGATTTTTTTGTGAGAGTTTACAAGCAAAATAGCATCATTGTAGTTTCTCATTCATCCTACATCACTTACTACCTTATCACATTGAAAAATTTCAGTGAACACTTCAGTCTCTTCAAGCATGGAGAGGCACTGAGCTCATCACATGAGTTAAACTCCTTCTGGCAGTCATACATAGCCTTCTGTGGTTGGAAAGAGGCAGAAGTTTTCTGAAAGTTGGGAACTTTGGCAATCAAACTCATCACAATGAGACATTTCCCTCAATAGGATACTTCAGTCTCTTGTCAAGCATGGAAAGGCATAGAGCTCATCACATGTTCCAGGGTTGAAAAAGAGACAGAGATGTCCTGAAAGGAGGGAACTGTGAACACAGGCCAGCAATCGTGTTCAGAGCTCCTACCTCTTATCACACTTTACTCCCATATTTATAACTGAAAAACATGTGGGATGGGAACCATCAAAAGTTTCCCATCCTGTTTCAGTGCCCAACCGTTAGCAGTCTCTTGTATCCTATAGGCTTTGATACAGAACCATAGGAAACTATGGAAAGAAATGGTTTTAACCTGATTCACTGTCTCTTATATCCTATGGGCTTTGATACAGAACCATAGGAAACCATGGAAAGAAATGGTTTTAACCTGATTCACTGTCTCTTATATCCTATAGGCTTTGATACAGAACCATAGGAAACCATGGAAAGAAATGGTTTTAACCTGATTCACTGTCTCTTGTATCCTATAGGCTTTGATACAGAACCATAGGAACCCATGGAAAGAACGGTTTTAACCTGTTTCACTGTCTCTTGTATCCTATAGGCTTTGATACAGAACCATAGGAACCCATGGAAAGAACGGTTTTAACCTGTTTCACTGTCTCTTGTATCCTATAGGCTTTGATACAGAACCACAGGAACCCATGGAAAGAACGGTTTTAACCTGTTTCACTGTCTCTTGTATCCTATAGGCTTTGATACAGAACCATAGGAACCCATGGAAAGAACGGTTTTAACCTGATTCACTGTCTCTTGTATCCTATAGGCTTTGATACAGAACCATAGGAACCCATGAAAAGAAATGGTTTTAACCTGATTCACTGTCTCTTGTATCCTATAGGCTTTGATACAGAACCATAGGAACCCATGGAAAGAAATGGTTTTAACCTGATTCACTGACTCTTGTATCCTATGGGGTCTGATGCAGGACATTAGGATCCCATGGAAATAAATGATTTTAACCTGGATCAATTTATCTTATATCCTATGGGGTTTGGAACAGAACAATTTTATCCCATTGAAAGAAGTGGTTTTAACCTGGTGTCAGTCTCCTTTAATGTAAGGGGCTTTGCATAGGGCAAGGGATCTCTTGGTTTTTGGATATTGTTGTTTCTCCTGATTAAAAACCAAAAAGTAATACTGACCTTTTGATGACTGTACAAAGACTGAATGAAAAGTAATGCTTCCACCTTCGTTACTTGGGTTTGGATGGTAATATTTTAATAAATCAAATGCAGAAATAATCCTTAGAATGTGCTCTTTAACTACCACTTTTCACTTTTCCACATAATCACCAGACAATTGGATACATTTTTGCCAACGATGAACAAGTTTTCTGAAGCCATCACAGAAAAAGTCGACACTCTGTTTCTGCAACCACCATCTTACAGTACCCATCGTCCACAGATCTTCCGATAGCCAAGCAAAGCAATAATGTGACCCACATGTTCTTGCGAAATGTCGATTGTGCTTGAAATTTCTCTCTGAGTGATACGACGATCATCCTGAATCAATCTGTCAACCTTTTGCTTGTGAAACTCGGCGGTTGCTGTCACAGGATGACCAACTCTTTGTTTGTCACACAAGTTGGATGTTCTCACCTCAACATCTTTAAACTTACTTGCCCAACAATGCACACTACTCACATCAACACAATCACCATAAACGGCTTGCATTCTCTGATGAATCTCCTTTGGGGTGACACCTGCTGTCAAGAATTCAATGACTGCACGTTGCTTAAGTCGCATTGACAGACCATCTGCGTAAGGTTCCATACTTCACATTTTAACAACAACCATTCAGTACTAAAGCTTCCTGCCAAATGGAACTATAGAGAGTCTACTGAACAAGCCAGTACCTGCCGCATACCAGTACTGCCATCTGTTGAGGAGTTACGAAGGTGGAGGCATTACTTTTCATCCAACCCTCGTAAGATGAATGTATTGCCATCTCTTAAGTGTCCATGTTTGAGTGTGATGGAGAGGCAGAACATGAGAGATCAGGGGTCTCAGCACTGCCCTTGATTCTGGGTGATGACTGACACAAGCCTTGAGTGAAAGAAGAAGAAAGACTGAAATTTCTATACTCCTCAGTCCTTTCCCATGTTTCCTCTCTCCCTATGAATACACATTGAGGCTTTTGATGCTCCAGACCAAGAAGTTTCCAGACTCATAAACTGACAACATTACTCTTCATTACAAAATACAGTTGAACAGTAAACAACTCTTGCTGTGTGATACAGTAAGCTCCAATAAAGCTTTGTGTATTTCAGTTTCTTGGGTTAGTGTGGTAAAATAATCTACAATGTAGTGCAGGTGTTCAGGAAACTTAATTGCAAGATGGTTCCTTCTCAATGGGATCAAATGATCTCAGTCCCAGATCTGTGTTTAAACTTTTTTTCATGTTTATCTCATTATTTTAGAAACATGCATATTTAACCAACAGTGGCAGCAGCAGGCAACACTTATGTACAAAGGGGTCAGGACTACTTTGGGCAGAGAAATAATCACTCACGATCACCATTGTTTCAACTCCAAGCATGATTATGCCTCTTCTAGGGAAAAGGAATACCTAGAAATGAATCTGCTGTATTCCTGATCTTTTCCCCAGACCAAAACTACAAGAACAGTGCATTATTCCCATGAGTATTCCCATGAGCTGAAGTGCGGCAGACATTTCAGGCTGCAGAATCTGGGAGGCAGGAAAAAATGTGATGTTGGAGGAGAATAATAGATTTGGAAGCAATTGTGTTTTAACAGTGTGTTTCTTGATTGTTTTAGCAATGTTTTAACCTTTCTCAAGCCACAGGGAGTGGTGAATACTAAATTTGTTGTTGTTAAAATAAAATGTTCCCAACCTGACATACCCCAGATGGGTTACACCACAACATTTATCATCCCCAGCTGGAGAATAAGAAGATGGAATACAATTTGAAAACATCTTAAATGGTGTCTAAAAATGCCCTTCCAATGTAACTTTTGAAAAGCAGCTAGAAAATGTCGTTCACAGCACCCAAAATTGCAAATACTATTCCTATTCACAGTGTGTTATTTTTGAAATGTAATGTTGTTCCATCCATACTAATTCATTAATCCAACCACCCCCAAAGTAACTTGTGTTGGATAACTGCTATTTGTAGCTCATTATTTCCAAGTGCTGCTCACAATCCCACTTCAAAGTGTCAAAATGAGAAATGAGAAAAAGTGACAGCAATAGGAACACACAATTTCTTTATTGATGTATTCAATAATAGCCAGGAAGTCACTTTATGTTTTCCTGGATCTCATTTCTCCCTGGGGAAGATTGGCCTTATCATAGTATATAAATTAGGAATGGCGGGCTCTTGTAGCTTTCATTGTTGCCCTATAGAAAGCAGGCAAATAACCAGATTCAGCTGGAAAGTGGCACTCATGGCACCACTCGACGTGTCTAAGCCAGCATTGAGAAAGTAGCAAATCAGCCTGTTTCCATCACAGTGTTTCAACCACCTATATAAGGACACAATAAACTGTCTGTGTATTTTAGTGACTTGAGGTCTGTGTTATGCCATTGGAACAACTCAAAATACCCTAAATGGCTTATCGAAACAATGGTGTCAAAACAACAGAGATTTAAAGCAAAGTACAAAGTACCAACACGTAACAGCCCCTTTCAACATTGTTGGTGATCAAATCAAACAAGATAAAGCAAGGCATACCTAATTCATTATCAAATCACCTAAAATCCCATTTTCTACAAGGAAATCTCTATTTTTCATCAGTTTCCATAAACTGGGGAAATAAACTGAGGGAAAAACACAGAAAGACCCCTCTAGGATAGCATTCTGGAATAGCAACAGATATATAGATACAGCGATAGATACAAAGCTATAGAAAGATGAGAAAGAAATAGAATTTCAAATGTTGTAGTGATGGTTTGAGGCATACATGTTGCCTTCATCCTGAAGCATTTTTTTCTTCAGAGAAGATATACCTACCAACTATTTGGAATATATATGTACCTACAGACATCTAGTGTGATAATACCATTTTGGACACTGTTGTCTGTAGCTATCTGATGAATAGAAGGCACAGAGGTGTTGCCATCCTGATCCTCGGTGATAAACAACATTTACTTACCTTTTACAAATTATCTACATTTCTAAAAAAAGTAAGCAAACCCATAGCCAAGGGGTGGTTTAGGGGTTCAACCCCACCCCCACAAATTTTCAGGTTAAAAAAACCAGTTTACTGATAAATTTTAACTGGTTAACCAAATCCCTATGCCAAGTCTATGAGAAGCAAAAAATTAGAGTCCCTCCAGAACTGCAAGCACTATCTCAACCAAGTTTTGATTATTCACACTATCATTACCTACCTTCCTACCTATTTAGGTAAAGGTTTTCCCCTGACATTAAGTCCAGTCATGTCTGACTCTGGGGGTTGGTTCTCATCTCCATTTCTAAGCCGAAGAGCCGGCGTTGTCCGTAGACACCTCCAAGGTCATGTGGCCGGCATGACTCCATGGAGTGCTGTTACCTTCCCGCCGGAGCGGTACCTATTGATCTACTCACATTGGCATGTTTTCAAACTGCTAGGTTGGCAGAAGCTGGAGCTAACAGCAGGCGCTCACTCCGCTCCCGGGATTTGAACCTGGGACCTTTCGGTCTGCAAGTTCAGCAGCTCGGTGCTTTAACACACTTCGCCACCGGGGCTCCTCCTACCTATTTACATTGCAATAAAAGCAATAGTTGACATAGTGGAAGCGACCATAGTAGAACCTGCCAAATATGGTAGCCAGCAGGCAAAACCTAAGACACTGGACTGGGGGGGGGGGGGGGAGAGAGAGAGAGAGAGATTTGACCTGGATTTCAGATGAAAACTGAGGAAACTATGGAAACTGGGGTGTCTCCAACTGGTTCATCTAATCCAAGCCCTGTCAAAGAAACCAGGAACAGAAGAAAAGAAAAGAAGCTGTGTCACTGGACTTTATATGAACAGGACTGTTTCTGATGACTAAGTGAAAGCTCCATTAGTACAAAACCAAAGACTCCATTGCTAGCTTATATATTTCCCATGGATAAGAAAATAAGAAGAGTTTCCCACCCAAATGGTTCGGCAGATTTCACTGGTTAGCCTATTCATTTCATGTACAAAGTGCACTCTGTAAGTACGATATGGTGTTTGGAGGAGAAGTTGGGGGTGAAGATGGTCATTGGAAGCTTGGTGCATTGGTCACTAAACCATTTGGGGCTGGGCTGTGGCGCAGGCTTGTGAGCAGCCTGCTGCAATAAATCACTCTGACCATGAGGTCATGAGTTTGAGGCCAGCCCGTGGCGGGGTGAGCACCCATCAATTAAAAATTAAAAATAGCCCCTGCTCGTTGATGACCTAGCAACCCGAAAGATAGTTGCATCTATCAAGTAGGAAATAAGGTACCACTTACAAAAATGGGGAGGCAAATTTAACTAATTTACGATGTTAGAATGAGGAAGTGCCATCAGAGTGGATGATGAGGCAGCTGCTCCCCCCTGTGGCCAGAATCGAACATCCCCTCAAGAGAAGGTCAAATTGCCTCTGCGTGTGTCTGTCTCTGTCTCGGTTCTATGTGTGTATGGGCATTGAATGTTTGCCCTATATGTATATAATGTGATCCGCCCTGAGTCCCCTTCGGGGTGAGCAGGACGGAATATAAATACTGTAAATCAATCAATCAATCAATCAATTTGTGTGATGGGAAAATTCAATAGATACCAAAAAACAAAGTATCATCAGAACAACTTGAACTTGATTGAAAACTTCTTGCTAATTCACAGTGGAGAGCATCTTGATGTAACCCATCATCATGCTAAAGGACGTAAGAAAACAGAAGAAAACAGAAAGAAACTTCTCCCAGTTATGGAAACTATTGTCCTTTGTGGCCAACAAGAACTGGCTTTAAGAGGGAGCAAAGATTCAGGACCTATTACCTGTGAAGAACCTTTGCACAATGATGGTAATTTCAGGGCCTTGTTGAGATCTCGTGCTGGATCAAGAGACACTGGACTCAAAAGTCATCTTGGAAAAAAGTTTCAAGCCCTCCCAATTTTTTTCTGGCTACAGGCCTGAGAGTAAGGTAACACATTTGGTAGGTTCAAGCCAGCTTTGGAGTGTGAGTAGGAAAGGCAAAATGTCTAGAGCCCAGACATGAAAGGTTTTAGATATCCTGAGCTTCTGGGACCTAGACAGTCAAAACACAGACAATACATTACAAAATAAGATTTTGGGACCTCAGTAGACTAGACAGCAGCTAGAAATCTCTTGGTAAATTTAGTATTTGCTAACTCATGCATCTTGTTCTGGTTACAACGTCAGCTCTTGGCAATTCTGGGTTGTTTTTTATAAGAAAATGGTTCCAGTCTATATTAGAAAAGTGTCCAAGCTTGAAACAACACTAGAGATTAAACTCTTCCAGCAGGCTTATCCAGATGACTTCTATCCAGATGATTTTTAAATTAAGAATTTTAAAGTTTGTAGTATCAATTGTTCTGATATGCATCCATTTTCTATGCTGTTTTAATTCTGGTATGGGTTTAATTTGCTGTTGTTTCCTGCCTCAATGATTATGGTTATTATGAAAAAAGGAAGAATATGAATGCATGGGTAATTCTTAGACTAGACTGGGATATTCCCTCTTCCTGCATATTTCAGGGTGAGGCATTCCACCCCCTGCTCAGACCACAAGCTGCCTCTGAATAAAAATCACTAAAATACATAAGTAAAAGTTGAGCGGAATTCATCCCATTAATTACAAATTTAAAACAAGTCAGAGAATTTGACATGTAGTTCCATGGGTTGAATTTGACTTTGCCCACACACTTCATGCTCAGATGAGGAAAAAATCTGACTTTTATAATTAAATATAACCGTATTTTATTATTAATTAATCTATACTGCACTGTATTAGGTCCTTATCTTTATACGCATTTTAGCTATCATTCTATTTTATATTACTGCTTTACTCCTCCCCCCCCATGAAGACAATAGTAATTGTGCCTGGTTGCCGGTTGATATTATTAACCATTGTTTACTATTCCCGTTTTATACTATATGCTGTTTTTATCTATTTTATACTGTGTGCTATATTATATTTCTTGTTTATTCTATTTTAACTGTGTTGTTGGGCTTGGTCCCATGTAAGCCACCGCGAGTCCCCGAGGGGAGATGGTGGCAGGATGTAAAAATAAAGTTATTATTATTATTATTATTATTATTATTACTATTTTATGACACAGCAAACAAGATAGATATGCTGGATTTCGTATCACAAAATCACAAGTCGAACACTTCCCAAGTGTCTAGGACTGTGTGATGTATTTTCGGATGATGCGTGCAGATCCCAGTAGGGTGGCCTTTTATTATTATTATTATTATTATTATTATTATTATTATGACACAGCAAACAAGATAGATATGCTGGATTTCATATCACAAAATCACAAGCCGAGTGTCTAGGACTGTGTGATGTATTTTCGGATGATGAGCGCAGATCCCAGCAGGGTGGCCTTTTGCAGTTGGCAGATCGTAATTTTGTCAATGTCTATTGTTTCCAAATGCCAGCTGAGATCTTTTGGCATGGCACCCAGCGTGCCGATCACCACCGGGACCACCTGCACTGGTTTCTGCCAGAGTCTTTGAAGTTCAGTCTTGAGGTCCTGATAGCGGCTGAGTTTTTCCTGTTGTTTTTCGTCAATGCGACTGTCACCTGGGATGGCAACATCAATGATCCAAACCTTTTTCTTTTCCACAACTGTGATATCTGGTGTGTTGTGTTCCAGAACTTTGTCAGTCTGGATTCGGAAGTCCCACAGTATCTTTGCGTGCTCATTTTCCAATACTTTGCAGGTTTGTGATCCCACCAGTTCTTTACTGCTGGGAGGTGGTACTTGAGGCATAAATTCCAATGAATCATTTGGACCACAGAGTTGTGCCTCTGTTTGTAGTCTGTCTGTGCGATTTTCTTACAGCAGCTGAGGATATGATCAATGGTTTCGTCGGTTTCCTTGCACAGTCTGCATTTTGGGTCATCAGCTGATTATTATGAAGTTATTATTATTATTATTATTATTATTATTATTATTATTATTTACTATTTTATGACACAGCAAACAAGATAGATATGCTGGATTTCATATCACAAAATCACAAGTCGAACACTTCCCAAGTGTCTAGGACTGTGTGATGTATTTTCGGATGATGCGCGCAGATCCCAGTAGGGTGGCCTTTTTATATTATTATTATTATTATTATTATTATTATTATTATTATTATTATTATTATTATTATTATTGAGCTGTGATGGTGCAATGGGTTAAACCCTTGTGCCAGCTGAACTGCTGACCTGAAGGTTGGGTTGCTGACCTAGGTTACCAGTTCAAATCCATGAGATGGGGTGAACTACCATCTGTCAGCTCTAGCTTGTGTGGACATGAGAGAAGCCTCCCAGCCGGATAGTAACACATCCGGGTGTTCCCTTCTCTGTAGACAGCCAATTCTCTCACACCATAAGCAACTTGCAGCATTTTCTCAAGTCACTTCTGACATATGATTAAAAAAAAAACTTATGCTGCAATCCCATTCACACTTACCAGAGATCAGAGGTAGCTAGAGGCTGATGTCAGTGTGATTTTAGTCTAAATTTCGAAGATTTTGTCTAAAGTGCAAGATTTAATACAAAAATAAGGTTTCCCATCCTGAATACCTCATTTAAGGTTCAGACCAAAACCTGATCTGGTTCTAGGTAGAATAGAGGTGAATTATGTATCTTTTCAGATGTGCTTGAACTGCAACTTCCACCATTCTCCGACATTTGCTATTGCATATTGTGTCCAACCTTTCCCTCTCAACATTTCTGAATATCTTGTGTCATCACAGTAGTCCATCCAGAGATGTGAGTCCAAAAGTTCAAGAAAGCAGGAAAGGAAATTTGGCCCTAGGTGGCTGCTGCTTTTTGTTGGTCTTGTCTACTAATGTGCAAAATTGAATCCAAAGAAAATATGCTTTTGGTGGTTTCCATCATTTTTCATCTGATACAGTCACAACCAATTAACCTATTTTTTAACTAATGGAATAGAGGCATTTCCCCTTCACGTTCAGCCTCAAGAGAGAGCGCAATCTGCCTCGTTGTGTTAATCTTGGAATGCTGGATAACAACACCCAGATCGGGAGAATTTCAAGAATGAAAATAAAGCCGATTCCCACTGGAAAAGCTCATTAGCTCAATGCAAAAAGCATGTTCAAGCTCAAGCAAATGCACAGGCTTCATTAAATAAACAGCTATTGATTACATGCAAAAGAAACCGAGGTGTAATTGTATAAACCCTTCGGTGGAGAGGAAGGTGCTAAAGAAACCATCAGTCTGCGATCACTTAGATGAATGCAATATTAACACAAGTGTTTTGGAGGAGTCTTCCAGAAAAATGCCCTCAGTCAGTCTCCCTTAAATAATAAGGATGCCAAAACAACATGATGTTGTCATCACAGCACCAAGGACAGGCAGATGAGTGTTGAATACTATTGTTCCTCCTACACTATCATGACCACCACCTCCTTCTTTTTGCCTTTGCTGCCCACTGCCACCTCACAGTAAGAGAAAGAAAGTGGTGACATAGGAGTGGACAGCAAGGAGGAGAAGGTGATCCTGAAGCCCCTTTCTTCAATTGTCTGTGATGGAGATAAGCCAAAGTAGGATTCACTTCCCATCGTGTCTCTCGGGAAGGCTTCATTCCCATGAAAATCAAAGAAACTCCAGTCAAGGTCTCTTCCAACTCTACAATTCTATGATTCTATGATTCCATGGGCTTAAACACAGTAAGCATATTTAGATTTCTAATTCCATTCAGAGATGGGAATATGCCGCCAAGTTTTAAATGCTCAAAAATTACACAAGTAAGATTAAACCACTGAGCTGCTGAACTTGCTGACCGAAAAGTTGGCAGTTTGAATCCAGAGAGCAGAGTGAGCTCCCGCTATTAGCCTCAGCTTCTGCCAACCTAGCAGTTTGAAAACATGCAAATGTGAGTAGACCAATAGGTACCGCTTCTGCGGGAAGGTAACAGCGCTCCATGCAGTCATGCTGGCCACATGACCTAGGAGGTGTCTACAGACAACACTGGCTTTTCAGCTTAGAAATGGAGATGAGCACCAACCCCCAGAGTCAGACATGATTGGACTTAACGTCAGGGGAAACCTTAACCTTACCTATGGTCTAATATGGATTTTAGAATTGTAAAGTATAAGGCAGCTAAGGGCCCAACATGTGCATCTGAAAGAAAATAAACAATCCAGCCAAGAGGCAACTGCATATGGGAAAAGCCATCCCATTAGACACCTTAAAATGTAACTAGAGTCTGATATGATTTTCCCACCACCTATTTCTGAGATCAACCAACTTATCAAAGACATCTGAGATGTCTCCATGCAGCGCTCCATGCAGTCATGCTGGCCACATGACCTAGGAGGTGTCTACGGACAATACTGGCTTTTCAGCTTACAAATTGAGATGAGCACCAACCCCTAGAGTCGGAGAAGACTAGACTTAATATCGGGGAAAACCTTCACCTTTACCTTAAGGCAACATACAGCACAAATGGCTTCCACCTTCCTTGAAAAGTAAGCCTTTTTCATGAACAAAATACATCTAAAGATAGCCGTAGGTGGACTCCCTGTAGGGCTCTCTACAACTATAATAATAATAACTTTATTTTTGTACCCTGCCTCCATCTCCCCGCAGAGACTCGGGATGGCTAACATGGGGCCAAGCCCAAATTACTCTTCATGATTCGCTAAAAAAAAGTTTCAACACCCCCCCCCACCCAAATTTTTTTCCTGGCTATGACCCAGTATATAACATAAACATTTATTGGGGCTCCATGAAAAACCTTTGCTTCAAAAAGGGCTCCACAACTGAAAATGTTTGAGAACCCCTGTTCTAGAGGATTGCTATGCAAAGCGCATCAAAGGTTCTGGCATTTTCAGTGCAGTTAAATCCAACATGCCTCATTTCTCTCCAGTCAAATTCACCAAATTAGTACAAAAAATGCAGCATATTGCACTAAAATTATTTGGAATTGGAAAATCTGAACCTTATATCAAATCCAGTTGATTTCTAATGGGAAAAAACACAATTGTGATAACTCTGTTGCAAAGTAGTGGCAGATTACTGTTTTGCTAATAGAACTTTGCAATGTTTATCTGACTATAGCAGTACTTCATGTGACTGGTCATCTCTTATCCAGGTGCTGTGTTTCTCACTATTCCAAATAACATGTCTATAAAGAAAAACGACATAACTTCCAGGTTATTCATGCTTCCGAGCCTCCGGTGGCTCAGTGTGTTAAAGCGCTGAGCTGCTGAACTTGCAGACCGAAAGGTCCCAGGTTCAAATCCGGGGAGTGGAGTGAGCGTCCGCTGTTAACTCCAGCTTTTGCCAAACTAGCAGTTCTAAAACATGCAAATGTGAGTAGATCAATAGGTACCGCTCCAGCAGGAAGGTAACGGCATTCCATGCAGTCATACCAGCTACATGACCTTGGAGGTGTCTATGGACAACGCCGGCTCTTTGGTTTAGAAATGGAGATGAGCACCAACCCCCAGAGTCAGACACGACTGGACTTAACGTCAGGGGAAACATTTACCTTTACTAGCAGAGGTGCTGTGCTGTGCCTCCTAAATGTTTGCGGCTCTGAAATCCCAACGGCTTTTCATTCCCATACTCCACCACTTCTAATTTATCTTTCAATCCTTTGGCACAATCTACCTGAACCCCGTGGAGCCTTTTTCAATATCTTCAACCACAGAGACCATGATTCCCAGATAACAAGCCCCTTTATACAATGAAGTTGTCCATCTGATCTGAAGGACTACAACTCACAACTTGAGGGTTCTGAGCTTAAGCTGGGGACCATTGAGTTTGTATAATAGTAGACCAAAATATTTGGGGGAAATTCTACTGTACTGAGATTTCATCTAAAAACAAAATGGGTATAAGAGCTGGAGACTTTAAAAAAAAGAATAAGATACATTTTCCTCACCCCTGTCATATCTGCTTCCAAGGCCCTTTCCACACAACTGTATTAAATCCACATCAAACTGGATTAAATGACAGTGTACACTCAGATAACCCAGTTCAAAGCAGATATTATGGATTATCTGCCTTGATCTTCTGGGTTATATGGCTGTGTGGAAGGGCCCAAAATAAGCTATCGGTGAAAGATCCCAGAAACAATAATTCATCAACTTCAGGGACATTGTACCCTTTACAATGTTCTTGGACTGCAATTCACATTATCCTTGACCAGAGCCATGCTGGCTGATCTCATGAACATTGGCATTCACGAGGACCATATCTCTCCCATACCTATTTTAGAATATGTATGAATGAAGCTAGACTATTTTCAATCCTGCCGTTCCACTGTGCAAAGGTCTGTTTTATTATTGACTAAGACTTGACTATATTTCCTTCCATCGCACATTGGTGGTATCTAAGCACCTGTTACTTGTTCTGTAAATACAAATTCTTTCCCACTCCCTGTTTGTTTCAAGAAAAAAGGGAGGGGGAGACATGAAAATCTGGCATTTTCTCACCGTGTGATTTGCAAAGCAATCATTTCTAGCAAATGAGCCTTCCAGATAAGCTCTAATGTAGCTAATGTAGCTCATTAATATCATTTCTCTTCACATGCCAATAAGTTAGACTGAGGAGTCATTCAAAGGCAGGCAGTCACAGCAGAAGTCTTTAGAACTTAAGGACACAAGTGCTTGTTTCAGCTTGTATGAGCAACCTTTGTCCATGTAAAGTGTCATTCCCCTGTCTACAGTTACTGGACATTAAGTCCATTCACCACTGAAAGCCTCCAATAGTCTTATAATTAATTGACTTCATAAACAGTAAAGCCTAACTAGCAATACAAAATAAGCCTAATGGCCTAATCCTACTAAGTTATCAGATAATATATTGCTGGGGCGGGGGGGGGGGGGGGAGAGAAGGTATACTTATTGATACTTCACAACAGATCAGTGGTTCCCAACTTTTGATACTTTGCGTGTTTTGTTCTTCAGTTTACAGATTTCCTGACAGTTGGCTCAGGCTTCTGGGAATTGATTTTTCATCCAAATACTGTTGTCAAGCATGGACCACTGCCCCCAGGTCAAATTATATTAAATTGTCTTGTAAGGACCGTGGTGGGGATAAGCCATGGCTAGTGCAAGCCTTTTTATTTTTGAAAACCATTTTGCCAATGTCCGGAGATATGGAGGAGCAGCAGCTACTGGCACTCAGCATACTTTCTACAACATTTTCCCCCTTTTTCTACTAGTTATATTACTAAGTTACCCCTTCAATAAATCTGCAGTGTGGTGCATTACCCTCTAATCTTGCTTATTTGTATCTTCCTTTCCTACTGTGCCTTTCTCTCCTGCTTTCATCTCTCACAGCCAGCCACATGGCCCATACAGCCCCACAGTCCCCACGCCCTCAGAATGGCACGCTTCATGACTTTTTCCCCTTCTAATTCACCACACTTTCATCCCAATGAACCCCATAACAACCTCCTTCCGACACTGGTGCCTCAGTTCCCTCCGTTGGAAGCCCCTGGTATCCACGGATCCCTACTGTGTACCCTTTTAATGTATATAGTCTATATCTTTATATAAAACATCTCTTGAAGAAGTACACCACCAATCACAACCTTGGTGACCTCATGACCCTCCAGCTGTTCTCCTGTGCGTCATCTCAATTATAAAGGACTCAAGCACCCATCATTTCCAGGGCCAATCCATCTCTATTGGCCCCATAGACCCAGCTGTACAGAGGTCCCCCTCGATGGATTGTCATCTTGACGTGGTGAGGGGGCTTGTGTGTTCCAATAAACTTGAGGGCACAACCACGGGAGTCACACACTCCCAGGAGTGGCTGCAGGGAAGGTTCCAGACCAAGCACAATCCAAAGACCCAAAGACCTCAACAGCGGAGCAGGCGGAGGATAACATGGTACATGTTACAACGGCTGTGAAAGCGGAAGAAGGCTGCAACAGACTGAGAAGCCACTCTCGTTGTGTTAATCACACCACTGCTGAGACCTCAATCTGTGAAGACTGTGTGTTGACCGGCCGTGCATCGACCTCCACACATTTAAAAAAATCATGCACAGGCGTCTTCCAAGAAATGGAGGACCATCATCCTTGAACTACGAGGGATTGCCTAAGTAAATACAGAAGACACCAAGAGCCTGTGTTCGAATCACTGTCCTTTGTGCAGCTGCTTGGACATAACAAAGGACACTCATCAGCTGGCATTGAGTGTCTTGACAACGGGAGGTCATGCCCTGTTTTCCAAAATGTCATTTCCCCTTTTCCCAGGACTGGATTTGCTAATTTTATCATCTTGGGCAATTATCTGTATGGAACACAATGAACATGGGCACCATGGATGCTCGGCCCACCCAAATGGGTCACTCATCCACACAAAAGACATTCCATAACATGCATGGAATCTGATCACCCCTCTTTGTTCTATCCCTCTTCAGGACAACAGTAATCCATTCAAAGTACTTTGCACTACTTTGTCTCCCAGACCAGCCTGTCCCTCGTCAGCCATTGGAGAGCAGAAATCTATATCAGAAGTAGGGAACGCTCTTCAATTGGCTGGCAGGTGTCTCAATTCCAGTTCTTCAGGAAGTCCCCACCAACTGACCATGAAGTCAACGGAGCTCTGCCAACACGAAGAAGCTGGCTCCAGCTGGGGTGGGAGTGGGAATTTCAAAAGATTTTTGTCTATAAACATGTATGTTTTGCAATGAATGGTAGCTCAGCTTCCTTCTGCGGCTTGTCATGAGCTGGCATCCATTTCAGCTGACTTGAATAAATTACCTTGTTAGCTTCTTTTTCAACTTGGTAAGATTTCTTGATTTGGGAACATTGGGTTAGCTTCTTCATCTCGCCAGGCACACAGATCCACAGGCGTCCAGCTGCTGGTGCCAGTATCCGCTTATTCGAACTCGGTATCCGCGCTACAGGTTTCGCTATCTGCAGCTCAAATCTCGCTATTCGCAGTTCCTTTAAATTGCTCGATTTCAATACTGGATGACCAAAGGTTGGGAACCATAACAACATGTTAATATAGTCAGAGGTGGGCACTTATGATTCTCCGGATTTTGCATAGCAACATCACAACAATCTGAGGCAGCATAGGCAATAATGAAGGATTCTTTTGCAAAAACATCTGGAAGATCAAACTTATCCCCAAGGTAAGGGTTTCTAACTCATCATTTAACAAAAGCTAAGAAACAGTGTAATCCATGCATATAAACAGTAAGGCTCATTGTGTTCACTGCAACTTAATTCCAGAACTCAGATTCCAGCTTTCAGAACACCCATCATTATCAATATGGCAAGTAGTTTGAGAGATTGTAGTCATAATTCAAAAGGTATTTTTTTCAAGCTCTGTTTATACCCAGGGTCGTGATGTCAACTAAACTGTTAAAACAATGGGATTATGGGTGATAGGGCTCGAACACAGTTGTTGAACTGAAAACAAATGTGTCTAATGACCATGATATGGAGGTATCATTCAGCCACTGTTTTCTTCTGGCTCTATTTAGTTGCTCTTGGGGTTCTAATAAAAAATAGAGTTAACCTAAAACAATTTTACTGATTTATATGAAAAAGAAAATGCCTTCCCAAGTCAAAGTGCATAATATAATATAGCACCATCCATCCATATCCATGTAGGATACATTCAAGGAATTAATGTAGATATGCAAAATTGCAAATAACAGTGAACCTTATTGAAATGAAGGCCTTCTGATTCAAGCATACCATAGAGCAGTCCTGCATAACCTGTGGACCTCCAAGTGTTTTGGGCCCCTTCTACACTGCCATATAAAATCCAGATTATCATCTTTGAATTGGATTATACGGCAGTATATGCAGTGTAGACTCATATAATCCAGTTCAAAGCAGATAATGTGTCATAGAGTCACAGTAGAGAGCCTAGACAATTCCTAGAAAGGAGATATAGGTTGGCAGTCCAAGCCATGGGGTGGGGTGGGGTGAGTTCCCACCATCAGCCCTAGCTTCTGCTTACCTAGCAGTTTGAAAACAGCAATGTGAGCAGATAAATAGGTACCACTTTGGCAGGGAGGTAGAAAAGGGCCCCTGAAGACATGCCAGCAATTGAGATAGGAAGGCATCCTTGGAAAACAAGTTCCCCAGTGTGAAAAAACAGAACAATAGCATCTTCCCATGGCCGAGTCGAGCACAGCCTCCAGATGCCAGAGATGAAAAAAGAGGAAAATCTTGCCTCTGTTTATGTACTGTCTGCCTTTGTTGTCAACGGTATAAGGCATTAAATATTTGCCGTATATGTACCCTGTAATCTGCTCTGAGATAGAGGGGAATATATATAAAGTATATTATTTATTAAATGAAACTGTGAATACAGATTTTGTGATACAGGGGTTGGACTGTAGCTAAACAGAATCAGGCACATATTTCCTATCTCTAACAGTTAAAAAAAACCAACAGCACTGAATGTGGGTTGCTGTGAGTTTTTCGGGTTGTATGGCCATGTTCCAGCAGTATTCTCTCCTGATGTTTCATCTTCATCTGTGACTATATAGAGAAGCCACAGATGAAAGTGAAACATCAGGAGAGAATGCTACTGGAACTTGGTCATGCAGCCCAAAAAACTCACAGTAACCCAGTGATTCCATCCATGAAAGCCTCAACAGCACAGCACTGAATATATTAAATACTGAATGTGTTGTATTTTCATGGTACCAAGAATGTCCTAATAAGGCTAGCTCCTTAGCTTGCCTAATGGAAGGACCAGTCCTGGTAAAAGTAAGTTTTGATCCTTTTCATCCCTGCAAAACAGAAAAGATACAGCTATTGATTATTCGACTGCTGATAAGAAGAACACTTTCACATAAACGTTCCACATGTGTCAGGCTCGCTGCTTTAGCACACAGTAGACAACATCCTGGGAAAGAAAAGTAACATTTTTTCTTGGAATATCTGTACATTGAAACCACAAATCCAGGTCTACAAGCTGTGCAGCTTGTAAGTTTCCCACATTTATCTTCATTAGTTAGAAGAATAGGAAAAACACCAGCATGGTGTATTGCCGCCAAATGTAGAGCTGAATCACATCTTGAGTCTGTGTTCACCTTGGGATACGTAAGTGGCAAGTGGGATTTAAATTACAACATCTGGGGGGCCACATATTTTTCACCCCTTCAGGTTCCCATGTGCTCCATTTATGCCATTATATCTGAAAGGGAGCAGAAAAAAATAGATAATGTTCTCACTACAATTTAGCGTAATATTACTCCATATTAGGGCTGCAGGTGCATAGTAATGTCACAATGGTCTCCTAGATAAACTGAAAGCTAACCCTGCTCGGAGCCTATGTTTGTTTGTCTTTGTTCTATGTTAAAAGGCATTGAATGTTTGCCTATATGTGTAATGTGATCCGCCCTGAGTCCCCTTCGGGGTGAGAAGGGCGGAATAGAAATGCTGCAAATAAATAAATAAATAAATAAAATGTTGTAACCCAAGATCCCAAACAGGCAATACCTCCAAGTCTAGGAATAAGTCCATGTGCATTAACCTGGGAATAAATCCCACTGGAATTTACTTGTAAGCAGATATGTGCAAAATTATGAACAGATCCTGTCAATGTTAGATGGTGCTGAAATTTAGACAAAGTCCAACTGGTGAATTCTTCTCATCAGATGTTTATGATGCTTATTGCAGGAGAAACTTTGCTCATCCTAATCAGATGGCTTAACGGCACCCCAACTGTGAGTGAGCCATTATTTTCCCAGGATAATCATATCTGTCTATGCAATAAAAGACTTAAGCTATTGAAGAAAAGAATAGTTTACACTTTTAACTGGTGACTATTGGACAAACAAGCTGGGGTTAGTCTTCTGTCTAATGAATAGGTGCAATAAAATGTTTGTGTCAGACAGAAAATCACCACGGGCTTGCCCCATGGTAATGCAATGGGATATAGAACAATAAATCTTTTGGCAGTCCTGGTTTAAGGGATGACGGTTTGCTTGCTCTGCCTTCCCGAGCTATTTGCAGAAGCCCAAAGAGCTCACCGTTGTTGTCCACTCTGTAAAGAGATGATGACATCAAGAGGCCAGGTCACAAACATGAGTTTATAGGTGTTACCCTTTACTTTGCAACATGGGGAGGGGAGGGATAACTTCAGTATGATCTTCCGCCCCCCTCCCCAACAAGTTTACAGCCTTCCCTCTTTTTCTTTCTCTGCTCCATAGCACTTCTTCAGCCTAGAGTTAATCATTTCTCTGTCCTTATCAGTCAGGAGTCCTTATCTCTCTCTCTTTTTTTTTCTTTTTGCTGTCATTTTATAACAGGGTCTTCTTATCAACTCGGATGGAATCATGTGACCAGGCCAAGCCTATCCCAGCTCCCGATTCTTCTGATTAGAGACCATCGTGAAATGCTATGGCTGGTTTACCGAGGGTCACTAATGCTGGAAAGGGGACAGAGTCCATTGAAAGAGAGCCCTGTTACTTTCTGAATTGTTGAATGTGTGTGTGCGCGCACTCACACACACATGCTGTTGATGGACTACTCCCTGACTTTCACTGAAGGTTACTGTAGCCTCTATCCCAAGGCCAGAGAAGTTTACAAGCCTCACCTTTTGCTGCGCTCAATGCTGTATTCCTGTAACCCAAGGGCACTATATATTCCCGCTTAATTATGTCTTCTGCTTCGGATACCAGCAACACGCCGGAACCTATAAAACATGGGCTTCTTCCAGGTGGTAAGTAAGAACTTTTTTCTTACCCTTTGGATAATGATGCCTCCTTGAATCAAAGCTGAGCCATGTCATACTAAAATCACACTTCACAATAATTATGTCATCTATGCTTTGAAAGTAAATACACGTATATATATATAAATTATAAGCAAATTGAAAATCACAAAGAAAAAGACACTAGCGGAATTTTCTACATGTCATAGATTTATTAACATCAGGATGTAAGCCATATGAAGTACTTTGAAGTTCCGTTTCTTTAAATTATGTGTTTATATCTCTTTCATTGAGTAAGCAAGACTTTAAAGTATCCTGAGACTAAATTATGCCTATCAAGAGAATTGCAAAATGCTGATCTAAAAAACAGACACTTTTAATTATGACATTTGTGTAAAATCGTCTAATGCATTTTCAATAGTGTAGTAATAAACTGAAACGTAGGTCCTTTCTACACAGCTGTATAAAATCCATGTTGGACTGGATTATATGGCAATGTGGACTCAGATAACCTAATTCAAAGCAGATATTGTGGATTATCTGCCTTGATATTCTGGGGGCTTTACCAGACAGGCCCTCTATTCCAGGATCTGATCCCATGTTTTCTGCTTTAAGATGGATTATATGAGTCCACGCTGCCAGATAATCTGCGATAAACAGAAAACATGTGATCAGTTCCTGGGATACAGGGCCTGTCTGGAAGGGCCCTGCGTTATATGGCTGTGTGGAAGGGCCCTTGGATTATCATTTGGAAAAGGTTGAGCAACAAAATCCGAAAGGTCAATATATTTGTGCGATTGGGTGATCTTTTAAAACTCAATCAAGGTCAAATATGCATTTCTTCAGATGCTATTAATAATAAAGCATTTATTTCAGATGGCGAAATATGAAGTGGGAATTAAAAAACTAGAACAAGGCATTGCCATAGGATTTTAGTCCATTTCATAATATCCAACATATTGATCTGTTGTTTAAGCCATTTGTTGTATCTCTGCTGCTTTTTGTCCCACTATAAGGGCTATTTCGCTACCACATATTGCTTCCCCACTTTAACACTTTATCTACTGAAATTTCTCAATGCTGACATTTTCAGAACAAATCAATACTGGACATTGGATAAATTCAGATTAACACATACACAGAGACACTCTGTCCATTAGAATGAAGATTTGCTTGTGCTCTTGGCTTAATAACATGTGGCTATCAGTTAGGTTTGCTTCCCTTACCAAAAAACAGACACACATTTTAAAATATTTTTAAGCCTGGGGGGGGACCCTTATCTTTATTGTCATCAAGGGTAAAACCGTTGAGAATTTTTCTATTTGTTAATCACTGTGTTATGTATGACTTTATTAAAAACTCAAAAAGTAACAAAAAGTGGCATGTTAGAAGATCTTTCGATGTAAGTTTGCAATACTAAATGAATTCACCACTCAATGAACACTTACTTCTATGATCATATGTATAAGACTATGTTGTTAGTTTCTACCCTACAGCAAGGAAACTTGTGGGGTTTTTTTAATGCAATCTTATCTTGCAAATCTAGAAACACTTACTCAGATGTAAGCTCCACTGGACACCATAAGACTTATGCCTCCATAAATGTAAACCTAATGGTCCTTTTAAAAGCATTAAAAACTTCAGTGTGCTTCTTACAGAAGAAAAACCAAGGGGTGTGTGCGTACTTGTTTAGTACAATACATACACACCCAAATCAAAGAGAAAACTGGCTCCTAAAATTAAAAACAAAATCCTCACCTCAAGAACAAATCTTAGCTGGAGGATTTTACAGAGAACCGGATTCCTTTACGTTCTCCTATAGCAGGGGTTCCCAATTTTTTTTTGACCAGGGACAACTTTGAACAGGGAACACTCTCCAACATTAGTATCAAAAGGGTTACGAATCAGTTTTGGTTAACTTTAGATTTGGTTTGGTTATTCGGGGTGCTGATTCAGAAAACTGCATTGGATAGACCACATCAGCTCTAGTTTCTGATACAGAATATATGCCATCCAGTAGTCACCATCTGCTCACCCACAGAAAACCATGTTTAAGAATCTAGAGCTGATGTGGTCTATACAATGCAATTTTCTGAATCAACACTCCAAATAATCCCAGGAACAGGCCTAAAAATGAAGACACCAAGGTGCCTCCGCTTCCAGGTGCCAAATGGAACGTCTCCGCTTAGGGGAAGAATGAGGAGGAGAAGCAGCAGTCAGGAGGCTTGTTGTTGTGCCTTTTGTGGATAGTTAGCCTCTCCCCTCCTGACATCCCCATTGACTCAGTTTTGTGAGATCAGTCACTCTCATTGCAATGGTGTAATAATAGTGAGGCCACAGAGCATATTTTAGTTCTTGGCGACCACTGGTGATCCATGGACTACAGGTTGGGAACCACTGTCCTACAAGGTTTGATCCACAATGCTTTTAAATTTAATTTCTAGCACTAACTACTCTTCAAAACAACACACTATTTTCAACTATTTTCACTTTCATGTGGAGCTCTGAAGCAATCTCTATGAAAATAACAGAGCTGCCATTATTTTTGCCTTCCTGTGTTCTCATGAAAATAAGAAATTGTACTTTCCCCTCTTACTCAAACTTTATTGCTAGCAGCATAGCAATTGGAATGAAACTCATAAAATTTAGTACATTGTCTTTATGTAGATGTGCAACTCAGTCCTGGGCCTGCTTATTCAGACTAAAGAGCTGGATGAGTATGCTTACACTCATGCTGCACAGAAATTTTGCAAAAAGAAAAAAACACCACAACCATATGTAGCAGGGGTCCCAAAACTAAGTCCCGCAGCCAGATGTGGCTCTCCAAAGCCATTTGTATTGTTTTTTCATGTGATTTTTTGCACTACAAATAAGATTTGTGCAGTGTGCATAGGAATTTGTTCATATCTTTTTCAAATAGTCCGGCCCCTCGACAGTCGGACGGACCGCGAACCGGCCCTCAGCTTAAAAAGTTAGAGGATTCCTCGTCTAAGGAGACTGTGGGATGCAGAATTTACATATGCAAAAATGAGCAAGCAACGGTGTTGATTGTACACAGTCCAAATATGCACACTTTCAAATGCTCTGTGCAAAGTCTCGGTGACATTTCTCTTGGTAGTTATAATGTGTGTCTCCATCTCTAACAGCAAATAGCTATGGCATAGAATCCGCTTATGTATGTTTAAATACAAAGCAATAGCCAGAGTGAGGCACCTGTTTCAAGTAACTGATATTGTGTGTTATGATTAATTAGTGTGTAGTGGTTATATATAAAATGGGAATTAAAATTTTTGTGTATTGAAAAAGTGCCCTGGTCATTCATAGTCCTGCTCAGGTCTTGAAAGCAGGGGTTATTGATTTCCTTGAGTAAGTCTATCCATCTGGATTGAGATCTTCCTCTTTCCCTACTACTTTCTACCTTACCAAGGCATATTTTTGCTTCCTTTCTGTGCCAGACTTTCTTTTCTCATTGCAGTAACTTTTGACTTCAGTTGAGCATTTAAAAAGGCATCTAAAGAAAAAGAGGCACCATAAGAGGAAATATGCAAAACAAAAATCTGATCATCAGAAGAAAACTTTCATACAAACTTACACAGACAATACACTACATCAAGCAAAGATGGAAATGATATCTCAATGTCAGATATACGCCTGTAATAATGTCAGACCTTGGACTTTATCTCATGAAGGTGGCAAACCGCATTGTGCCACCACATTGTGTGGATCCCATTGCTAGTCTACCACACCTCCCCACAATAAACTCATTATCTGATATTGACGGGAAAACCTGTCAATACAGATTGCACCATCTTCCCATCACTTATCTGCTGCAATGGGCCCGTTCCACTTTCGTGCAAACATGCTAGCACTGGGGTGACATCAGGGGGAGGATATTACTATACAGTGTTCCCTCACTTATCGCGGGGGTTAGGTTCCAGAACCACTCCCAGTAAGTGAAAATCCGCGAAGTAGGGACACTATATACCCTGTTTCCCTGAAAATAAGACATCCCCAGAAAATAAGACTTAGTAGAGGTTTTGCTGAATTGCTAAATATAAGGCCTCCCTCGAAAGTAAGACCTAGTAAAGTTTTTGTTTGGAAGCATGCCCACCGAACAGAACACCAGAGCATGCAGGATTGGTAAATGTACATACCATAGATTGTTGTACATGGAAATAAAGGTAGTAACAAGAAATAATAATAATAATATGATAATACATTTATTCTTGTATCCCACCTCCATCTCCCAAAAGGGACTCAGGGCAGCTTACACAGGGACAAGCCCAACAACAACATAAATGTACATACAAACATAAATTTAAAACAGTAATTTTAAAACAGTATAGCAATAAAATATAATATAGAAATTCTTGAAAGGATTCACAGTTTGGTTATGCTGTTTTGTGATGACAACTACTGTACAGTAGATAATAAATTTTCATTTTTAAAAATTCAACCATAAATGTGAATTCTTCTTTGTGGAAAAATAAGACATCCCCTGAAAATAACACCTAGCGCATCTTTGGGAGCAAAAATTAATATAAGAGACTGTCTTATTTTCGGGGAATCAGGGTATTTATACATTATTTTAGTAGTTATACGCTATTATAAGTCTTTATCAAACAATCGTGTGTTGATAAATCGCCTCCTTCTCCTCTCAATGCCGCTTGGGCTCCTTTTCTCTCCAGCTTCTCCTTCCTCCCTTCCTTAGGTTGTAAATTGTAATTTTTTTATGATTAATAATATATTATTTTAGAATTTTAGAGTTTATTGAAAAACCACAAAAAGCAATCTGCAAAGTAGTGAGGAAACACTGTAATCATTTTTCAGCTTTATAAAATGTGTTTCAATATCACAGGGTCTTAGATCTGTTTAATTATGTTGTCATGATTTTGTTGCACAATACCTCCTGTAGGTTTTTAACTTGGAAACCATCTGATTCACTTTTAAACAAACAAGATGAATCTCAGCCCCAGTTCTCAGAATGTTATTTGATTTGTTTGCTGAGTCAATGTAGAGGTGGATCCAGTAAGCATATTGTTTGCCCTCAGGAAACGAGCTATCCCTACTGTTAGGCAAAGTGAGGCAGTGATATGGGACAGCTAGTTTGGAGACATGAAAAGGCAACTAATTGTTTTTCATTTAATATCTCATTGTTATAGTCTTGCTTCCATGCATCTGTGATTTACTGCCTCAGATGCTAAAAAAATACCTAATGATACTGAAATCTTAGGCATTTTGGTGTTGGGAGAAAACACATATGCTTGCACACCAATACCTTGAGCCACAACCCTCTATATCAGTAACCTTGTTGTTGGATGTTCTAACTTTTTCCTACAATTCCTTGTTTATATCCCAGGACGGTATAATTTTTATCTAATCAATCAGAAGCCTTTGAGGTTCTTGTCTCAGTTTCAGTGCTCAGGATAAACCATAGCAGATCATATATCAACCCTGCATTTTTGGATTTTATCACACTACATTGTTATAGCATTATCATTCCATTTTAACTGCCATGGAAACTCTCTGTGGCATGGAAAGGTTTGCAGTTTAATGAGGACCAAGATTTCTAAATGCCCCTCCCTAAACTGTAAATCTCAGCATTCCATAAAATGTTGCCATGGTAGTTAAAGTAGAATAATAGCCCTATAACAGTGTAGCATGATAACGCCCTTTGTTTACTTGTTATTTCAATGCTAGTTGAGGTGACAACTAAACTGAGGGCAAGTGTCCTCAAACTGCTATATTTGCAAATATGTGTGTGTTATAAAATATCTGAAAAGGCAGATTTGCTGTTGACATATTAAAAGCTGGTTTTGTTTCTTTTATTTTCCATGCAAGACCAGGGTTTATGTGTCTCAGTTCCTGCTGCCATTACTCTGAAGTTGGGAGCTGGGTCAAAGCTTTGACACAATGTGCCATTAATATTTTCCATTAGAAGACAATTCCAAAGCTGGCCCGTGACATTCTGAGTCTTGAGGCAAAGATCAAGAACTGGAGCATGCTAGCACCTGAATCTTATTTCAGGATTGGCAGTGTCTTCTAATAAAGTGCTTCTTAGGCCCCTTCTACACTGCCATATAAAATCCACATTATCTGTTTTGAACTGGATTATATGGCAGTGTAGACTCATAATCCAGTTCAAAGCAAATAATGTGGATTTTCTGCTTTGATAATCTGGATTATATGGCAATGTAGAAGGGGCCTTAAGATAACTGACGTAGGAAATCAACAATTCCCCCTTCCCCAATATTCAAGAACTGGCACATTTTGTTGTATAGAATAACTAGAACAAGATAACCACCATGAAGGGCTGGGTGAAGGCATTTTGCTGGATCAAATTGACTCCAGCCCCTTCCACACAGCTGAATAAAATCTCACATATTCTGCTTTGAACTGGACTATATGGCAGTGTGGACTCAGCTAACCCAGTTCAAAGCAGATATTGTGGGATTTTCTGCCTTGATATTCTGAGTTATATGGCTGTGTGGAAGGGCCCTTTAACTTCTGGTGACCCTTATGCATGAGATACTTCCAAGGCTCCTTCTAGACTGCCTTATAATCCAGATTATCAAAGCAAATAATCCACATAACCCACTTTGAACTGGATTAAATGAGTCTGCACTGCTACATAATCCAGTTCAAATGAAATAATCTGGATTTTATATGGCCACGTAGAAAGGGCCCAAGAGTCATTCATAGTCCTGCTCATGTCTTGAAAACTGGGGGCAATGATTTCCTTGATTAAATCTATCCATCTGAATTGAGATCTTCCTCTTTTCTTACTGCTTTCTACTTTTCCAAGGCAAGTTTTTTCTTCCTTTCTCTGCAAGACTGTCTTTTCTAATGAGTCAGCTCTTTGCGTGATACGTCCAAAGAATGACAGTCTCAATTTAGTCATCTTGGCTTCTAGGGAGAGTTCAAATACCTACTTATTTTCTATCAACTTTCTTCACTGCCCAGCTTTCACAACCACAGATAGAAGTAGGCAAATACTGGTATCCACTGACTTCAACCATTTTTTTCTTTTCTTGGACTGGCAGCCAAGTGCTTCAAAGCTGGTCTCTGTCCATGGACCACAATTGCTCTGCTGCTCCTGAGGACACAATAGAAACATAGGGGACATAAAGCAATGTGTATGATAGTCACAGCTACACCATCCAACCATTGCTCTTGATACCCTAGAACAGTGCTTCTCAACCTGTGGGTCCCCAGGTGTTTTGGCCTACAACTCCCAGAAATCCCAGCCAGTTTACCAGCTGTTAGGATTTCTGGGAGTTGAAGGCCAAAACATCTAGGGACCCATAGGTTGAGAACCACTGCTGTAAAGCATCTGGAGAGTTGTACTTTACCCATCCTAACTTAATTACTTAGCCCAGCGGTCTATTACCTATTAACTTGGGGTCTCTCTGGACCAAATTGGTACTGCCTTCCAACATAGAAATCTTATTCTCTTTGGTCATCTCTATGCTTGTTTGTGAGGGACGGCTGGTGAAGAGACAACAACAGGAAAAAAGACAGAAGGCAGGGATAGGAGGATCCAAGAACTGGTCAGCGGACACTTCCCAGGGTGTGGACTTTAGCAAGTGCTATTCCATGACACTTTTAATACCTTTCCCACCTGATGGAGAGAAATCTCTCTGAATTTCTTTTTGTACACTTAATCTCTTGGTTCTGTAAAAATCCTGTACAGTGGCCCCACAGCAGTGAGAAAGGATGTTGCAATTCTCCAGCAGTCAACCAAAGTTCTGAAGCTATTTTTTAAAGGGGTCCCAATAAAATCACTTTCTGGACTATATTTCTTTCCCTCACCCCTTATAAAAACACAAGCTTCCTGATACTATAAAGTTTAGGAGTTTGGTATGTTTGACAAAAGGGGTGAACAAGGGTAGTAACTTGAAAAACTGGCCGAGCTAGGAATTGAGAATAGGGCACCTGTCACTCCCCAGCTGTGAAATTCTGCAGTTTGTATAAGCTTTTATTGCCCTTGCCTAATACTGAAACATCAGTCAGTACAGAAAGCTCTCAACATCACAGATTAGAAATGCTACTCTTTTTTGTTGACTGTTGCTCCGAGAATCCTCCCCTTGAGCAATTCTATGAGTCATTGCTTCAAAAAAGTGAGTTTTCAAAGCACCAACCTATTCAACAAGCAATAGAGGAGAACTACAACTACAAGGAATTTATATTGTAAGCTTCTTGGGAGAGGGACCTGCCTTATATTTGTTTGCTTCAAATTGCATTCCTTTTCTTTCTCCCCAAATAAATTCAACTTTGACTTAAAGAGAAATTTTAGACTGGGCCGGTGAATCATGAGAACATAATAACTCAATATTTACCTTAGCTAATATTTGTAATATTTGCATTATTACAATGAAACCAACAATTATATTAATAATATATAATGATTATATATACAGTAGAGTCTCACTTGTCCAACATAAATGGGCTGACAGAACGTTGGATTAGCGAAAATGTTGGATAATAAGGAGAAATTAAGGAAAAGCCTATTAAACGTCAAATTACATTATGATTTTACAAATTATGCACCAAAACATCATGTTTTACAACAAATTGACAGAAAAAGCAGTTCAATACACTGTAAACTTATGTAGTAATTATTGTATTTATAAATTTGGCACCAAAACATCACAATGTATTGAAAACATTGACTACAAAAACACTGGCTACTAACAAATTGACTAGAAATAGAGATAAAATCGCATAAAATGAAGTTACAATAACAACATTGTCGGGAATTAAATGTGTAAAAAGTTCAGTCCTTGATGCCTAGAGAAACAGCTGTGGATCCAGGTGGGAGGCAGACTGCATTGGATAATCCAGAACATTGGATAAGTGAATATTGGATAAGTGAGACTCTACTATATATTGATATATAACAATATAATGATTATATTATTATATAATTATATTATATTATTACAATGGAACCAACAATTAGTCATGGGATTGATGTTAGTTGGCAGGCCACTTGAAAGCACATGTGCAGAGAGAAATGGAGAATGAGCTGCATTTTAACTCCCTGTGAGACCTATGGCATAAATAGCATATTAATATAGAGTGGATTATACCAGTTTGCTACAATAACCAAATCCCTGCTTCAAACTTTGCCCAAAGTCATCAGCACACTATATAGCTTAAGCCTTTTGTCCTAAGTCACACTTTCCCCATATGCCATGTATCAACCGTAATACAAACCTATCTTGCATTATTGTCATATGGAATGCTGCATTCTCCAATCCCTTGACCTGAGAGTCCTCAGATATTTTGGCTTTCAACTCCCAGAAATCCTAACAGCTGGTAAACTGGCTGGGATTTCTGAAGTTGTAGGACAAAACACTTGAGGACCCACAGGTTGAGAACCACTGTTTTAAATAATGTATACAAGGTCATAAACCCTATCCCCAAAGAGATCAGCACAATGGACAGCTCCTTAACATGAACCCACCCAGCCACCATTATGGTCAATCACATCAAATCCAATAGATCCTGGTTGTAATCATACACTTATTTGGAATGAAGTTCTACTGAAATCAATGAGACAGACTTCCGAAAGACAATTCATAAGATTGCAGTGTTCATCCCAATTAATCTTCATATTTGGCAATAAATCCCATTAAAATCAAAGAAGCATGTAGCCCAATCCAACACTCCTGCTTCTTAGGGAATACTCCACTGTGTATGTGTGCCTTAAAGGCTCCTTCTGCACTGCTATACAATCCAGATTATCAAAGCAAAGAATCCATATTATCTGTTTTGAACTGGATTTTGAGTCTTTGCTGCCATATAATCAATTTCAAAGCAAATAATCTGGATTTTATGTAGAATCATAGAGTTGGAAGAGACCTCATAATAACAATAATAATAATAATAATAATAATAATAATAATAATAATAATAATAATAGATTTTTGTATCCCGCCATCACACCCCAAAGGGAGTTGGGTCAGCTAACATAAGGCCAGGCCCAAAAGAAGACAAAGTGTAAACAAGTTAAAACAGAACAAAATCCAGTCAGACCCCCTGCCAAGAAGCAGGAAAATCACATTCAAAACACCCCCAACAGATGGCCATCCAGCCTCTGCTTAAAAGGCTCCAAAAAAAAGGAGTCTCTACCACACTTTGGGGCAGAAAGTTCCACTGCTGAACAGCTCTCACGGTTAGGAAGTTCTTCCTAATGTTCAGATGGAATCTCCTTTCCTGTACTATATGGCAGTGTAGAATGGGTCAAAATCACCTGTTGACTTATAGCAATCCTATGAATTTCATAACTGTTTTTTAGATAAGGAATATTCAGAGATGGTTCCTTTTTCTGAGATATAGCCCAAATAACCTTATCTTGCTGGCTGTCTCCCATCCAAGTACTAACTAGAGCTGGCCCTGCTTAGCGCTCAAAATCAGAAAAGATTTGTGTCTTTAGGGAATGTTAGGATTTAGGGACATTTCACACAGTCATATAACCCAGAATATCAAGGCAGACAATCCACAATATTTGCTTTGAACTGCATTATCTGAGTGCACACTGCCATATAATCCAGGTAAATATGGATTTTATGCAGCTGTGTGGAAGGGGCCTCAGATATAAATTAGTGGTAGGATGGAGATGGAGACTAAGGGCCCTTGCACACAGCCATATAACCCAGAATATCAAGGCAGAAAATCCCACAATATCTGCTTTGAACTGGGTTATCTGAGTCCACACTGCCATATAACTCAATTCAAAGCAGAAAATGTAGGATTTTGTTCAGCTGTGAGGAAAGAGCCTAGGAAACATCCTTTGAATAAAAAATATTGCCCCAGGACATATAGAGTATATGTTCTCTTTATGTTCAGCAGCAGCTACTCTCTGAATCATAGGGATTGATACTCTGCCTTCAGCATAGCCTGAAGGGAACTAGTTACAAATAATTTATTGTGATGGCCTTTCACAGTCACTGAGGCCTCTTCTACATTGCCAAATAAAATCCACATTACCTGTTTTGAACTGGATTATGTGGCAGTGTAGACTCAGGGCTCTTCCACACAGTCATATAACCCAAAATATCAAGGCAGATAATCCACAATATCTGCTTTGAACTGAGCTATCTGATTCCACACTGCCATATAATCCAGTTCAATGTAGATTTTCTACAGCTGTGTGGAAGGGGCCTCAGTTTGAAACAGATCGTGTGGATAATCTGCTTAGATAATCTAGATTATATGGCAGTGTGGAAGTGGTCTCAGGGCCCTTCCATAAAGCGATATAACCCAGGATATCAAGGCAGATAATCCACAATACAGTAGAGTCTCACTTATCCAACATAAACGCCCGGCAGAACATTGGATAAGTAAAAGTGTTGGATAATAAGGAGGGATTAAGGAAAAGTCTATTAAACATCAAATTACATTATGATTTTACAAATTAAGCACCAAAAGGTAATGTTTTACAACAAATAGACAGAAAAAGCAGTTCAATATACAGTAACATAAATACGAACTTAGCACCAAAATATCGCAATGTATTGAAAACATTTACAAAAACATTGTCTACAAAAACACCAACTGCATTGGATAATACAGAATGTTGGATAAGTGGAAGTTGGATAAGTGAGACTCTACTGGATCTGCTTTGAACTGGGCTATGTGAGGCCCCTTCCACACAGCTGAATAAAATCCCACATTATCTGCTTTGAACTGGGATACATGGCAGTGTGGACATAGATATTCCTTTTCAAAGCAGATATTGTGGGTTATTCTGCCTTGATATCCTGAGTTATAGGGCTGTGTGGAAGGGTCCTGAGTCTACACTGCAACATAACCCAGTTCAAAGCAGATAAAGTAGGATTTTATACAGCTGTGTGTAAGGGCCCTTCCAAACAGCCCTATAACCCAGAATATCAAGGCAGAAAAGCCCACAATATCTGCTTTGAACTGGAATATATGGCAGTGTGGACTCAGGACCCTTACACACAGCCCTATATCCCAGAATGTCAAGGCAGAAAATCCCACAATATCTGCTTTGAACTGGAATATATGGCAGTGTGGACTCAGGACCCTTAAACACAGCCCTATATCCCAGAATATCAAGGCAGAAAATCCCACAATATCTGCTTTGAACTGGAATGTATGGCAGAGTGGACTCAGATAACCTAGTTCAAAGCAGACATTGTGGGATTTTTTGCCTTGATATTCTGGGATATAGGGCTGTGTTTAAGGGTCCTGAGTCCACACTGCCATATATTCCAGTTCAAAGCAGATATTGTGGGATTTTCTGCCTTGATATTCTGGGATATAGGGCTGTGTGGAAGGGTCCTGAGTCCACACTGCCATATATTCCAGTTCAAAGCAGATATTGTGGGATTTTCTGCCTTGATATTCTGGGATATAGAGCTGTGTTTAAGGGTCCTGAGTCCACACTGCCATATATTCCAGTTCAAAGCAGACATTGTGGGATTTTCTGCCTTGACATTCTGGGATATAGAGCTGTGTTTAAGGGTCCTGAGTCCACACTGTCATGTATTCCAGTTCAAAGCAGATACTGTGGGATTTTCTGCCTTGACATTCTGGGATATAGAGCTGTGTGGAAGGGCCCGAAGGAACCTCAGACATCAGTGACATCAGCAAAGGAAGGATAACTTCACTCCTTTTGCAATGTAACTGCCTGGATTTCTTAGCACAGTCCAGTTTTAACTAATAGTAGACATGAGGTGAAGCAATCTAATATTTACAGGGATCGGAAATGATCGATGCATTTATTTGGCAACTTCGGTTGTACTCAGTTGTTGTAACTTTCCAACCATTATTCTTGGGGAGGGTTTTCCTGAGACATGTGTCCCATCCGTATCCGGTTTTGGCTCCGAGATCAGACAAGAGAAAGCCTGCCAAAAAAGCGATGTCGCTTTGAGCCAACCACCAGGGCAAAGAAAAGAAGCCCCAAGGCTCTAACCACCTGAAGGCAAGAGCAGTGAATCAATATCTTTGTTTCCAAGCGCCTTGTAAATAAATACCAGCCTTTTCACGCCGCACGTTTGGCGCGGTTAGGTTCCGCTGCAGATAGTTTTGAAACGGGCTTTCCCCAGATGTTTCCAGGCGAAGAGGTAGAAATATAATCCCTTCATTCCTATTCTGAGAAAGAGAGAGAGGTGTGATTGTCTGTATTCATGTCCATCGGTGCAGATTTTCCTATTTCCGCAACACCGAGCGCTTTATTTGCCATTCTATGGAATGCTGGGATTTGTAGTTTGGCGAGGCCTCTGCACCCTTTGGCGCGAAAGGCTCCAACGCTTGTAAAACTACAGCTCCCAGCATTCCATAGCGGTTCAAGTTGTGACAAACTACATTCATTCTACAAAGTAGATGCATAGATTACACTGTGTCTATGTAATAACACGATTTTTTGTTCCTGGGTTATAAATGTCATTTCCTAATTGGTTCTATCATAAAAACATGGAAAATGTATATTCGACCGCAAAAACTTTGTTTCTGCGGGACATTTTGCGGCACAATTTGCTTTAGTTTTTCAATGAATCTCTCCTGGAATCTCACCCAATTCCACATAGTTTGTGGCAGCCACACAAACGAAGTTTCTGGAGAGGAACAACTACTTTCAAAGTCAGTCTCGCACAGTGAAACAGGAAATAACACTTGCAAACCAGGAACAGAAAATGTTTCTAATGTTGTTACATAGTGTTGTTATTATTGCACTCAAAAGGAAACCATCTTCAGTACGTTGGACTCCCAAGGATGGCCGACTCTCTTGCATCAGGTTTTGAACCAAATCAAAGCGGATTTTCTCCTTTCCTTTTTGGGAATATTTCAAAGGAAAGAGTTTGAGGGACTTCTGGAACTTCTCTTTAGGATTCAGAGTCCCAATATGAACAATGCTGGGGAATTAAGGAAGTTGTAGCTCCCCAGATCTGGAAGGTCAGAGTTTGACAAGCCACTGCCCTAGATTGCTGTGAGTTTTCCGGGCTTTATGGCCATGTTCCAGAAGCATTCTCTCCTGACGTTTCTCCCACATATATGGCAGGCAACCCCAGAAGTTGTGAGGTTTGGAAACTAAGCAAGTGAGGTTTATATATCTGTGGAAGGTCCAGGGTGGGGGAAAGAACATTTGTTTGTTGGAGGCAAGTGTGAATGTGGCAATTAATCTCTTTGATTAGCATTGAATAGCCTTGCAGCTTTAAAGCCTGTCTGATTCCTGCCTGGGGGGAATCCTTTGTTGGGATGTGTTAGCTGGCCCTGATTGTTTTTTGTCTGGAATTTCCCTGTTTTCAGAGTGTTGTTCTTTATTTACTGTCCTGATTTTAGGGTATTTTAATACTGGTAACCAGATTTTGTTCATTTTCCATTTTTTTCCTTTCTGTTGAAATTGTCTATAAGGTAAAGGTAAAGGTATTCCTCTAGTCGTGTCGGACTCTGAGGGTTGGTGCTCATCTCCATTTCTAAGCCAAAGAGCCGGCGTTGTCCATAGACACCTCCAAGGTCATGTGGCCGGCATATGCTTGTGGATTTCAATGACTTCTCTGTGTAGTCAATGCTAATCAAGGTGATGAATTGCCACATTCACACTTGCCTCAGACAGACAAGAGTTCTTTCTCCCGCCCTGAACATTCCACAGATATATAAACCCCACTTGTCTAATTTCCAACAAACCTCACAACCTCTGAGGATGCCTGCCATAGGTGTGAGAATGGTTCTGGAATAATGGTCATACAGCCCGGAAGGCGCACAGCAACCCAGTGATTTCGGCCATGAAAGCCTTCGACAACACATTGCCCTAGAGTGCAAGAAGAAGCAAGAAACAGGCAAGAGCAGTGGGAGGAATAACAAGCTCACCTATCGTGAGCACTGAATCACTTCCAGGTTTTATTGAGAAATTATTGAGATCTCAAGAATGTCATGGCTTTCTTAGGCGAGGAATATGAGGAGGTGCTTTGGCCAGGTCCTTCCTCTACATAGCTTCCAAGATCAGAGGAAAATATGATCATAGTCGCCTCAAGGCGAAATGACTTGGAGGCATATGGTAGCAAGAAGAAGTCTGGGTGAAGTGGACCTCAATTCACCGGATGCCAGCGATATTATGCCTATAGAGCAAGGAGCGGGACGAGAAGAAAAAACTTTCCAGAGGGAATGGGGTAGAGCTGTCACTTTTTGGCTCATTTAATTAACTAAGGGCCCTTCCATACCGCCATATAATCCAGGCAGAAAATCCCACAAGACCTGCTTTGAACTCGGTTGAGTCCACACTGCCATATATTCCAGTTCAAAGCTGAAAATGTGGATTTTTTTTTATCTGTGTGGAAGGGGCCTTAGTGGCAGCTCGCCCCTCCTTTCACCCCCATTTCTGAGAAGGAAGGAAGAGGGAGAGAAAGAGGAAGTAAAGTCGGAAGGAAGGAGGGAAGAGGGAAGGAAAGAAGAGGGGAGGAAGTGGGGAAAGGAAGGAAGGAAAGAAGGTGAGAGGAAGGGGGGAAAGAAAGAAGAGCGTCGGAAGGAAAGAGGAAAGGGGGGGAAGGAAGCGGAAGTGAAGGGACAGGAAGGAAGGAAGGAAGGAAGGAAGGAAGGAAGGAAGGAAGGAAGGAAGGAAGGAAGGGAGGAAGGAAGGGAGGAAGGAAAGGGAGGAGGGAAGGAAGGAGTAAGGGAAGGAAGGAGTAAGGGAAGGAGGAAAGAGGGTGGGAGGGAAGAAAGAAAAGAAGAAAAGCAAAGAAAAAGGAAGGAAAGAAAAGAGGGGGAAGGGAAGAAGGAAGAGGGAGAGAAGGAAAGAAGGTAGGAACGGAAAAAGGAAGAAGGAGAGAGGGAGGAAAGGACGGAAAGAACGAAGGAAGGAAGGAAGAGAGGGAAGGAAGGAAAGAAGGAAGGAAAGAACGAAAGAGGGAAGGGGGAAGAGAGCGGAAGGGAAGGAGAGAAGAAAGGACAGAAGAAAAGAAAGAAGTAAAAGAAGGAAGGAAGGAAGGAAGGAAGGAAGGAAGGAAGGAAGGAAGGAAGGAAGGAAGGAAGGAAGGAAAGAGGGAGGGAGGGAACAGGGGAGGGAGAGAAGAGAAGAAAGGAAAGGAAAGAAATAAGGAAGGGAGAAAACGGAAAGTGTAAAAAGGAGGGACGGAAGGAAGAAAAGAAGGAAGGAACGAAAGAGGGAGGGAAGGAAGGAGAGAAGAAAGAAAGGTAAGGAGAAAAAGGAAAAAATTGAGAGAAGGAAGGAAGGGAAGAAGTGAAGAGGGAGAGAGGGCGGGATGTGTTCTATTGGAAGCATAAAGTTTTATTTCTCCCTTAACAAAATAGAGATCGGGGCTGGGATTATTTTGGTAAAGTATTATTGTGGAAGAATCCTCCCTGGCAGTGACTGTAGTCCACCCCTTCTCTTAAACGGCCCCCTCCCCTTTCTTCGAGCCTTCCTCAGTATCTGACTTCTTGATATTTAGAGGGGCGTTTGCGAAAACCGCTCTCCTCTTTTATTCTAAATCTCTCTTTCGAAAAAGTCCGAAACCTTTGAAATTTTAACTAACGAAGGGCACTTTTGGGAAAGAAGGATGGAAAGCGGGGAGGCAACCGCCCTTCTTTCCAAACGACGCTGGAAGTCGGTTCTGATCGCAGTGCGTTAAGACTTTGGCGATGTCTTTATGTCTCTCTTTTTTTAAAAAAGCACGGAATCTATTGCCTGATCACTTAAAAGACAAATATTGCTAATTTATTTGAAAGAGTTCCCATCAAGGAGGGAGTTGATCTTGAGTTAGCGAGCTGCTTGAAGCGACAATCTCTCCTTGATGTTTAGGCAGGTTTGTGTTTGTTTGTGAGATGACAAAAAGTGCCACTTTCCTTTTGCTTTCAGGCTTGAAACCTATAGAAAATCAACTTCTTTTTTTCCCCTACCTCGAACTTACCCTGTTTGTTAGTTAAACCTCTCCGGGTGCTTGTTGTAGTTGGCATCAACACTGTGGCATGAGTGTAGTTTGACATCACTTGATGGAATGTGACATGTTTACATGTTCCCTCCCCTGCTTCCGGCGGAGTCCCTCTAGCCCCGCCCCCATCCTCTGCGCGTGCACGTCTCCAAAGGCCCGCACAGAACATGGCCAGAGCGCGCGCGCAGCCTCCTCCTCCGCGCTGAAGGTACGTCTATCTCAACCGTGGAATAAATATGCACTTGGACATTACACTATGTGACACAATTTGTGTTCCTGGGTTATAAATGTCACTTCCTAATTGGCTCTATCATACAAACATGGGGAAAGCTGATTAAACTGCCCAAACTTTGTGTTTTGCGGGACATCCTGTAGCACCTTTTGCTCTAGTTTTTCAATGAATCTCTCCTCGACGCTCAACTAATTCAACATACTTTGTGGCAGCCACAAAAACAAAGTTTCTGGAGTATAATGGCTACTTTCAAAGTCAAGACCACACAATGAAACAGGAAATAGCACTTTCAAATCAGAAACAGAATAATTTTTGGTCAAATTTTGTCCCATAGTGAATTCAGGACTTTGGGGAGGTCCTAGCAGTCTTGGGCAGAGAAGGCCTTGTGAAACTACAACTCCCAGGACTCCATCAAAGTGAGCCAGGGCACTGGTTCATGCATATATACATGTATAGAGGCGTGTTTCACTGTTTTTATGAACATGTAAATTGAAAAAATTAAAAATATGGTATTCATTCTAAAGCGTAGATTAGGTTTCTTGGATTTGTAGAAGGGCGGATACGATAAAAGCATCGTGATAATATAGGTCCCATTCATGAAGCGGCACCACTTCCACTCGGTGCAATGCAATAGACTCAGTGCAATGAAATAGACTCAATGCAATGCCATGCACTCAATGCATTGCAATAGACTCGATGCAATGCAATGCACTCAATGCAATGTAATGCATTTAATGTAATGCAATACTTAATGCAATGCAATATACTCAATGCAATGCACTCAATGCAATGCAATAGACTCAATGCAATGCAATGCACTCAGTGCAATGTAATGCATTCAATGTAAAGCAATACTTAATGCAATGCAATACACTCAATGCAATGCACTCAGTGCAATGCAATAGACTCAATGCAATGCAATGCACTCAATGCAATGTAATGCACTCAATGTAAAGCAATACTCAATGCAATGCAATGCAATGCAATGCAATTCATTTCTGTATGGTATCAAAAGCGAATTGAGAATAGTTATGATGTATTTTTTAAAAACACAAAGTTAAAAACTTGGCATTACACTAAATGTCCTTTGACCCAATGCGATGCAATGCAGTGAAGTCCTGGGAGTCGTCCTTTGGTGAGGCAAGCAGCCCTCTTGGGCCAGAGAAGGCTCCAGACCTTGGGATAAATGACAACTCTCAGGCTGCCATTGCATCGAGCCATTGATGCATTGATTCTGAAGACACTCGAGGAGACACTGCGTCCGTTTGCTTTGGCTTGGAGTCGGAAAAAAGAAGGACCAGAGTCATCTTGCGAGCCTATTGGATGGAAGCCGAGGCTCCAAAGAAGGGGAATCCTGCGGTTGAAGGGATGTTAAGCCACACTCCTTCTCCTTTAGACACTTTCCCATTCAGGCGGAGAAGAGGCGGCTGAGCCCAGAAGGAGGGTAGTGGGATTCCCTCTTCTTCTTCCTCCTCTGGATCAACTTGGGTCCGGTTCCGCCACCTGACGGGGCATGCAAAGGAGGGGCAAGACTTGGTCGGGCTGCCTCCTGATTGGCTAGCGAGGAAGTGACATCCCCCCTCCCTCTTGTCTTCTATCCCCCCGCTTTCCAGTTAGACACCAGCGCTTCCAATCCCTCGCGCGGCCCACCCCGTAGTAAGAGAAGGGAAGGCGTGACACAACCAGGCAGCGGGCGATCGCCTCCGGGCTGAGGCTTGGCTTCCTCCTCTCTCTTCCCGGAGAGAGAGAGAGAGGGAGGGAGGGAGAGCGGCGGAGAGGCACCTCCTGAGCTCGGCCGCCCCCTCTTCCTCCCCTGGCGCTCCCATCCCGACCCTCCCGCCCGCCGCCCGCCTTGTCATGCTGCCCAAAGTGGAGACGGAAGCCCTGGGACTGGCCCGAGCGAATGGGGAGCTACGCGGGCAGAGGCCGGACAACATGCAAGGTAAGCCGAGGCCGAGAAAGGGGAAGAAAGGGGAAAGAAAGCGGGCTTGGTTGGCAGAGCCAGGCTCCGTCCCTCTGGGTAGGAAGAGGAAGGGAGCCTGCTTTCTCGCTTGCTCCTTTCCTAGAAAGTTTCCCCCTTTTTTTGCAAACGGCAGGGACTTTCTTCTTTCCAGAGGAACCCGACGGAGTTCCTACATCTATCTTTCTCTTCTCAACTGCCATATAATCAGTTCAAAGTAGATAATCTAATGTCGTATGGCAGTGTAGAAGAAGGCTCAATCCCCCCTCTCTCTCACACACACACACACATAACATCTCTTTCAGGACCCTTCCACACAGCCATATAACCCAGAATGTCAAGGCAGAAAATCCCACAATATCTGCTTTGAACTGGGTTATCTGAGTCCACACTGCCATATAACCCAGTTCAAAGCAGAAAATGTAGGATTTTATACAGCCTTGTGGGAAAAGCCTCAATCTCTCTCTCTTTCCCTCTCTCAATCTCTCTCTCTCTCCCTCCCTGTCTTTCTCTCTTTCAATCTCTCTCTCTCTCAGGGCCCTTCCATACAGCCATATAACCTAGAATTTCAAGGCAGAAAATCCCACAATATCTTCTTCTGGGTTATCTGAGTCCACACTGCCATATATCTCATTTTAAAGCAGAAAATGTGGGATTTCATTCAGCTGTCTCTTTCTGTCTCTCTCGCTCTTAGTCTCTCTTCCTGCTTTTCTCTTTCTCAATCTCTCTTTCTGTCTTTCTCTCAAACTTTCTCTCTCTTTCTGTCTCTCTCTCAATCTCTCTCTAGTCCAGCCTCTCTCTCTCTCTCTCTTTCTGTATCTCTCTCTCTCTCTCCCTATCTTTCTCTCAATCTCTCTCATCATGTTTCTCTCTCTCAATCTCTCTTTCTGTCTCTCTTCTTATCTTTCTCTCAATCTCTCTCTTTCTGTCTCTTTTCTTATCTTTCTCTCAATCTCTCTCTCATCAAGTCTCTCTCTCTCTCTCTCTCTCTCTCTCTCTCTCTCTCTCTCTCTCTCTCTCTTGCCGGATCTCTCTTTTCCTTCCTTGCTCTCAATCTCCCTCAGGCCCTTTCCACACTGCCCCTATATCCCAGGATCTGATCCCAGAATATCTTCTTATCCCAAATTATCTGGCAGTGGAGACTTACATAATCCGGTTAAAATCAGATAATCTGGGATCAAATACTGGGGGTATAGGGCAGTATACAAGGGGCTTCAGGACCCTTTCACACAGCCATATAACCCAGAATACCAAGACAGAATAACCCACAATAGCTGCATTGAACTGGGTTATCTGAATCCACACTGCCATATATTCCAGTTCAAAGCAGATAATGTGCAATTTTATTTAGCTGTGTGGAAGGGACCTCAGTCTCTCCCTTTCTCATCATGTCTTTTTCTCTCTTCTTTCTCTTTCAATCTCTCTCTCTTAACCTCCCTCCCCTTCTCTCTCAATCTCTCTCCTAATGTCTTTCTTAATCTCTCTTTCAGTCTCTTTCTCTTAAATCCCCTCATTCTCTCTCAGGCCCCTTCCACATAGCTGTATACAATCCACATTGAACTGGATTGTATGGCAGTGTGGACTCAGATAATCCAGTTCAAGGCAGATTATCCACCTAGACACTCTGGGTTATATGGCTATGTGGAAGGACCCTCAAACTGGATATATACTCCTCTATATCCTAGGATTTGATCCCACGTTATTTGCTTTGAACTGAATTGAGTCTACAGTGCCAGATAATGCGGAAATAATCTGGGATCAGATCCAGGGATACAAGGCAGTGTGGATCCATCCTCAGGGCCTTTCCATGCAGCCATATAACCCAGAAAATCAAGGCAGAAAATCCCACAATATCTGCTTTGAGCTGAACTATATGGCAGTGTGGACTCAGGACCCTTAAACACAGCCCTATATTCCAGAATATCAAGGCCACATTATCTGAGTATAGACTTACAGTTCAAAGCAGATATTGTGGGATTTTCTGCCTTGATATTCTGGGATATAGGGCTGTGTGGAAGGGCCCTCAGTCTCTCTCTCATCTCTCTCTCTCTCTCTCTCTCTCTCTTGCAATCTCTTTCTCAATCGTTCAATCTCTCCCATTTAACCCCTCCTTCACTCTCAATCTCTCTTTCTCACAATGTCTTTCTCAATCTCTTCCTTTCTCTCTTTAAGGCCCTTTCCAGACAGCTGAATAAAATCCCACATTACCTGCTTTGAACTGGGATATATGGCAGTGTGTACTCCGATATTCCAGTTTAAAGCAGATATTGTGGGTTATTCTGCCTCGATATTCTGGGTTATATGGTTGTGTAGAAGGGTCCTCAGTCTCTCTTCCTCCTAATGTATTTCTCTTTCAATCTCTCCCTTTCAATTTCTCTCATCTTTCTCTGTCTTTTGCAACCTTTTCTCAATCTCTTTTTCTCTCACACACTTGATCACCGGGCCCTTCCACACAGCCCTATACCCCAGAATATCAATCCCACATTATCTGCTTTGAACTGGAATATATGGCAGTGTGGACTCAGATAATCCAATTCAAAGCAGATATTGTGGGATTTTCTGCCTTGATATTCTGGGATATAGGGCTGTGTTTAAGGGTCCTGAGTCCACACTGCCATATATTCCAGTTCGAAGCAGATACTGTGGGATTTTCTGCCTTGATATTCTGAGATATAGGGCTGTTTAAGGGTCCTGAGTCCACACTGCCATATATTCCAGTTCAAAGCAGATATTGTGGGATTTTCTGCCTTGATATTCTGGGATATAGGGCTGTGTTTAAGGGTCCTGAGTCCACACTGCCATATATTCCAGTTCAAAGCAGATATTGTGGGATTTTCTGCCTTGATATTCTGGGATATAGGGCTGTGTTTAAGGGTCCTGAGTCCACACTGCCATATATTCCAGTTCAAAGCAGATATTGTGGGATTTTCTGCCTTGATATTCTGGGATATAGGGCTGTGTGTAAGGGTCCTGAGTTCACACTGCCATATATTCCAGTTCAAAGCAGATATTGTGGGATTTTCTGCCTTGACATTCTGGGATATAGGGCTGTGTTTAAGGGTCCTGAGTCCACACTGCCATATATTCCAGTTCAAAGCAGATATTGTGGGATTTTCTGCCTTGACATTCTGGGATATAGGGCTGTGTGAAAGGGTCCTGAGTCCACACTGCCATATATTCCAGTTCAAAGCAGATATTGTGGGATTTTCTTCCTTGATATTCTGGGATATAGGGCTGTGTGGAAAGGTCCTGAGTCCACACTGCCATATATTCCAGTTCAAAGCAGATATTGTGGGATTTTCTTCCTTGATATTCTGGGATATAGGGCTGTGTGTAAGGGTCCTGAGTCCACACTGCCATATATTCCAGTTCAAAGCAGATATTGTGGGATTTTCTGCCTTGATATTCTGGGATATAGGGCTGTGTGTAAGGGTCCTGAGTCCACACTGCCATATATTCCAGTTCAAAGCAGATATTGTGGGATTATCTACCTTGATATTCTGGGATATAGGGCTGTGAGGAAGGGTCCTGAGTCCACACTGCCATATATTCCAGTTCGAAGCAGATATTATGGGATTTTCTGCCTTGATATTCTGGGATATAGGGCTGTGTTTAAGGGTCCTGCGTCCACACTGCCATATATTCCAGTTCAAAGCAGATATTGTGGGATTTTCTGCCTTGATATTCTGGGATATAGGGCTGTGTGTAAGGGTCCTGAGTCCACACTGCCATATATTCCAGTTCAAAGCAGATATTGTGGGATTTTCTGCCTTGATATTCTGGGATATAGGGCTGTGTGTAAGGGTCCTGAGTCCACACTGCCATATATTCCAGTTCGAAGCAGATATTATGGGATTTTCTGCCTTGATATTCTGGGATATAGGGCTGTGTTTAAGGGTCCTGCGTCCACACTGCCATATATTCCAGTTCAAAGAAAATATTGTGAGATTTTCTGCCTTGGGATATAGGGCTGTGTGGAAGGCCCTCCTCTCCCTTTCACACAAAGTTGTGGGACTCTTGTCTTTGATTCGGAGGCGAATTTCGCTTCCGAAACCCTTCGAGCGCCGAATTGGGAACCAGACTCGTTCGCCAAAGTTTCCCGCCTCTTTCGCGGGACTTCTTTCCGGCGTCGCTCCGTTACGGACAAAAGCAAGGGACGTTTAAGAACAGGTCCGTGTCTAAAACAGAACTCTTCATCAAAGTGGCATGACAAATTGTACTTTTTCCCCCTTCCCCGCCGTCTTGGGGACTGAGACCGAAAACAAGAGTCATTCCCGTTAGGGGAAGAACTGGAAACAAGTCCTTCAGAAAAAAGAAATTGTAAACTGAAAGCCAAGGAGCGCGCGTTGGGTGGCTGCTTCGGTTTTCAAACGAGAGAGAAGAGAGCTTAGAAGGGACAACACTTGGCCGTAGAAGGGCCCGATTCCCGCCAAAAGTGGGACGTTGGAGCAGGGACAGCCCTGAGGGGAATGAATGGGCGAATGAATGCCTTTTTGAAACGCTCTGATTGCTCCGGCTCAATATTATGGGATGCTGGGCTTTCTAGTTTGGTGCTTATGAGAAACTCTACGAAATGCATGGGAATCGCCCAATAGGACCGGCGCTTTAAAAGTTCCCACTCAAACACCGTAAGGAATTTATTCATTGTGACAAAATTTGGGGAAAAAATGAATCCTGTTGCTGCTTTAAAAGTGTTATTTGCTGTTTAATTGTGCGGTGCTTACTTTGAAAGTCGTTGTTACGCTCCGGAAACTTTGTGGCTGCCACAAACTCTGTTGAATTGGTTGAGGCTGGAGGAGAGATTCATTGAAAACTAGAGCAAAAGGTGCCGCAGGATGTCCCGCAAAAAAACAAAGTTTGGGCACTTTTCCCGTGTTTTCATGACAGAACCAATTAGGAAATGACATTTATAGCCCAGGAACAAAAATCGTGTGACATAGTATAGTGTAACATAGTATAATGTCACAAGCCCTTGCTTTGTAAACCCTATTTTTTTTAAACTATAAGGCAGGAGCCTCCGATGGCCTAGGGGATAAAAGCCTTGTGACTTGAAGGTTGGGTTGCTGACCTGAAGGCTGCCAGGTTCGAATCCCACCCGGGGAGAGCGCGGATGAGCTCCCTCTGTCAGCTCCAGCTCCATGCGGGGACATGAGAGAAGCCTTCCACGAGGATGGTAAAACATCAAAACATCCGGGCGTCCCCTGGGCAACGTCCTTGCAGATGGCCAATTCTCTCACTCCAGAAGCAACTCCGGTTGCTCCTGACACGAAAAAAATACCTCTAAGGCCCCTTCCACACAGCTGAATAGAATCCCACATTAAACAGCTTTGAACTGGAATATATGGATGGCAGTGTGGACTTAGATAACTCAGTTCACAGCAGATATTGTGGGATTTTCTGATATTCCGGGTTATACGACTGTGTGGAAGGGCCTTAAAGCCATATAATCCAGATTGTCATAATAGATCATTGACATGATCTGATTTGAACTAGATTATATGAGTCTACACTGCCATATAATCCGCTTCAAAGCACATAATTTTCAGATTTTATATGACCGTGTAAAAAGGTAAAAGTAAAGGCTTCCCCAAGTCCAGTCGTGTCCGACTCTGGGGATTGGTACTCATCTCCATTTCTAAGCCGAAGAACCGGCGTTGTCCGTAGACACCTCCAAGGTCATGTGGCTGGCATGACTTCATGGAGTGCTGTTACCTTCCCCGCCGGAGTGGTACCTATTGATCTACTCACATTTGCACGTTTTCGATCTGCTAGGTTGGCAGAAGCTGTGGCTAACAGCGGGCGCTCACCCCGCTCCTCAAATTCGAACCTGTGACCTTTTGGTCCGCAAGTTCAGCAGCTCAGCGCTTTAACACACTGCGCCACCGGAGGCTCCAATATGACAGTGCAGAAGGGCTTAAGTCTGCCCCTATAGAAGATACTGAACATTTCCACTTCCTATATTGCATTGTTCATATTGGTTAAGGCTTCTGGGAGGAGCCCCCGGTGGTGCAATGGGTTAAATCCTTGTGCCGGCAGGACTGCTGACCGAAACCGGGGAACATGACAGAAGCCTCCCACAAGGATGGTAAAACATCAAAACATCCGTGCGTCCCCTGGGCAACGTCCTTGCAGACGGCCAATTCTCTCACACCAGAAACGACTTGCAGTTTCTCAAGTCGCTCCTGACACGGGGGGAAGAAAAAGTCTTCTGGGAGCTGAAGTCTGAAAGGAGGCGTCTTGAAGGCTTAGTGTGGAGAGTCAGTATGAAGAGCAAGGCTGGAATCCTTTTGGAAACTCAGTTTGGGGGCTTCTTTGGCGAAAACCTGCCAATGTGAGTAGATCAATAGGTACCGCTCCGGCGGGAAGGTAACGGCGCTCCGTGCAGTCATGCCGGCCACCTTGGAGGTGTCTACGGACAACGCCGGCTCTTCGGCTTAGAAATGGAGATGAGCACCAACCCCCAGAGTCAGACATGACTGGACTTAACGTCAGGGGAAACCTTTACCTTGGCGAAGTCACACTCTCTCAGCCTCAGGGGAAGGCAAGGGACGCATCTTGGGGACAAAACCGAGGGTTGAGTCAGAGAAGGACTCGGGGCCCTTCCACACAGCTATATATTCTATCAAGGCAGAAAATCCCACAATATCTACTTTGAACTGAGTTATCTGAGCCCACACTGCCACATATTCCAGTTCAAAGCAGATAATGTGGGGTTTCATTCAGCTGTGTGGAAGGGGCCTCGAAGGCAGGCAAGGACAAGTCCTGGACACGTGTACAATTGGACCCCCAATAGCTCCCATGATCATCAACAGGAAAATCAAACTTCCCCAGGCTGTGAGGAGGGGGCAGTGTCGCTCAGAATGGAGGATCCCTCTGCCTAGAAAAGTGTCTTTTCCTCTCCTCCTCGATCAGCTGACAGGAGGAGTAAAGGAGAGTCATCCCAGCTTCTGCAGCCTCCCATCCTGAAATAATAATTTCCTCTCTTTGGAAACACGGGTTTCCTTTCTCCTTCCCAAAGCAAGCCTTCGTATTTGGAGCTGGGCTGCTTGTCCAAAGTCTCAGGTAGCTTCTTGGGGTGTCGGGAAAAGCGGGGTGATTTTGGGGGGAGGGAGACAGTGTTTTTCTTGCTTATATTTTAGACATCCTCCCTCTCTCCTCATCCTTTCCTTTCCTCCCGAGCATAGGAATCTCTCGCCTTTATCCGTTATTATTATTATTATTATTATTATTATTATTATTATTATTATTATTATTATTAACCTTTCTTCCGCGAAAGCCCTGCCTGGGAAAAAAAAGGCAAGGGGAGAGGGGGAAATAAATAACCCCAAAGCAAGCCGCCTCATTCATATTTGCTGGAGTTTGGGAAGGAATACAACATTCCCATCGCCAAAAGCCCAATCTGCAAGACTATCTGGAAATAGTGACAGGAAAAAAACGACAAATCTAGGGGCTATTATAGGTAGAAATTATTATTTTTTAAAGTAAGTTGAAGGTTGCTTTTCGTGTCCAACTCTTTGCAAGTTTGGGAAAAAATAAGGTTCAAACTGAGCTGTACTTTGGGAAAGTTTTAATTCATTGCAGGGTCTTGGAATTCTTTCCAAACGAAATTGGGCATTTGGAATCAAGCAAATGGGAATGTTATATTTTGTTTGTTTGCTTGCTTGTTTTGGGAGGAAAGGATAAATTGAGACACTTGTTTTCAATACCATCACTGCGTGAAACCATGTAGGGATGCAGTCTCTATGGCACATTGATTTGGAGCATGTTGCCTTGCAATGGGGCTGATTTCTGAGCAGAGGTTTGGAGGAAAGAAACAGAAGGGCAATATTTTATTTTAGGGAAGATATTGTTAGGTTTTTAACCCCTCAACCGAGGGAGGCACATTCAAGAGGACTATTTTGGGGAGTTTATTTGGCAGACTTTTTTCTCATAAACTGATTCTGAAAAAGAGAAGTTCTTAGTCTTGTATAAAGTTGAACTATCCATTACATATGAGTTCTTCTTTAATGTTGCTATTGAGTACAAATATTTCACTTTGAATGTTTAAAAGGGGGAAATTTATTTATAATACATTTATTATTATTATTATTATTATTATTATTATTATTATTAATCACAACCAAAAACTACCCTGGAACTCAAACATCTGACTCATGAATCCAAGTTGATAATATCATGATTTGCATTGAGTATTTCATTTTTCCCCCCATTTTTCAGTGTCTCAGTTTAAAATGGTGAATTATTCCTATGATGAAGATCTCGAAGAACTGTGTCCAGTCTGTGGAGATAAAGTCTCTGGATATCACTATGGACTCCTTACCTGTGAAAGCTGCAAGGTTTGCTTTCTGATTCTTTTTCATGGTGGATGTTTTCAGTGTATTTTAAAAGTTCCTTCTTGTAAGGTTGACGTTTTGCTAAAGTACAGGAAACTTTTCCCACTTGTGACCCCTTTTCTTCTTGATAGATTTGTACATGACTTTGAGTATATAGATATATAAAATCAGTATGAAAATCAAATATTTACTGAGAATCATAAACCAGGCTGCTAAACAGGATGATTTTTTCTGAAGTGTTTTCTGCAGAGTAAGCACTGCACATTGTTGCTAACAGATTCCTGTAAATGTCTAGGTGGCATTCAGTAGTGCAAAATCTTTTGGGATTGAGTAAAAAGGACTCCATTTGAGGTAGTGACCCACAATTTAAGAAGCAGTGTTTTTGTTTTAGACAAGTGGAAGGAAAGCTCTGGATAGGGTGGCTATATTTACTGCCTTTAAATATTTAGTTGTTGCAAAATGATGTAGTTGTCGAGGGGCTTTCGTTCCCAGCTGTCCTCTATATTGATTTTAGTTGATTTATCTACATTGAGTATTATTGTTCCTGTATCTTGTTCCTGATAAATTTCAGGGTGACAGTATTGAAGGCAACTGTTTCAAGTTTCTCATTTTTCAGGGTACACATGTAAATTTCCTTTGTCATTCTTCCTGTGCATGTGTGTGTGTGCGTGTGTGTATGCACACCCATGCACAGCATTTTTCTGTCAGTATTTATAAGGAGGGTGATCAAGTGGAAATCGATTCAATGATTTTTAAACAGCATACATCAATATGAAGGATATCTTTGCGCATGCATTTTATTTTGATGCATATGTGCCCGGAGGGTCAAAATTATATGTACATTGAAAATTATTGGCCGATACCTTACAACTAGCCAGCAAAGTCAGCCACGGTGTTTTATTTGGAACAGCTTAAAAGAATATTATATTCTTTTTTATCACTGTGTGCTGCTTTCAGTCCCACCCATGGAAGAAAAGCAGAATAAAAATGAAGAAATAATAATAATAATAATAATAATAATAATAATAATTCTGAATGAAATGTGCTAGTGATATGAACATTAAAATGTTAACAAAGTGGATTGTGTAGCTCTCTGTACTGAAGCAACAGAATGGAATGTGTTTAAACCCATGCGCAATTTAAGAACTGTCTACAAACATAATTGCAATAGTAAATAGTTCTTATGAATATTTACTCAATAGAAAGCCCAGCTAAGTTCAATGCATGCAGCACACTCTCAAGTGTGTCTACGCCAAAATAAGACTTCCATGTTCAACAGGAATCACTTCCAAATAACACTATGTAACACGATTTTTGTTCCTGGAATATACATGTCATTTCTTTATTGTTTATATCATAAAAACATGGGAAAAGTTTTTTCAACTACAAAAATTTTGTTTTTGTGGGACATCCTGCAGCACATTTTGCTCTAGTTTTTCAATGAATATCTTGTAGCCTTGACCAAGTCACCATAGTTTGTGGCAAAAACAAAGTTTATAGAATTTAACAACTACTTTCAAAGTAACTGCCACACAATTAAACAGAAAAGAACACTTTCAAACCAGGAACAGATTTTTTTTTGGTATCTATGATTATCATTAGTGGTAGGCAGGATAGTAACATACATGGCACCATCAGTCTGAAAATCAGTAGTTTTCTTTAAATAAAAGAAAACTTTCAGAAAACTTTAATAAAATTTCAGAACAGTCTCAGGTACAAGATCTTTATATTTTAAATGTAATTAGTGTTCGAACAGGAGATAACAGAGAGGAGGCGTAGAAGATGAAGCCAACATATCACTATTGAATAGGGCAACCAGGGTACAAACAGACGGACAGAGGAGGAATGACTATTTTTTTCCCAGTAGGTATAAAAACCCTAACAAAATTATGTTCATGCCATAATATATTTGTAAGACTTCATAAAGTTGTCAACACACTTTTTACTGATTTTTATGTAGTTTGGTTTTATTAAATATGAGGTTGAGAAAGGCATAGCATCAGAATTGGCACTGATCTTACGGGCATGTGTGGCATTTTTCTTTCATCTTGTGGGAGCTCTTTTTAAAAATAAAAAATGCATCCTTAAAATGCCAGTAAAGAAATAACTGGAAATCATCTTGTAAAGATTATAGACTAGCAATAGGATACGGAAGTCTCACCACCAACATCCTAAGTAAATCAATAGAAACACTAACCAACCTCAGAAAACAATCTTGGGTTGTTGTTTTTTTTGGCCTGTTAGTATTTTACGAAGAGACTGCAGAATGAAATCTAGAAGGAAAGCTGCCACTTTGAAAATTGGTATTTTGAGATGAGAAAATGGCATTCAGCAAAGGTTTTTTGGAGTGCAAAAGATATACCTGGGAAACAAAAGGGGTTGTCTGTGATATCTATTTTTTATTTTTTTTATTTTAAAAAAAACAGGGATTCTTTAAGCGGACAGTCCAGAACAACAAAAGGTACACTTGCATAGAAAATCAAAGCTGCCAGATTGACAAAACTCAAAGGAAGCGTTGTCCGTATTGTCGGTTTCAGAAATGTCTAAGTGTCGGGATGAAGTTGGAAGGTAAGACATAAACTAACTAATAATAACAACTTGTGTTATGCATATTCTAGAAATGTAACATTGGAATAATGTACACCACAAAGGGAGCTAATCCAGCCTCAGTCCTATTTGGAATGGATCCACTAAAATGAGAAGACTCGTTAACTTAAATCCCATCAATGTCTGACCCAAGCCATAATGTGCAAAATTCTCTTTGTTATTATGTGAACATTATTATTTATGGGTTGCTGTGAGTTTTCTGGGCTGTATAGCCATATTCTGGAAACATTCTCACCTGACGTTTCACCCATATATGAATGCTTCTGGAACACGGCCATACAGCCCAGAAAACTTACAGCAACCCAGTGATTCCAGCCATTAAAGTCTTCGACAACACATTATAATATATACTTTCTGTTATTGAAATTGCTGCCATGTGTTTCTGTATTCTTAGATTATGGTCCATGGAGTTTGACAGACTCTTAGAGTTTATAGAATGATTTTCCTGCCCCTTTCCAAAATGGTGTCACCTATCCCAAATCGACACTGGCAGGTTACAAGTATAATATTACAGTTGCCTGAAGAATGCAGAGCACTGAGCTAACCATAAATAAAACCTATTTTTTAAACAAACAGCATTCAAATGAGAATAGATGTGTTAAATTAATGAGTGGGGTAATAATAACTATCTTGACGGCAACAATTCCAGCCATATCTAAGTGTGTGAAATGAAAAATAGTATTAGAGATCAGTATGTTTCCCATGCACAACTGGCCATTCTTAGTTATCAATGGAATTTGCTCTGCAAGGGAATTCTGCCATTGAGTGGAGTGAGGAATTGTGCAATTGAGCTAATCATTGATGAGACACTCATTCAAAGTATGACTAGCATTTTATAGTTTGATTTTTGCACTCTGTTCTGGAAGAGCTTGACATTTTTATGTATTTTAATTTTATTTTTAAAAAGAAAATTAAAAAGACGATTTCAGATTTTGCAAAATGAAATCACAATGGTATGAGCAGGTTGAACATACAGATTTCCACATTCTTGTCAAGCTAGACAATCTTCTCTTCCCCCTTCGAAACTCTTAGCACTAAAGTTTGTATACATAGCCAGTGGCCATTTTTTAAAAAGTCACAAATACAGGTGAAGAATTGCATTCCCTTGCATTCTTTTACTCCTAGCAAATTACCACTTGAATGGCTGGAAATCTATTATTCATTAAACTTCAGAAGCAAAGTAGCACAAAACAGAAATTCAGGGACATATTACCACCTCTCCCCACTTTTTAAAAAACCTCTCCACTCCTCTAAAGAACCGTTGTTCTCACAAAAGTCATGCCAACATTTTTCAAATTGTAAACTGGCCCCAAGCAGTTGTCCAGTGATATGTTCTAATGCTGGCTAGTAATGCAACTCCATATTTATCATGCGTTTTTGCAGTACTTTATCCGGCAGACTATTCAGTCTTTCCACAGTTTGGTTAAAGTCAGACATAATTTTTGTTTGGAAATGTCGCGCATAATTTTTGATTGGTTTGCAGTGATTTAGATACAAGTAATGGGATTGTAAATCATGTATTTTCATTTAGATGCATGTTCCCAAACACTGTGACGAATTCCACCATTTACTTTGAATATTTAATTGAGTCTTTCTGTTCACTGATATTTAACATGACTATTGTAAATATATACAGTGCAGGAGAGCAAAGCTGAAATGCAGCATAATTTATTTCTAAGTAAACTTGTTTAGGGCTGTATTCTGTATGAGTTGCCTCTTATTAAGGTTTTGGACGTGGATTAGGCTCAATGAACAATATTGTAATACTTCAGTCAATATATAACATAAAGGGGGATTTGATTCATTGGAGGAACAAATTTCAGATAACAAGTGTGATAGTTTCTTTTGGGTACAATCAGCTTTGTTTTTTGAAGCTATCTTGGTGAATGGTACATATCTCTATCTTATCAATGAGTAGGTACTTTTTATTTGCTTCAGTGTAGGCCATCACTCACTTTTTTGAGATTTCAAAAAGGCATACATTTTAGTGTTTTTATCCCAATTTATTAAAATACATTTGATAAAACAATTTCATCTGTTGCTCAGCAAAAGCGAGACATCTAGAGAGGGACCATCTTATTGTCCTATGTATGGATCTACAAACAGTACAACTGCCTAAATACATTGAAGCTACCTGGTTCTATCTAATTTAGAAATCTCAGCAGGGTCAGTTTTGATTATTACTCGGCTCCACCAAAGAAGACCAGATGCTGTGTTCTATATTTCAGTGAAAAGCAATGGCAAACCACATCTGAATAATGCTTGCCTAAGAAAGACTTATTAAATTCATAGTATCACATGAACTGATAGGTAACTTGAAGGCGCGTGTGCACACACAAAGAACACGTCACAACTTAGTGTCTCCGCAAATTGCTTTTTCCAAATATTTCTACAAAAAGGCACCAGCCAGTATTATTTTTAACTCCATAGGATAGTTTCAGACTATACAGTAGTCTATAAATTATAAGACAATGGACTTCAAGGTAATCTTATGAGATGCACGTCTGCTTTCCCAATTAATGCAACTATGGGAGCCAAAATAAGGTGCAGGAATTAGCAAACTGGAAACCCAGTTAAAATATGAGCCAGCCCCCCCCCCCTATGCATATTCTAGAAATGTAACATTCTCCCTTCCTATTGGAGCCCATTGCTGCTCTCAAGGTGACACATACTTTGAGATCAGAGGCAGTTCAACAATGAGGTGAATTAGGCAGTGGCCTGTGGCGCAAAACATATGGGGGCGCAGTCGAGACTGTTTTTTCTGTTGATTTGTTGTAAAACATGATGTTTTGGTGCTTAGTTTGTAAAATCTTAATGTAATTTGATGTTTAATAGGCTTTCCCTTAATCCCTCCTTATTATCCAACATTTTCGCTTATCCAACGCTTTTATTTTTCAGTGATTGGTTTAGGGAGGGGTGCCAAAATTCTGTTCGCCTACACTTGAAAAATACCTAAGGCCGGCTGTGTTTGAGATTGTTGTTTTTGACCAAATTTGGACACATTACTCTTTTGGAATTGCAACTTCCGGGTTGTCCAACCCAGCTAAAACACCCAGATTATCCAACTACCATGCTGACTTGGGAGTTCTGTGAGTTGTAGTTCAAAAATGGGATGTTCTCCAAGCTCTGGTTTCAGGGGACATGAAGGACTGAATTAAGAAATAGAGCCCAGGAGATTCTGGTGGAAGCAAAACATTAGAATGCTAATAGTGACAAAGGTACCCAAGTCATCATCATCATCTGTAAGAGGCAATGTGATATGGTTGAGAGGCAGTTCCATTTCTTAATCAAACAATAATAATTGAAGGAGGAATTTGGTTTGCATTATTGTAGTACAATTTACAGGCAGTCCCTGAGTTACAAACATCCAACTTACATCTGATTCCTAGTTACAAACTAGGATGAGACAACAGGAAGTTAGAGGACATTTACCCCCTAGGAAGGGAAATTCACTCCTGGAAGAATTATCACGGATAAAAAGTTTCTTCACTGAAGCTTTATCATCAATCTTCGTTTCTACAACAACCCATTTTTTCCAATATCCAATTATCACAGGGACAGAAAGTAAAGTGAAATCTTCTGAACAGGGTCACAGACAGCCAAATAAACGTCACACAGGTGTTAACCCATATCTATGCTATCCAAAACCAAAAACATTATTTTGGCTAGAGAAACATTTAAAACGTCCCTGTTCTGACTTACATACAAATTCAGCTTAAGAACAAACCTACAGAACCTATCTTGTTCATAACCCAGGGATTGCCTATATTTCTGACAGTCCTGAAAATATACTCACACAGAAGAATTGGGAGGATGAATGCATCCAATTGTACAAAAGCTCAACAATCAGAAAATTACAAACAATATTTAAGTACATTGGAACAGCACGAAAAGGAGTGGTGCATATTGTATAACTGTCGCTGGTTAATAAATTGTCCCAGCCAGTTTAAGGGCCAACAGTAAGCCACCACTGGGGTGTTTGTCACAATCCTTTTTATTTGCCATTATTAAATATTGTCTCGCTCTCCCTCTGCCATTATCCCAGAAACCAACTTCCCTTCCTTATCAGCAGAGCAGGAAGAATAGTGTGCTCCCATAGTTGTAAACGCTCCTGACATTTATATGCATGTTACTTCAATGGTGATACATGATCCTAAATCCGAGTCCATAAATTACAGTTTAAGCTCAAATCATTAATTGTTAACACCTCTTTATGATAATGTATGGCTCTCTGTGTACCTAGGAATGCCTAATACATTTTTAATGGCAGGCTAATCCTTAAGATAAAAGCTTAGGAACGTCACCTCCGGCCATCTCAGCGTGTCACCAAGCTGTCAAAGGGCCTTCTTGCCATCCAATTGCCAGTGGGAAGGATAGGCAGAGTGAGACCTGCTTAAAATATGCTTTTGTGACATGTTGTTCCAACAAAGACCACAAGACAGCTGTTTGGGGGGGGGGAGCATTTCTGTGACTCTTTTCCAAGCTTAATTGTATTGTGTGCTGAAGGGCATTCACAGTTGCATCTTTAGAGTGAGTGGCACCTGGCTGCCTATGGCTTATCTGGAAATGACTCCAGAAGCTGGAGTAGTGGGGTGAGGGGGAAAACCCAAAGGATGTCTGAAGTGCTTGTAGTCCACAACTAAAGGGCATGAATGGAATTGTCGTTATGCATCAAGACACTTCCAATTTATTGCAACCAGGTCCTGGGGTCTTCTTGGCAGGATTTGTTCAGGGTTTCCCATTGCCTTCTACTGAGGGAGTGTGACTCGTCACACATGAGTTTCCATGGTTTAGCAAGGATCCAAACTCTGCTGTACAGTGGTCCAGCACAGAAATCACTATGCAACACTAACCCTCAGTAATAGTGTTATAGCTGATTCATTCCCTCATCTGGAAGATCTGTAAAATCATTGTTTTCAAAACAGCACAGGAACCAGAATTTAGGAAGCAATCTAATATAGTGTCCCTTAAGTAGTCTGAATTCTGTGCCAAAAAAAGGTTGTGAAGCTTTGTTAAACGCGGTGCTTAAAAACATGAGATCTAACAAAGCATTCCAGTTTAATCAGTTTGGGATCCTTTTGACATTAGTGAAGGATTCGTAGTTTGTTTGAACTGGACTGAATGTATACTTCAGTATGGTGAACTTTGGTAAAATCATGCCCTATAATATCACTCTCGCCTGCCTCTAGGAGGTAAAATATATTTAGATCAAGTACAATTACAGGAAAGAAGCTGATACGTTCATATAACACTATTGCATTGCCATACTATTTTACAATGTATGCATGCCTGCCTATATTGGTATATATGTGTGTGTATGGATGTTCAAACATGGATGTTCAAACAGGCTTTTGACCTTGAGTAGGCTGAATGGGCCCATATGCAGTTGACACTTCGTGATTTGATGGCAGCTAGTTTCATCTACTGTTGTTTGTAAAATTGTATTATTTTGATTTTATGCTATATGTGCTGACAGGGGTTGTTGTTATAATTTTATGTGACTTGTTTTATACTTACATGCTATTTTTGCCTGCTGTATGTTATATGTGCACCCTAAAGTGCCTTTGTAAGCTGGCCCGAGTTCCTTCGGGGAGAGGGTGGTGGGATATAAACAAAGTTTATATATACTGTAGGTGTGTGTATATATGTGTGTGTGTGTGTGTGTGTGTGTGTGTGTGTGTGTGTGTGTGTATCACACACACACATATGGTCATCCCTTCACATTTCAGTTTTGGCTTTTGTGAATTTGATTATTCATGAATTTGATTTCAAAATGTTCTTTTTAGGAATCTCTTAAGTCCTCTAGTGTAACTATATCGTCAACTTTCTCCAATCATCCTGGAAGACCTCTCTAGGAATCTTTAGATCTTCCGGTGCAATTTTATGGTCAGCATCCAATTAAAGTTGTCCATAGGGTTATGCTGGGAGACCTAGAAATTCCTATACAGCAGTGGTTCTCAACCTGGGGTCCCCAGATGTTTTTGGCCTTCAACTTCCAGAAATCCTAACAGCTGGTAAACTGTAATAAAAGGTGTTCCATGATTGGAAGGCAATGCATGTTCTAGTTCAGTGGTTCCCAACCCTTGGTCTTCCAGGTGTTTTGGACTTCAGCTCCCAGAAAGCCAGCTTACCAGCTATTATGAATTGTGGAAGCTGAAGTCCAAAACACCTAGAGGACCAAAGGTTGGGAACCACTGCTCTAGTTGAAAAGCTAGATTAAGGAATACTTCCCAAGTACTGGGAACTACTAGCCCAAGAAAGTGAGAACCAGTGTGATGTAGTGGTTAGGGTGTTATAGTGGGATTTGGAAGTTGGGAGCTCCAGTCTTTGCTGAGCCATAAGGATTATTTTGTGATCTTGCATCATTCTCTCAGTCCAGTTTACCTCACATGGTTCTTTTGAAGACAAAGGCTGAATCTACACATCCATATAGTGCAATTCAGTGCAATTAAAACTGTATTATATGAATCTACATTAACCATATAATGCAGTTTGGATCTGCATTATTTGGCAGTGTAGATACAGCCAAAGTTAGAAGAGCCATGTGTGCCGTTTTGACTTCACTGAGATATTCCATCTTAAAGGTGAAAATTTTTAAATGAGTACTTTCTCATTTTTAAATGAGTACGTTTCTTTCACAACCACAATTATAACATCTTTTTCTTTTTTGTTACCTTCACTTTCAACAGCTGTGAGGGCTGACCGAATGCGTGGGGGTCGAAACAAGTTTGGACCAATGTACAAGAGAGACAGGGCACTGAAGCAGCAGAAGAAAGCTCTTATTCGAGCAAATGGACTCAAGTTGGAAGCCATGACTCAGGTAATCCAAGCGATGCCCACTGACCTAACCATCTCTTCGGCCATCCAGAATATACATTCTGCCTCCAAAGGCCTACCTCTCAACCATACAGCCTTGCCTCCTGCAGACTATGACCGGAGTCCCTTTGTCACTTCTCCTATTAGCATGGCCATGCCACCACATGGCAGCCTCCAAGGTTACCAGCCCTACGGTCACTTTCCAAGCCGTGCTATCAAGTCTGAGTACCCTGATCCTTACACTAGCTCCCCAGAGTCCATCATGGGCTATTCTTACATGGATGGTTACCATCAGACAAGCTCACCAGCAAGTATTCCTCATTTGATCTTGGAACTCTTGAAGTGTGAGCCAGATGAGCCGCAGGTCCAGGGAAAGATCATGGCATACTTGCAGCAAGAACAAGCCAACCGAAGCAAGCATGAAAAGCTCAATACCTTTGGGCTGATGTGTAAAATGGCTGACCAAACCCTCTTCTCAATTGTCGAATGGGCCAGGAGTAGCATTTTCTTCAGAGAACTTAAGGTATGTTATACAGTTGCTTTTTCATATGGCATGTTTATGAACTTTATAATTTAATTCTTAATAGTTGGACTACACAGTTTGTCTTTTTTCTCAAAACAACTTATGATCAGACTGTTCTTTGATCAAAAGTCACCATCATCCCACAAGAATGAAAAGTGCACTTGTCCTGCTAGTCATCATCTTCTTGTAAATGAGCAATAACAGAAAGTAGGGTCCCTGCCCTATAAATCTGTGGTTCAAAACTTCAAAAATAGGAGACCCTTGAGAACTGTACTAAGGTTTTCCTTATGTGGTTGATCTTACAGAGGTGATTGTAGACAGCTGTCTAGGACAGCAGTGTTGGGAATAGGTAAGAAGGTTTTCTGGAATAAAAGGGACTTTCCTTTTTCAGACCTGTATGTACTCCTCAGAAACTGCAGGGGGATGATGTGGGAGAAGAGTAGGTTACTGAAATACAGAAACAGCCAGGGTGGGACTTCTCATTAAACAGTATGAGGCAGTTGTTTCAGGAAGCAAACTGAGCCGTGGGGGGGGGGGGAGAGTGGGGAGGAGCAGAGAACAGTTGCCAGTATTTAAAGACAGAATTCTGCTATACAGCCTGTTATGGACTCCTAAGGTAGGCTGTTACTCTCATGTTCAATTGGGGATACTCTACTATCAACAGTGTGAAGAACAACACCCAGCTTCAGCTGCCAATACTAAGCGTGGAACTGGGGGGGGGGGGGGGCAAATTATCATGGAATGAGCTCTCAAAGTGGAAAGTGGATCAAGTAAATGAAAGGACTGTATATCCAGAAGAAGAAGTGGCCATGATTACCTTGTTGTTTGATGTGTGATATGAGTGGCAACCACTTTGTCACTAGACAGTCAGCTCATTGAAGGAAAATTTTGTTTGGGGGGAAGGGTATAAAGTGTTCACTTAATATGCCATTATCATTTTTAAAACCAGGCAGAATTTGGATTTCAGACCTTTAGGTTGCAGCATAAGATAGGATCTACAGATATAGTACCCAATTGTCTAAGGCTGTCCTCTCTTGTAGATCTGCAAATATGTGAACTAGAGGAGCATTCTTTTGTTTACTGTTACATTGGTTGAGATTCTATGTGCTCTTTGGCAACTTGTAGATTTGTAATGGATGTGCTGAAGAGAGCATCATAGTGTGACCATAGGTATAATTTACACATGACAGAAGAACTGATGGTATGACATTGCAAAAACATTCCTTTCTAGACTTTTAAATCAATATGTCCCTGACTGGCTACTAAAGAGCATGCACAAATCATGGACTTCATGTGCAGTAAACTCCACATTTCTATACAGTTTAGAAATAGCTACTGACAGAACCCATCACACGATTCACGCTCGTTCATGCGTTTCTAGTCTTTTGCCATTTCTAAAGTGTGGTTTTTTCCCCAGTGATTTAGAACTCAATTGGCAATCAACTTCATTTTCCATTCCCCACGTAGAGATGGGCAAAAACGGCAAATTTAACGAGTGATCGGAATCTCCGTTGTCCGATTATAAACAGAACGATGATGTTGTACTGGAGGGAGGAGCCAAGATGGGTGGTATTGATTCCTTTTTTCCCGCCATTACCATTTTGGAACCATGGAGGAAGGAACAGTAATTTATTTATTTTGTTCTGTCAATTTTTTGCTCACAAAGAGAAGAAATCCTGTCGACTTTTCAATAAAAAGAAAGTGGGGAAGGGGACAGTGGAAGGAGAAATCTCTCTCTCATGTGATGAGAAGGCAAATGGGTAATTTGTAAAGAAAGCAGAATAGCAGAAAATGTGTGATAGGGGTAGGAAAATCATTTATTTAATTTCCAAATGGGGTGTTGCTAAGCTTAAGGGTAAAACTACAGTCCCCAATGCTTTAACAATAGTGTGGGATGAAGTCCCGTGTGTGTGTGTGTGTGTGTGTGTGTGTGTCCAGAGGAGTAAGCAAATAAAGAGATCAGGAAAACTGTAAACTTGAATCTACTCAGAGTAAGATAGCTGCTGCAGGCAACAGTTATTGAGAGGATGCTATTTACATGCCAATGTTAAAGTAAAATTCATATATCCATCTATTTATCTTCTATACAGTGAACTAGAAGGAGACACCTTCTTGTCCTTTATCTTGGGAAACAAATAGTCTTAGGCCAACCCTGTTCAATTTACTTATATGTGATGATTTCAAGAATGGATTTACTGCAACGAAATCATAGAATTCAGGTATTCCTGGATGGTGGAAATAGTATGGAATTGGGTGGCTATATTCTGAGGAATGTAAAAAAATGAAATAGGCAAAGCACTGTTTTTCCATTCCACTAAGACATAACAAGAAACCCTGGGTTTAACAAGGGAAGGGAAATTTTTTATCAGTTGGGAGGACTAGTTGTGTGAGCTATTCATCAGTGGAACCAGGTGACACTAGATGACGTAGAATGTTCCTTCTGAGAAAGTTTCGTTGAAAGTTGTAAAAGTATCTGTCAGAACTCCTCTACATATAATACAGTCTGATTCAGAATAAAAGACTCAACGTGATCCTTTGGAATTCTTTTGACTCTCAGAGTCCTCCATTGCAAATTGTGAACAAGGTAGTACTTTTATGGCCATTAGGCAGACTGAGGTATAGCTACGTCTGCTGAAATATCTTCTTCCACAGAACTATGCAATGTGCAGGCATCTCATCCCCTTTTAGTGCCACTCCATTTGGTTATCTTCTGTTTCACCATTGGTATGATATGAGTGAATTGATTTTTGTCTTCATACCACCTTGTCTCTTCCTGAACACCCAGCAGCTATGTTGCCTCAAATGTTGCCTCAGCCTGGACATATCATAGCCATCAACTCTGGTTATGGGAAGGAAGTTGAGATTTCTTCTGCAACTACTGTTGTAGAATTTCTCAAGAAACCAAAACTTTTCTGTATTAGTACTGCAGAAAAAGGTGGTAATTTTAAGCTAAACTCACTGTAGAGAAAAGACTTTCCACATGCTACAACATCACTGCTACATTATTACAGATAAAGTACAAGAAGCCATGAAAGAAAGCAGGACAGTAGATTGTAAGTTTCCAGGAGAATTCCTAACACATGAACTTAAGGTAACAATATAACAATCATGCTGGGCTAACCATACATTTGGTGTTGTCAATAGAGGGATGGCAAACTGTTGGCGGACCCAACCTATGTTGCCTGGAGTTCCATGGGGAAAAGTAGATCTAAATGGAATGAATGAGTGGGATTTGCACTTCTGCAGGAAAATGTTACATTATGGGTTGCTCCATTTCAAGATGCCAGCCATATCTTTCTCAGGTTACTCCATTCCATCTTCCCATTTTCCATTGCCTCCAAAGAGTCAGGCAACATTCTGCAAAGAATGAACATGCTTGGTCATAACTGGAATGTTTGAGGTTTCACTAAGGACCTTATCACATGAGGAAATACTCCATTTCTGAGACTGTTTGAAAATGATTTTGAACGAGTCCCATCGTATGACGTTTGCCCTATCCCATCATTATTCCATCAGAATCCGTCTACAAAGCATCACAGAAGCAAATTATTTACAGATGGATTCTTCCATTGCTGAAGCACTCTTTTTGTGTATTATAGAAAAATCTGTATGCATCCCATCAGCAACGATACTTTTTAAATGGTCAGAGAGTGATGTAGGGGATTTTTGAATGGATTGGGAGGAGCCAGCCTTCCGAGGCACAATGAGTCAAAGCGCAGTATTTTCAAATCATAAGAATCGTAATAACAAGGTGTGATGTGGAGCGTATGCATCCATCTCAATACAGTATGCATACAGTCGTTTAAAAATATGGGATGCATACTGATATATCGCAATGCGATAAGGCCACATGTGTGCTGGTTCTATCCATTTTATGTGAACAGTGTTGTTTTGAGCCCATAATGATCTACACTTAGCAAATTCATTCTTCATTATTACATAGGATAATCCCATGAAGGTCTGGTTTCAAAAGGGCTAGTGAAATGAAGGTTAATGGATTGTTTTCTCTTGATTTTAGCGGGTTCAAAGTACACAAAGTAATACAAATATTCTAGCAAATATTGAATTCACATGGCCTATGAAAGAGGATCCAAATGATGGTGTTTCCAAATTTATTTTGCAAAGCCATGCACAAAAGATGATGGTTTTATTTAATGCTACCAATTGAAGGATGGACTGTAGGCTGTAGCTTTCCTCATTGTAAACACTGGAGATATAATCACTATGATACCATCACTATGATATTACACAACACTATGAAACCAAAATTGGTGGGGAAATCCTGGTTTGAAAGTATTATTTCCTGTTTAATTGTGTAGTACTTACAGTATTCCGACAGTAGTTGTTATACTTCAGAAGCCTCATTTTTGTAGCTGCCACAAACTATGCTGAATTGGTTGAGATTCTATAAGATACTCATTGAAAAACTATAGCAAAAATGTGTTGCAGGTAGCAAACTTTGTCCACATTTTTTATAATAGAACCAATTAGGAAATGACATTTATAACCCAGGAACAAAAATCATGTTACATAGTATAATCAATGTCAAGTGAGAAGCCAGAAGGCAGCTGTCTGGAGCACAATCCATTCCAATGAATGTGCCATTCCAAATAAAGTAGGGACACAACCTAGAAGTAGTTCCATAAGACTGTAGATGTGTGTTAATGTACAAATGGTCTTATGAAACTGCTTCCAGGTTGTGTCCCTACTTTATTTGCTCCTGAAACACTTCAGTCAGGATGTATTGTGCTAATGAAACCTTTTTGCTCACGGTTACACCATCAGATGAACATGGGAAATAGTTGTGTGGAATAAATGTTGTGAGTGTGTCCAACTTGTAAAAGTCCTCAGGGGCATATTTCTAGAAGCAGAAAGCAGGGATGCATGTGCTGTGGTTTTGATCAGAACATCCCATTTGAACAATCGTGCCTAAATTCTGCAGAATTATATCCCAGTGTAGCGCCAAAAGAGGTCTCTGAAGTGGATGACATATAAAACAAAACAAAACAAGAAAATTGTTTTTGCCCTCAGGCTTACAGTTGTTTAAACATACACAAACAGAAACACAAAAGGAAATGGGGATTGTGAGTAGGGAAGAAACATAGTTCAGTAACAAGTTCTTAATATGATGTGGCTCATATAATGTAGGCAATCCACATGCATCATTAGCTAATGGCATTAACAGCTTGAATGTATTTGAAAGAGGCACCTGTGGCAATGCAAGCCAGCAGAAGCTTGATCTGCATAGCAAACATTTCTTCTTCAAAACAGAATTGATAAAAGAATACTGTTGAGAAGGAACAATATTAATGATAAATAGCTGTGCCCATACATATCTGTCTGTATGATTATTCAACATGCTTTTCATTATCAATGCATTTTGCACTATTTTATGTGGTGCCTAGAGAAAGCATTTTTATGTCTTTTAAAGGGTTTGCTTTTTTACTGTTATTTTCTGTGACACGGTTTTACTACCTATTCTTGTTTTTTGATTTTATTATATTTCTAAAAATATTATGTCTGGAAGGCATGGCTGAAAAACAGATAACAAATGTTTTAAACAAATAAGATATTGATATAGATGGCAACTCATAGCACAGTAATGTGTTTCCAAAAGCTTTTCTCTCCATGGAGGCATCAGACTGTGAAACTCTCACTGGTGAGAATGTTGATGCCAAACCTATGGGATAGGTGGCAGAGGGACCCTTTAACACTACACAGTTGTAGCACTATGATTCACTTTAAATGAAAATGGCTGGACCCTATGGAATTCTGGGGTCTGTGGTTTGGTGAGGCACCAAATCTCTCTGGATGAGGAGTCAAAAAGTTGCCCCTCCCCCCTTTTGCTAATGTACTGTCATGTCCACCAGTGTGGCACTGGCTCATACTAATTATCTACACCTTGTTGAAGCGTGAGTCTCTACACCAGTGGTTCTCAACCTGGGATCCCAAGATTGTTTTTGGTTTTCAACTCCAAGAAATCCTAACAGCTGGCAAACTGGCTGGGATTTCTGGGTGTCATGGGCCAAAAACATCTGAGGACCCCAAGTTGAGAACCACTGCTCTACACTGTTGGAAATTAATGCAATCTGACACCACTTTCACTACCATGGCTCAATGCTATGGAATCATGAGAGTTGTAGTCCTACAAATAATAATAATAATAATAATAATAATAATAATAATAATAATAATAATAATAATAATTTTATTTTTATACCCCTCCTCCATCTTTCAGGGCGGCTAATATGGGGCCAAACTCAGATAGTCACAGTAAAACAAAATCTTTAGCCATTTCTTCCAAACTACAGCTCTCAATATTTCATAGCATTGTGCCATAGCAGTTAAAGTGGTGTCAAACTGCATTCATTACGCAGTGTAGATGCACCCCAAAATATATTCTGTACTTGGTTAGACTTAACATTGGCTGTGTTCTATTTTCTGTCACACATTTTGCGGGATATTGATTGCTTGAATGCAGAGTGACCAACAAATGTCCAAGATATGTATGGAATCATAGATAAACCATTAGCTTCCCAACCAAATGGTGAGACCTTTACAACATATTTTTTATCTAATAAGTAATATCAATGAAAGTAAAGGTAAAGGCATTAAGTCTAGTTGTGTCCGACTCTGGAGATTTTCTCATCTCCATTTCTAAGCCAAAGAGCTGGCTGTAGATACCTCCAAGGTCATGTGGCCGGCATGACTGCATGGAGCGCTGTTATCTTTCTTCCAGAGTAGTACCTATTGATCTACCCACATTTGCATGTATTCAAACTACTAGGCTGGCAGAAGCTGGGGCTAACAGCGGGAGCTCACCCCGCTCCCCGGATTTGAACCACCAACCTTTCAGTCAACAAGTTCTGCAGCTCAGCGGTTTAATCCGCTGCACCATCAGGGGCTCCAATGAAATTAAAGGAATGGCGAACTACCTCTTGTTTCTTGGAGAGCCTGCTCAGTAATTGATTAGATGTATAATGTACTAAGATACTTCTGAAGACTGCCCAAGAGATTCTATGAAACCTGGAGCAAAACTCAATTACATTCCCTGGTGACAAGCATACATTGAGAAACTGAACTATTGACAATGATTGGCCTTAATGTGTGCTACATGAGAAAGAATGTATCAGCTTGCCGAACAGTAGAGCTGGGTGTAATTACAAGTGTGACATACGGTCTTCTGTAATCATTTCATATTACTTCCCTAATGTCATTTTTGCTGTGCCTAGCTATTTCTCGCCACAGTGTTAGGGAGATTGTACTATCAAATTAAGAAATCTAATAACAAAGTACAGCAAACTCTAGCATTTTGGAGAAATAACAGTGTGCAAGTCACTTAAATTATGGAAAATGTTTGATCAGATGGATAGACATGCATTTAGCAAAATTGTTACTGTTACTGACTGGAAAGAAACTAGAAGCTTTCTTCATTTGACATGAAGGTTGCAGTCTGCCCTATACATAGTTGTCCCACCAAAAGAGTCAAGCATACTTCTGTGTCAACATGAGCAGAAAGACCTCTGACTAAACCTGGCTTGATTCTTTGATGGAGGAAAGGCTTCTTTCAAATCTGTTACTAAATAAAAATCTTGGATCAGGGACATTTAATGATGACTTATAAAAAACAGCAAGGTAACAATAAACACAGGAAATATACATGAATAAAGTGTTCTGAAAACTCAGGCAACAAGTCTTTAAAGAACTATAAATAACACCCCAGCTAGGTCACTATTATTAGCAAAGGTTGAACAAAAGAAGACTCCCGAAATAGATACGGTGGTGGCCTGAGTAGAGGATGGTATGAAATGTCTTGTTTAACCTTACGCAGATATTGTTACCATAGCATAGGAAATGGTTTTTAGCTGGCTCATGAGTTCTGGGGGGGGGGGGGGATGAAGGATGTTTCCATGTTGTCGCTTTGCCAAGGAAATTCCTTAACAAGCCTGTTTGCTAAACAGAGGAAATATCAGCCTACACGGGTGTCGCTGGATTTGAAGGCAACATCCATCTTGGTTCTGTCACTGTTTGCTGTTGGTTGGATCTGTTGGCTTGCGTTGTTCTTAGTGTATTTCTATCTGGGAGATTCTAAGAAGCTTGATGCAAAAAGTAGCTTTTCCAAGCTCCGGCAATATCTTATATTTATATTGCCCTTATCTCAAACCATTCTTACATGAAGGTAGAGCACCTTCCCATCTCAATGCTCTTTCCCAACTCATTGAGAATTAAGGAAGATCTTTTCTTTTTGCTCACACTAATGCATGGCATGTTAACGCACACATGTTATTTATGTAACAAAATTCTGCATAAGAACTTGCTTGGGTATTCAGCCGTTTTGCACAAAAGTTGTTTTTTCCTCCTGTTTTATTGGAAACAATGGTCCCATGGGCTAATATTTACTAACCTGACCCCTATTCTAATCCAATCATTCAAAACAGAAAAAGATACAAAACATCCCAGCAGGGCGATAAAGTTTTCCGGTGTTCCAATAATAAAGCCTCTCCTTTCTGTCCCAGCAATTTCCAGTTCCTTTGCGGCTGGACAGTTTGTGAAGACGAACTCGCTCCGAAGCAGGCAACCTGCAAGGACTGCTGAGGGGGTCGGAAACAGATGTTCACCAGGCTATACAATTTGTTGTCACTGTCAATATTGCATGGCACTTTTCCCAACGGAAATTGTTTGTGGACAGAAAAGAATGTAACGGTGGGGGCAACCGGGGGGGGGGGGGTCATGTCACAATGGTTTTATATTTCATTTGCTTGGTGCAAAGCTGTTTTTAAGAGAAAAGGATTACTTGGAAGTGAAATTAAAATCCAGAATGCAGAGCACTGAGTGCTTAGTGTTGGTCAAAATTTAACATTCGTTTTGCTAAATTCATCTCTTTGTTTACCCAGTTCCCCATTTTTTGAGTTATTATGGAATAAACAATGTAGCCCAAGTAAAGCACATTATAACTGAACTGATGGAGTTGGGATTTTGTGAGAACTGAATGTGAATTTAACTGGATTTTCATAAAATTAGATTTGCCTTGTTGCTTATATTGTTTTCTTCAAAGTTGCTGATCACAATAATAACCCGACTTGTTCCTGGCTTCTTGCATGCACTGGAGAAATAAATATTGTTAGTTCACATGTGATAAAATTACCCACAAAAAATTACCAGAGCAGAGCAGATAACAGGGGGAAAAGCTGTTTCTGAAAAACTTGCATCCAGTTCTATGTCCATAAAGATAATTTGGAAAATGATATATTTAATGTTTCATCAGGAGAATTCTTAGTATGAATCACATTTTGCAAAGAGAATCCTTTTATAATTTCCCATTATTGAATTTTTACAATTGTTATTCCCTCTTCTGGTGTCTGTGCAGTGACAGTGTTAGTATCTAATTAAAGGAATCTTTAATCTTTTAGTATCTAAAAAAAGAAAGAAAAACTCGAAATGACGCTCAACAGTTTAAATCCAAGATCTCTTTCTAATTTAGTGACAGATTGTGAAACAGGGTATTTAACACTATCAACTACTTGTTCCAGTATATTTTTTCGTGTTTCTGTATATTTTTGTTTCAAAAGTAAATATCTGTTTTGAAAAACATTTAATTATTGCACCGGTGCTCAGGCTTGAATAAAATAAATTTCAAGCCATAAAATACATAGATTAATTTCTGATTCTGAAAGACTAAAAGAATACGTATTTTATGATGTTTGTTACCTTAGGAGCCCCCGGTGGCACAGCAGATTAAATCACTGAGCTGCTGAACTAGCTGACCAATAGGTCAGCAGTTCAAATCCAGAGAGTGGGGTGAGCTCCTACTTTTAGCTCCAGCTTCTGCCAACCTAGCAGTTCGGAAACATGGAAATGTGAGTAGATCAATGGGTACTGCTCCAGCAGAAAGGTAACAGCTCTCCATGCAATCATACTGGCCATATGACCTTTGAGGTATTTATGGACAATGCCGGCTCTTCAGCTTAGAAATTGAGATGAGCACCAACTCCCAGACTTGGACTTGAGTAGACTTAATATCAGGGGGAAACCTTTACCTTTATCTTAGGTCAAATATCTTGAGCTATATAATTTAGATTATGTTTTAGGTCTAGTTTTATATAGTTTAATATAGGATACTTGCATTAAAATTGATCTCATCTTTTTCTCCTCCCCTCACTTGTCTCTTTTTCACACACACCCTTTCTTTCTCTGTATCTTGAAATGCTATATCATTCTTTTTGAAGGTTCATTGGCTTTCCAGAAAGCTTTATAATGTTGGACATAATCTCAAGGCATACTGTTAACAGTAAATGGTGGTTTCATTAAATGATTTCCTATAGACAGCCGGTTCACTTGTTCACTTTCTGTTTTCATTTGTGGTAAGAGAATAGAATAAATAAACACACTGCTTGTATAACAGAGACCGTGCTTTTGAAAGCATATGCTTCCGAGTTTGTAAATATATACGGCTGCCTTCCCTCAAATCCTGGTTTGTAAATCCTTAGGGAATACGCACTCCATCCCACTTCCTCTTCCTTTGCAAGAGGAAATTCCTCTCCATTTATTCTAGTATGATTTTATATAAGTTGACACAAACCATTGTTAATACCAATTAGTATCTTTTATAACCACTGCTTTAAAATCTACTTCAAATAATTGTTTCAAAGGTCCCTTCCAGACATGCCCTATATCCCAGGAGCTGATCCTAGGTTTTCTGCTTTAAACTGGATTATATGAGTCAGCACTACCAGATAATCTAGGATAAACAGATAACCTGGGATCAGATCCTGGGATATAGGGCCTGTTTGGAAGGGCTCAAAATCTATTTTAGTTGAGAAATTCTGTGTGGGGATAATGTAGCCCAGCAAATGTTGTTGCCCTGCAGTTCCCAGCAGCCCTAGCCTGCTTAACCAAAAGAAGAATGCTGGAGATTGCACCTCAGCAACAACAGGATAGTGGCGTTTATTCATAGCTCCTCTGTGTATGTCTTCAAGTCATTTGTTGACTTCTAGTGAACCCAAGCATTTCAAAGGTTTTACTTAAAGTAAAGGTTTTCCCCGACATTAAGTCTAGTCGTGTCCGACTCCGGGGGTTGGTGCTCATCTCTATTTCTAAGCTGAAGAGCTGGCATTGTCCCTAGACACCTCCAAGGTCCATAACAGCATGGAGCACCATTACCTTCCCACCATAGCGGTACCTATTGATCTACTCACATTTGCATGTTTTCAAACTGCTAGGTTGGCAGAAGCTGGGGCTAATAGCGGGAGCTCACCCCGCTCCCCGGATTTGAACTGCTAACCTTTTGGTCAGCAAGTTCTGCAGCTCAGTGGTTTAACCCGCTGCACCATCAGGGGCTTCGGGGGATTTTCTTAGGCAAGGAAATTTCAAAGGTGGTTTTACCAGTTCCTTCCTCTGAAAGATAGTCTACAGCTCATCCTGGTGCTTACCAGAACTGCCACTGCTAAGCTTCCAAGACAGATGGAATCTACTTAAAGTAATGGTTATTGATGAAAGTTCAAAGAAGAAATGGGTGAAAGGGGTAGGGTAAAGAAGTGTTGTGTTGCCATTCCTAGAACTGAATCTTGATTTATTTTAATTTGTGGGGGATCGGAATTTACAGCGAGGTGTTGTTATGTCTGCACTGAACTTTGCTTCCCCCTTTTATATTCTAAATCAAAATGCAGCTAAGATTATTTAGCTTGTGATTGTATTTTTTGTTGCTAGAGAAGGAAAGAGGTATTTGTGGACCTTTCTGTCTCTCATAAGACTATATATTGACTTTGGGTACCGTGTACCTTGATTTGGTGTATTGGCAACCATTGGGCACCATTTTCCGCTTCGGCCAACAGCATCTCTTGCAATGATCCTGGATAATATACTAGACATTTCTACCTACATATCTATCTCCTTGTCAGATTAAAAAAGAAAAGAATATGGGTACAATTTGTGTCAGGCTCATGGCCCTGAACAGGATTTTTTTTAACACTGGTTTTCCCAGTGACATGTTCTTGATGTAAATCCCATTACTTTCTGTTAATGCAGCTGATGGTTATTTATTTATTTATTTATTTATTTACAGTATTTATATTCCGCCCTTCTCACCCCGAAGGGGACTCAGGGCGGATCACATTATACACATACAGGGCAAACATTCAATGCCCATAAACACATTGGACAGAGACAGACAGATAGACAGACAGACGCAGAGGTAATTTAACTTTCTCCTGAGGGGATGTTCAATTCTGGCCACAGGGGGGAGCAGCTGCTTCATCATCCACTCTGATGGCACTTCCTCACTTCCTCATTCCAATGTTGTAAATTAGTTAAACTTGCCTCCCCACTTTTTTATATAAATGGTACCTTATTTCCTACTTGATAGATGCAACTATCTTTCGGGTTGCTAGGTCAGCAATGAGCAGGGGCTATATTTTATTTTTAATTGACGGATGCTCACCCCGCCACGGGCTAGCCTCGAACTCATGACCTCATGGTCAGAGTGATTTATTGCAGCAGCTGCTCACCAGCCTGCGCCACAGCCCGGCCCCACTACACTATTCAGAACATGTGAACATGGGTGTATTTGTGGAAAGCAATTTACATTGGGGAAATGGCATGAAAGAAAGTTTGCAAGGACCCAATATACTCATGTATAAGTCTAGACATTTTAGTCAAAAATTTGGGTCAACTTATTTACAGGTCGATGTGAGTACTGTACCTTAACTCTTACTAAGAAAAGAAAAAAGAAACCACCCCCTTCTCTGAATAAAGTGGTGAAAGGCAAGAACGTAGGATGTCCTAGAGCAGGGGTCCTCAAACTTTTGAAGCAGAGGGCCGGTCCACAATCCTTCAGATGGTTGAAGGGCCAAATTATCATTTGAAAAAAATACGAACAAATTCCTATGCATACTGCACATGTCTTATTTGTAGTGCAAAACAGCAGCAGCAGCAACAACAATGAAAGAACAATACAATATTTAAAAATGAAAACAATTTTAACCTACATAATCCTGTCAGGATTTCAATGGAAAGTGTGGGACTGCTACTGGCCAATGAGATAATCAAGTTAATTAGGACTGTTGTTGTTGTTGTGTGCCTTCAAGTCATTTCAGACTTTGATTGAGCTGAAGTTTAAAATTAATTATTTATTTACTGCATTTATTTACTACATTTATATCCCACCCTTCTCACCCCGAAGGGGACTCAGAGCAGCTGTATGTACATACAATATATTATATTATTAGAATAGCACAATATTAGCATTATATATTACTATATTGAACTATACCATGGTACTGTAATATTCTATGTAATATATAACATATAATATTATTATATGGTATTATTATTAGTATTATATTGTATAACATAATATTATTATCAATATTATATGTATATACAATATATTATATTATTAAAACTGATATAACAATATTATATTATAAAACGGAGGGCGGGGGCCAGGTAAATGACCTTGGAGGGCCGCATCTGGCCCCCGGGCCTTAGTTTGGGGACCCCTGTCCTAGAGCAATGGTTCTCAACCTGTGGATCCCCAGGTGTTTTGGCCTATAACTCCCAGAAATCCCAGCCAGTTTACCAGCTGTTAGGATTTCTGGAAGTTGAAGGCTAAACATCTGGGGACCTCAGGTTGAGAACAACTGTCCTAGAGGAACCAAAAAGAAGCACCAACTTCCGCTACTCTCTGGTGTTACTTCTGGCTTTTTCAAATGCCTGGGAGGGAAAATGGCAGCAGTGTCCTGAAGTGGTGTTGAGCTTTCCCTTCTCTGTGGAATGATCTTTAGATTATCCACAAACTGTATCACAATCTATAATTTTGACCTCAAAACCTGATCTCGGTTTATACATGAAGTTGACTTATGCATGAGTATATACTGTAAAGATTTGTAGCAATGTATTGCAACTAAGGGCCCTTTCATTCAGCCATATAACCCAGAATATCAAGGCAGATAATTCACAATATCTGCTTTGAACTGGGTTATCTGAGTCCACACTGCCATATATTCCAGTTCAATGTGGATTTTAAACAGCTGTGTGGAAGGGGCCTAATAGTGTTTGTTTGGGGGGTTACAAAGATAGAACACCATTCTTTTTTGGAATAAAATGCCTGATCCTATATAGCAATTACTTTTTATCATGAACATTTTCTCATTATTTTTGGGAGGCATTTTGACAGAATCATTTTCCAAAATTTACACTATTTTCCTAGACTTATTTTTAAAAATGAAACTAAAAAGTGACTTGTACCATGATGTGTAATGTGACTTGCAATTTAATCAGATGCAACCACATTAGAACAGTGATGAGTTCGCTTTGATAACTCTGCAATGAGTTGCATGGAAAATTACTTGCTGTCTCCCTAATTCAGATGAAGGGAGGATTTAGAGGCTTCGTTTTTTTAAAGGGGGTGGATTAAATCTCCAGTGTGTCATTTAGTTTGAACAATATTTAATGTTCTTAAGTGTCATAGAATTAAATTATACTTCCGTTTAGAATTTACACTTCCTCATCATGCATCAGATTCTAAAGGCATGCTATAATTTATGAAAAAGGAAAAATTAAATGTCCATACCAGACAAGCCATTAAGTCACGGCAGGGATGCAAGGGTTTGTATTAGACTTTGTTCTTTCATCTGCACCCAGTGAAGAAACACTGAAGGTACCTAGTGAATGTACAAAACAGCTGGGAAATGCCTTGTGCACTGTACAATGCAGATTGATGGATCAAAAGTAGAAATTCATTCTAATTAAAGTCTGCTTCTTTCATAATGGCAGTGACTTTGTGAATCAGAAATGTACTGTATATTAAGTTTCCCATTCCTCTGTGTTTACTTCTAGTGTTCTACAAAATATTCTGTTAAACATTTTTGGGAAGACTATAATCCAGCCCTAAATTATGAGTGTCATAATTTGATATATTGTGTCATTCTGATATATTTATGAATTAGATGTATCGCCCCATCCTCATTTGTAGGCTAAAACAAACACATTTGGGAATGCATTCATGCTACCATTTCAGTTGGTATAAATATTTCATTGAAAGAGAATGTATTCTGAACTTGGCTGTATTTATGTGGTGTTGTTTTGCTTATTAAGTTTATTTTTCTCAGTTTGGGTTAATTCATTAAATGGCATGTCTGTCACCAAAACTGGCAAATTACTGTATATACTGAAGCCTAGTTTTTCAGCCCTTTTTTAAGACTGAAAAAGCCCCCCTAGGCTTATACCTGGGTGAGGGTCCTGGTTGGATTATATTTGGGTCAGCTTATACTCGAGAATATATGGCACATTTATTATTTTTCTCTATTATTATTGGTATTATTACATTTATTATTTTTCTTTGTTATTGTTGCTACTATTACATTTATTTTACTCTATTATTATTATTATTATTATTATTATTATTATTATTATTATTAATAATAATAATAATACATTTATTATTTCACTCTGATATTATTATTATTATTATTGCATTTATTATTTTATTCTATTTATTATTACTTGTATTATTGTCCTGTATTTATTATTATTATTACATGTATTATTTTACTCTATTATTATTAAAAGGATACATAAGCACATTTACATTGAAGAAGATGAGAATAATGATTTGATCAGAGTTGGACAGTCTTATCTTAAATTTGAGCTTTATGTAAATATTCAAAAACATTTAACCTACTGCTGCCTCAATTAATGTAATTTTATTGGTATCTATTTTTATTTCTGAAATTTACCACCCTCAGCCTATACTGGAGTCCATGTTTTCCCAGTTTTGTTTTGTTTTGTTTTGTTTTGTTTTGTTTTGTTTTTTGTGGTAAAATTAGGTGCCTCGGCTTATATTCGGGTCGGCTTATACTCGAGTATATACGATATATTCAGTCAAAGATTTCACCAAGATCAATTCCTCCCTCTCTCCCTCCCTCCCTTCTTTCACAGTTAGTTGTGTAGTCAATATACTGCACTATGTGTTAACATCATGTTAATTATTAAATATATTTAATGTTCTGATCAGAACAGCATTGTATAATTGTTTGATTGTTAGACTATACTTATAGAATCATAGAATAGTAGAGTTGGAAGAGACCTCATGGGCCATCCAGTCCAACCCCCTTCTAGAGCAATAGTTCCCAACCTGTGGTCTGTGGACCACCAGTGGTTCACAAGAACTAAAATATGGTCTGCGGCCTCACTGTTACTACTATGGATGATAACACAGCTGAACCAAAAAAAAATTTCTTGATGTCTTGATGTTTTTAGGTCTGTTCCTGGGGTTATTTGGGGTGCTGATTCAGAAAATTTCATTGGATAGACCACATCAGCTCTAGATCATTAAATATGATTTTCTGTGGGCGAGAAGATGGTGACTACTGGATGGCATATATCAGAAACTAGAGCTGATGTGGTCTATCCAATGTAATTTTCAGAATCAGCCCCCCAAATAACCAAAACAAATCTAAAATTGACGAAAAACTGATTTGTAACCCTTTTGATACTGATGTTGGAGAGTGGTCCCTGGTCAAAGTGGTCGCTGGTCAAAAAAAGGTTGGGAACCACTGTTCTAGAGACAAGGGTTCAAATCCTGACTTGGCCATAGGAACCCACTGGGTGACCTTGAGCAGCTCACACTCTCTCAGTCTCAGAGGAAGGCAAAGCTCTTCTGAATAAATCTTGCCAAGAAAATTCCATGAAAATCCCACTTTGGGTTTGCCATAAGTTAAAAATGGTTTGCAGGCAACACCACTAGCCAGATTTTCCAACAATGTTGATAAAGAAACCATTAATGTGTGGATAAGTAGACTATAAACCATGAATGATTTGTTGCAATTGATGCAATTGCAATCTATATGCTTCCTCCGTTTTCTTACCTCTCCAAAAACAACTATGAAATAAAAGCTTGGAAATAAAAGCTTGATATGGTTTATGAACCTGGGTTCATAGTTAAGCATGCCCAAACAGATCAGTTTATAAGCCAGCTTTAAACCAGAATTTGTTGTTTGTGAATCTCAGTTTGTCATGATCATGTAACAATACTTCTATATTTGGATGCCATGTGAAGCCATCATATGTTATATTCTTGCAAAGAGAAAAGGTTTTTTTGTGTGTCAGGAGTGACCTGAGAAACTGCAACGCTTCTGGCGTGAGAGAATTGGCCGTCTGCAAGGACGTTGCCCAGGGGATGCCCGGATGTCTTGATGTTTTTACCATCCTTGTGGGAAGCTTCTCTCATGTCCCCACATGGAGCTGGAGCTGACAGAGGGAGCTCATCTGCACTCTCCCCAGGTTGGATTTGAACTGGCAACATTCATGTCAGCAACCCAACCTTCAAGTTATCAGTCCTGCCAGCACAAGGGTTTAACCCACTGCGTCACCAGGGCAGAAAGTGAACGGATTGCATGAAATAGCATCCCAGTTCATTAAAGCAGAATGTGTGACCTCTGTTGATGTGTGAATAAAGCTTTGGCTGGCTTTGGATGAGTCTGCGTAATATCACCCTCACTTGCTTGGGAGCTTCAAAAAGGATAGCATCCTAGTATTTCCCACCTGAGCCCTCCTGAGATTATCTGGCATGGGAAAACAGCATAATGTAATGAAAAAAAGAACAATTTATAACTATTATTGATGGGTAAGTAACTAGTACCACGATTCTCAGAAGAGAAACCAAACTATGGTTAGTAATGCATTTGTTTGAGTAATCATTTTCAAATGAGTGCATATTAAGACTTTTCTATTTGAGAATACATAACAGCCCATTTTAAAGGTCCGTGATGGCGCAGCAGGTTAAACCGCTGAGCTGCAGAACTTGCTGCCCAGAAGGTCGGCGGTTCAAATCTGCAGGACAGGGTGAGCTCCCATTGTTAGCCCCAGCTTCTACCAACCTAGCAGTTCGAAAATATGCAAATGTGAGTAAATCAATAGGTACCGTTTTGACAGGAAGGTAACGATGCTCCATGCAGTCATGCTGGTCACATGACTTAGGAGGCATCTACAGGCAACACCAGCTCTTCGGCTTAGAGATGGAGATGAGCACCAACTCCCAGAGTCGGACTCGACTAGACTTAATGTCAAGGGGAAACCTTTACCTTTACTACAGTCCATTTTTCCTATTTCCCAGGACCATTCCCCATTTTCTAACATGATTCTGTGATCTTGTAGAAATATATCAGTTCATGTTATCAGATTCTTCTTCCAACAATAAAATCTTTCAACAGTGGGAAGAACAGAAGTTCATATATTGTAGATCCAAAATGACAGCATGTTTCTCCTTTTCCTTCCTTGAGCCAATCCAGTAAAGTAAACATTGCTGAATGTATGAGAACCATATAGAAGTATCCTCAGATCCATCAATGAGGTTAAATATTCTTTTTTAAAAAAAATACCTTTGGGATCTGTTCACCATCCACAATGCAGAGCTGTTGCAGAGTAAATTAATATAATATGCAGCAGATGAAGAAAAGCCTTCAGCACTCTTCATGCATATATGAGTCTGTGTGTGTTGTGGGTGCCCCAGGTAGTGATCTTTGGTCTGAGAATATAAGAGTGTTAATAAGTAAACCAAATTTTCACCTATGAAATGTTGCTGGGTATGGTATCAAAATGGGGAGAGGGGAAGAGAAGAGCAGAAAGGTTGCCAGCTAGATCAATATTAATATGTGCTTTTTAAAAAAGAAAAGAAACTGTCTCTATCTAACCCCTATGCTAGTCTGTGGCTAGGAGCAGCTGTCTTAAAACATTGATGTGTGTGTGTGGAAGTGTTTGAAAAAGGGACATTTTCAGATCTTTCTCATCTCAGGTTGTAACGCACACATATATACACCCCGCCAAGCTAGCCCCCCAACCTGACTGCGAGCCTCCTCTTCTGATCTCTGGCAATATTTTTCTCTGTTATGTCATAGAGGTCACCTGGCTCATGTGTGACAAACTGCCTGCATAAGTCACAGCCTCAGTGGCAGAGATTTGTAACCGTGTCCCTGGTCCATTGCCTTTGAATTATTCTGCAAGTCCTCTACTTTACATTTGCACTCTATCGGAAGATGAACAAGGGAAGGGAGTAAAATCAAGGGCAGGGTCTCATCCTGAAGGACAAGGGGAAACAGGTGGAAGGTTAATGGCCCTGGAGCGTATCCACAAGCCTCTCAGGGTTGATATATGGGCCTCGGGCCTAAAACAGGCATTGGCTTTCAAAGATATATTATTTCATTTGAGGGGAGACATTCTGGAGATCCTGCATTTGTCTGCTGATAGATGATCCTCTGTCCGAGATGGGTTATGGCGTGCGAGTTTTCCTTGGGCCTGCTCCCGCACATAAAATTTTTGCTGAGCTCTCCAACCTTTCACATGCCTTTAAGAATGGGACGTGTGCGGGTCTTCTGGCAGGCGGCAAGCTGGATTTTTGTTGCAGCTATTTTAGTCATTTCTTTTGAACCGCTAAGGCAAGTTTGGGAGAAGGGGGGCAGCCAGCATGAAAGCCTCTTCTGTTCATTCGTACATAACTTGATAAGGGGCAGCCTTGCAAAAGGAAAACAGAAACAATGTTAGGAATCAATTGTGTGTGTGTGTGTGCATGTGTGTGAAAAAGAGGGTAAGAAGGAATTATTTAATAAAAGACTTTTGCAGTGTAAAATTGCACACAGCAAAACAACCTTTTAGAATGGATGTAAATAAGCAAACCTTCAGAATGACTGCTACTGCTCTCTCCCATTTTTTCTGTCTTTTTAAAAAATGTGACTGCTCAAAGGAAGCCCTAGATCTTGGATAAATAGCGTTCTAGGTGAAATATGACTTTGACACACACACCCCAATAAAGTTTTCCCAAGTTGTTGTTTTTATGTTTATAGTATTTGTAGCACATGGTAAGGCCAAGCCAAGTTCTTCTGATTTTTACTAAGAAACAAAGAATGTCAAAAGGAGGTACAGCTTGCAGGAAGTTTATTTTTGAAATTAGTATCCAGACAGCCTGTAAAACATTAGGGGCAAAGGGTTACAACTATGTAGGCTGCAGTGGAGGGACCTGGCTTCTGTGCCTGTGAGGCAGGTAATCTGCATATTTCAGTCCAGGCCTGCACAAACTTTGGACTTTTGCTTCCAGAATTCCTCACCATTTGGACAAGCTGGATAGGGCTTCTGAGAGTTGGAGTCCCAAACATGTGGAGGGCCACAGGTTGTGCAAGGCTGCTTTAGTCCAAGAATTAAGGGTCTGACCAAAGGTCTGAACCCTAAACCCAAATATGTCCAGTAGCTTACATTGTGCTGTTCAAGTGCGAACTAAAGCCTCAAGCAAATTCACAGTTTTACTGACCTGGAAGCTACCAGTTGTCCTTGCTAGGCTACAATCCTATAGTCACCCACTTATTTATAGTCTCTTTGAACTCAGAAGGTCTTATATCTGAGCAGGCATGTAATTGATTGTAGCTGTGGTTGGCAACCTGGTACTTTCCACATGTTTCCATTTCCATTGACTCTGAGCGCTAGTCAGTCTGGTTATGATCTATGAGACTTAAGATCCAAGCAGCTACTCTTAATGACAATGTTAATTGGTCTTTTATTCTATGCTTTTGTTTCTTATTCATTAGTTAGTTAGTTAGTTAGTTAGTTAGTTTGTTTTGCTGTAGTTCCCCGCAGGAAGAACATTCAATGAACATTGAGCCATCACTTCCTTCTCTGCTCTCTTCTATTCCACCAAGCCTGCCCTCAATCAAAGCAGAATCAAAGATGCTTATCTTTGTTAAACGAAGTTTTGTTATAGAAACCTTAGCCTCATGGAAATATACTTGACAGTAAATTTAATTGCTTTCATTGGAATTGCTAAATACAATAGTGGAGATCCACAGAAACATTCTTTGTACTAGCATTGAGATATGTTTCCTCCCCTCTTCATTTTACCTACCCTTTTTATGATTTTCCCTATAAGGATAATTTTCATATTTATTTTTAAGGAACCCATATACATTGCATCCTTGACATCCACAGAGGTTTGGTTCCAGGACCCCCATGGATACCAAAATTCATGGATGCTCAAGTCTCATGTTAGGAAGTAGCATAGGAAAATGGCATCTCTTATATAAAATGACAAAAGCAAGGATGGCTTTTAGGCTTTTTAGTGGGGAGGGGAATCTTTTCAAGCCATAGATGATTGGATAGTTGCATCTGTAGATATTGAGGTCCAATTGTTTTGTCTCCCAGGCCACTAGGGTTGCAAGGTATGCACAACAAATACAAGTACAGTAGAGTCTCACTTATCCAACATAAATGGGCCGGCAGAATGTTGGATAAGCGAATATGTTGGATAATAAGGAGGGATTAAGGAAAAGCCTATTAAACATCAAATTAGGTTATGATTTTACAAATTAAGCACCAAAACATCATGTTATGCAACAAATTTGACAGAAAAAGTAGTTCAATACGCAGTAATGCTATGTAGTAATTACTGTATTTACAAATTTAGTACCAAAATATCACAATGTATTGCAAACATTGACTACAAAAATGTGTTGCATAATCCAGAATGTTGGATAAGCGAGTGTTGGATAAGTGAGACTCTACTGTATTTTAAACACTACTTTTAAAACAAAATAAAAATTCCTCTAAGAACTTTTTAAAAAATTAACTAAAATAGCCCTTAAAGATTTAAAACAAATAATTAAAACAGATATAGAGAGATTTCAAATACCAAATGCCATATAAAACAACACTGTTTTAGCTACTTGACAGAAGCTCAAAGTAGAAGGAACTTGCCTAACTTGTCTTGACAGGGAGTTTCAAAATTGGAGTGCTGTTACTGAGAAAACCTCATCCCATGTGCAAGCCCTTTCACTTTGTGAAGTGCTGGGACACACAACAGCATCTATAATATAGGCCCCAAATTTGGGGCAAATTCCTATAGGATGCAGATTTTAAGGCATGATCCCAATGGCATTGTTGTACTGCTTGAAGTGTTTCTATTAACAGAGCCAGGATGTTCACCATGCAGATTTTCAGGCAAAGTGGAGAGCTGCCAGGAACAGGAAAGAGGAAGAAATTCACACTCTGCTAATGACCACTTTTGTGGAAATAATTTTAAACCTTTCAAACATTATTTGAGCAGTTTCCATTATATTCCACCAACTGGGTTCTCCTGTGGCTGGATTTAAAAGCAGGATAAAGCAATAGTGAATTTAGTGAACATTTGCCCAGAGTTGAAAGCACTTTAGATCCATCGATTCAATTATTCTTGCAACATCCTTTTAAAGTTGTGAGAGGTCAGGATGCATCAGGATAACACTTGGTTTCAATGCACATCATCCAAATTCAGCCCTAGCACCAGGTTAAAGGACCTTTGGGATCAGGATCATTTGTTTTCCCAACTTGCTATTTAAACCAGACATACCTTGTTCTTATGTTGCTCTTCCAAGCTACCTGGTTCATGCCATCTTTATTAATCCTTGCAGATTTGTTCTATCTAGGCTAGCAGTATGGAAATTCAAGGGATAGAGGCAGACTTAGGGTTGACGTTACGAGGATATGTATTCATGAGAGCAAATCCCCAGTTGGGGGAGTGGATTTGTGCTTTCATAAATTGGTTAAGGATACCTTATGTGCAGGGCCGGCCCCACTATGGAGGCCACGTGAGGCCTCCGCCTCGGGCACAGGTCCGGGGGGGCGCCGTCAGGCTGGGCGGGAGGCGGGGCACCGCCTTGGCAGTGCCCCGCCTCCCGCCCAGTGCGCTCTGGCCCGTCTGGCCTTTTCTAGCTGGCCAGACTGCAGCGGAGGTCCCTCCAGGCCGCAATCGCGGCCTGGAGGGACCTCTGCTGCAGTCTGGCCAGCTAGAAAAGGCCAGACGGGCCAGGGCGAATAGCGTGGGAGGCGGGGCCAACTCTGGCCCCGCCTCCCATGCTATTCGCCCTGGCCCTGCCTCCCACGCTGCGTGGGAGGCGGGGCCAGGGCACGCTGGGCGGGGGGCGGGGCCAACTCTGGCCCCGCCTCCCGCACTATTCGCCCTGGCCCCGCCTCCCACGCAGCGTGGGAGGCGGGGCCAGGGCACGCTGGGCGGGGCCAGGGCGTGGGAGGCGGGGCCGGTGGCGGGGGCGCTTTTCAGCACCCCGCTTAACATTAAAAATTATCTCTGGCCGGCCCTGCTTATGTGCAAAAAAAAGTTACTTAATAGTGCCCGTGCAGGGCTGGAGTGGATTTGATGGTCTGTTGCATATTTTACAACTGCATGGGCTTTTCTTTGAGAAACCAAATGCTATTTAATACTATACACAGTGAGATGAATGTCTACCACAGGAAAGTGAGTAATGTAGTTGGACTTCAACTTCCAAATGAAGTTTGACTTTAACTCCCATCATTTCTCACCACTGACTTTGCTGGACCAGGGCTTGCAACTCGACAAGGACCACAAGATTCCAACATCTGGAGAGTAACACTGATATGAGCCAGTATAGCCCCATAAAACCAAGGCATGATGATTGTTTACTGGTCCTATATTTACCAAGCCAGCAGTATAGTTTGTAGAGAAAAGGATCACTACAACCTCCCATGACATATGGTATGGCTCACACATGCAACATATCTATTCAAACTCAAAGTCATTTTGGTTGCCCTCTTTTTTAAGTCTAAAAATCACGTATTATATGAATACTATTAAGTGCTTAACACTCAATAATGCATAGTTGTATACAGTTGAGTGTATGGTGGAAGGAAATGGTATTTTCTTACATCCCACCACACACAAAGGAGCTCGAGCTGGTTATCACATGTCCCTTTCTTCTGAGGAGATTTCTTCTGATCTGTCACTCTGTGTCAGATGGTCTTTTGTGTCTCTGTTTCTGGCTATAAGCCAGTACAAAATCATTGTGATGACCAAAGAATACCATGTTTTATGGTTTTGTGCAAGGCCAGCAAACCGTGCGTCCATCCTGTACACTTGTTGCTGGTGCAGGATCTAGGAGTGAGTAATAGCTCAACTAAAGCTCCAAAAATGGTTTTGTGAATTATTTACATTTTTACGAAAGTATATCTTTCATTTGAAGTCTACTGTTGATTCATAAAATATTTTGCAAAAGTGTATATTTTGCAAAATACATGCCTAAAGTTGGTGCTATAAGACACAGTAAAAAGGAATAAATAGTCAATTTACATCAGGAGTAAGAATGTTTTAGGTCCTCCAGATAATGTCACCCCAGCTGCTAAGAGTGGCTGAGTAGCAGCTCAACTATTTCTAGATCACTTTGGTTTACATTGATATTCAATAGCAATAGTTACTTTTTACCTCTTTCATACCATATCTAAAAAAAAACTTTTTAAAAAACCACACAAAGGCTTACTGACTTCTTCTATAACCTATAACATCTTTTGGTGTGTTGAATATCAGAAGGCATCCATTTCCAATTTTCAAAAGCAACTTTTCCAAGGCACAGCAGGCAGTGATAAGAAGATGCTCCCATGTCTACATTTGAATTCCAACCACTATCTAAAGACTTTGGAATAAATCCAGTTGTTGATGCCACTAGAGTAGATTCCTTGAATTCAATCCATAGAATATACTCAAGTGTTGACTCATTCAGCAATTATGCTCTTTTGACCCGTTAGGCGCATAGATGTTACAGATTAATATTGTCTGGTTGCCCATTTTAATTTTTGCTCCTACCATCCTTCCAACGGGTCAAAAACAGCATTTCTAGAAAAACTAAAAGGCAAAATAGTAGAGCATGAATTCGATGAATTGATGATCCTGGGAGACTTTAATGGTGTGCTAGATCCAGAATGGGATAAAAAAGGGAACATAAATAAAACAAAAAAGGCCACACAACTAGGCAAATTGCCAGTAAATTTTATTAAAATGTTACAAGATTGGGGACTTAAAGATGTTTGGAGGGCCCAACATGAGGGAGAAAAGGATTATACATACTACTCGAGTAGACACAACTCTTGGTCAAGAATAGACATGGCCTGGATGACCCTTCCATTGATTCTAAAAGTGTCAAAAACAAAAATCACTCCTAGGTACATCTCAGATCATTGTCCACTAGAATTTATTATAAACCAAACATATAGAAATCCAAATTGGAGATTAAATGGAAATTTAATAAAATCGGAAAAGGACATTTAAAAAAATAAAAAATTTTTGAAGGAATATTTCGAATTGAATGATATAGAAGAAACTCCGATCCAAACAGTTTGGGACGCAAGCAAGGCGGTCATGCGTGGCCACTTCATCCAACAAAATGCTCAAAAAAACAAAATGAAAAACAGAATTATTAACAAAATAAATGAGGAAATTAAAATTAATGAAAAAAAATTAAAACTGGAGCCAAACAACAACAAAATTAAACAGGAACTAGAAATTTTGAAGAAACAAAGAACTCATATAGAATTAGAAGAGACAGAGAAAAAACTGAGATTTATTAAACAGCAACAATTTCAAAACACTAACAAACCAGGCAAATGGTTAGCCTGGAAAATCAGGAAGAAAAAACAAACACAGGTTATCACTGAGATCACTGCAGGAGGAGTTAGTTACACGACGGAACAGGATATATTGACCCAACTTAAAAATTTTTACAGCAAACTGTACTCAAAAGATCAGATAGGAAAAGAAAAAGTATCCCAATTCATCAGTAACCAAAAATTAGCAAAAATATCGGAAAAACAAAGAGAGCTTTTAAACAAAGAAATATCAGAGAAGGAAATTAAAGCAGCAATAAATAAGATGGATGGAAATAAGGCCCCGGGACCGATGGATTAAGTGGCATCTATTACAAGGTCTTCGCGGAAGAAATAACACCACATCTTAAAAAAATCATGAATGAAATTTTAGAAAACCAAAAAATCCCAGATTCATGGCATTATGCACTTATAACTATGATTCCAAAAGAAGGAATACGACCCCAAAAATGTGAAAAATTATAGGCCAATATCCTTATTAAATTCAGATTACAAAATTTTTACAAATATACTAGCCGAAAGAATGAAAGGATTTTTGAAAGTGTGGATAAAAGAGGAGCAAACAGGCTTTTTACCAAAAAGACAAATGAAAGACAATGTGAGAGAAATTATAAATATAATTGAATATTATGAATTTACAAAAAAAGATGAATTGGCACTACTCACTATCGACATGGAAAAAGCATTTGATAATGTAAATTGGGATTTCTTTAAATTATTAATAAAAGAATTAGATATGGGGTACAAATTTACAAACGCAATTAACCAAATTTATGATAAACAAGAAGCAAAAATAAAAATAAATTCATCGGAATCAAAAAATTTCAGAATATGTAAAGGTACCAGACAAGGCTGCCCGCTGTCCCCCCTGTTATTTATCTTTTCATTGGAAATTTTATTAAATAATATTAGAGATGATCCCAAATTGAAAGGCGTCAAAATGAAAAAACATAACTACAAAATTAGGGCTTTCGCGGACGACCTTATCTGTATAATTGATGATCCAGTAAAAACGATTCAACAGTGGCTACACAAAATAAGAGTATTCGGAGAGATTTCAGGACTAAAAATAAACACAGATAAGACTATGATACTGCCAAAAAATATGTCAAAAAAAGACAAAAAGAATTAACAGACATTTCAGGGATACAGATTAGGAAAAAAATAAAATACTTAGGCATAACAATAACAGCCAGGAATTCTCAATTGTTAGAGAACAATTATGACCTCACATGGAGAGAAATAAAAAAGAAGTTAGAAAAATGGCAGTACTTAAAATTATCATTGCTAGGAAGAATCTCAGTAATAAAAATGTCTATTCTCCCCAAGATGTTTATTTCAAAATATCCCTATTGTCAGAAATTCACAAAAATTCAAAAATTAGAATAAAGATTTATATGGATGGGCAAAAAACCTAGAATAAAAAGAATTTATACAATAGACGAAAAAAAAGAGGAGGACTAGGTCTACCAGATTTTCAATTATACCACGATGTATATGGGTGAAGGATTGGGCCACACTGGAAAATTCTAAAATTATAACATTGGAGGGTATAGATTTACGGGCAGGTTGGCATGCATACCTGTGGTATGGGAAAAAAGCTACGGAAAAAAAATTTGGCAATCATTTTATCCGATCCTCACTCATAAAAATTTGGGACAAATACAAGAAGAAGTTATATTGGAAAACACCCAGATGGATCTCACCATTAGAAGCTTGCCAGAGAAGAGAAACAGGAGGAGAAATTTGGCCCAGATATAAAGATATCTTAACCAAAGAAAATGGAAAATATTCCTTGCAAAGTCAGGAAGAGATCAGTCAAAAATTCCATAACGTAGGATGGTTCCAATATATGCAGTTGAAAGAATATTACAATAAAGACAAAAATCTGGGGTTTGAAGAGAAAGAGAGCTTCTGGGATAAAGTAATGAGATTGGAAAAAAACAAATATCCATAATTTATGCAAAGTTAATTGAATGGGAGACAGATAAGGTAGCAATAAAAGAAAATATGATTAAATGGGCAAAAAAATATAGGGAAAAAAATCTATCTAGAAGCGTGGGAAAGAGCCTGGAATTCCAGACTAAAAATAACATATGCTATAGAATTGAAAGAAAACTGGATCAAAATGTTTTACCGCTGGTATTTGACCCCTCAAAAATTATCAAATTATCATAAAGGAGCCTCAAACAGGTGCTGGAAATGTGACGATCAAGTAGGAACATTTTTCCACTGTTGGTGGACATGTAAAAAGGCAAAGAAATATTGGAAGGAAATCCACCAAAAAATACAAGAGATGTTGCAGGTTAAGATTGAACTGGACCCAAAGTATTTTCTATTGGGGATGCTTAATATCAAAAAAGATAAGAACAAAGAAATTTTGTTTAATTACCTCACGACGGCGGCAAGAATGACATATGCCAAACATTGGAAAACTAAAGAAACCCCTGAGCTAAGCTGCTGGTTAAACAAAGTGTTGGAAATTATGAATATGGACAAATTGACGTATCTATTGAAAAATAATAATGGCATACCAAAAAGGCAAACAAATTGGGACCTGATAAAGAACTTCTTAAGAGAAAAGCAAATTACGATGTTAATCTAATTGAGTATTTAGTGGAAATAGATCAAACGTAAGAAGATGTAAAGAATCTGTGTAAGAGATGGAAGTCAATTTTATTATTTGTTTTATTTGTCGTTATAATCTGTTATATATATGTTTTTTTTGTTTGTTTTTTTTTGTTTGTTTTTTGTTTTTTTTCATCTTTGTTTGTCTGTTTTCTTTTGAGTTGTTTGTTCCCTTCCTCCAACTTTTGTATTCCTTTGCCCACCCTCTACATTCACCTACCCCCACTACCCCTTTTCCCTTGGGTTTTCACATTTTAAGTTGTAAACGTTATTAGAAACTTTAATAAAAATTGATTTTCAAAAAAAAAAAGCAATTATGCTCTAAACTAATAATTAAATCTATACTTTTATATCTCAAGTTTTCCTTTTGTTTCTGTCACCCTTTCTGATAAGTTTCTGTATTTCTGCTTAATTGTGCACATATTTGGACTGTGTATATCAAATAGAGATAGGAAAGTGCAAGATCAAAACTATTGGCCCCATATCTTTTCTGCAAAATTTTCTGAAGCTGTCACAGAAGAAGTCAACACTCTGTTTCCACAACCAGCGTCTTACAGCACCCATCATGCCCCTTACTCGCCCAACAATACACAGTACTCACATCAACACAATGACCATAAACAACTTGCATTCTCTGATGAATCTCCTTTGCGGTGACACCTTCTGCTGTCAAGAATTCAATGACTGCACGTTGCTTAAGTCGTATTGACCGACCATCTGCGCAGGGTTCCATACTTCTCACTTTAACAACATAAAAGTTTAATACTAAGGCTTCCCTTCAAAAGGAACTGTAAAGGAGAGTCTACTGAACAAGCCAGTACCTGCCGCAAACCAGTACTGCTATCTGTTGAGGAGTTACGAAGGTGGAGGCATTACTTTTCATTCAGTCCTCGTATGAATCCTGTATGTGCTTGATTTTCAATACCCTGCTTTCTGTGGTGCTAGAATCTGTATACTGAAGGAAAATTTCTATTTGAGGACAGAATTTTTATGGGAGTCCTCAATATACCCCATCTCCATATCTACACTATAGCTAAACTATTTTTGCAAGAACTATTTCACAGATGTTTCACTCACTTCAAAATTATTTAAAAAATCAGAAAGGATTTTGAAGCTTATGAAAAAAAAGCTAAAATATCTTAATGTACAGGTTGTCTTTTCAACTTGCCTGCCAGAAGCATAATGCGGCCCAGGAAGGGTGAGAAAAATAGTGCAGGTGAATGACTGGTTCCGTAGATGGTGTCAGGAAGAGTGACTTGGCTTCCTGGACCATGGTCTGCTTTCTCAGGAAGATGGGCTTCTGGCACGGGATGGACTGTACCTCACAGAAGTTGGAAGGAATGCTTTTGCTGTGAGAGACTCGCAAAACTGATCAGGCAGACTTTAAACTAAGTTGTGTAGGGGAGGCTGACAATATCCTTGTGAACAGTAGTTAATCAAGAACTGAAATGACTGGCTCAAATGCTAAAGAGAGGGTTGGACAAACAGAACAAATATTGAGCAGCAAGAAGTCAATAATCTCAAATAAACAGCTATGGGAAACATCCCATGGGTTTATTTCTTTATTTATTATAAGCATTTATATCCTGCCCTTCTCACCCCCGAGGGGGGACTCAGGACGGCCTTACAATTAGCATCATTAGACGCTGAACAAACCAAGATAAAACATAATATATAAAAACAATTACAGTTAAAATAGATAGCATTAGTTAAAACATCCATATAAATATACATTCAAGGGCGCATTCCAAATCGTGATCCAGGTCTGTCCATTATTCATCCTAATTTCATTTTGCAGTTGGTGCTGCTTCCTTTGCTCAAAGGCCTGGTCCCATAGCCAAGTTTTGAGATGTTTACGAAAGGATAGGAGTGAGGGAACTTGCCGAACTCATTAGAGAGGGCGTTCCACAGATGGGAAAGGCCCTGTCTCTCGTCCCCACCAGTTGCGCTTCTGAAGTTGTTGGGATCGAGAGCAGGGCCTCCCCCGAAGATCTTAAACTTTGAGGTAGGTCGTAGTGGGAGATACGTTCGGATAAGTAAGCTAGGCCGGAACCGTTTAGAGCTTTATAGGCCAAAGCCAGCACCTTGTATTGTGCTCGGTAACAAATTGGCAGCCAGTGGAGCTGACGCAACAGGGGAGTGGCAAACCTGCGCCTTCAGGGGGAGTGTAACCCCATCCAACACAGGCTGTAATCCTATATCCTGTTCGGCCTTACAACTGACCAGGAGGACCTCTGTCTTGTCTGGATTCAATTTCAATTTTTTCGCCCTCATCCAGTCCGACACAGCTGCCAAGCACTGATTCAGGACCTAGACAGCCTCCTTAGTGACAGGTGGAAAGGAGTGACAGAGTTGGACAACATCTGTGTACATGTCTCTACACTAATGCCCAGAGCATGGAAAATAAAAAAAAAGATGAGCTAGAACTATTAGCACAATAAAACAGCTACAACGTAATAGGAATAACTGAAACTTGGTGGGATGAGTCCTATAATTGGAATGTAGTACCTGACTATAATGTTTCCTCTCAACCTTCTCTTACTGAAAGCGTTTCTGAAATCAAGATATGATAGCCATGTCTAAATATTTGAAAAGATGTTACAAGGAAGAGCGAGAAGGCTTGTTTTTTGCTACCCTGGAAACTAGGACTCGAAGCATTGGGTTCAGATTACAGGAAAGGAGATTCTACTTGAACATTAGCAAGAACTTCCTGACCATGAGAGCTGTTCAACAGTGGAACTCTCTGCCACGGAGTGAGGTGAAAGCTCCTTCTTTGGAGACTTTTAATCAGAAGCTGGATGGCCATCTGTCAGGGGTACTTTGTTTGTGTTTTTCCTGCATGGCAGGAGGTTGGACTAGATGGCCCATGTGATCTCTTTCAACTCTGTGATTCTGTGGTTTATTCTAGCGGTGCTTTAAGTTTCTTCAACAAGGATTCGTGTAGTGGTCCTTTTTAATTCTCTCAAAAATCATATGTAAGTCTTACAGTGTTTGCTGAGATTTATGGCTGAGTAAACTTCATGAAGAATCAGTAAAATGATACAGAGAAATACAGAAACCATATATTCCCTGTGTTTGGGGGCAAAATACAGTTTCCACCAAGCTGTACAACATATGACTGGTGTAGTGGGGAGCAGAATCTTGTGCTACTAGTTGGAAATTGCTCTTCTGTATTGTGGAAGTAGATGATTAAGCTTGAAATGGTCAGGAAGAAGGTGTAAACAAGGCATAGATGAATCCTTCTGCACCAAATATCTCCTTTTACTTTCCTTACTAACAGGATGTAAGATTTGAGTGCGAACGCCACAGGACATGGTGAGTTCCCCAAGAACTTACATGCTGAATGACATGATTGTTGACTCTCAAGTTTGTCATTTCTTTCTTGATTTAAGGAGAATGAGTCAAAATTTAAAATAAGATCTCCGAAGTCAACACAGGGAATTTTAAATTCTTAATTGTGTTAAAAAATAAATGGTAGTCTACAATTTCTTCAGCCAGCACTGGAAGTGGTGGAATTTGTAGCCATGTCCCAAATATGAAATTCACCAAATTTGGAATGACTAGTTTAGGGAAATGTCAGTATGTAAGGAAAAATGATTATAGAAGGAGTCCAAGAGGTCTAAATAACATACATATAACACAAAATGACAGGCATTATCTTCACCTCCTCCTGCTCTTTTATCAGCATCACAGAGGTGTTGTTCACAAATCATAACAGTATAAATTCCAGCTTGGTCTAAGAGAAATGATAATGGTTATAGTGATGATCATGGTGAGCATAATGATAATAACAAGAGGCATTTTCAAGGTCTAGGTAAAGAAATGTGAGAAATTTCACATCAAAGTTATGATTTCTTAATGTTTCTCAGTATCATCTTCAATGTGCACCTCAGGGATGGAGCTTATCTTCTGGTTTCTAATGGAGATCTCTGTTTCCTTTTTGCATACTTTCAGTAAAAGTCCCTTTCACCTGATGTCTGTATCACTCTGCCATTCTTTTTTAATCCACATGTAAATCCACCTTTATGTTCCTACACAATATCCCTTAATATAGTATATCAGTTTTCTACCACTTTAACCACTGTGACTGCATTCTACAAAATTCTGACATGTGTAGTTTGGTGAAGTATTTAGAATTCTTGGCTAGACTGTTTTACTAACCGTAAAGACATCAAAGTGTTCCATAGCATGGAGCCATGACAGTTAACGTATTATTGAAATGTTATAACTATATAGTATCAATTTAGATCAAGAATAGAAAATTCCACTGAATTGCTTTTCCTAATACTTATCTCCTCCCACATCCAATAACATCATCTCCAGATTCCAATGAGACAATTTTGCTGCATATGTTTAAGTTGGAGCACCTTTGTGATGAATACAAGTCAGACTTACCACGAGCTAAACTACTCGATGTTTTAAACTACATAAGCTGTGATAGTACAGGTTGAATATGCTTCATCATAGGGATCGGAAGTATTTTGTATTTTTTTTTTAATTTTGGAAATGACATTTGTCTTGGGGACAAATGCAGAATTTAATTTATGTTTCATATACACCTTATATACATAGCCTGCAAGTATATTTTACACCACATTTTAAAAAATTGTATGCATGATTTAAAAAAATTGTATGAGCCCTCAGTGGCACAGCAGCTTAAACCGCTGAGCTGCTGAACTTGCTGACTGAAAGGTCGGCGGTTAGAATCCAGGGAGCAGGGTGAACTCCCACTGTTAGCCCTAGCTTCTGCCAACCTAGCAATTTGAAAACATGCAAATGTAAGGAGATCAATAGGTACCACTCTGGTGAGAAGGTAACAGCGTTCCATGCAGTCATGCTGGCCACATGATTTTGGAGGTGTCTAGGGACAATGCCTGCTCTTTGGCTTAGAAATGGAGATGATCACCAACCCCCAGAGTCAGACACGACTGGACTTAACGTCAGGGGAAAACCTTTATCTTTCCTATGAAACAAAGTGTGTGTATACTGCCCCACTGGAAAGCAAAGCTGTCACTATCTCAGCCACACATATGGGCAGTTTCAGATTTGCGGCAGTTCAGATTTCCAAGAAAGAGAAACACAACTTGAACTGTAATTGTTAACCCACCTTGGTTCAGGACATCATAAGGTACCTCTGTGAAATGCTGGATAGTTTGCTATGTTACCTGTTAGGCACCAAAGCATTTAACAAGCCACACAGCAGCTTTTCTCAAATAAATGCCCTTTCTGTTCTCTGGAGATGCTTGTATTTGTTTTTGTTTTATGCTGGTTGTTAAGAGATAACAATGTTCAAGATAACATGAGGCTGAAGCTGCAATCAACTTCAAAGAGAGAAGTATTGCTACACACAATGTGACACATCTTTTTAGATACTACTTTTGCTACAGTCATTGGAAAAACACACTTGGATTGCCGCTGGAGCGGATTGCCTTTTCCTCTCCCTCTCTCTAGATAATGCTCGCTCGGTGTTACAACAAATGATTCTCCGTTCCCATGTAATTCTGCTGTTTAGGTTAGACAAGTAAGCTAAAGACTTGAGAGACATCTTTAGAGCAGGCAGCAGCAGCAAGGAAATCCAAAGGCTTGTTAAACAGGAAGATTTAGCATCCCAAATTCTACAGAGAGAAGGGAAGAGAAGGCGTTAAAGATCAGGAGAATCTGCTTTTTGACTTGTTGCTTTGATAAAAGATAAAAGGCTGTCAGGAAGTTCCCAGCTGGGAGAGGGTAGTATAATCTCAGCAGAACAGCTGGTTTCTCTGTACTATAAAAAGGAGTTTTAAAAATAACATTCATACGTATTGTGGAGAATACATCAAGTCGCTCACGTCATAGATCTCTCTAATAGTGGGGAGGTGAGGAAAACCATCTTCTCAAATAATCTCAAATACAATTATAATGCTTTATAATCCAGATTATCAAATCAGATAATCCACACTATCTGCTTTGAACTGGATTATATGAGTCTACGCCGCCATATACTTACTTACTTAGGCAATCCCTCGTAGGCCAAGGATGATGGTCCTCCCATTCTAGTGTCTTGAGGGTGTGTCCGTAGGTGGCTGAAGAGACCTATTCTTGACCCGCATGTTCTCCCGCAATGAGGACATCGGTTTCCAGGTGGAAGGCGGTCCCGGTCAGGGTTGGCTTGATGCGCCTTCCTCTTGGTGCGTTTCTCCCTTAAGCCCTCCATCCATGCCTCTTTGAACTCCGCAGCACTGCTGGTCACAGCTGACCTCCAATTAGAGTGCTCAAGAGCCAGGGCTTCCCAGTTCTCAGTGTCTATGCCACAGTTTTTAAGGTTGGCTTTAAGCCAATCTTTAAATCTTTTTTCCTGTCCACAAGCTTTCCATTTTCCATTCTTGAGTTAGGAGTATAGTAACTGCTTTGGGAGACGGTGATGGCATTTGGACAACGTGGCCAGTCCAGCGGAGTTGATGGCGTAGGAGCATCACTTCAATGCTGGTGGTCTTTGCTTCTTCCAGCACACTGACATTTGTCCGCCTGTCTTCCCAAGAAATTTGCAGGATTTTTTTGGAGGCAACGCTGATGGAATCGCTCCAGGAGTTGAGTGTGATGTCTGTATAATCCAGTTCAAAGAAGATAATCTGGATATTTTATGGCAGTGTAGAAGCAGCCTAAGAAATCTGGCAGGTAATTGCTTTTTGCTCCCACTGTACTCTTTGACCATGCAACCAGCTTAATGAAGCTTCACACAATTTCAAGGTGTTGGTGAAACATACTGGAATTTATGATAGATTGATGAGACAGCTAATGGGCAGGGTATATAAGAAAATTTATTTTTTTTTAAAAAAAAACTTGTAAATTCAGTTCTTCCTCTGTCCTGCTTCCTTGCTTTTAGACCTTTTAAACATCAAATAACCTCAAGGGCTTTACATTGAAAACATTGTGTAATGTGCTATGGCGACCATCACCTCTCAATTAAAAATAGTAACATGCTCTTCAACATTTTGGCCAAATAACATCAGAGTGTGGTCAAGATGACAAATGAGGAAAAACACACAAAGTAGGAGAGGTCTGAGTAGTTTGCTTTTGCCTGGGAAGGGCAAAATTATGTGCCCTCTTCACCACTTCAGGGTGCTGAGTTGAGTGCAAACTATTTTTGCACTTTGAACTGAGGCTGGATCTACACTGCTATCTAATACAGTTTCTGAAAAAAGTCATCTGGCAGACACTTGGTTTTTGGTTCTTGAGGGTTTTTTTAGAGTTTGATGGTCAAAATCAATAATTTTAATTGGGCCTGTAAATAAAATGGGGATCTTTGAATGTCTTTTTAATGATATGATATTTGGTTGCAGGGGTCAGAAAAAAATTCTGAGCAATTTTCAAAGGCAGTGCATTGTAAACCCCTTCTACACTGCCAGATACAATCCAGATTATCTGCTTTGAACTGGATTATATTGCAGTGTAAAAGGTGCCTTAGCCATCTAATTTCCATGTTATCAGAAAGTGCATGCTCTCAAACACTGGATGTAAGCTAAACTTGTAACTAAAGTTGACAATACCGCACAAAAAATGATTGATGTTTTCTGCCAATCCAAGAATGATGATTAATCTAAGAGCTCCCCAGAACTGCCCAGTTGCCCTCTGAGGGAGAATCCAACACCAACAGAACAGACTGGTTTGGAGAGAATTCCGGTAATGGGACTTCCACCTTTTCTGATTTACCCTTTAGTTGATTGACCCAGAAGATATCATTGCCAGTGATATTGAATGGTCCTGAGTGATCATACTGAGACCCCTTCTACACTGCCAGATAATCCAGGTTATCAAAGCAGAAAATCCACTTTATCTGATTTGAACCCAATTATCTTTGTCTACACTGCCATACAATCCAGTTCAAAGCAGATAATATGGGTCTTATACAGCTGTGTAGAAGGGGCCTCAGATATCTCCCATCACACACACAAAAATGGAGGGAGAGATTTGATTTTTGGCTAGCATTATTTTTTGTAAAGTCAGAGGATATCATCTCTCTCAGTGAAGCATTTGTCATATCTTGGATCCAAGCACAAGTTCCTTTTTGGCTCGATATAATCCACCAGGAATGGGATACATACAAATAAATGGATGGAGTCAATCGCAACACATGGATGTATATGTATGTACTTGGCAAGATACAAATAAATTATTATTATTATTATTATTATTATTATTATTATTATTATTATTATTATTATTATTACTACTACTACAGTATTAGGAATTCATCCAGGGAATTCCAGACAAAGCTAAGGGAGTCTTATGCCATAGGGCTTACAAAACTAACTTTAACTTTTGTTTCGTGCCTAAATATGTCACAATACAAACTGAAGCCACAGGCCCCTGAATCCGGATCAGGACCAGATCAGTGGGGGTTATTAGTTTGTCTTACTACTCTCATAGAATCATAGAGTTTGAAAAGACCACATGGGACATGTAGTCCAACTGTCTGCCATCAAAGCACCCCCAACAGATGGCCATCCAACCTCTTTTTAAAAGCCTCCAAAGAAGGAGCTTCTCTGTCTATAAATATACAGAGCTTAGGAAATAAAGAAGATCCAACACAGCAACTTGCTTGAGCCATCTATAACAGAGCAACAGGAGACCAAGGGTGCATCCACAATGTAGAATTAATGCAGTCTGACACTACTTTACCTACCGTGGAATCCTGCACATTGTTCTCTACCAAAGAGTACTGATGTCTCATCATATTACAAACCCCAGGATTTCATAGCACTGAGCAAGAGCAGTGGCAGTTAAACTGCATTTATTCTACAGTGCAGCGCCAACCTAGTGTAGCACCAATCATTGGGAGTTATGAACAGCTTTCTCTGTCTATTTGGAATTTTTCTAAGTGGGATGGTATCCTATAATATGATCTTCTCCCTCAGTCTGAAGTGACCATAACAGTTAATCATAAGTTTTTAAGAACAAAGCTGTGATAAACATGAATAGGGAAATCATACTTGGCTGTAATTCCCTTTCAAGTTTAGTTGTGAGTTTGAAGATGTGTGCCTTCTAATCAGCCACATTATCCCAAAGACCGATTAATACCTACAACCAATGCAAGTGACGTGGATGTAAAGTATGAATCAGCTCTCATTGGGAGACCTTGCATAAATGGCTATCACTAAGCTTGCTTAAGAAGGCTGTTATGTCTATAAAATGAGATAAATTCTTGTGCTGCTCCAAGAATTCCTCAGGAAAGAGTGATCATATCAGTCAACTTCTAATAAGATTGCTCATGTTCATGTTAACTGAAACATTTGTAAGCTCAAAAGCATAGCAATTTCTGTTGTGGTTAATGATTTATTTCTTTATTTTAAAAGATATCCCCCATTTTATCCACATTGTTCCATTCTCTTTCATGCTGTGAATCACAAATGGCAAACAAGGAATGTTGACACATACCCATTGTATATTTGTAAGATTTTTTAAAGTGCTGTCATGATTGGTGGTTTTCCATTTTTACTTGTGAGACATAGCAAATGTCCTGCAATGGTAAATGATTAAAATAATGAAGGATGTTGTTGCAGAATTCAGTGTTACAACAGATAACTGCTGTCACCAAAACAATTAACTGTCCATCTCCTTCTCTGCAACATAACGGCCATTAACAAAAACATGAGACAGCTTTTGTGGGGCAGTGGTTTGAATGTTGGTTAGGGCACTCGGAGAACAGGGTTCATGCATGGAAAACACATTGGATGACCCTGGGCAAGTCACATCCTCCCAGCTTTAGAAAGGGATAAAGGCAAATCCCCTCTGAACAAATTATGCCAAGAAAACTTCGGGATAGATTTACCTTAGGGTCACAGTGAGTTAGAAACGATGTCAACAACAACAACAACAAGGCATCTCTCAGCTTCTGTAAATGCTAACATTTATCAACTTTATGGCACTCAGTAAGACTGTTTTTTCCCTTAAAATGTATATTTTATTTACATCATTATTATCATATGACAATACATGACACAGGTTTCATGTGAGATGAGGGTGGGGGTAAAATTCCCAGGGAAATTCAATCAATTTTATTTATTTGGAACAGGTTATAAAACCAGGTTCCTTAAAAGGCAGGCACTTTGTCAAAGCTGGCCCATTCTTCCACTGCAAAAGGCATGCTTTACACTCTGTTTGTCATTCGGTAGTCTTCATTTTAATGATATATTTAGAGCCCTGTCTTACTTTGTATTCGTAGGTGTAATTACCCATATTAAAAAAAACCACTCATTAGTGTTCTGTTCCACTGACTTAATTATACCCTTAATTAAATCTTGACAAACGGGGGGTCACTGTTGTGTCAGTGGAATTTGTCACTGTTTGTCAGCAGGTGTCTGGCCCCAGCTATTTCTGATCTCTGTGTGGCTGACATCTGGTTAAGAGCTCAGTTGGACTCCCCCCTCCTCCACCCCAGAAGCCATCTCTTCAAAACCATTTTTAAACACCATAATTACAAACAAATGAATTTAGCTATTTCTCCCTCCTTGCTTTTTCACGTAGATACAACAGCAGGATTAACAGAAGTGTTACAGCAAGTGTAAATCTCTTGTTGAGCGAGAATAATAATTCCCATGTAGAAAGCCAGAGCATGGAGCAGACAGGGTGTTCATACCTATTGGTTTTGTTTTCCCCACTCAAGCTTACAAGGGAAGATTAAAGATGACATTAGAGCCATGTTTAAATATTTGAAAGGATATCAGCTTGTTCTCTGCTGCTTCAGAAACTAGGACATGGAGCAATGGATTCACACTTACAAGAAAAGAAATTCCATCTAAACATTAGAAAGACGTTCATAAAGTTCGACAGTAGAATATGCTACCTTAAACTTTGAAGGTTGTTAAACAGAGGTTGAATGGCCATCTGTCAGGAGAGCTTTCATTATGTATTCCTGCTTAGCAGGGTGTTGGGTAGGATGGCCCTTGAGGTCTTTCCAACTCTATGATTCCTATGATCAAAGATGCCAATTGAAAAAAATGCTCCATCAGGATGCACAGAGGGGATGCTCCTGCAATATCTACACCCAAACATACTGTGAATCTGTCAGGAGAGATACATCTTAAGGAGAGGGACGATTCTCACACACTCCCCAAGGATTCATAGCAACTATCGCCAACACCCCATTTTCAGTTGCAGAATGAATTAAAAGGCCTTTGCCTCTGGGACGCTTGGACACACAGCTAGAGGGAATACCTAAGGTCCCCACCTCCCAGGTTGGCATTCCTCTTGACCCAGTAGAACTGTCACTTCTCCAGCACAAGAGCGGGTACATCACTGCAAGGGAGAGACCTAGTCATGGAGTGACTGCGTCATTCTTAATGCTTTTCCTCCCACCCCAATAATCTCTATACATTAGCCTTACAACCTCATCAGACACAGACTTCTTGCATCTTCTCCCTATTAAAATAGTTCTAAAAGATCAGTAGATTGGTGAATTGTTCTGAAACTTGCAGATGTAAATGGGGTCTAACATCGAGGTAGATTTCATGCAGATAGGCCTTAAAATGACTGAGAATTAAGTTTCCAACTGTAGCCAATGGACTGAATCTTTGTCAAATGAAAATGACAACACTCCTCCCGATTCGAGTAACTTCCCATTAAACAGAATGAGGGGTTAGCTGAAAATGGACCCCGAAACGACATGCCTTTTGGCTGAATTGCTCACCCCTGATGATAATCTGTCCAATCACCACCACCCCCATTGCATAGTTAGAAATCCATAGCTCAGAGGAAGAGTTCATGCTTCCCAGGCAAAAATTTCAGTTTCAAGCTTTAGCATCTGCAGTCTGTAGTGTTACTGCAATTATGCTCTATTACAGTTATAATTCCAAGGGCTTCCAAAAAAGGTAATTGCCCTTGTAGTTTACTTTCACTTTTCTCAGAAACATAATAGTTACATTTTAATTACTTCATTAAAAAATCTTAGTGCAACAAGCTTCTAAGCTGTGTTATTAATCACACTCTGTCCAACTCTGTTTTAGCATTCTATAATATCCACAGCACAGTTCAACACAGCAGCATGAGGCACATCACAAGCCAACACTTGAATCATGTGGTCTTCCTCCTCCTGTGTTCTTTCTCCATTCACTTACAATTATAATTACACCACAAAATGAGTAACGTTATCCCTTGTGGCATAGTTGCAATGTAGCCTAGTTGCACCTGTGTTGTAGTGGAAAATACTTAACTATGAGTAATTAGATTTTTGTAGCTAATTATTGCAAACTCCAGGAAGGACTGATGCCAGTCACTGGGGGCAAAGCTGCACTAGGTGAACCAATGGTTTGACTCTGTATAAGGCAGCTGTAGGACCCAATTCAAGACCAATGTGCCATATTCAACTTGCTGCTTTATTAGGTTGTGCAAGTCTATTCTTGCCAATGCTGTACTGATGAAGGAGGGAGCATTTTTGAACGGAAATCTTCTTCACATCCCCCCCCCCCGCTACTCTCCCCCCACCACTGCTGGGTCAGGGCCCTGGAGTTTCAGAGCTAGCAGTGGGAAATAGCTATAATTGGCTTAGCTCGATCAACTCACATATTCATATTTGGGAGTGGAGGAGTTGTTATTTGGGGACTTTACTTATGGGAAAACTAATTCCCAGATTTAGGTATATAATGTTCATCTGAATAATTGATTAGTCCAGTCAGTCTTTGGTCATGTCAGGTTTGCTTAATTAGTTTATGGCTTTCCAGTACATCCCTTCCAAGACACTTGCTGTCAACTGAAAACAGATACCTCATTTATGAACATAGCATAGAAAAGTACGTACTATCAAAAACCATCCAGTATAGAGGAATGATTGTATCTCATAGCCATACAAAAGAGTTATGTATCTAGTTCTAGATATCTTAAATAGCAGGAGATTTTATATTTCTTGGGGGAATCTATTTGCCCAAGGTGTTTAACTCTTTCCCTCAACACCTTGGAGAGCTCTCTTACAGTTTCCTAATCTGTGGTCTGTGGACGAGCAGCGGTTCCCAAAAACTAAAATATGGTCTGCAGCCTCGCCATTACTACACAGTTGCAATAAGAGCGACTCGTCTCACAAAACCTTCTTATAGTGCCGAGGCAACGGGGATGTCGGGAGGGGAGAGGCTGACTACCCACAAAAGGCGCAACAACAAGCCTCTTGGCTGCTGCTTCTCCTCCTCCCTCCCCTTGAGCGGAGCTATTCCATGTGGTGCCTGGAAGCAGGGTCACCTTGGTGTCTTCATTTTTAGGCCTGTTCCTGGGGTTATTTGGAGTGCTGATTCAGAAAATTGCATTGGATAAACCACATCTGCTCTAGATTATTCAATATGGTTTTCTGTAGATGAGCAGATGGTTACTATTGGGTGTCATTTGTTCTGTATCAGAAACTAGAGCTGATGTGGTTTAGCCAAAGCAGTTTTCTAAATCAGCCTCCCAAATAACCAAACGAAATCTAAAGTTGACAAAAAAAAAACGGATTTGTAACCCTTTTGATACGAATGTTGGAGAGTGGTCCCTGGTCAAACAGGTCCCTGGTCAAACAAGGGTTGGGAACCACTGGTTTAGAAAAACCCACAATGGGTTAATTGCTTCCCTTATGTGGAAGCCAATAACTTCCACTGAATTTAAGAACTGTTATTGCCTGCTTGCATGGAGAGCAAACAAATGAAAAGGTGCATGCATTCAAGAAAGAAGGGAGTGGAATCAAAATACCTCCTCTGTCATACCTCACTGACACCTTATTGCTTTATAAGGTACTGTTCCCCTACCCCTCTTACATATTATATTAATATCACTGCTGGAGCAGAGTAAAGCAGAAAATCACTATAAGGTAAGGCAGCTGAGGGCATTCCCTATTCTTCCTAAATGAGCTCTTTTCCTCACGAGACTGTATTTGCACTACATAGTCTAATCCCAGTTCAGCAGCATGGCTTCAACCTAAGGATTATGGAATGTGTATTTGGTAAAAGACTTGGCTCTCTGCTAGAGAGCTCTAGTACAGCATGACTCCCATATCTGCAGGAGATATGTTATTGAACTCACTTACCATGGAAACAAGAAACCATGGTTAAAACCATATCTTACTGAAATGAATGACGTCTGCCAGAAATTACCATAAATCACTCTATGGTAAAACTTATTTACTAGGTTCTCCAATGTGATTCTATGGTAACTTCCAGTGGGAGCATGTGTCATAGAATCACTTGGAGAACTAAAGTGAATTCTACAGTGGACATATTTTGTCAAATGTGGGTAGGTAAAATCATGGGTACAGATTCTGCAGGTGCAGGATGTCAAAGATGGTCTTGATGGGATCCTCTTACTGTTCTATCATACAATTTCCATAATTTATTACTGTTGGCTACACTGGATGGGGCCTTGAGGAGCTGGTTTGAACATAGGAGAGGGCAAAGGTAGCCCATCTCTACTATATGAGATAATATGAATAATTCAAAGTTTTCTGATAATGTTAAGTATATTAACATGTATTGGTAAATCCTAACTAAAGCTGGCTATTGTGCCCATTAAGACTAGCATTAGTCAACACCATGGCATTGGAATTATATATATATTGCATAAAGTGTAAAGGATACAACTTGTGTACAAATTGAAATATTTTTCATCATTAGAGCACAATGTTCTCTCATGTAATAACCCAAGAGTTCAAACCCAAATCCCCATGGTGCTGTCTGAGCAACTTAGCATCTCTGTCTTGATTCTGCGAGAGTGGTGTCTTAAAATGCCTATTATTAAGGGGAATAAATAATGTATATTTATTAAACAAATTTTCATTTCTTTGTTTAGGCATGTGAACTGGTCATAAGGTGGAAAGGGGATCATATAAATAAATAATGAATTGTTAAGCTAAATGGGATATCTATGGCTTTCCCCCCTTCTCACTTACAGCTAAATGAGAGCCATTATGTAGGCTTTCAGATAAACTCACCAAGCGCTTATCTGTACAAACCTGATAGATCTGCCATTATTCTTAGTGAATAACAGAAGTTATATCATTCCACGTCATTAAAAATGCATTAATCCTTTTTTAGTAACCTTCCTCTAATTCATTGATTCAATTATATTCTGAAGGATAAAGACATTTTGGTATAATAAAAAACAAATATTAAAAACTGTGTTTTATACAAAAGAAGTAAAGTCTCCAGAAATTATAAATGAAGAGGAATTGAAAAAGAACTATATCATCTATCTATCTATCTATCTATCTATCTATCTATCTATCTATCTATCTATCTTTCCAGACCACGTACTATATACATAATTTGACCAAAATTGAAATTAAGCCCACAGTGATGTAAAGAGTATAGGTGGGGCTTCAGCCTGTACACTTCTACATAACACTTGGGATTAATAGAGAAAGATGAGAAAATTCTTTGCATCAAAAGTTGGAGTGATGTTTCTCACTTCCTAAAAAGGTTTTGAGGACTTACTGGACTAAGGGCACATCTATAGAAATGATGCAGTTTGACTCTCCTTTAATTGATGTGGCTCAGTGCTATGAAATCATGGGAGTTGTAGTGTGGTGAAGTACTACCACTTTTTGACAGAGACAAAGTCCTTCTAAAGCTACAACTCCCATGACTCCATAGCACTGAGACATGACAGTTAAAGATGTGTCAAACTGCATTAATTCTACAGTGTAGAAACACCCTAAGTAATTAAGAACTCATTGCTGATTACCTGGCTGTCAAGTATGAAGGAGCTGAGCCTGGCATGTTTATTTTAACTAGAGATGTAAATTCTAGGACTTTGGGTGAATGTGATTCATACAGTTAAAGGCAGCCTCCAAAACTACCCATCAAATAAGAGCTAAGAAACCTTTGGACCTTGGGAAACACAACTGCAAGAATTTTTCTAGAGACCCACTTTTGTGGTGGAAAAGGCTGGATAGAAATAAAATGATAATTATCCTTTCCATTGGCCATGCTTAAAGCTTGGGAAAATAATTTAAGGGGCAATTAATAGGCTTGTGATTTTGTGTGAATTGTTATCCGTTTCTGCTTGCTGGTTACTAGAACTCCTCCCCCACCATATCCATTTTCCAGTGCCTCCCAAAAATGAGCGCACTGCCAAATGTTTTCATTCATCATCCAAAAAAAGGCTCTTTTCGGCCCATTTGGGGCAAAGAGGAACTTACAAGGCTCCCCTTTCCCTGGGAGCCTTTCCTTTCTTCTCTTCAAGGGAGCCTGGATATCTGCAACAGGGTTAAGATAGCTCCCGATCAAGCCCATTATGGGGCTGGGGTGACTTCCCACAGGCTCCCCTTCCATATCCTTCATTAAGACCTGGATTTTAAAAAAAGCATCAGAGTTAATTTACCACTCTTAAGTTTCTAAATCCTTTCCCTTCTGTTTGTAGAGGAGGAGAGGAAACTGGGGTAATGTTTCTTAAAGCTGTTCTACTCTAGAGGAGAGGCATATGCGCTTTCTCTCAACAGCACCACACATATTTCCAAGGCATTTCAAGGAGGCCCAGGGAAGGAAGAGCGATGACCTGGAGCTCAGTGGAGCTATCCTCCCTGGATTACCTTAAAAATCCCCTCTCTTGCCTACAATCTCCTTTCTGCTTGGGGTTTGCTTCCTTAAAGCTGATTCTACTTTCTACTCTAGAGGAAAGGCAGGCTTCTCTTTTTGTTGCTGAGATTACTATTATTAATAATAATGATTATCTTTTAGAAGTATTTTCTGAAGGAGAGGAGAGGAAGGAGAAAAAGAAGCTAAAAGAGTGACTCTTCAAGCCCCCAAACATGTGCACATTCACCCCACCCACTGTCCCTCAGGTCCCTAATTCCCAATCAGTCCCACTAAATAAAAAGAATCAGGAAAATAAAGGAAAATCAAAAAGATTCAATAGTGATGCTGAGGAAGGCCCTTATTGTTATGAGCTCCTGAAGTACTGAAAGTACTGAAGGAAATGGAGGAAACAAAATCTGCGCACAAGATTAGTAATTAATCTTTACTGCTCACTACAGTGTTTATGTTGGTGATAGTACGTGTTGTATTGTGGTTGTTGTTGTTTTTTTACTCTTCATTGCTTTTTATTTCTTTTATTTCTCCTCTCCTTATTACTAAAAGGCATACAACTTGGAATTTTTTTTGCCCAATTGTTTTGTTTTTTAAAGTCCCTATAAATAGTAGCTAGAAAAAAGTACACTAGAGTCTCACTTATCCAACCTTCATTCATCCAACATTCTGTATTATTCAACACAGTCTGCCTCCTGCCTGGATCCACTGCTGTTTCTCTAGGCAGGCAAGGATCTCAGATTTTTAAAATCATCATAGGACTGAACTTTTTGCGATTTAACTTCTGATAATGTTGTTACTGTAAGTTCATTTTATGCAATTCTAACTTTATTTGTAGTCAATTTTTTAGTAGTCAATGTTTTTGTAGTCAATGTTTTCAATACATTGTGATGTTTTGGTGCTAATTTCATAAATACAGTAATTATTACTACATAACGTTACCGTGTATTGAACTGCTTTTTCTGTTGATTTGTTGTAAGACATGATGTTTTGCTGCTTAATTTGTAAAATCATAACACAATTTGACGTTTAATAGGCTTTTCCTTAATCCTTCCTTATTATCCAACATTTTTGCTTATCCAATGTTCCGCCCGCCCATTTATGTTGGATAAGCGAGACTGTATTGTATAGACGAGTGCAAGTTTCAGGATTCCCCATGGATACCCAAATTCATGCATGCTCTAGCCCCATTATATTGAATAGCATAGGGAAATGATGTCTCTTTCATAAAATGGCAAAATCAAAGTTTTGCCTTGGGATTTTTTTAATATATGTATTTTTAAGCCATAGATGGTTAAATTAAATGGATGCAGGTTCTGTGGATACAGAGAGCAGCTGATATACAAGGAATTATTAAATAAGCTATTTCTTGCAGAGTATTATTGCAATTATTTTACATGTAAAAGCATCCTATATACAAAGATACAGAATTGTAGCCTGATTATAGATGTATGGATACCATCATTTAGATACACACGTGGACATCTCATCTGGACTGTGCTCTGGTACAACCTGTTCCTCTAATTTTTGTTATCAGTTGATTGTAAAATCAGGCCCCATTAGAAGTTAGCAAATGCTATCCCTGTATACTAATGATCATAGTACTCCAGGGACATACATCTATAGACAATATAATTCTTTGTGTGAGCTCATTAAAGGAAAAAGGAAGCTACCCATTATCTGCCACCATAGTTATGGATGAACAAATTTGCACCACGATATCTTCTAGGTCTATCATTTTTCTAAAATTTAGGAATGGGCAATGTAAGATGAGGTCCTGAGTAGATGAAAATGAACCTTAGTTATTACTACATATGTGTGCCATTCTGAAGGATGATAATGGGACACCAAACTTGTACTTCCATTCATTCTTTTTTGTCTTTATGTGTATTTCTCCACAATAAAATAGATTTATGAAGAGCAGTAATCAGAGGTCTTCATTCAGATAGGGTGCTTTCTGTATTGCAGATAATTTGCACTGCAGGGCAGGGGTCATCCTCTTTCCGGGCTGTTAATGTAGTTGTTCTGAGATAAGATCAATCTCCATACTTCACTTTATCGATCAATGAACTCATTGGCACTTCTCTTTGAGGATTGATTAGCTCAAGTGTGAAAAATTACTGACAGATTTCTGACTTAGGGAATTCTGGTTTGGCCCAAGTAGAAGAGAAACTTCTACTATTAAAGTGGAATTGGCTGTATATAAAAACATCACAAAGTAGGAGCCATGAAGACCCATTGGCTGATGTTTTCGAACTGGATGTGGATTATTTGTGCAGGGTTTTTGATGAAACAGCCATTCTTGAGCGCAGGAAAGAAAACATAGCAAGAAGTAAAATTAATGTGAGTTTTCCCATCATTTTTCCTTTATTTTGCTGTTGCCACACAAATGCTGACTATATTCCTAGTGAATGAGCTCAAATGTACTTTTTCTGTGAATCAATTCCAAAACATCAGTGACTGGCGGTGGATAGCCAATGTACTGGGTTTGGCTTTCCTTCATTCTTTGAAAAGTAAATAAACTATTGCACAAGGCCCTCTACTTTTGTAGGGATTAGGGGTGCAGAACCCCTGTGAAGTAAAAAAAAAAGTTTCTTTAATCTGAGAAAACACATTTCTAAGAATCTCTATGTCCTCTAAGGTCCTCCAGAAGTTGATCCAAGAGTCACTCTGGAAGACTTAAGGAACCCTTGAAAGAACATATTTTTAAAATAACACTATGTAACAAAATTATGGGAAAAACTTGGAAAAGGGGGAGGGACAAATAGGGAAAAAAGGGAAGTGTAAACAGGGAGAGGGAAAGGGAAAATAAAGGAATAGGGGAAATGTGTTTTGTACTTCCATTCTTCTTCTTTGCAGTTCAATATAATTCTTTAAATTCTTTTTTACCTTTCTTTATTTAAAAATCTTCACTCCGATTCTTCATTCTGATTGTGGGGCCTTTTCTTCCTTCTTCCATGTCTCCATTTCTTCAGATTTATTTTCCTCTCTTTCTATTTCATTTTCATATAGTCCTTAATGGGTTGCCAATCTGTATATCTCATAGGTCTTCCTGTGTGTTTTTTCAATGTTAGTCTGTCCATATCCATAATATCCATTATTTTCCCTAACCATTCGTCCTTTGAAGGGACTTTTTGTTTCCATGTTTGGCTTAAACCATCCTCGCTGCGGTGGACAAATAGACAAACAAAATGTCCTTATTTGTATCAAGGTCCATTTCATCATCCAACATACTCAATAGAAAGTACTCTCGTTTCATCTATATTTTAATTTTTTAAGATCTTTTGACAAGATTCCTGAACCATTTTCCAATAATTAGTGGCTTTTTTACAGGTCCACCACATATGAGAAAATGTTGCCTCTTGTAAACCGTATTCCCAACACTTGTTTTCTAAGTTCTTATACATAGTTCCTAATTTTTGTGGGATCATATATCAATGGTACATCATTTTGTACCAATTCTCTTTTAAGTCTGTTGCATAAGTATATTTTAATTTTATGTTCCACATACATTCTCAATCAGTTAATTTGATTGGTTTTCCTATATTTGTTGCCCATTGTATCATGCAGTTTTTTTACAAGCTCTGTTTCAGAGGACCAGTCCAATAGTTTATTGTATATTTTTGTTATATTCTTCTTTTCCATCACTTTGTCCCAAAAGGAATCCTTGTCATTGAATCCAATTTTTTATCCAGATTGTATTGTTCTTTTAATTTGAAATATTGGAACCAGGAAAAGTTCTTGTTTCTTTGAGTTATTTCATCTCGTGTTTTAAGCTGGAAAGTATTATTCTTTTTTGTCAGCATCTCTTTATAAGTTGGCCATTACTTTCACCCAAGAACCCTTCTTTGCTTCGCCTCCAGTGGGGAGATCCATAAAGGGGTTTTTCAATAGAATTTCTCTTTATACCTTTCCCATATCTTCAAAAGCGTAGATCTTATGAAATTATTATCAACATTTTTTTTCAATTTTCCTTCTTTCATACCATAAATAGGAGTGCCAACCTACACTCAGGTTGAATCCCCCTAATGTTAATAATCTTTCTTTTTTCAATGTTGTCCATTCTTTAATCCATGTTAACCCGCATACTTCATAATAAAGCTTAAGATCTGGAAGGCCAAAGCCTCCTCTCTGTGTCAAATCCGTCATATTTACAAATTTAATTCTGGGTTTTTTGCCTTGCCACGCATATTTTGATATATCCTTGTTCCATTCTTTAAATATTTTAGTATTCCTAATTATGGGGAGATTTTGAAAGAGATATAACATTTTTGGTAGTATATTCATTTTTATCACCGCTATTCTACCCATTAAGGATAGTTTTACGCTTTTCCAACTTTCTAGGTCTTTTCTTATTTTTTTCCATTTCATATCATAATTGTTTTTCAGTAGTTGGGTATTTTTGGCCATGATTACCAGGCCTAAATACTTTATTTTTGTTGCTATTTGTAGGTCCGATATCTCTTTCAATTGCTCTTGTTTCTTTTTGGTCATATTTTTAGTTAATATCATCATCTTTTTCTTATTTATCTTTAGGAATGTCAAGTTCCTATAATATTCTGACTAAATTCATTGATATCATTTGATAAAGACATCAAAACACTGCAAAAACTTCCAGTATGTTTATTCAGTCATGAATCAAAACAGAAATTGTACTCAAGAAAACAATACAAGGCTAGGATTTGGAAGGAACTAAACGAGATCCTCAAATGTAAATATGTATTATTGAATACCAAAGTCACTTTTATACAGAAATCAATATATAGATAATAGAATTAAAATAGTAAAAAAGCAGGATAATGAAGAAGAAAAACAATATAAACAATGTAGCATGTTAGGAGAGGTCTTTTCCACTGAGAAATCAGTCCTGCTGAAACACAAAATTCTTCTCCTGGCTACAGAAGAATAACAAAGAATGTGCCAATCTAACATATCTAGAAAGCACTCCAGAGCCTGGAAGCAGCCCTGTAAAAGACCCTCTCCTGAGTTACCACCAGATGTTCTTGTGCAGTGGCAGGGTGGAAAGAAGGGCTGCATCTACTCTGCCATTTAATGCTGGGTAGAAAATGTAATAGCCTGGTTTGTCCTCATGACATACACAGGCTAATGCGGGTAGACCAATTAATCTAACTTGACCTCAGATTTTTAAAAAAAACACCAGCAAAGGTCAGAATCATCCAGGAAGATTCAGAGCTTTTCTGATGTTTCAGCAGTTGAGACTGCCATCTTGGATCACGATGCACAATCCATGATCATGTCCCCACAGCCATCCCACACTGCCCGAACTCAGGCCACCCAAGGAGGTAGGGAATGAGGATGCCTTCCTGCACCTAATTCCCACAAAAACCTATCAAAAATCCATCTTTCCCATCCCTGCAGGCACTGTACTTACGGAATCTGCCTCATGCATGACGCGATAGAGCTTTGGAGGAGAGGAGGTAGATTACTGATCCCAGGCTCTGTTGCATTCTATTGATGCAGATTCAGGAAGGAAGAGCCTGCAATAAGAGAAGCTTTTTTGAAGTTTTTTCCAGGAATAGGGGTGCAGGGACAGTAGGAAAGCCAGCTGATGGCCAGCTCTGCAGAATTGGCTTCAGCACAGCTAGGCTGTCTGGCTGCTGTCCCACCGCAGAGATGGCTTAGGGCAGCTGTATGTGGCCTCCATGCAGCTCAGAACTGGCATTTCTTGTGCCAGTCCCAGTTGCATTTTAACCTATGTGGAAGGGCCCAAGGTTCTCCCCAGAAGAACACAAAACAAGGTAGGTTTATATAGGAGAATGTGTTCCTTCAGAAAACCAAACCTCTGTTGTATAGGGCTATATAGGTCATACCTGCATTCAAATTGATGAAATTTACTTCTTGGTAGTTTTTTGACTCCTATACGCACAACACATAGACTATGTTTTGTGTCTGTATCGGAAGACATGAGGATAGGAACAGCGATAAGGAAAGCAGCCCTAAGTGGCATTTTAGAATGTTATTCACACTGTAGAAAACAATATTTTGTTAGTATTTAATAAAATATTTACTACACGCACTGCAGATTCACATAAATAATTGCTACTGTCGAAACCATACTGTTTATTTGTTTAATTATAATCAATACATTATAGATGAAGGATAATATCTGGCACATTTATGAATGAATCTCTGCGTTAACACAAATGTTTTAATTTTTGATCAACCACCATGTGCACATGTTGCATCAGTGGCATGGGCTTTGTTAAAACCTAATTGTATGGCATCATTTATGACACTGTATGAGGTTCGAAACATTTTTTCTACTTCAACTCCCAGAATCCCCCAACTATAATTATGGTAATTAGATACATTTCAGCAGGACTGCTCAGGCTTTTGGAACAGAGATAGAATGTCAGTTTGGACAAGTATGGTGCAGAACATAAACAGGCAGGGGCTGGAGTGTAAAATATTCACAACCAGATCAAATTCTATTTTGTTGGCATTAGCATTGTCAGTGAACCCAATCTGGGTTTTAGTCTGAACTTTAAAGAGGCTATTCATGGTACTGAACCTTGTCCTTAAAATAGTTTCAATATGTCAGAGAGCTTCTTTGTAGTTCAGACTAAAAAGTGGATCAGAGTCACTGCTGTGCTTCCACGTTTCCCTCCCCAAACCACTAGCTGCCACCTTTTCTTTGGTGGCAAAATCAACAAACCTAACTACCAATGATGATGAAAGAAATCAGCCCTGTTGTTTGCTTAAGAAATGATAAAAGTCAAAATGACATGTTCTAAATGGAACTGATTGCTGCATGAAAATATCGCTTTTCAGCTTGTAGCTGAGAACATTGTGTTGGTTTTGAATTCGTTGTTTAGTCTCAGGCAAGTTGCCACCTGGCATGGCTTCAATTGTTCATCATTAAAATGGACAAAATAGTAGTGTATGCGACAAGCTCTTTGGAAGACAGATGAGGTAAATTGCCATGTACATTGTGCATAAATAAGAAATGCCAGCCAGAATTCTAGTTTGAGCCACATTTATTCTAGTTGAGTTAATTGTATACCAGGGAAGGGGGAAAACACAGATGCAGCCTTGAGACTCCTAAGTGGAAGCCTCCAAAGTTCCTCATAATTGATTCAGGCCTTTTATTTGCCTGAAAATTGCCCCAAAGCTTCCCAAACTGCCTGCAAATATGGCAATCAATTTCCCCCCAACCTCCCCAATTAAGAAAAATAGCTTTAAAAAACTGGTGAAGAATTAGGGTTGTTCATTTGGGGTAAACCTTGACCCGTTTCGTGTCCAGGCTTTTGGTGGGGACCCCAATCCATTTTTGGAAGCCTCCCAAAATTGGAAGGGCATATATCTGTTTTCCATTTGGGGCCCCAAAAGATCCAAAAGATAGGACTATTATGGGGAGTGGGGTTTCCCACCCAGGCTCCCCTTTCTGACACGTGCCTTAAGGAAGCTTGTTACTAGCTGTTTCTTCTACTCTAGAGGAGGAGCTCGGCTGCAGGCACTGGCAGACGTGTGCGCTTTCCAGGCCTGCCTGCATGCCATACCACACACGTGCTCTCCTTGGAAATAGAGTGTGTGTGTGGCGTGGCATAACGTACAGGCCCAGTGCCTGCAGCTGAGCACCTCCTACTTTAGAGTAAGAAGCACTAGGCTTCAGGCATTGGCAGGCATGTGTGCTTTCCGGGCCTGCACACCACACCACATATGCGCTTTCCTTGGAAAGAGAGTGAGTGTGTGTTGTGCAGGCCTGGGAAGCACGCATGCCTGCCAGTGCCTGCAGCTAAGCACCTCTTACTCAGCTGCAGGTACTGGCAGGCATATGTGCTTTCTTGGCCTCCATGCCACATGCGCAATCTCTTTTCCGCTCAGCTGCAGACAAAAGCAGGCTTGGAGCCAGGATTGGCTCTATCTTGCTTTTGTGTTGAGCTGATTTTCATGTGGGAAAGGGGCTTCCTATTTTGTTCTTCTAAAGAAACAAAAGAAACAGTAAAAACGAATTCTGTGCACAACTCTATTTGACATTACTTCTAGTTCGTATTAATGTGTCCGTGGAATGTGCTGGTGGGTGGAGGGTGGGACATAGTCCCCACTCCCTGCACAGTTGCTCATCCCTTGTTTTACATAGTAAGGTTATCCATAAATTGATTGCAGATATACTTATCCATGTTTAATCTGTCCCTCTTAAACTCAGTAGCACATGTTAGCTAACTGTGATTAATTTTAAATTCCAAAGATTGGGAAGGGGAGGGCTCTCAGTATATGACTATGGGTGTATTTACACTGAAGAGTTAATACAGCTTGACACCAGTTTAACTGTCACGGCTCAATGCTATAGAATCTTGGGAATTCCAGTTTTGCAAGACTTTCATACTGATGGTACCTCAGCACACTTCAATTTCCATCATGTTGAGCCATGGCAGTTAAACTGCATTCATTTTATGGTGTACTGTTAATACACCCTTTATACTACATGAAAATGCTAACTGTATAGGCACCCAAATGTTTCAATTTCATATAAATGTAATGAATGCCCTGCAAACTGAAAATTGGGAAATCAGAAGGAAGCTAGGCTAATATTATTCTTTTCCTTAGTTTCTTCATGCAGCGTGGAATTGTTTTCTACCTTTGCAGGGACGTTTTTCATTCCGATGATCCCATACCTTTATTCTAACTTGACAGAAGTCCAGTAAGCAAGATGTATGCTCCACGTGACAGTTTTGTTTGTAGAGCTGAGGTCTAAGTCCTCTTTATGTTAATGAAACTTACTTTCTCAGAAAGTATTAAGTTGGGAGTGGCAGAGTAAGCTAGCTAACAATTGCACAAGAGAGCAAGAGCATTCAGTATCAGGGTCTTTTAGAAAGATGCTAGCAGAGCATTTCTTCAAAAGTCCGTTTGTCATCACTTTGACACTGAACAGTTCCTGTGTTATCAGGTTTTCAGCAAAAATTGTTTTTGAAAAAAAAAAGAATAAGAAAACATCTGCCTTTTTCACATTGGAGGAAAAAAGAGAAAAAGAATGAACAGAACCCCTGGAAATGGCATCCATAATTCATCAGAAATAATGCTGAGTGTCAAACATGAATAACCTACATGTGATCTAGTATGCAAAGCAAAAACAAAGCTAAACACAAAAAATGGCATAAAAGCCAGTTTTAAAATGCCAGGCACTGTGTTTGATTCTGTGCATAATCCAAATACCCAGTTATGACCTTATTTTTTTCCACTTAGAAACCATCTGTGAGTTAGTGGGAAATGCTGAGAACTTATGTTTGCCTCCTCTTCAGGAGTTCGGAAACCCTGTTGAATGTTAGCTTGCCGGAATGAGGTAGATTACTGAGGATGGGGAAAAGACTGGCTTGGTTCAAGATTCCTCAATAGGAGTGATTCCTTAGGAACAGGCAACCTAATGACATCCAGATATGTTGGATTCAATGCTAGTCATTAATTGAATCAATTAAGATTTGGTGATGCGTGTGTTGGATTTGGGGATGTAAATCCTGACTCGGTTCTTGCATGGTAAAAGAACAAATGATGACATAATTTTTTGTCAATCTCAGAGAGAATCTGTGAATTTTCAATATAGCTTTTGTGCCTTTCTGTGCCAGTCCAGCATTAGGATCATGACCTTAGGATGGACATTTCTAGCTTATACATGCATAACATGTAAAAGTTGCCTTATTGTGTAGATGGGTTTTAACAATAGCACTGTGTGTGTGTTCTACATATTTTACACTCTGCCCTTGTATGGCTGCTTTTTGGGGTGAAAAAGAGAAAATGCTAATTTTGTTTAAAGGGATTTTCTGGCAAAAAAAATAATTGAAGAAAACACAATAGAAAGGGATCCTTGTTGCAAAATGCAACTGAAAAAGGCCTTACGTTAAAACTAATAATGAGAACTCAAATGCCCAACTTGTCATGTTGATGTTGAGGCAACATCTCCCAAATAAAATCTTGCTAATTGTAAGATTTTTTTTTTCTTCACATCCCTAGTTGAGCTTTCATGTGCCTCCCATGTAATCTTAAACAGCCCTACTCCCTTGTCCAACTGATATGATATGTGTTTATGTTAAAGTTTTAAAATTGTTTGGTGCTTGCTATGTAATTCTTTGTAATTGTTTTAAATGGCATTGAATTATTGCCATGTTGTAAGCCACCCTGAGCCCCCTCCAGGGTGAGAAGGGCAGCGTAAAAGTATAGTAAATAAATAAATAAATATGTGTTAATTCTGTAACTTGTACTGTTTTTATATATGTGTCAACTATTGTTTTTAGGGCCTTACCCCCATGTAAGCTGCCTCGAGCCCCCTCGGGGAGATGGAGGCAGGATATAAGAAATTTATTATTATTATTATTATTATTATTATTATTATTATTATTATTATTATTATGTCCAATATATAAGCCATCTGGATGGAACTACTGAAAATCTTTGTCCGGGTAACACCAGTTTGCCTGTCGTCCTCTAGGGGAAGCCAATATTTGTTAGGGATCTATACATCAAGAAAAATTGTGTTTCTGGATTGTCTAGATAATGAAAGTACATACATTTAATTGGACTACAGCTGCCATCTTATATAGCCAGCATAGCCAGTGGTGAGGGTATTGGCATCCAGCAACAATTGGAGGAAGACATGACAGGATCCCAACAAATGACATTACATGATTAAGCAATATTGGCCTGAGAAGCAGTGACTGTTAATTGTCCTAAATTAGTGAGATGTTGAACCTAGTCTGGATACTTGTCTAAACTTTGAGCTATCCAAGGTGCTGAAATTATTTTAATTAGGCTCAGTACCTTGGATAGCTCCCTTAAAATTCAGAATAAAGCCTAGATAATTTACTATCTTTTTATAGACATTTCTGGTACTGTTGTCATTGAATCTGGGTCAGCTACAATGATGCAGCTTCTATGTCACTTTTGTAAACAGAGCTGTCTCTATCATTAGTCAGAATGGGTTAATTATTTCAGGTGGCCTCTAGCTATTCCTCCTAGACTACCCAGTTGCTTTTCTCTGTTGAAAGACAGGATTATGTCTTGGAAACCCTAAATTTGCATGATCTCTGGCATCACTAATCAACTGTTTTTCCAAATGCAGAAGGGGAATAGATGCCATTTTGTTCTTGTCTTCAGCAACAAACTGATTTTAGCCAATTCTCCTGGGCAAGTGTGATGTGACATGCTGTTTCTTTTCCTCAGTTTAAGGCTTTTGAAACATAGGCTCCAAAGCAACCAATTCGATTAGCTTTGTGATCCTTAACCTGTGGGTCCCCAGGTGTTTTAGCCTATAACTCCCAAAAATCCCAGCCAGATTACCAGCTGTTAGGATTTCTGGGAGTTGAAGACCAAAATATCTGGGGATCCACAGTTTGAGAATCACTAAACTAGCTGGATAATAACACCAAAAAGACACCTCATGATTTCTTGATCTACCATTTCATATTTTTGCCAACATCTTTAAAACCTGTTAATTTCCAATGTAAGCACACATATTTTCAACACCAAACTGGATTTGGGTTTGGTTGCAAAAGGGAGAATTGAGCAAAATCTAATTAAAATGTTACCAGAACATGTTTCTCTTCTATGCTGAATAGTATAGATGAAAAGAAATGTAGCAATATACAGAGACAATGTCATTCCAAAACATAATTTATTTATTTATTTACTTACTTATTGACTTACTTACTTATTTATTTCAGACATTTATATCCCCCGGGCAGAACTCAGGGCGGCTTTAGCAGTCATTAGATGCCAAAAACAAACAGTTATAAAAACAATACAATTACAATACAATTCAATACAATACCTGATTGTAGAAGAGAATTAAAGGTGGAATGGTTGCATGACTGTCAGTCTCAGAAACGGAAGGCCGACTAGATTAAACAATGGAACAACAGCATTAATAGGATGAATAGGTACAAATGGTATAAGGAACAATTGGTTGGAACATCAGCAACAAAATGGGGCATATTCATGTGATGAAATTTTGTGTTGTAGATTACAGATATCTGAATGGATAAGGTAGCTACAGAAAAAATAATAACACCCCCATCTCAAGCAATAGATACTAGGGGTGTGCAATTTTTTTGTTAGTCTCCGTAAGTTGGATCAAATTTGTTAAATTTGTAGTTATGGTGCAATATCTGACACATGGGCGTGGCCCACGTCAAAAACTTAAGAATCAAAACTTATCCAATACTTTTTTGTTTGAATTTTGTAACTCTTGGAAGCCTCCCACAGTCAGTTTCATTTTTAGCGCTAGGGAGCAAAGCAAAGCCAAAAGCGCTGCCATTCCTCTTTAAATTCATGGCCTCTCACCATTAGGAGAGAGAAGCAGCAGAGAGAAAGCAGGGTTCACTGAGAAAGAGACTGAAAAAGCACAGAATTCTGGGGAAAGTAGTTTGGGAAGGCAAGGAACCCTATGCCAAAGAATTCAAAAGGCCCTGCCCTAAACTTTATTTCCCAGAATTTTGCTCAGCATCAGAAAGCCCCAATCAGGATAGGGAAGAGATTTGTCCCTCCGTAGCAGCAGCCAGCCAGAGTTCTAATAAATTGTTGAATCTGCAAAGATGAGGACTGACTGATTCCTAATTATTTTTATTATTATTATTATTATTATTATTATTATTATTATTATTATTATTTATATACCACCCTATCTCCTCAGGAAGACTAAGGGCACTTTCCAACATAAAGCAAAACATTCAATTGACTATACTACAACGTGAACATAATAAAAATAATAAATGTAATACAACAAAAACATACAATTCAAAACAATCCAGAAAAGTCAAAATCTAATTTCAAAATCCAGTTTCATTATAAGTAAATCTCTGTGCTGGGCTAGGAAGAAATCCCCAAATGGAAGTTCTATGGGTTAATATGAAAGAAATTCAATGAGATAGCTGTTGTGGCTTTTTAAAAATGTTTTTGTCAAAACTTTTTAAAAATCCCTAAAATCAGTAGATGTATAAATATTTCTGAAAGTTTGGGGAAATGATCCCCTGTTCTCTTGTGTCATTGTTTAGAACATTCAAGAAGATAGCTCTTGTAGGTTTTTTTAAATGTTTATAAAAACTTTTAAAATTTCCCAAAATCCATGGATAAGTGAAACATTCTGAAACTTGATGGACTTACGGTGGTAAATGTTTTCTACCAATGTAGCAAGTTTCATCCCAAGAGCTGTAAAAATGAGGGAGAAGGAAGCCCCTGAAGTTTCTCCACTTGCGCAATTACTATAATGAAAAAATTAACAAAATTTCGTTACTTTCATTATAGTAATGAAATTTTGTAATGAGTTTTGAAACATTTTTTTCATTGATCGCACAGCCCTAAGGGATATTAAGCCCATATTACTCATCTATGTTTCTTGACTGTAGACCATCAAACAGTGGTCTGTTTGATCTGCTGCTAACCCTCATTCATTCATTCATTCATTCATTCATTCATTCATGAATCCATTTCCAGGACTATGCTGGCTAGGTGTTGATGAAAAAACATTACCTAACGTGGAGGAATAGCATTTTATTGCATTATCCAACTTTTTTTTTCATTTTCTTTTCTGGAAGCCCACTGTGGATGGGAATAGGACTATCTTAAACCGCTTCTGTCAAGTTCGCTGCTCCTTCCTCAATCCACACCCCTTTGCAGCAGGAGTACCTATAACAAGAGGGCACTTGCAACAGAAGTGACCATTCACTTGCTGTCATAGCACATGATTGGATTGAGGGAAGGCCCATCTTGGCTACAGTATTCTTCTTTCTACCCTTTCTGGAATACATTTGCAATGCTGGACCTCTCAAGAGCAATGTGAGATACATTCAAAGAGAATAATCAGCACAAGGAAGGCTGAGGGAATTGAAGGGATGAAAACAATGACTGTATCTCTCCCCATAGTGCAGAAGAAAATCTCCAGTCACAATTAACTATTAATGAATGTTTAAGCCCACAATGGAATGCTCATCGGCAAGGGCTGGGTTTTGTTTTTGTTTTTTTACCTGACTGATTTGTGCCCAATCAGCTCTTTAATCTACATTTACTTGAGACAGAGATTAGTTCTTGGACTGTGTAATACTGCCTCTGAACACTTCACCACAGAAATTCATTCTGTGTTTACTCCCAAAGTTAGTCATATATATTTACATTCTTTATGACAAGACAACTAACTCAAGTATTGGCATGCACATGTGAAGGGACCACCACAGATCTCATGGTCATTTCTCCACTTCAATGAAATTAATTCACCTACTTCAATGAGACATACTAACGTATGACTACTAGCATTTATTCAATGCTAGTAGTTACTGCTCACTTGCACTTACACTTGATGATGAGAGATCAGGTGGCCATATGGATGCATCATTGGGTCAGTATAAATTTAATCCCATTGATAGAACTTCTAATATTCATTGGAATTTTGGGATAAAAATGAAGTACTGGGTGTGTATAAAGATGGAAACTAAGTCCAAATGTATGGGGATCATATTTCCATAATAGTCTGTTGCAAAATGAACAGGAAAGCGGAGTCTTGCTCATTGTTAATCTCTATAGTCATGCATTTATTTCATCATTAGCTTTAATATAAATCCTTAGATAAGATCATCCCCTCTCAACCCTGTGTGTTAGACTACAGCCTCCATAATCTACATCTGCTTGTCCCGCCAAGGACGTTGGACTACAAACCCCATAATCCCCAACTAGTTATCTGAGGATAGTGGAAGCTGTAGTCGAACATATTTCAGGCAACCAATATAAAGGCTGTTTTTTTATTATTTCTTCCCAAGCTTTCACTCATTTTAGAGCCCTGGTTGGGAAGGAATGAGCTTTCAAGGTAAATTGATGTCTTACAGCACCTTAAAAGAAAACCTCCTAATGTAAAGTGAGTTTTGTTCATTTGTTTCCAAAGTAAGCCACTGAAAAAGATGTTTACAGAAATCATTTTTTCCATTTTTTCTACAATGCACATGGAACTTCCATGCTAGTCCCAAGTTAAAAGTCTGAACAACATGCATTGTTTCTTGGTTTTGCTACATGCATTTTTGTATCTTTTCTGCAACCGCAGGAGGAGAGCTGTAATTGTTTATTCTGACTTGGCTGTTTCACACTGTTTGCACAGCATTGGCTTCCTAATGAGGTGATACTGACTAGGGAAGGGGAGGCAAGCCTTAGTATGCAGATGACTTTTCCTTGAAAAGCTTCCAATGCAAAGTAATTTACAGGCTTCCAAAATCGCTGCCTGTGGTTGAGACAAAACTATGCTAAAGTGCTTTCTACAAACATGTTTGCCTGAAATAGTTTCAACCATATCTACTGTTTAAAATTACAAATGTTTCGACCTGGTTTTAATTTTGATAGTTTGATCACACTTTAACTTTTTGCTGGACAAATCCAGGATTGTCTTTCACATGCATACCACCTTGTTGAGCAGTTGGGGTATAGACAGGACAGTATTTCCTGCATTGGTAAATCCTTCCACGTTCTCATCTAAAGTCTCCCCATTTGCTCTCCCATCCATTGAAATATGTGGCTATAAATACTTCATGTATCCAAGTAACTAGGCCTTGTGACCCAGGAGGGCTTCATTGGTCACATAAACACAGTCCCCTCTAAAAAAATTGAGCTTACTCTGAGCTCCAAGTTTCAATTAGTAAACTTTTTCTAAGTTCGTAACTAAAAACTGTCTGCTTTTTATTTTGAGCCAGTTTCAATTTCAGGAAAGTAACATGAGATAGAAGCATGCTTTATTCTGTGAAAAGAAGGCTGACTCTTAACAATTTTAGCCTTCTAGGGTTGTTGTATGTTTTCCGTGCTGTATGGCCATGTTCCAGAAGTATTCTCTCCTGACATTTCACCCACATCTATGGCAGGCATCCTCAGAGGTTGTGAGATAATACCTCTGAGAATGCCTGCCATAGATGTGGGCAAAATGTCAGGAGAGAATACTTCTGGAACATAGCCATACAGCACGGAAAACATACAACAACCCTGTGATCCCGGCCATGAAAGCATTCGACAACACATTTAGCCTTCTAGTTTTTCCAAAAAGGGCTAACACACTGGACACACTTTAATGCCCACACTTTTCTATTGTGATGATTTTTAACATTTTTTAATGAGAGAAGACACAAGATAGAAATTAATATGAAGTATACATATAATAATATTCTGGACTATATGGGAACAAATCTCAATAAATGCATCATAAAATCAGATATACAATGATACCTTGACTTAAGAGTTTAATTCATTCTATGGCTGGTCTCTTAACACAAAATGCTCTTATCTCAAAGCAAAATTCCCTTTGAAATGCTATTAATTCAGTTTGGCTCCCTGAAAAAAAAACCCCAATGTTTTTGTTTTTTTAAAAAATCAACTTTAAAATGGTAGAAGCACAAAATTGTGTCAAGGAAGCATAAAGCACAAAGTGAAGAGGTAGAAGCATCATTTCCTTCATACTGTACTACTCATTCTAGCCTCCCTCCCTCTCTTGCTGTCTCTCCCTTTCTCTCTCCATGAAGTCAAACATACCAGGAATAAAAATCACACAAAATCTATCAACCCAACGTTCCTCAAAATGGACAAGAGCTAAGCAGATAGCAATCTCCCAAAGTGGACAAGAGAATGGGGCATGGTGGCTGCTCCCTGGAAGCCCTAAGGCCCTGGATTCTTGAACTGGTACTCCCTATGGTGCTAGTGCTTAATTCAAAATGCTGTTTTTATGTCAAAGAGAAACATAGGGCGAATGGCCACTCTTAATTCAAAATGCTCTTAAGTTTGGGTGCTCGTAAGTAGAGGTTCTACTGTAGCAGACTAAATGTTAGAGGATATGGACTTTTTCATAGTGGCCCCATGGTGGCCTTATTTCTCTTTCAATGTTGTTCACTTGGAGCTGATTTAATACATTAATGGCAACAGCAACAATGCGGTTTCAAGGCCTTATCACACTACATTGTTATAGCACTAATATTCTATTTTAACTGCAATGGCAACATTCTGTTGAAGTCTGGAGCTTGCAGTTTAATACGGCCTCCCTAACCTGCAAATCTCAGGATTTCATACAATGTTGTCATGACAGTTAAAGTGGAATAATAGTGCTATTGCAGTGTAGTGTGATAGAAAATGTTTTAATGTGATAACCTGGTGTTTTGTATTTATTACAGTTTTATCTGATTTGTTGTGATATTTTTAGATAGAAAACACAGAAAAATTATTAAAAAGCAAAGGGAACAAATAATAACAACATTAGTAACAGTGATCCATAAAGCTATGGTGAAATATTTCCAAGTCCTCTTCATCCAACATTCTTTAGAAGTGAGATTTTATGCAGTTGGTAGGATTGGGAGCAGAAATAAGCATTAGCTCTCCTCCTTTTGTGCCTTTGTCTAATATATTTCTAACCCAATAATTTCTAGTCCAATGATTTCCAATAATTACCTTGGTCTTAGTGATTACTGGAACTGGAAAAATAATCTTTAAAAAAAAACAACTAACTCTAATTTTGATCCCATACGATCTTTGGGAACAGACAGATTATCTCATCTTATTTCATATTCTAACCTTCCAGCTATCTGTTGTAAATACACAGTTGTAATTTATCTACAGTGTTTTAGTAAAACAATGGTGCCAAGAAGCAAACAAAATATTATAAGTGAAAAAAGATGGTGTGTTTGTGGAAATGGTGCTGAAAATCTGGGGCTCATACTTTTTCAACTGAATGCGACGGCAATCTTCTCTTTCTGATAACAGGCAGCTTTGTTAGAATTGGCACAAGAGATAAATACAGCCAGGGCAAAGTCAAGAAGAGCTTTTCTAAAATATATATATAGGCTCAGCCTTGTTCTCTGATCTAAGCAGAAATGAATTATCATGGTTACATGCAGCGTGGGGATAGAGCAAGGTTGTTCCTGTGATAACACAAGCTTCACTTTAACTTAGTAATATATCCATCTGCTATGTTCCCCTCCTCTTTCTTTCATCCAGCTAGATTGTCAAAAGGGTGTGTGTAAGTAATGTCATAAGAGGCTCATGATAAATTGCCAGCTCTGTGCACCAGACTAGATCTTTGAAAAACCCAGTGGGGTCACTCAACAGTTTGACTATGTGTTGCCATTAGGCCAAGAGCTAAACGTGTTCCTCAGATTTTCATCGTTCTACTAACTGAGCTGTTATCTTGGCTCAATATTTCACCAAAGCAAATGTCACCACAAACAGGAGAAACTTGGACTGTCCCTCCCAGGATGCCCTAGCCACCATGACCTGTCAAAATGGCAGCCTTGGACACAATCCTGTATGGATCAGGGTAGCATAGTTATCTGTTTGTGGGAACCTGGCAAGATTAGAGAAGCATCTGGCAATGCCCTTGTAGCCAGATACGAAATAGTTACAGCAGTATTGAGATCAATAAAAAATCTCCTAGGATCTCAGCATTGTTTTCATCTTTTCAAATATGGCTGTGGAAACATAGTCAGATGCCTCTGTAGTCTTATGACCTTATCCCATGGGCAGGAGAGAAGGGAATAAGTGGGAGAAAGCATCTTTAATAATAGTGAAGACACTACCTACCCCGACATGGTCTGTCTTCAGTGATCCCAGTGAACCAGCCATCCCACGACATTTCCCCGCTTTCCTCTTCTTCTTGCCACTGTCCTCAGTCAAGAGTTGGGGGAACACTCAACAGACTTTTATCTCCATTTTCTCATGCTGGCATAATGGATTTACACACACAGCCACCAGAAGTGGCTCTGCATCCTGGAAAAACTTCCAAGGGCCTCCGTTACGCCAGCGTGAAAAGTGAGAAAACAGGGAAAATTTAGTGTGGAATAAGGTCCGTAGGAGCTGTACAGTTAATCTGGAATGTGTTGAATGGATGGCTACTGTGAAAGGAGAAAGAGAACATCAAGGCCTAAGAAAGGACAGATGAAGGCAACATATGAGTTGTATACCATGTTCAGGATGCCAGGACATGTGTTTTTCATCTTCACCTCACTGCTGTGGCATCTACAATAAGTAGTTGTCGGGTTGTGACATCATAACATTCTGCATTTCTTTCTCACTCTCAGCCAGGAAGAACAAAGTAGGTAGAGCATTGCTGGTGATATGAAAATTATTGAATTAATATGATAGAAGTAAGTTTAAAGGGAAGACTGCATATAGGGCAATTTGCTGTTTGTCAAAGGAAAATAACCTATGTTGTTTAAGGTGTAGTGATATAAAAACAGTGTCAACTTTTGCTTTAAAAATGTTTTTGTCTATGCAGATTTGAAGTGCCTTTGAAGTACATTTTGTTATTGCTACTGTGACTTCTATGCTTCTTCAAGCATTTTTTCAACTTACAATTTTATTAGAGATGTGTGCAAAAAAATTGTCCTTCGTTTCCTTTGTGCTATTTCATTTTGACTGTTCGTCTACACAAAACGAATGATGACATTTTCGTAGGAAACAAGAGCGACACAGAAATGAAAGCCGCACGGTTATCGTGTTTGCTTTCGTTTTCCTTTCATTTCTGCCCTGTAACAATAAGCAGCTACTGACAGAGGGCTTACAGCTGATGTGTACCAATGGGTGTATAATATAATATAATATAATATAATATAATATAATATAATATAATATAATATAATATAATACAATATAATATAATATATTAAGAAGGATCTGGGAATCTGATCTGAGCCTGGGAAAGGGAAATGCCTCCACATTAGATCTGATCTGTGGCAATAGGGGTGAAGGTAATTATAGATATAGATATAGCTATAGATATAGATATAGAAGATAGACAGACAGTAGAGTCTCACTTATCCAAGCCTCTGGATTATCCAAGCCATTTTTGTAGTCAATATTTTCAATACATCATGATATTTTGGTGCTAAATTTGTAAATACAGTAATTACTACAAAGCATTACTGCGTATTGAACTACTTTTTCTGTCAAATTTGTTGTATAACATGATGTTTTGGTGCTTAATTTGTAAAATCATAACCTAATTTGATGTTTAATAGGCTTTTCCTTAATCCCTCCTTATTATCTAACATATTCGCTTATCCAACGTTCTGCCGGCCCGTTTATGTTGGATAAGTGAGACTCTAATGTAGTATGTATATTAAGAAGGATCTGGGAATCTGACCTCAGCCTTGGAGAGGGAATTGCCTCCCTTCGCATTAGATCTGATCTGTGGAAATGGAGGTTAAGGTAATAATATTATTAATAACAATAGTACTCTGGGGAAGATCTAAACGTTTTAAAAGTGGGTGGGCTAAAAGGGATTGAAATGCCCTCCGTGTGTGGTGATTTTCACCCCTCTAGTTCAAAAACTGAGGGGGGGATGAGCCTCAGAAGCCCTCCCATTGCTACCAATGGCACAAAAATGTTCGTGTTTTTTGTTAGCCAGATGAAAATTTTGTCGTATAGGCAGTCCATTTTCGTTAGTGGGACACGAATACAAAGATGAGACCACACGAATGAAACTACATAAAACAAACAGCAATTCCACATGAATGCACAACTTTATTACTTATCATAGGGATTTCTTAGCAAAAATTTGTTCAGAAAGAGTGTGCTATTGCCTTTCTCTGCATCTAAAAGCATATGCCTTGCCTAGAGTCACCCATTGGGTTTATATGGGTAAATGGGGATCTCCAGAATTCCAGTTCAGCATTAAAAGCATGATACCACTGGCTCTTGTACATTTACTAGTTTCATGCCATTGATTTGATAACATGCAAAACTAAGTAGTATTCTTATCCAAGCTACAGAGAATATCAACTTTTGACATTTTGTAACTGAAGCATCAGAAGTAATTCTATTCATTATGTAAGAACCATTGAAATGCCAGTATTTCAGAACCATAGTTATTATTCCAGATCACCTTTGTTTCTGAATATAACAAGTTATGACAAGAAATGTTCATAAAAATAGAGTATTTTTGGTTTTGAACAATATAATCTTGACCATATTGAAGAGGAGAATTAGTTTTTGAACTTTGCTGTCAATCTTGCTCACAACCCTACTGAAATCTGAGCATGGGAAAGGTTAACATTGATTTTTGTAGACCAGTATTGTGTATATTAACTGGCTATTTTGAGAATTAGGCAACATTTTTTTCTAGTTCTGATTGCATATATAGGCAATGTCTCTGGGAGTTTTGCATGCAAATTAATAGCTTTCCTACAGCAGTGGCCCTGCTGACTTATAGCCAAATGTCAGTGTGAGCTCAAATCTTTTTATCACTTCACTGTTACGGTGCCACTGACATCCGGAAAACTATGCTTGAGGCTATTACACCATCCCTATGTAGCCCACAAACACTTGTGAGAATGTGAAATGTGAGAATCTTTAAGGTAGAACTGAGATATTAGTTATTGGCTATTATTATAGATCAGGGAGGAACAGGAATGTATTTTCCATTCTTGAAAAATTATCTGGATTGCATTTGCTTCCCTGAAAAGTATTTCATGCTGTATTTGCTTCACTCCAACTTGATTTCATTCGTTTTATAAATTCTGGGGAAATTGTGGGTGCCATATTTTTCTTCCTGAATGAATGACATCCAGATGGCCTGTAATTCCATCATCCTCTCTCACTGTAGCCATGGGGAAATTATCAGATTAATAGTTGAACACTAGGTTAGAAGGCACCAGATTGGAAAAAAACTGTCTTCTAACAAGGATGATTTTACGTTGCCATTTTTTTCTTTCATTCATTTGTTCACTTTGTTGGGATATCCAACAATAATGCCATTTATCATTATTATATGCAGGTTTTTTTATTGTGTCAGAAACGACTTGAGAACAAACTGCACATCGGTTCTGGTGTGAGAGAATTGGCCGTCTACAGAGACGTTGCCCAGGGGATTCCCGCAAGCTAGAGCTGACAGATGGAAGCTCATCCCATCTCACAGATTTGAACCGGCAACCTTCAGGTTACCAGTCCAGCCAGCACAAGGGTTTAACCCATTGCACCACCATGGCTCCTAATATGTGTGAATTGGGGTCTTTTATGTTGTGTGTGTACGTGAGCTCCATCCAGTCTGTCAATTTATGGTGACTCCATGCATTTCTTGGGGGTTTTCTTAGGCAAGGAATACTCGGAGGTGGTTTTGCCAGTCCCTTCCTATGAAATGTAGCCTACAGCGCCTGGTATTCATTGGTAGTCTTCCATTGAAACCCTATCCACACTTTAGAATTAATGCAGTTTGACACAACTTTAGTTGCCCTGACTCAATGCTATGGAAATCTGGGATTTGCAATTTGACAAGGTTTTAGCCTTCTCTGCCAAAGTGGTGTTGCATAACTAAACTACAAATCCCACAATTCTATAACAATGAACCATGGCAGGTAAAGTGGTATAATTAAACTGCTTTAATTATACTGTGTAGGTGCACCCCAGGGCTGACCCTACTTGTTTAATTCATGGAATGCTAACTCCAAGCGATATCAGTTTACCTGCCTGTTTTGTACTTTGCACTGTGAAATGAATGATTAAGCAGTTCACCAAAAAAGAACCAGAAATGGCCTTATGCCACTCATTAGAGTCTACCAAAGAATTAAGCAAGCTTTAGTTTAACCAAAATATTTTTTGCTTGTTCTGTTACGTCTATCAACTTTCTAATACAAATGCTTAACTGACAACTTGTTTACATTTTTATATGTACAAAATATATTTCCTCATCATCTGGAAATAACAGATTATCCAAACAAAGCTCAGTCATTTTTTCCCAAAAGGGCCTTTAGCATCTGACACCAAACTGAAGGTTGGAACTAATAGTTCTGGTTATATTAGTTGTATTATTGGTATTGTTTTGTGTTGCTACTATATGGAATTATTCAGTTTTCAGCTGCTATTTTGTAGAATATGACTCATATCCTCCCTGGTTTCATGCCTGTCTAATTTTTGTAATAGGATTACAATGCTTTTGGTGTTTTATTGTTGATGTTGATGTTAGCTTCCCAAGATATTTTGGGGAAAGACAGAATTTTCAGTCTTTTCAAAGGAAAGAAACGAATTTCCAATATTTGGCATCAGTGCCATTTCTTATGCAGTGAAAACGATAACACACCCAGACCTGTGAGGTATCAAAAGACTTGTGAGACCCTGATTTTGGCAGAAATCCCAAAATATCGAATAAAGAAATCCAAATGCAGCACACAACAGACCAATGAAAACTTTGTATGCTGAGTGACAAAGGAATACAGATAGACTTGTGAACAGAAGTTCACAGCATCACAGCATTTTGTTGCAGGTCCCAACAACAACAGCAAAATGCAAGAATTAAACTATGTATTCATCAGTATATATCAGAGATAGATTGTACATTTAAATATTATGTTAGTGCTGTGGGAACCACTTTTCCATTGGTTCATTCCATGGTGCTCCTCTATTTAAAGGCTTACAGACACATTCAGAGCTTTAAAAAGTTATATTTTGGGCTATAGTTTTCAGAATTATGCAGCCATCATGAGTATTAGATTCTGGGAGATGCAAACCAAAATGTAATTTTTCCAAGCCTTAAACCAATGGTATTTCAGCTGAGAATATAATAACAGCAGTGTGCCTCTATATTGCCTAAGAATTTTGCTTTTAGTGAATTCAGATGACAATTCTACTGCAATCTTTGTTATATTTCTGTGTTTGCAGGTTGATGACCAAATGAAGCTCCTTCAGAACTGCTGGAGTGAACTATTAATTCTAGATCATATTTATCGACAAGTGGTACATGGAAAAGAAGGATCCATCCTTCTAGTCACTGGGCAACAAGTGAGTTTGCAGCCTAGAAATATTGATTTTGCTCTTAACCTTTCACCCAAATAGCAGGATTAGAACTCAATCAGAAGCACTTCCATTTTACACGGAAAACATTTTCCATTGACCACAGATATTGGCACAAATAAAAAGACAGAGGCACTCTGGTCTAACAATAAAATCAAATATAACTTTTAACTCATTTTTAAAAATTGATTCATGCCCCAATCCTAGTGAATTAGGACTTTATCACACCAGCTTGTTCTCTCTTCACAATCACATTGTTTAAGCAAATGGAAACATAAGGTTATTGGAACAATCACTTTCACACCTTGCTTCAATTGTACAGTGAAATTTATTGATGTGAATTCCCACAATCAATCTTCTGCACAGCTTTACTTTGTACTATTTATTTATTTATTTATTTATTTACAGTATTTATATTCCGCCCTTCTCACCCCGAAGGGGACTCAGGGCGGATCACATTATAACACACATAGGGCAAACATTCAATGCCCATAAACACATCAAACAGAGACTGAGAGACACACGCAGAGGCAAGTTAACGTTCTTCTGAGGGGATGTTCGATTCTGGCCACAGGGGGGAGCAGCTGCTTCATCATCCACACTGACGGCACTTCCTCATTCCAGGTCGTAAATTAGTTAATCTTGCCTCCCCACTTTATAAGTGGTACCTTATTTCCTACTTGATAGATGCAACTATATTTCGGGTTGCTAGGTCAGCAACGAGCAGGGGCTATTTTTTATTTTTAATTGACGGGTGCTCACCCCGCCACGGGCTGGCCTCTAACTCATGACCTCATGGTCAGAGTGATTTAAGGCAGCTGCTCAACAGCTGCGCCACAGCCCGGCCCCTATGTTTAACCTACAGCCTATTCCTTTTCTATTCCTGTTTTGTCACAACTGCATCATTTCATTGAGACCTTCCTCTGCTTCACAATATTGGGATTGTAACGCAAGGACATTATCACACAAGGAAAAGTGACATATGATACTGGATTCATTGCTCTTTTTATTCCTGTCAAAGAAAACAGACAGTCCAATCATTGATCTAATACAATGCAACTATGGGATAGCCATGAGCTAGTGCAGCAAACCCATTCAAATGTGTCTATAACCCGCCGTAATTCTGCTGTATCAGCATTATGTGACAGAGTTCTGAGTTTCAGAAAATCTTTTTTGGACTACAACCACTAAAACCATTGTTTTCAACCTTCCTAATGCCACGACCCCTTAATACAGTTCCTCATGTTGTGGTGACCCCCAACCATAAAATTATTTTTGTTGCTACTTCATAACTGACATTTTGCTACTGCTATGAATTGTAATATAAATATCTGATATGCAGGTTGTATTTTCATTCACTGGACCTAATTTGGCAGAAATACCCGATATGCCCAAATTTGAATACTGATGGGGTCCGGGGGGAGGGGGGTATTTTGTCATTTAGGAGTTGTAGTTGCTGGGATTTATAGTTCACCTACAATCAGAGAGCCCCTTGAACCCCACCAACGATCGATTTGGGCCAAACTTCCCACACAGAACCCCATGATCAACAGAAAATACTGGTCTTTGGTGACCCCTCTGAACCCCCGTCACAACCCCCCAGGGGTCCCAACCTCCAGATTGAGAAATGCTTCCCTAAAATATCCCATCAATCATAACTTGCAAATTCCGAGTATTGTAATCAAAAAAAGATTTTCACCCAAAAAAACAAAAAACAAATTTGAGTTCAAATGCCAGAGACTACTCTCTTCTTTCTGTCAGACAACAAAATGCCCTCACTTAACCCAGAAAAGCCATTCAAATTAGGTAAATAGAAATAACTTTAAAGTTAAACTTTTTAAAAAACCACCTTGATCACTTTCCTTACAAAATCCATTTTTGCACATTCACACACTTACAATGAGTGACCGGGCACATTGAGCCGCTGACTCTCATTTTGAGGAATTGATTCAAGAGGATTCCCTGCCGCTTGGTGGCTGTGTTTCATTTATATTTTCCTAGAGCGAGGCAAAGTAAATGAGAGTGACAAGGTAAATTAAATCAAATCCATGCCCTTTGAAAAGTATTTCAGCTCTAATGGAAATGAATGTACAGTGTCATGGAAAGGCAGAGTGCATTTGGTGTGTTTTATTTCTGATTCAAAGTGAAACCAAATGATGGTCCACTGACATTTAAACAGCTGAAACCTAAACTGCGTCCATTTACAAGCATATTGAGGAAACAGTTGCTTGTTTGGACTGCAGTCCACATCACTCGTTTGCTATCCCAAACTGACATGGCGAGCCTTAGCCTTAATGTAAACCATGTTGGTTTTTCCTTTGGATAGATAGTCATATCTGTTATCTACCAATAGAAAGATGTACAAGATATGTGAAGCAGATTATTGGAACTGCATGAGAAAACACTGGGCAGAGTGAAACAGTTTTGAAGTGAAATTCCTCTCTATGAGCTCTGCAGTATATTATACACCTAGGACTGATTTTTCTAAAGTTAAAAAAGCTCTTCCATATGCTTTTGTGTGAGCTGATTTCTGAACTCCATAAACCCCCCTAAATCATGACTGCATCACTGAACATGGACGCCACAAGGCATGGCAGTTAAAATAGTGTCAAACTGCATTAATTCTACAGTTTAGAGAGGTGCAGCTAAGAAGAAAATACACATTATTTGGCTAGTGTAGATGTGACCTTACAGTGACTTTTTTTCTTCCCCTGCCTTGTCAAGCTGTTTCTGAACTTAACTCCATGTGCATTTCCATTTGTCACTGTAACCTTGACTTCTGGCAGATTTCATATTTATGTTTAGTCATCATATATAATCTTCTTAGAAATTACAGTTTAGTAAATAAAACGGAAAGAAGGATGAGAGGCAGAAGAAAAGATAGGAACATCTAGAAACCAGTTCTTACAGAAAGAATTATGATTGAATACTTCCTTCAAATTAAATTTCCCATTACTCACTGCTTTGCTTTCTCTTCTTGTTTTTCTCCTTATTGCGCATGATTATTCAAACGCAATGAGATTATTCATCAGCAATGATCATTACAATTTTAAAAAGAAATAAAGTGCATTTGTCACTCAGACATCGTAAAAAAAGGGGGAGAATGAATTCACCTTTGACAAAGGCACAGTATTGCAGTGGAAGCTTTCTACTCCTGTATCTCAGTTTTGAGTTTTCACCCATTTTATTTTCTACACTTCAGTAGAAACATATATTTCCACCAGACTGCAATTAGTACAAGTATCGTGATTTGTTTCATTGTTCTCAGAGCTTGAAAGTTCATTGTAACTTTCATTTATCATTTGCAAGTCCCCTCCAAATAAATAGGTGGTTGCTGTTGTCTGCCTTCTGTTGTCCTGGCAAAATTTGTCCAGAGGGGGTTTACATTTGCCTTCCTCTGAGGCTGAGACTCCTTCCACACAGCTGAATAAAATCCCATATTTTCTGCTTTGAACTGGAATATATGGCAGTGTACTCAGATAACCCAGTTCAAAGCAGATACAGTAGAGTCTCACTTATCCAACATAAACAGGCCGGCAGAACGTTGGATAAGTGAATATGTTGGATAATAAGAAGGGATCCAGGAAAAGCCGATTAAACATCAAATTAGGTAATCATTATACAAATTAAGCACCAAAACATGTTATACAACAAATCTGACAGAAAAAGTAGTTCCATGCGCAGTAATGCTATGTAGTAATTACTGTATTTATGAATTCAGCACTAAAATAGCACGATGTATTGAAAACATTGATTACAAAAATGCTTTGGATAATCCAGAACACTGGATAAGTGAGTGTTGGATAAGTGAGACTCTACTGTATTGTGGGATTTCTGCCTTGATATTCTGGGTTATATGGCTGTGTGGAAGGGCTCTAAGAGAATGTGACTTGACCAAGATTACCTACTAAATTTCCATGATTGAGCGGGGATTCGAACCCTGGTTTCTCAGGACCTCATCACACTAGAGCATCTAACCACTTCTATTGCTGCCTCCTGCAGAATTCTGAGGTTTGTAGCTTAGGAAGGGACCTTTGAATTGGTCAATCATAGAGGTCCTGGGCCTCAATAAACTACAAACTCCAGAATTCTACAGGAGGCAACATCTGGATTTAAAGTGAACAGATGCTCTTCATGGGAAAACCAAGGCCCGGGGGCCAGATGAGCCCCCCTGGACGCTTACCTCAGGCTCTCCTCATTTTCCCTGTCCTCTCAGCATAAGAACATGGTGGCCCACCACATCCTTATGCAGAAAGGAGTGGGGAGGAAGGCATGCAGCAGTTGAGAGCCCTCTGGAGCACTCTCAGTCACCGCATATGGAGGGTGCAAGCAGCCCCATCATTATGTCAAGAGGATGGCCTGAGGAAGGCACATGGCAGCTGAGAGACCTCTGGAGCATTCTTGGCCATCAGCTGTCTTGCCCTCCTCCCTCCATAATGCCGACAGGACAGCCCGAAAATGGGGGGGGGGAGGGAGAACCGGGGAGAATGATTGGGGCACTTGTCACATATCCCATTTTCCCCCCAGCATAAAGATGGAGTAAGCAGCCCCATCATTAAGCCATGAGGGCAACCTGAGGATGACCCAGGCCTTGCTCTGCCCCCTTCCAATCCCACCCTCTCACAGGCCCTCCCCCTCCTGGGCTCATCCCACCCAGCGGGTGCCCAGCTGCCATCTCTCCAACCCATGCCTCTCAGTTGAGCTGACAATGTGGCCCCAAAGCAAAAAAGTTTGCCTATGCCTGCTCTAGTGTGATGAAGTCCTAAGTATCCTAGCCTAACCTTCAAACCATTATACCATGCTGAGTCTCAAATACCACTATAAATGCTTTTATAACTATTTACTTGCATGTTTCTCCCATGCAACTTGAACATTTCTTTTAGTTTCTTTTAAATATATCTTCTACACAATTTTTGTTGCTGGAGAAAGAAATTACAATATATACTCATGCATAAGTCTACTTATAAGTCAACAGCAGGTCTTGTGCCAAAATTATTTATTTTGATATGACCCAAGGATAAGTATAGGATCATTCTTCAGAGAGGAGAAAGTATCAATGCCACCTCAATGTCCAGGTACCCCTAGCTGCTGCCACCATAATTTTCCCACTCGGGGATTCAAAGAAATTCAAAAGCAGCACCACAATAAAGAGAGTAGATAGGGTCAGTGCTCCTTTTAGATTCTCCCAGCACAGACTAAGCTTTCACCTTTTGCCACTCTCACAGAGAAAGGAATAATAATATTATAATAACATTTTATTTATATTCTCCCCTTCTCCCTGGGGGGACTCAGAGTGGATTACAGCATATAGACAGACACATGAAAACATTCAATGCTTTGTTACAATGAAATACTATGAGACACAAATACACAAACAAAGGCAAAGACTTCTCCTTTCATTTCTAGCTCTGGAGGTGGTGCTCATTTCTGGCTCTGGGTGAGGTGCTCTTCTCCATTTCCAAGCCAAGGAGCCTGCATTGTCCATAGACACCTCCTGGTTGTGTGGCCAGCATGACTGCTGGCCTTTTCCCGCCAAAGCGGTACCTATTTATTTACTCACATTTGCATGTTTTCGAACTGCTAAGTTGGCAAGAGCTAGGGCGAACAGTGGGAGCTCATCCTGTCCCACAGATTCCAACTGCTGACCTTCAGGTCAGCAGTTCAGCAGCACAAGAGTTTAACCCACTGCGCCACCGAGGAATGATAACAAGGATGATTTAGCCCTCGAAGAAAATGAGCCCAACACCCTGGTATAGATCTATGCATGGTCTAATATGCCCATATCTCTTTTCTTCTATTTGAGTAGAGGAGGAAAAATATATAAACATAACTACTATGTCTGGCAATCATTTCAAGAAGCAGATTTGGAATTGAAATTGAAAACGGTGAAAATAGAAATAACTAACCAAGCTATTTGCATTATTTATTAGTTGATTGGTTTGTTTAACTGCCGAGGATCAGGAGATGGCTAGTTTTGTGTTCTGTGCACCCTGGCATGGAGAAGGGGGTGTGAAGGCAGCAAAATATCTGTGTGGATTGGTCAGGATCAGCAACCATGATTGCATACAGATAGGAAAATAATAATAATAATAATAATAATAATAATAATAATAATAATAATAATAATAACAACAACAACAACAACTTTATTTTTATACCCCACCCCATCTCCCCGAAGGGACTCAGGGCGGCTTACATGGGGCCTAGCCCGATAAAACAATCAAGTATCAATGATACAACAATAAAACAATTATACCAATAAAATCTCAATTATCAGTAAAACAATCAATAAAATCGACATGAAGCATACAATATTAAAACAGGAGACTAATTCATAAAACCCAGTACAGAATGTGCCGGAATGGGAAAGGTATTTCACGGTTGAAATGGACAATAAAGTGCAAAATAACATTGGCAACACCTCAAGAATGGGGCTATTATAAAATGGGCAGATAGATCAGTCCAACAACAAATTAAGTGTCAAAGGCCTTTTGGAAGAGCCAGGTCTTTAAGATTTAAGGAATGGTGGCACACAAACATGGTTCTTTCATGGTCAAGTTATTTCACCTCCTATGACATTGTGGATATGGAGTTAAATAAAATCTGGAGAACCACACAATTTCCACCCATGGTTTACACTAGGGAAAGTAGCATCGAGAATAGGAAATCGCATCTTAATTCCCCCACCATCATTTCATAATACATCAATAGTCTATGAATGCATACACTGTTTTTATAGCACTTTGAAGAGTTATCTGTTTTACCCTCTGCATATTAGAGCTAATTAGCAACCTCAGTAACATCATCCTTGGGGGAAGGTCTGCTTGCTATTTAATTCATTATCTTCCATTATTGGTATATCATGTTAAAATGACAGGTGTCACATATTGTATAAGTCATCACAATTTTGATTAATTTAATGAAAACAGGTTTCACTATGCCTGCTGTCTTTATCTTGACTAAACCTGTTTGCACTCTTAACCATGAAATTGCCGTGCTCACCCAAAAAAGACATTTAAAGAATTATCTTTGTAGATAAAATATAATTTGCAACCATTTACATAATCTGCACAAAATGCTTGGAATGAATAATGCAGAATCTGGATCGGTAGAGATCTAAATCGGTTTTACTAACAGTAGAATCATTCAAATGGAAATTGTTGCAAGGAAGAGGAAAGCTCCTGTTGGTGTATAACACCATGGTGAGTGAAACTGCAGTAGTGCAAGGCTAGATCAAAACAACAAGGCTGGACTTTTGCCTAGTACAATCTGTCTAAAATAAAAATACAACATAAAACAAGAGTCACACACAATTAAAAACAGAGAAATACATGCAAAGACTAAGTACTGTACTAATTAACAACAAGGGTCATTAAATTTAATCATTCACAGAACTGAAAGCAAATGCCATTCAATATTTACTTACATTTCTCCCACAACCAATAAAAAAAGATTTGTGTTCTAGCAATAGACCAGCTTTCTGCATGCCCACCCATCAAATAAACTGTTGCAGTTAAGATGTCAACTTATAAGGCATTCCTTTGCAGATGGCCTTTTGCAGGGCTTTGCAATTGTGAAGTTAGAGGCCATTAATACATTAACAACCCTGTCTTGGTTGGGGGCATGAAGCCCTTCAAAAACTATTAGAAAGGTAGCCATATAGAATCAACTAGTAGGTAATACCTATTTTAAGAATATTAACAAATCCTTTCCCAATATTTGATTATAGCTAGGTATAAAGTAGAGAAAGGCAGCTTCTAGCAGGTGTCTCTCTCCCTCACCCCTGTCCCCCTATTTTGTCACATTTTCTTATGCAACTTGTACACTATTTGAGCTTTTCATTTAGTTTTTTACTGGTTCCTTCAGCAGTTGCATTTAATGGCCAAGGAACTCAGGGCTGAACCAAAATATTTTACTTCTTAAGGGTAATTGGCACCTTCCTATCAGCACACATCAGAGTACATGACACACAAGGATGTGCACCTTATTGTTCCACCTAACCTGAAAATCCTGCAAGCACCTCTTCTACTACTTGATGATAAAATACAATAATAATAATGACACTTTGCCGACCACTTTTAAAATCCCACGCATTTGTTCCTTTTGCCTAATGATAGAGATGACCTTGAAATATTTCTAATAGACTGAATTGGAGGAAATTGCATGTTCAGGACTACTGATGGGGTAGAAAGAGGTACAGAGCAATATAACATGTCAGAGAGTTTTTGAGCATTGAAATGTTCTCAGATTCAGTGAATGGGAAACCTAGAAATGTGTGGTATAATCATGTGAATGTTGGACTAGGACACTGGGAGACTGGGCAGATCCTCACTTGTCCATTGAAATCCATTGGGTGATCTTGCTCAAATCACATTCTCTTAAGGCCTATCCAGACAGGCCTTTAAACCGAGACCTGTCTTGGTTTTACTGGAGGCATCCAAACAAAACATCTAGTAAAACCACATGAATTCGGGACAAAGCAGGTTTTACCTGCTTTGTTCTCAATTGATTAGATACCCTATTAGACCTGGGTCTAATGGGGTATTGGGCCTATGAGGACTTACCTCCAGATAGTTCTACAACCAAGTGGAACTACTCAGAGGCGATTCCTTATTTGCCATCCCAAACACTTTGGATTCCTGGAGCCCAAAGGTCCAGAATGGCACTCAACCCCTCCGCACAGCAATTTTCCTCCTTGTACCACCCCCAATCTCCTGGTACATCATTTCTACATGACAGGAGAACTGATGGACCACCTTAATGGTGGCCCAGTAATTTTTTTAAGTTTTAAGAGTTGTTTCGGGGAGCTTCAGGGTGGATGGAAGCCCAGGTTTTGGGGGGTGGGGATGGGAATCCGCACCAAAGCAGATTTTTGTGCGGATTTTGGCACTGTCAGGAAGCGCCCTTAGCCTCAGAGGAAGGCAAAGGTTATCCTTCTCTGAATAAATTCTACCCAGAAATCCCCTGATAGGCTCTTCTTAAAGTCACCATAAATTAGAGGCACACAACAATTACAACCACCATCTAAATGGATTAAGAGTGTCACATGGTACTGTGTGTAGGTCATGCTTGAACTCTCCTGATCTTGATTATGAGTAGGAGGAAAACAAACAATAGTGATGGCTGTCACATCATCACAAACATTACTTTTTAAGGAGTCCTGTAAAGAAAATGGTCTTAAATATCTGGATAATGGCTTTCTATAGGTGAAATCTGGAATCAAAACTCAGTCTATATTTTCTTCCAGGATTTTAAATCATTCATTGTGAGATATCTATTAGTTCCCCATTTCCCCCATTCAGAATCAACTACCTCACAGATGAAGCACAGATGATAATATTCACTTTAATAAGCACAGTGCTCCCACCCCAGCAGCCCCTCTTGAAGATACATTAGCTGGGGCTTTTTCATGCACAGTTGAGTTTATATAAACTGATTGACACCTTTGGGGGTCGTCTTTCCACTGACTCATAATTTTGCTCACTCGTGAAAAAGGTTTCCTTGGTGCTCTGTATTCTCCAGCTAAAGCTGAAAATTCAACTCATCATATTTACACAATAAAAAAATCCATTCTGCCTTGTTTTTAATTGCAAATCCGACTCCAGGGACCAATTCTCCTGCTTAGGAGGCATCCCTGTGCCGTCTACTAGGGAACCAAGTGCAGTCAATTATGGTAATGAAATGTCAATAAATATAAAAATTTAATACAGTCGGCTCGGTATGAGTGGCAGATGAAGACTTGCCTCCCAGACAAATTTGCTGGTTTTGCAAATATTAAATGCCTCTGAAAGAGGAACTAGTTGCCCCAGAGCCCTCCAGTAGTAGGGAGGGTAGGAGAATCTACCTATTGGGGTTTCCCATTATGTTATTATCGCGGTAGAACAAGCACAACGGATATTCATGAGATCCATCTGAACATCTTAACTTATTATTATGAAGCAAAGATGATTCTTTCTCCCATCCAGAAATTGCAATTGGTTGCCTCTCCAAGGGATCCCCCCTCGCACACACCACACACACTCACTTTCCCCAACAAATCGCAAAGGGGAAATTTGACTGTGAATGAGATGTCTTTGCAGCAATCAAACTGTTCCATAACAATAAGGTGGTTAATTTCCTGGTCTGAGGTTTCAAATGGCAATTTCCACAGTTGTAATTTACTTGTGTTACAAGTAGAGTATTCTTGTATTTTGTACACTGGAGAGAAAATTTGAGATTGGAGATACTCCACATCTATAAGCATCATCCTAAAACCTGGAATAACTGTTATCACTTGAGCTACTGGCTTGAGAACTGGACTATGACTCCAGAGACCATGTTTCAAAAACAACTTTGCCAATTAGGAAAAAAAGATCATACCTACCCTTTAAGGACTTATAAATTCTGGAGATTATCTGATTGGAATCATGATTTTTTATATCGGATTGGAATCGTAATTTGGTACTGTTCCATTATCCAGTCGGAGGCCAAAAGGGGGTGCTAGACAGAGAAGGATAGTCCGTTTTACAGGGAGGAGTCGAAGGAAAACCATTCTCTCTCACCCACCCGCCCACCCCACCACACTTCCCATTTTATAAAGGAGAGATGTCTCCATGGCAGCAACATGGGGGAGGGAATAACAACGAAAAATGGTTTTCCTCCTTAAAATGGTCTATCCTTGTCTCTCTAGCACCCTCTTTTGGCCTCCACCTGGATAATAGAACAGTACCCACAATTATTTTTAAAAACAAAACTTTTTTCATGTATACCTCCAGCTGAGAAAGGTGGTTATAAGTGAACAACATTAGAATGCAGGTTTTATTAAAATTCTTGATTTAAAACTTAATATTTCCAATTAATTTTAAAAACTCACTTTAAAATACAAGAAAAAACAGAAAGGCAGAAGCCAGTTAGTTAAAATCCTTCAACAAAACAGCAATTTAAATGTCAAATATCTGCTGGTAAAAAATAAAAGCCCTAATCTATTTTAAAAAACAGAATAGAGCAGCCAACATAGACCTCAATTACATTAATCATTTCATGCAGTTCTAATCTAGCTTCAAACTGTAGGAGCCAGACAACAAACTCCCATAAAAGCACATGAAAGAAAGCCCTTAGTCCACATCAGTTCTCTGTGGTTTGTGTAATCACCATGTAGACCTCAAAGTGGTTCCAGGATTTCCTATGTGATCATCTGAAGAGTGCACTGCCATGAATTGCACTACATCTGCACTGCCATGAATTGCAGTTTGAAACTACATTATAGACTCATATAATGCAGTTCAGTACAGGTAAACTGCATTATATGAGTCTCCAGTGAGCATATAATGCAGTTTGAAACTGCATTATATGGCAGAGTAGATGAAACCTGTAAACCCACTTTCTTCGATATCAGTTTGAAACTGCATTAAATGGTCAGTGTAGATGGGGTCATACAGCTTTGATCTGCTTTGAATCCCTGTATGGAGAGAAAAAGAGGGATATCAATAAACATCATCGTAATTGCATGGAAGTGGCCAACAAGAAGGCCTTGGTGAAAGGAAATTAGCAAAAAAAAAAAGTGATGAACTGCAACTCACAGCATTCCCTAACATTAGCTATACTGACTAAGGCTCGTGGTAGTTCCCACGTAATCAAACTGAAGAACCATTTAACACCACATCAAACAAATAAGTAAATGGGAAACAAATGTGAGATGATGATGATGATGATGTACCTGATTCTTATGATCCATCTGATACTCTTCTAACAGGTGGATTACTCAGTAATTGCATCTCAAGCTGGAGCCACCCTCAACAACTTAATGAGCCATGCACAGGAGCTGGTAGCAAAACTACGATCCCTGCAGTTTGATCTACGAGAGTTCGTGTGTCTCAAATTCCTGGTGCTATTCAGTTTAGGTAGGTATTCGTATTTAAACATTACTTTCATAATTCTTGTGTCATGCTTCTTGCTTATTCCCCACAGTTCCTCCACAGTAACATGGTAAAACAGTAAAATAGTCACAATAGCATAATAAACATAGTATAAAACAAAACAGGAATTAAACAAGAGCGAAAAGTGCGGAGAGTGAAAATTATAAACCCAATGGGTGAGGCAGATAGATAAAGTGCTGCGTTTAGTGAGAGATTTGTGTTGGGATAAACGATGAAGTTATTCTCAACTGAAGGGACAGAATAAAATGCATCAGATAAATAACGGACATTGAGACGGGGCCTGTCATGGGGATTAATTATTAATTTTTCAAAAGTACACTGGAAAAGCCAGGTTTTTAAACTTTTCCTAAAGTCTGGTAGGGTGGGTGCTTGCCTAATCTCCCTGTGGAGCGAGTTCCAGAGGGGCCACCACGGATAAGGTTCTCTCCCTCGTCCCCATAATAATCATAATAATAATAATAACTTTATTCTTATACCCCGCCCCATCTCCCCAAAGGGACTCGGGGCGGCTTACATGGGGCCATGCCCAAACACAACAGTATAATAACAACAGCAAGACAATAAAACAAATTACTAACAATAACACATCAGCATCAATAAAACAGTCATAAAAGGTCAACATACAAAATAAAATGTTAAAAAACAGGAGATGAATACACAGATCTGGGCCAAAGTGCAGAATATTTCAGAGTCGGGGAGAGGTAGTTTCACAGCTAACATAGTCAAAAAGTGCTAATATAATACTGAGAATTAGGAGGTATCCACGGACAATGGCGGCAGCTCTTCGGCTTAGAAATTGAGATGAGCACCAATGCCCAGAGTCAGACACAACTAGACTTTGAAACTAGAAACCCTTTACCTTACCTTATCCACTTTCCCATGGCTGGAGTGATGTGTGAAATCTTCTGCTTTCTGGAACTATAAGGACAACTTTCCAGTTCTGTAGTAAATGTTTACAATCAGTGGTTGTCCCATGTCTGTGGTTTACAGGATAACCCCGATTTTGAGAAATAGGGTTCAGTACCTTGGATAGTTCATTTAGCATTGAGACTAAAATACAAAGAAGATTCACCACACAACCAAAAACAACCAGATTCCATTATTTTCCATGTGCGCTACACCTCATGAATGCTTATTGTATTGCAAAACGCTGAAAACCCTCTACTTCTGTGGAATATCCAGGTGCAGAAGCTGATCCTGGGTCAGCAATCCACAACCACTGTGGAAAGGAGCATATTAACTCCAATGAAAAAGAACATATTGAGTCCCTTTGGAAAGATAAAGCAGACTAACAACAACAACAAAAACAACAACAACAACAACAACAACAACAGGATACTATAACTCCCCACATTAATTGATGACTAGTGTACTGACTGAGCAATATGGAGAGACAGGAAATAAAGACTTTATCTGTGAATTTCCATGGCCAAGCAGGGATTTGAACCATGTTCTCCAGAGTCACAGCCCAATGCTCAAATCACTACACAACATTATTATGTCTAAATCCAGTTGTTCATCTCAAGTGGTGTAGACTTTCTGAATCAATGGGAACCTGGTAAATCAATGGCTATGTGAGTTCCACTGAGTCAATGGATCTAGTCTCATTGAGCCCAACTAATGAATTCAGAATAAGAAGCTTGTATTTGAGAGTGGTATAGTGGTTTGAGTGCTAAACTAGGGCTCTGGAAGAACAACATTCAAATCTCCACTCAGCCAGTTGGTTAAGTCACTATTTTTCCCCCATGAGGAAAGCAACGGCAAAACTGATCTGAATAAATTTTACCAAGAAAACTCTAGGATAGGGTCTTCTTATGTCAGAGTTAACTTCAAGATACATAGCAACAACAAAATCCTTGTATTTAGTTCAGATTTTATTTTCAAGTAAATAATTTCAAATGGATAGGTACAGTTGAAACATTTTTAACTTTAAAAAAGAATCTACTTATCACACACTAAACAAACACCACATTTTCCCGCAAATCAATTTTTGTGCTATTGATGGATTGTGATCACATAAGCTGTTGGAACTCTGCCCAACAGACTGGATCAAAATTCCTTAAAAGCAAGGTTCACGTCATAGGAATACCTTTCCTCCAAAAAAAAAAAAAAAGTGTGCAGGCAATGTCTACTGATGTTTTTTTTCCTGCAGCCACATATTCTCTTCAAAACTCTGTCCCACATTGTTGGCTGATCCTCTAGAATCAGAGCTTGGAAACAACTGCTTATGAAATAAAACAAAACAAGAACAACCCTAGTTATTTATAACACTATGTAATCATTTTGTTTAAAATCTGTTCCTGGTTTGAAAGTGTCATTTCTTGTTTAATTGTATGAACATAGTAGTTATACTCCAGAAAGTTTGATTTTGTGTCTGCCACAAACTATGTTGAACGAGTTGAGACTCTATGAGTTATTCATTGAAAAATGTGCTGCAGGATGTCCCTCAAAAACAAAGTTTTTGCATTTTAATAAACTTTTTCCATGTTTTTGTGATAGAATCAATTAGAAAATGACATTTATAACTCGGGAACAGAAATTGTGTTACATAGTGTAATTAATTATTTCTTGAAATAACTAAGGCAAAACTAAATTACATTAAAATTATGACTTCACGGGGATTAGCTTTTCTCCTCTAGTGGCATAATTACTGGTATAGCTTTTCAGTGATTTTATAGTTAGAAAGTATAAATAGTGAAGTGGGAAAGTTAACATGGTTGAAATCCTGTCTTGTAGTGTTGCTTTCTACTCTGTTGGGGCACTATGCTTTGTATGATAAGGTCAGAGAGAGTAAAAAGGTGTTTGTATCATGAGTCACTGGTGACATTCAGATAATTATTTTTTCAAAAGTAAATAGAAATATCTGTATTAGTGTTGAAGAAATGGAAAGCGTTTCTTCTCAAAATTGTGAAGAGTGAGGGCTACTAACTACCTCTATGGCATAACCCATAACTAACTACTAGGATCGTTCCTTTTAAAAAAAATGGTTCAAACATCATTACAAAACTGGAAGGTGCTGGTGCTTCATTTCTAAAGTGTTTCCAAAGTATAATTTGTGAAAATTCTTTACTATAACGAGAGTAACAAAAATTTGTTACTATTTCGTTATAGTAATTGCACATAATTACTATAATTGGGAGACTTCAGGGGCTCCTTTCTCTCTCATTTTTAAAGCCAATAGAGTGAAATTTGCTACAATGGTAGAACACATTTACCACTTTTAGCACACCAAATGTCAGAATGATTCACTTATCCACGGATTTTGGGGGAATTTTCAAAGTTTTTATAAACAACATTTTTTAAAAAAAACTACAAGAACTATCTACTTGAATTGTATATACAATGCATGAGATAACCAGAGCATCAATCCGCAGAAGTTTCAGAAAAATTCACACATCTACAGATTTTTGGAGATTTTTAACAGTTTAGGCAAAAACAATGTATCCCCCCAAAATGCGATAACAGCAATCCCCTTGAATGTCTGTCTTTATGACACACAGCCACATAACTTCAACTTATCACAGATTTATACTACTACTTACTTACTTACCTAAGTCCTCTTTGCAGATTCAATAATTTTATTTCTTATTATTAGACTGACTCTAAATGGATGGTGCCATTCGGGCTTTCAAATGCTGAGCACTGCATTCTGGGAAATGTAGTTTAGGGCAGGGACTTTTGCATTCCCTGCCACATGGGGCCTCACCTTCCCAAACTACATTTCCCAGAATGCTGTGTCCTCGGTTTCCCGCCCATTAACGTTGCTAGTCCCATCCCCAGTGTCTTTGTTTATGGTGATCGGGCCAAATAAAAGGATTTATTTTTAAAACACTTTATGTTCTCTTGGCTTTACCAAAGTTGCTTAATTATTATACTGAAAATTAAACTGTCCTTGGGAGGCATCCGAATGATACAGAATCTTAACAAAAATGATTGGTAAGTGTTTTGTTAAATCCCCCCCCCCCCACACACACACACAGGTTTACTGCATGTTTCTAATATTGATCCGTATGCACAAATTTAATTAAATTGATCCAAAATACGAATTAAAAACGAAATTATGCACACTCCTACTAACTACTTATAAGGGTTTCTTTGCAACTCTATCCAGTACATCATAGGAGGTGGCATTGTTACTGCAGGAAAAAGGCAGAATCTGGTAAATTTTCCTTTCTTCCGCCCCTTCTACATTGTCATATAAAACTCAGATTATCTGCTTTGAACTGGGTTATATGTCAGTGTAGTCTTATATAATCTAGTTCAAAACAGATAATGTGGGTTATCTCATTTAATAATCTGGATTATATGGCAGTGTAGAAGGGACCTTTAAGAAACATCTTCTGAAAGGAAGTAGAAGAACAAGTCTGGATCAGACCTGGTCATTTTTCTGCATAAAGCAGAAGAACAAATGGCGCACTCTACCAATCTAGGGCAATACCTTGAAGTGGCCATTTTATCTTAGTATATGAGTTAATAAATCCCTCCACATCCCTAGCAATAAAGATAGTGTAATGACAATGTAAATGAGTAACAGTAAAATCTGATGTCTGGGGGCAGCCAGATCAGTATGCTCAATGACAGAGTTGATCCTGACCCTATCCACAGAATTATTTAAGATTTGAACTAAATCTGTGTTACTCCAGTTTGCACCATGACTTTACATGAATAAATACCTTCAAGATATATTAAATAAATGTAAAAATATACAGGTGCAGAGTTTTAAAGGAACAATGTCTGTTCTCATTAAGCATATACAGGCAAATGTTTTAAAAAAGCTAGCCATAGACTCTTCAAAATATGAAATTGTTTCTTCTCTTATGTTGACATTCAGGGCAGAAGAGGCTGCCCTTGCAAGAAATTAATGTTTATAGATCAGCTGCATGGATAGTAAGACATCTCTTAGTTTTGTGCATAGAATATTTTCACACATATTAGGCAGTGCAGCCAAAACGTCTAAGGATTTGGCTTGCCTGCTCTGTGATGAAATATTTAAAGCCATCCTTTGCACTTCAGTGGGATTTTAAATTAGCTGAATATCTGGATTACATTAGAAAAAATGCTCACGTTTACTTTAAACAGTTTTTACGTTTGATCACTTTCATGATCCTTTGCATGCGTTTAGAACGTTGGCTGTTCCCTGCCCTGATATTTTACACTTGCTGGCAAAGGAGACGAGGCTTTGTTTTGAATAGCAAACAGAGAGCATTCCTCAGCATGTAGGGGGGAAAAGCGTTCTTCTTCATTTATTCATCTCAAACTGTATAGCTCCCCTTCCCACCCATATGTGGTCGCTGTATATAATGAACAAAATAAGATCAATAACAACAGTGAATTAAACTGGTGGTGACATTTGAACTCAGCAATCTATATGACTATGGATGCAAATGGGAGAAGGCAACCCTTGACTAGTCAAAACTGTTTAAGACTATAGATAAATAACAATGTTTTGACTTGGGCCTCAGGACCACCTGGTAGTCAGTATTCCCGATTCCCGATTTCAATTTTCATCCAAGCAGTATGGACACTTCCAAATAGGGCATATATGTTGGGAGGTTCTAATAATTTTATTGAGGTTTCTTTAAATATCCAAATGATGTATTTGTTGTCTCTGGCTATTTTCTGGCAATTCTCAGCATCGTTTGCAACATTTTACTGTCAATCTTGCATAGGTGACTTTTTAATTTAATATTTTTAAAAAATATTTCTTCCAGCCAGGCCCTATATCCCAGGATCTGATTCCTGCTTTTCTGTTTATCCCAAATTATTTGGCAGTGCGGACTCATATAATCCAATTTAAAGCAGAAAAGCTGGGATTGGATCCTGGGATATAAGGCGTGTCTGGAAGGGCCCCTAGGCCCCTTCTACACAGCTGTATAAAATCCACATTGAACTGGATTATATGGCAGTGTGGACTCAGATAACCCAGTTCAAAGGAGTTATTGTGGATTATCTGCCTTGATATTCTGGGTTATATGGCTGTGTGGAAGGGCCCTAGGGCCCCTTCTACACTGTCATAAAATCCAGATTATCAAAGCATATAATCCACATAATCTGCTTTGAACTGGATTATATGAGGCTACACCGCCAAATAATCCTATTCAAATCAGATAATCTGAATTTTATATGGCAGTGTAGAAGGGGCCGTAGTAATAGCTTGTAATACAAGTGGTTTTTAAAATGTAGGAATTATCATTTTTATTCACCATAAAAATACTTCATTCCTCTGTTACATTTGGTCATTCTCACACTGTGACTTCCTTTGACCCAAAGGAAAGTTTTATAGTCAAATGTACAGTTTTCTAGTCAGACAGAACAGCTATGATTTGCTGCAAAATGTAAATGAGACTCATCAACGTTTATGAATTCATAGTATGTATTTGCAGAAACTCCTAGGTTACCGTCATGATTTGCTTAAAGCAGAACTCGAAGTGCTTGGGCAATACATCAAGGTGTTTGAAGGAAAGTCAGTTCTGCAATCCTAGATGCACTGACTTGGAAGCATGTCATTGAACTCAGCAGGGGTTACTTTTGAATCTTGCAAGGTAGTAAGATTTTCCTGAGGAATGGTGCTTAAGCATCCCTGCTCCTGCCCTAAATGTATTCAGTTAGTTATAAGTTTCTTGCTTTGACTTCCTTTCTGGAAAGCACGCTTAGAATTGCAAGTCCAAATCAATAATTCACATTTGAAAGCATTACAGCTGTAAACGAAGGACAAAAATACCCAACCAGAGTTATGTCAACTGCACCTGCATTCTTTCAAAGCTTACGGGGTGTACGTGTTTTTGTGGAATGTGTGTATGTACTCAACTTTCTATGTACCTGTCTAGTTAACAGAATTTGCTTCTGTCCTGACCTCTGTACGTTGTTTACTGTGCCCAGTTTCTCTCAATCCCAGCCATATCAACTGCAATCCAGTCATTGTTTTCCTTCTGCCAAAATTTTCCATTTGTCCTGCTAGCTTTCATTACTCCAACTCAGCAGGGGTGATTTGTCAGGGCTTCCATCTGAACAGTTTGTAAAGCGAAATGCCAATAGGAAGAAAGTTAGACATCATTTGACCCATGTCCAGTCACTTGTCTGTCTACTGAGCTTAATGCTAGAATAGGCAGCGACTGATGGGCTCTGTTCTCCTATCACTGTCAAGAGCACAGATAAATGTACTTCATTTAAGAAATGAAGGCTTTATCAATGGGCAAATAATTGCAGAGCAACTATTGATCCCACGTCTCACTTAACAAGAGACAACTGGGACTTGTAGACATGGTAAACATTTAATCATTATGTATGGCAAACAGCAGGGCTCTTACTGAAAGCAAAGAAAACTCTGGTTTGTGTATAAGCTACAACACCACCCGTTGCAGAGGTTATGCAAACCCTGCCGTTTCCCATTTATCAGTTTGAACCACAGAGCATCAAGTTGTGTGCCAGTGATAACCCAAATCTCCCCTGTTAAATAATGCAAATGAATGCGATTTGCATATTTTGCATATCTTCCATAATGTTTTTACTACACCAGGGGAAATGTGTTCCATTTGTCTATGCATTTTCATTTTTTAAAAAGTATGATTCATTTTGTTTTGTTTTGTTTTTGTTTCTCATTAATTTATCTTGAAATTCATTTTCATGCCTCCATTTAATACAATGGCAGACTATTGTGACTTTGGTATCTTCCACCCAAAAAGAAAGAGCATCCCCCCCCCCAGTACATAAAAGAAAATTGGTTACTTGAGTGGAAATGATTCAAGACTGCTTAACACAGTGGTTCTTAACCTTTCTAATGCTGTGACCCCTAAATACAGTTCCCCATGTTGTGGTGACCCCCAACCATAAAATTATTTTCGTTGCCACTTATTTTATTTTTTTACCACATTTGTACCCCACCCTTCTCAACCCCGAGGGGGACACATCAGCAACAACTCAATGCCTTAAAAATAACATACAGATGATAAACATTGATTTTAAAGACCAAAGAATTAAAAACATTTAAAACAATTACATCAATTATTAAAATCACACAATCCATAACTGCAATTTTGCTACTCTTATGAATTGTAATGTAAAATATGTTGTCGAAGGTTTTCATGGTCAGAATCACTGGGCTGCTGTGAGTTTTCTGACTGTATGGCCATGTTCCAGAAGCATTCTCTCCTGACATTTCACCCATATCTATGGCAGGCATCCTCAGAGGTTATTGAGGTCTGTTGGAAACTAGGCAAGTGGGGTTTATATATCTGTGGAAGGTCCAGGGTGGGATAAAGAACTCTTGTTGGAGGCAAGTGTGAATGTTTCAATTAATCACCTTGATTAGTATTGAATAGCCTTACAGTTTCAAAGCCTGGCTGTTTCCTGCCAGGGTAAATCCTTTGTTCGGAGATTTTGGCTGGCCCTGATTGTTTCATGCCTGGAATTCTCCTGTTTTCAAAGTGTTGTTCTTTATTTACTGTCCTGATTTTAGAGTTTTAATACTGGTAGCCAGATTTTGTTCATTTTCATTGTTTCCTCCTTTTGTTGAAATTGTCTACATGCTTCATGTGGATTTCAATGGCTTCTCTGTGTCATCTGACATGGTGGTTGTTGGAGTGGTCCAGCATTTCTGTGTTCTCAAATAATATGCTGTGTCCAGATTAGTCCATCAAGTGCTCTGCTATGGCTGATTTCTCTGGTTGAGTTAGCCTGCAGTGCCTTTCATGTTTCTTTATTCATGTTTGGGCAATGCTGTGTTTGGCGGTCTCTGTGTAGACTTGTCCACAGCTGCATGGTATACGGTAGACTCCTGCAGAGGTCCTGCAGATTTTCTCACGTCTGCAGGGATCTACCATTTACCATTCAGCTGTGGACAAGTCTACATACGGACCACCAAACGCAGCGACGCCCAGTAGCCAGAGATTAATGGCATTTTTAGTTCCAGAGGATACAATAAATTTCTTTTACACCAAGACAGAATCAGTATTAAGATTAGGAATCAAAGTTGTACCTGTTGTTTTATAATTGTTTATTTATATTTTATTAATTTAATTCCTATCCCACTTTTCTCCCATATGATACCACAACCAGCTTTTGTACTGCCTGGGAAAAGACCCATTTCTCCTTTTACAATGAGGCAAATGACTGCCCATTGCAGCCTAGAAATACAGACATGCGATGAATCCTTGAGCAAATCTGCAGATATTATCTCAACCTATTTGGCCTCTTTCTCAATTCACTTCAAATTTTGATTATAAGAAATTCCCTGGCAGCATAGAGATGAACAAAACAATGATATAAACATGCTCTTGTCTTTCCTCCTTAATTATTTTTAGAACTTCCACTATGGAACATGGTTGCCATTCTAGGACCCTTCCAAACAGCCATATAACCCCAGAATATCCACACAGATAATCCACAATACCTGCTTTGAACTGAATTATCTGAGTCCACACAGCCATATAATCCAGTTCAATGTGGATTTTATACAGCTGTGTGGAGCTGCATCCAATATCATACTTATATAGATGGAGCTGCACCCAACAGATCCCAAATACATTCCCGGTCGCTACTGTGTACCAGAAGAAGTAGGTAGACAAGCTTCCACCATCCATAAATACACTGGTGGAGACTTATGCTTTGCTAGTATGATGCAAGATCCCAACCATCAACTTCTAGTAGCCCAGGAGGGATCATATTAGCCATCCTGGAGACCTTGGAGGGCATACGTCCATGTACCCCCTGCAAAAAATTGAATCATTTTTGCCTCCTAGTGGTCCTGAATGCCCTTTAAACAGTATGGGGTCATTGTCACCATGCTTGTTAGCCTTTGGCCAATGTGATTGAAATGTATCTAGATGGCATTTTGGGAGCAAAAATGTGACTCCATAACCACCAAAACAGATTTGAGAGCTTCATATGGTCCATGAGCTGCATTTGGCCATGCCTCCAATATCCTCTCTTACACATTTACATGTCCATTAAGGATAATGGGTAGTTTGTCTCAAAATCTCATGGTTGGCATCCTGTTAGACTAGATTCAAACAATCAAGTTCTGAATAGTGAGTCAACACATAGATAAATATGTCCAATGGGTGTACACTAGCCAAGACTACAAATGTTCAAACCTATGTGTGTTTATGCCTTGGTATCTAATTTTTGTCATTTGTGTGTATTGTTGGTTTTATTGCATTTTAGTAGATATTTGTAATGTTTGGTGTTGGTATTTGTACTGTATTTGAATTTTTATGTGTCTGGATTTTTATGTAGGTGAACAACATAACATATATTATTAATAATAATAATAACGTGGTAACCACAATGGAGTCTTTCTAAAAGATGCCTCAGTATTGGAGGTCACAGTATTGGAATAGTCATTGGAAATAATATTTACTAAATTAAATTGCCTAAGTACATTCATAAGATTTTACCTGCTTAACTCATGTAGACAAGACTCTCTTAGTATTTCCACCATGAAGGCATACTTTAATTTCCTTGACATAATAATTTATTTTTGAAAAAAATATGCACCACAAACTAGCCGAATAGAAGCACATATCTCAGACTTTTATTTCTGAGTAACATACATATTAAAGGTTGGTGCCAGCACATACACATTTCCTGAAATTTATGGAAATGTTTGGAATTCAGAAAGGATTCATTAGCATTCACGAGAGGTGACTGTTCAATATTTACACCACAGAGAATTCGCAGAAGCAAATAATTGTACATAAAGCTGACGCTTGTCTTAATTAAAGTGGTATAATAGGTGGTGGGTAGAGGGGTTTTTTTTTCTAGTGAGCAAAGCAGTTTAGCAATGACCAGATATAACTCATTTTGAAGTTTAGAGTTTAAACTCAATCAATATGTATTTATAACAAGGAAAGAGTGAGTAATATTTATTAGAGCAGCTAACAGTAATGGATGAACATGTGGTTAATTAAATACATCTTTTTCTCCACAAACAATGATTTCTGATAAAATATTTATCCTATGAACTTTAATTGCTTTTATAAATTGTTCTCTCATTTCTTTATGTAATGCTATTCATTTTTCACAGTCAGATCAAAAATCTAACTCTGGATAGTGTCATCTTCCAGTGGTCAGATTCGAATTGATTCAGCCTATCAAGTATAAAAATAGTATATAGTGGCCATTTACACTAGCCATTGGAATGTTGATAAGACAGGAAATGAGGAATCAGGGAAATCAAATGAAAATTGCTCATTTCTGGTCATAAGGAGAAGGTGTATTTTCTCATGAGTCATGCCTTCTCATAATATGTCCAAAGTACAACAGTCTCAATTCAGTTAGACTTCCAGTGAGAGTTCAGTCTTAATTTGCTTTAGGATGTATATATTAGTCATTTTAACAGACAAAATCTAACACAATAGTCCCTTTAGACTAGACTTGTGCACCAATTTTGGTTCCTCCATTTCCTTCAGTACCTTCGGTACTTCAGTACCTTCGGCAGCTTGTAACGGGTTAAAGGCCCTCCTAGTACAAAAACCCACCCAACAGGAAAACAAGTGGGAGCTGATCTCGGCTCCTCCTCCCCTATTTGGTATCACAGTTTAATCTTTTTGATTTTCCTTTCTTTTTCTGATTCTTTTTAGTGGGACTAACTGGGAGTTTGGGGGCTTGGAGAGTCACCCTTTTAGTTTCTTTTTCTCCTTCCATTCCTCTCCTTCAGAAAATACTTCTTGAAGATAATAATTTTTAAGAATAATAGTAATCCCAGCAAACAAAAAGAGAAGCCTGCCTCTTCTCTAGAGTAGAAGTTAGAAACAGCTTTAAGGAAGCAAAACTAGCAGTCAGAAAGGAGTGTACAGGCAGAGGATTTTTAAGCTAGTCCAGGAGGAATAGCTTCACTGAGCTACAGGTCATCACTCTTCCTTCCCTGGGCCTCCTTGAAAGGCCTTGGAAAGCTGTGGCATGCTTCTGGTGCCATTGAAAGAAAACATGTGTGCCTCTCCTCTAGAGTAGAACAACTTTAAGAAGCATTAACCCCTGTCTCCTCTCCTCCTCTACAAACAGAAGAGAAAGGATCCAGAAACTTAAGAGTGATAACTCTGATGCTTTTTAAAATCAAGGTCTTAATAAAGGATACGGCAGGTGAGCCTATGGGAAGTCTCTCCCCCCCCCCATAATGGACTGGATAGGGTGCTTTCTTAACCCCATTGCTGACACCCAAGGAAGAAAGCAAAGTGGAAAGGGGAGCCTCATAAATTCCCCATTGCTGCCAATGGGCCAAAAAAGAGCTTTTTTTAAGATGCTGAAGAAAAATGCCCATTCAGAAGCATGCCTGTTTTCAGGAGGTGCTGGAAAAATGAATATAGGGGGGTTCAGGTAACTGGCAAGCAGAAACAAATAGCAATTTACCCTAAATGCACAAGCCTACTTTATACTATCAATGTGGTGGTGGAATACACTAACCCAAAACTGTCCTTCTGACAGATGGACAGAAATAACACTTTCAACAAATAGTTATTAGTTTTGGTGTCATCATATAGCTATCTATTCACTATTCAACATGTTTTAACTAACCCCTGACCTTCAGAGGTTCACATATGTATTCCATGAGCTTCCCTCCCATGTACTAACAAAATAAATAGCATACTTCTGTGACTTACAGCATCAGTGACTGGTTTTGCAGGTTTCTGGAGCTATTACAAATTGAGCTCTTGTTAAGCACTTTGCTGAACAAAAACTATTGCTGAACCTTTGAGTAAGTTCAAATGACCTCCCTGACATGAACAAACGTCTATAATGCAACTATAATACAGAATATTATGGCTGCTTCTTCATGACTTTTGCAGCTGTCTTTTACTCCCCATTGCTTGTTATGCTATATGAATCCACTCCCAAAAGTGATTCATCTTAACTATGGTATGTTTGAAAGAAATCAGTTTGGAAATACCTGTTACGGCAGTGGTTAAAATAAACAAAGCATATTTAATAAGACAAATGACAATTTAAGGTTCAGGGATAACTGTTATATAGATTGTGCCCTTAGAATATGGCTCACCATAAAACCATCAATCTTAAGGATACCATACCTCAAAAACTCCACATTTCTGAGGGTTTTTTAATGAAGAAAATCCTAGAACATCCCAAATTAACAAACTATCATTTGGGAAGAAAATAAAAAATATACTGGATGCTGTAATTCTCAGGTTTTGTTTTCTTAGTAGTTGCTTCTTATTGATGCTGTGTAACTTCAAGTCATTTCTGACTTATGGTGACCCTAAGGGAAACTTACTGTGGGATTATATGGGGCTGAAAGTATGAGATTCACCTAAGTTATCCAATAGTTCTCCATGGTTGAGCAGGGGAAACCACTACTCTACTGGTGACAATGTTTTATTTTTTTACTTTAAATTCAAAGATATGCCAGATGAAAAGAGACCTCCAAAATACATGTGCACCTTTTGTTGTGGTTCATGACATTTTTTTTTGCTGCTCCCTCAATGATGTGCAGCTTCATGTAGGCTGCAGTTTTTGTGTGCTGGATAGTTTCCAGATGAACAGTGCCAAAAGGTAACTGTAAAGGAAATCATTATTTCATAGCTCTCTCCCCCCCCCCTTTTTTTTCTCCATTTTAAAATCATTTTTAGATTTACAGCATCATAGCGCATCAGTGAAATAGGGAAATAGTGCTTTTGTACTAAAATGCTATAAAAGTTGACCCTAAGAAAACAAAAAATAAAAGCACAAAATAAATATTCAGAGAGGAGACAATTTCAAAACATAAGTCCATACCCTAACTTCAGCAAACCACATCGTTTCCTTTAAAAAAAAACTAGTGTGGATTCAAGAATTCACCATGTCTACAAACTAATAGTTCCCAAAAATTGACAGGGAACAAGTGGACAAAGAGAAAATAGCAATTGACAAAATCTTGCAAAAATGAAGGATCCTTTTAGTGAAAGTTTAAGCTTCTTTCAACCAATCTAGAAGAGCCCAGAACAGTATAAAAACAATCTATGGCATACAAATTTTTTGAAGAACTTACATTTCAGGTCCTGTTCAAAATATTATTTAATATTTCTAACCTTCATCTTAAAATTAACTTCTGTATACATTATCAGATCACACTGTACCAATATCCCAGTGTAGTGGCCACAGTTCTGGAACAAAATCGTTTTGTGAGCCGTAATTCCCAGAAATTCCCAGCCAATGTGTCCACATTCTCATTCCATGTTTCAGTTTTGCATACACTAATTGTGTGTTGTGTCTCTGAATCGCTCCTGCTTAACTCAGACCACTGTCATGAACCCAGAAAGTGGTTTGAGGGACATCAGATTTTGTTCTTCATTTGCCAAGGGAAAGTAAAAATACTGACCTATGTTTTGTAGTTTATATAAGAGTTGACTCCACAAACAGAGCAGGGGTTAGGTTTCAGAATGAACTGAAGTCACTTCTCAGTTAATGCCTTTGAATTTGGCAGCATTCAATCTTTACTCATGGAGAGCCATGCCCATTACAATGTCAATTCAAAATTCTAGATTTTATTAGCAATTAATGAACTTTTTGACTTCTTCTAAATCTGGTAACATTGAAAGCAAATCCATATTCCATCCAATTCTTCTTTCTACTCCTCCCTTTCGGAATGCCATGTATACAATAATAATAGCAAATCAATCTTTCCTCTATGAAACAGACCTGTTTTTGGTCAGCTTTAAACAAAAACAGCAATGAAACATCGTATTGTATCCTTTAGTGCTATTACAGGCACTCACTCTGTTAGGACATATTGGACGATTATAGGCCAGCCTTAAAAAAAAGTCATGGGTTTCAAGTTAACAGTAACCATCTATCAATTCCAGAGATTATGGCATGATTTACTGCCCTGGCATGGTGTATTCTCTGATTTTCTGCCTCCTATGAAACATTGTGCTTTCCTTTTCTATTGATGTATCAACTATAATAGTTACAAGCAGCTACAGAAAAATCAATAGTGGACTTTCATTACTGAGCACATAAAGTAAAAGAGGACCACGCTGTGAGAGTGTCTTGCTGTTAAATAGTCACTGACTGCAAGGTACACAATAAATGTCTGTTATTTTGGTCTAAATGAAAGATGTCTGAATTTGAAACATTAAACATCTCAGATTTGGGATAAGCCCAGGGCTTCCAGGCAGGTTCTCCTAGCTAGTAATATTTTTTTCCCAAGGTAGGTAAAAGATCAGTTTGTCTTTTCTACATAGGATCTAAATTTCAAACAAAATCAAACAAGACTAAACAAGAAACAGAGCATCCCAAACAATCTTCTTGTTGGAGCCACTCCGCTGCATCTGATGCAGGCGAAATTTGTTGGAGCCACATTTCACCTGCATCTATGACTGGCATCTTCAGAGGATCCTCTGAAGGTGCCAGCTACAGATACAGATGAATAACCAGGAGGAAATGCTAGAGCACGGCCATACAGCCCGGAGACCACACAACACCTCAAGGTTTTCTTATTAATGTCCTAAATTCAGGTCTTGCATCAGCAAGTGGTGATTTCTGAAGTATTCATTTTCAAACTCCAGTCCTCCAGATGTTTTGGAGTTCAGTTCCAAGAGGACCCGGACACTCTGGCTTATGGTCACAGATTCTGAGAGGTGAAATACAAAACATCTGATGGGCTAAATAGTAAAGAATCAAAGTGCTAAAATTCTGAAGTTGTTTTACTTTGCATTTTCTCTCTCTAGAGACAGCTCTAATGTTATGTAGAGGAACAGATTTTAGTTATTTAATTTGTAATTTTATTGCCAGGGATGGAGTGTAAAGTCTTTGTGGGATTTTCTGCCAAAATAGTTTTTCTGGCTTCAAGTAATATTCCCCTTCGGCTGTAGGCAGAGAGGGAGAGCAAGTGAGCCATTGTCTGCCATACTGCAGAGAGCCAATTTTCCGTGGGTAAGCATGTAGTTTTCATACCAAATTGAAAATTAATGGCAGTATTCCTCATAATTTGTGAATGTGTAGCAACATTCCTCTTAATTCATAAATATGTTTATAGTGTGAAAGGTTGCAACTTTCACTCTAGCACCCTCCTCCCTAGACTGAGAGGTGCAAAGGAGTAAATCTGTCCAGGGTCCACCCACAACTCCGCCCTGAAAAGTGTGCTGAAGTTACTTCACTTTGCTCTGCTCCCCACTTCTAGACCCTGCTACTAGTAGGAGCTTCATGAGTGTGTTGGCTGAGAGGCCATCTCTTTTTAACTCATGTGGGGATAGTGAAGGGAGCAAGATACACTATTAGTCAGTTTTCCATTTCAGAGCCTTTCCAAGACAATAAAGCTGAAATCTTATTTCCCTCCAGTGAAAAACATCAGCAGGGATTTCCTTGCAAGTAGAGCACAATCACTACTCTTACCATCAATCTCTTAACTGAAATCTCCAGATTCCTCTTTCTCTCTCTGGACTTTATGGGAGATTGATGAGGAACCTTTGGAAGACCAGGTTCTGCCCTTGAAGAGACCAGATTAGACCTTTGGATGGAAGGAATGAGCAGAGGAGACATTGATGAGCAGAGGAGAAGTTAGGCTCTAAACAATGGCTTCAATCCTACAGTTAGTCTGAATTAGATTAGACCGACTGAATCAATTATTGCATGTTGAGTTAACACATAGATAAACTCCACTGAGTCAATCTCATTGGGACTAACAATTGGATTCAGGTCATATTTCCTGAAATGAGAAAAAAGATATACTCTCAAACACAAACATTTGCTGGCTCATTTGTGCACTACAGGCTTTAAGTGACAGGCTTTATGCTCCCTGATCCCCACTCTATTCTGCCATGTGTTCTGGAGACAAATCTAGTATTTGTATTTATAGTCTTTTAGACACAGGTTATGTATTATTTCCATTGGGATCAGACACGTTTTTACATGGGTTAAGATTCAAAACTTTAGATGTTATCTGCCATGAAATGATGAGTGCTTTCTTGTCATTAACAATCTCCTTAGGAAATCGGACATCAACAAGGTAGTTTTCATCTTCTTGTTTGATCAGAACCTAAATGCTAATCATTCTTATTTTCTTTCTCTTGAAATGCAAGCTTAACAAGAACGCTTCAGGGGAAAAGCACATAAATATCCTTGGGCGTAATGCACACTCAGACAATGAGATAAACAATATTAACATTTACTTTTCTTTTGGTATCTGTAATTGTGGTTGGCAGAGCAGAGTTTTTATGCTGAATCCAGAAATTTTGTTTTTATGGCTGCCACAAACTATGTTGAATTGGTTGAGATTCAATGAGATATTCATTGTTAAATTATAGTAAATGTGTTGCAGGATGTCCCACAAAACATTTTTGCAGTTTAATAAACTATTTCTATGTTTTGATGATAGAACCAATTAGGAAATGATATTTATAAACCAGGAACAAAAAACATGTTTCATAGGTCCCTTCCACACAGCTGAATAAAATCCCACATTATCTGCTTTGAACTGGCAGTGTGGACTCAGATAACCCAGTTCAAAGCAGATATTGTGGGATTTTCTGCCTTGATGTTCTTGGTTATATGGCTGTGTGAAGTGGCCCATAGTGATCTATTGATGGCTCAGTATTTCTTGACCATAAGAGGTGTCTGTCCATATACCACATTAACTGGGAGAGCAGCAAGCCACTTCCTCATCTGCTAAATTATTTAGTGACCTTCATTTAAATTCAATTAACTTTGGAATCAGAATGATGCAAACAGCCATAGAAGAGCTTCATCCAAGGACTCCTATTCTGGCACTGTAGATCTGGATTACAAGGTTACCAAAGGTAGCTTAGATATCTGCAAACAATGAATGTGTTACAGTGCATTGTAGCAGAAGGGACAATTCATGAGGAGTGGTATCTATTGGCTTTAATGTCACTGTGGCGGTTCTCTGTGGTGTAAAAAATTACACAACATCTTTCCACGCTATAGAACCCAGTGGGAAAACCAGAATAAAAATTTCAATGAAAAAGGCAGAGGAACATAGTTGTTGTTGGGTGGACATCAATCACAAACTCACCCAACTTCTATTACCAAAAAAATAAAATAAAATGGGTCTGTTACAAGCCACTTTCTCTACTTTCTCAGAGCTGATTTTAAATATGAGTTCACGGCAAAGAAAAAGCGAAACTAAAGCTAGATGAAGGAGCAAGAAGTCAACATTCAGTCCAGTATATTCATGGGTCTGTCTGAAGAGCAAATGCAGGGTGGGAACAGAGTTCACATCAGAGTCAAAAAGCTCTGTTTCTATTCACTCCCGCATATAATAACTGCATGCAACCTATTATATGTTTTTCTCGATATCTGTAGCTTACCAAAACCTTCTCATGCAGGGTCTTGTACTGTATGATTTAGCAGGGTCCTTGGTACTGTAGAATTCCCAAATCACTGTCATGAAATAATTAGCTAAGCTAACATTTCTGACCAAGCTTGTAAAAGCTTGAAATGCCATAATTACATGCAAACATCATCTCCTTTTCAGAGACCAGAAGAATGCCTTTGAGCTAACATTTATAACAAGAAGTGTTCAACTGAGATCTCTTGTAATTTTCATCATACCTGAGGCTGTTTTCTTCATTTGATTAGTTGAATTTGTCCTGAGGCAAGCCAGACATCTAGTACCAGCTAAATTCAACACTGGATCTTAAAATTTGGCTTAATATATCCCCACTTGGATCAGCCTGCTTAATTCTTTTTTTTTTTATCATAACATTGGTTTATTCATAGTCTGGATTTGCCATCTGAACAAACTAAAACACATATCTTATTCTAAGAATGTAACAAAACTTCAGAAAAAAATACCTACAGAAGTTCTTGAATGAAGCCAAAATGAAAACTTGAGACTGGGGTATAAATATTTTTAAAGTGATTATAGAATTATCCCATTCTCAGAAAAGAAAAGAAAAACTTTTGTTAGCATTTGTGGATTTTTCCCGTTTGGTTAATTTTATACATTTATACAGCTTGACTCCTGGGTTTTAAACAGGGATTACATTCCTATATTATCCATAGTGTGTGTGTGTGTGTGTGTGTATCTCAGTTTCTTCAGCAAGAAAAGGAAGAACTCTATTTCCTCTTATGTCATCAGTTACCTTTTACCACATTTGAGAAGTTACTGAGGCTTTTCTTTTGACTGTTCCACAAAATAGGCAGGAGTTACTTTTCCATGCAAAATAAATGTACAAGGTAGGTCAGCCCCTTATAGTTTTACTTTAGCATCAATTAAGGAAATTTAAAACTTTGGGGCCAACATTAGCTTAATAATAGTGGAAGCTGTAGTGGGAGCTGTAGTTTTACACAGTCTTTATCCTTCTCTGCCAAAGAGTGATGTTGCCTCACCAAACTACAAATGGTAGGATTCCATAGCACTGAGTTGCAGCAATTGCAGTGGCATCAGAGAGCATTCATGTTAGAGTGTGGATACATCCTGAGGCAATCACACAGGCACCTGATCCCCAGACCACAAATCCTGGAAGTAAGGATTCAGCCACACTAAATTAACGAACAATTTGCTGCCCTTCCATGACACATCCACATTTTGCTACCTAAGATTCACTGCATGTAATGGTAGGGCTATAGCTGTTTTGCCTCGGTAGCGTCATCTTTATGATTTCTTCCTGCGTTCAAAATGTTGAGCCCTGGAATGAAAAACCTGTCCCCACTCTGAATTTCCACGGATACTCACTGAGGTCTGTAGTGATTTGTTACAGAAGACAGCCCCAAACACCCATCTCGGTATGTCAAAAGACATTGTTCCTGGTTCAAAGAGTTTCTAATCTAGCAAAGGAAAGAAGGCATAGCTGATCTGTTGTGTAGGAAGCTAACATTTTACATGCCTGAGAAAGAGAAAAAGAGGAGACAGAGATCGGAGAGAGAAACATAATTCTAAATAATACACCTGGCAGCTTGATGCCATAAAATGTTGTAAAATGTGCTTTTATTTGAGTTGTGAACTGGTCTGTAACAAATTGTCATCCTAGCTATTCTTAATAGTTAGAAGCCGAAATGGGATCCACACCGATAATTCCAACATTCCGGTTACTATGTAAGCATCTTATCTTGCATTTAAAAGAAAATATCTTTGAGCCTAACCTATTATTTCTGCATGAATGAAGCATACTGCTTGTTGTAATGCACTTTAAAAAGGCCAGACTTCCACAACAATGTATCCATTATTTGACACTCCAGTGAACTTTGAAATATTTTATGTCTACACAGGAAGGAGAGTGACAGCAAATTGCTCTACTATATTTCATGTTAGGCCTATCACAAAAGTTTAAAGAACCAATACTGATCTTGGCCTATGTCAATCCTTTTTTTGTTGCATCAAGATGTTTATAGCGGTCCTTCCCCTTTTAAAAGAATATAAAAGGCCGATTGCAAATCCGATATTTGTTAGTTAGCATTCTAGTATTTATTTTTATAAGTTTCTCATATTCCAATGTGTGCATTGCTCTTTTCATCCAATCAGACTTCCAGGGCCCAGTATCTCACTCTTTTGCTGTTCTCCTGGTACCTTTGGCCCCACGGTACAGAGGCAGCTCTGGTTGACTTGGTGGATGACCTACGCTGAGAGCTAGACAGGGGGAATGTTGGTTCTCCTGGATATCTCAGTGGCTTTCAGTACCATCGATCATGGTATCCTCCTGGGTTGTCTCTCTGGGATGGCTCTGGGATTATCTTAGTGTCTCCGGCCCTTCCTGGGGGGGAGGGGCATACCCAGAAAGTGGTGCTGGGGGGCTCCTGTTCGAACCCCTGGCCGTTTACCTGTGGAGTTCCTCAGGGTTCGAAAACTTCAGCTGATCCAAAGAGCTGCAACCAGGTTGTTCACTGGGCTGGCTACAGGGAGCGAGCAACCCCTGTGTTGCAGCAGCACCACTGGCTACCAGTCTGTTTCTGGGCACAATTCAAAGTGCTAGTTATGACCTTTAAATCCCTAAATGATTCAGGCTATTTGGATGACCGCATCCCCTTGTACAAACCTGCTTGGGCCCCGAGATCTTCCGGAGAGGTCCTTCTCTCAGTCCCACCTCCATCTCAAGCTCAGTTGGTGGGAACGAGAGAGAGAGAGAGAGAGAGCTATTTTGATGGCTGCCCCTCGATTCTAGAACTCCCTTCTTCCCAGGGAGGCCAGAATGGCCCCCTCTCTGCTGTTTTTCCAGCAACAGGCTAAAACATTTTTATTCAGATAGGCTTTTAAAGATTAAGACATGTAAGATGTAATCAGAGGGTGCTGTGGTTTTTAACTGTTTTGATGGATTTTAACAGTGAATTTTTTAGTGCTGTTTGTGTTTAAATCTATTTTAATTTTTGCATATTTATATATTTTAAATTGTATACTAATGCTTTTATGTCAAGTCGCTTTCAGTCCCCTTTGCAGAGATAAAATGGGATATAATAATAATAATAATAATAATAATAATAATAATAATAATAATAATAATAGGTCCGGAAACTTTGCACCCATTGAAGGAATCCCAGATGTCAACAATGGAAGTAGTTATCCCCATGTTGCCATGTTCTTTTCTCCCTTGGACATTTCCTCTGAAAACAAGAAACTAGGAGCATTCATGATATTCAGTTATAACTAATTCCCCTCCAAATGGCTTCCGCACATCATCTGTGAAATAATTTCTCCAACTTTTTTTTTCTTTTTAAGGATTTTTAAAATTGCTTGGCAGTGTCCTAGCCCTGTACAAGCTGAGAATTTGTAGGGGAAGACAAACCATCACCCAATGCAGGGAGAAACTGGCATATGCTTCACCTAATGAGGCTAATATTGTGTATTATGAAATGAGCCAAGAAGTTGATGTCTAACCATCTCGCTTCGTTTTGTTTGGTCATTTTGGCAGTCCATGCGAATCCCTTTCTTTCATTCAAGGGAATGGACTGGAGCTCTCTAGATGCAATTCTAAGGGTCCGTTCATACTACCCAATCCTATCACTATGATTCTACTGTACTGTCATGGCAACATTCTATGGAATCCTAGCATTTGAAGTTTAGGGATAGGCATATAGGATGCCCCTCCAGAGAGCTCTAGTGTCTCTGAGCAAACTACAAACCCCAGGTTTACATGGAATATCCCATGACAGTCAAAGTGAAATCATAATGCTATAACTGTATAGCGTGATTATTCTCTTCTTGAGAAGTCTCTCACCAGACTGGTATCTTGGGATCTGATTGTGGGATCAGAATGTGATGGTGTATGTCTTCAGAAGCACAAGAGGAGGGTGTCCCTTTTCAAGAAGAGGAAATGAGTTGCCTCATGGTGACACATTGTAAATATTTCATAAGATGGGAACAGGCAATCCATCTTAGATTGGGGTCACATCCTTTCAGGGCTAATCTACTAGGGACCATGTTGCTGTCAGATGGGCAGTGGATGGTGCCAAAGTTAAAAGGAGGTAAGCCACCCAGATTTCTCTTCCCCCTCCCGCCCCCCACATGCACACACTCCTCTTCCTCCTTCTCCCCAAGCAAGAAAGCTTTTGGAGAAGCCACTCTTGTGATTGGATCTGATAACTAGCAAATAGGTTTTGAAATTATGCCAAACGGTTCAAGTTATTTACCCCACTATAAATATTATCTTCTCTGATGGAAGGTTATACTTTACCAAAAACACAAAAAAGAATTGCTTCTCAGATCCTAATAGACTAAGAACAATGCAATATGTTTTATCAAAGGTCTTAGATCTTTGAAAGGCGAGTTTACATATGGTATCACTGCCAGATAATATGATTTTGTGGCACAATTGGATATCACATGATCAATTAAGGACATTGCCCTTTTTTATCTTAGGTGACTACTGAAGCACTCTGTCCTCAAACAGTGAAAGGATAACACTAGTCATGTGAGTCTATGACATGAGAAGTTTATGTCAGATCCATTTCTGATGTAGTCCTTTCAGCCTCTATATAATATTTCCCATTGCTTCTGTGGATATCTACATGTGATGATATTTCATCCAAATATATCCTTCTTACTTCTAGTTGATTACAGACGGCTAGATTTGGAGGTTCGCAAGCAAACTGCAGGGATGGATGATGACCCATGGGGAAGAAAAATGTTCTCTTTTACAGTATTTCATCAGAAAACCTTTCAATGCAAAACACCATCCATGGCTCTTCACATCCAGTCTCAACATGATTTTTTTAGTGATTCCTACCTTTCCATACAACGTGGGAAATTATAAGCTGTGGGAAAGCAGTGCAGGCAACATGGTCAATAGAATGGAATGTATTCATTAAAATTTAGCTAAACAGCTGTAAGTTACTGAAACCAGTATCAAAAAAGGAATATTTCATGCTATTGATCGAAAAAGTGTAGTTTTCCACATGTAATTGGACTTCAACTCCTGTCGGACCTAGCCAACACTGCCAATAGTAAAGAATGGTGGAAATTGAGATTCAAAGCATATGGAAGACTAGATTTCCTCCATCTCTGTTTTCTGCTTTATCCCAACTTTATTGCTCCATTTTAGTATGAAAAAGTGTCATCAAATAGTCACTGATGCTTAATTTCAGCTCAAAACAAGCATGCCTAGACAAAATTCAAGCAACTTCCATATTGTGAGACTGGTAGCTGCCTCCGACAAGTCATTCATTTCAATAGGGTTTCCTGTTTACACAGTACGTTTGTGGATGTATCCCTAATGGATACTGTCACCTTGTAAAATACCTGTTCAGAACCATCACTGCCCCTGGCGGCTGGAAGTAAGAGGAACTGAAGTGAATAAGTGAACATTGTAGCAATGAGTGCTAAAAATTATCCCACCAAAGAAACACCTTCTCAGTTCTAAAATGATTGTAGAAAAAATAGGCAATCGGAATGATAGGCTATGGCTGAATGTATGAGTTAGTTCTACTGAAAAGCACTGTATCTGAGGAATACTCAAGAGTTTTTGGTCCAAAGTCTGGAATGGTCCAATTATATGTGTGGAATTACTTGCAACAGTGGAATCAACTTTTTCCATGCAGATAATCTAATTGGGGCAACAATACTGAAGGTCATCTATTTAGACTACAAGCCCCAAATTTTCTTGACCAAAATCACTGGTGTCTGTGATTTCCATGTCAGTGCAATGATAAATCAACTCTGGTTTTATTCTGAGCTTTATGGGAGTTGGGAAAGACACTGGATATGTTTTGGGTATGTTTTGAACAGCTTCTTTGTAGCTTGAGTGAAAACCCCAAGTGATACACTGAAATGGAAGTGATATCAAATACAGGCTAAGTGATCTGGGAGTTGAACTCTTAAAAAGTAACTTCTACAAAAGCTGGTCCTACTTTGCTGAGAAAAGTCCTCTGTTCATAGAAATCCTCTGCTTGAAGGACTGTTGAGTCCAAACTTCAAGTAAGTTTAAAGATAGAAAGACTCATAAAAAGGGAGAGCAGAGGTCTTGAAGATGTCCATGAAGAATTAGCTCTGAACTCAGGCATCCAAGGTAGAATCCATTGGATACATGAGATTTACCTTTTGGGAGATCAGGCGGGATATAAATAAAATTATTATTAAAATAAAGTTATTATTACCTATGTAGTGATGAATTCAGTGGGCCCACTCTAGTTGGGACTAACCAACAGAATTATAGCCTCAATGTGCAAAATTGTGTCATCTTGTAGCCTCTTTTCTGGTGATGCATTTCTTCAGTGGGATGATGCATAGATCCCCAGCCTAACAACATGAAAAAGCTCCCCTGGCATTGCTTGTCAGACTTTACTCCATGCATTTCTGTTTCTCTGTGGGCCTACTCTAAATTGGTCCTGCAAAAGACCTTTTTGCAACTAGTGACCACGGTTTTGCCACTGCAATGTGAAGGAAGGCAATGGAGCTCAGATGGCTGGTTAAAGTACCCAGGCAAACATCCAAGCTATGCAATGAAAATAAATTAACTTTCTTTGAAAAGCACTTATGCAGCTCCTGCCTAGTAAGCCTTCTTCAAAGTTAAATCTCTCATTCCCTTTCATTTCTCTTTTTCGAAATCCCCAAACCAGGGTGGGTTCTCTATAGATTAATCGTGCACCAAATTCCCGTTTTTCATGTCTCAAATATGAGAAGAGGAGGAAGTCTCTAGGAAACCTAAATATTTTTCTATTTCTCCCCCCTCCAAAGGCCAGACCCATTTTTTTAAAAAAAATATATGCAAATGTACTATCTTCAAGCTGCATTTGGTATTCAAAGTTTGGAGTGAAATTCTTTTTCTTGGCAGAGGGATAAACCACTGAAAATTTAAATTTTAAAGGAATGCTGACAGACCTTTCGAGTGACTACATAGCCAGCAATGGCACCTCTCGAAAAATAAAGTCTTTATCTTCAGAAGTAAACTCTAGAGGAGATGAATTTTGTGTTTGAAAGAAATGCTACTGCAAGTGCTTGTAAAAAAATATAATATATTCTGTAAGACCTGAGGGTTTACTCTCCAATAAGGATGGGGAAAAAGATGCGCCCCACTGTGAGCACACAGTAAGACTGTTTCATATTAAAAGTTGGTAATTAGTCCCCGAGTGAATAAAGTGGAAGAGATAAGAGATTGGTACTTATTGCAGCAACACAAAATGTTTCTTCTTCACCCCCATTTACTTCCCTTGTAGTTAGAATTAGAAGAGTGACTGGGAAGAAGAAGGCAATTTTCACCCAATCTAATGTGCAAGTCTTCCACAACTTGGAAATGCTGATTTTGTCAATTATGTTTAGGCACCGGGACTCTCCATAGTGTCCTCAGATCTGTCAGGCACCTGGATGTCAGAGAACAGAAGCAAAGGTGTTTTCAAGTCCAAAGATTGTCTTGTTAAAAGTTACAGATCTCATTTCATGGCACTACTACTGACATCAACAGTGTTCTGCTTGCAATGCATTTGTATTTCCCCAAAATTTCTCACTAGTTTTTTCCACAGAAATGTTTCTTTTCCCCCAGAAGGTAAATAATTTTTAATAAATAAATCAAATGCCTCTACTTCTAGAGGGGCACCTAAGACAGGTTTTTAAAGCATCTCTAAAGCGGATTTTCTTTTTCTTCTTTTTTTCCCTTCCCCTTAAAATGAAAAAGAAATCAAAATGATTGTTCAATATGCCTTTTTATTATAGATGTCATTATTTTTAAATGCGGTGTCTAGCAGGACCCACTGTATTGTGATTTTGCCTCAGTCTCAAAGTCCATGTAAGAGACACCAGAAGTAGTTGGGGAGGAATAATTTATTCAGTGTTTTCCCATCAATGTTAGTCTTGTCAGAAAATTGTCTCTTGCCACCTTGCTTGTTTTTATAAACCCGAGTTGGAGAAGTCATTTTATTAAAAAGCCATACATTTTCATGACAAAATTATGAATATATTCTAGTTTGAAACTAGGCTATTGGAGAATACAACTGGACCCTCCATCAGACATTTCAACTTTCATAATCATTTCCTTAGGGGTGGCAGGGAATTTTTTTTTACCTTTTCCTAGATATGGTTTTGCTTCCTCATTTATTATCAATGGCTGTAGAACTAATGGGATTTGCCTCAAGTCTGGTAACATGATCTCAAAGACACCCAATGCTTTATGAATGAAGAATACCAAATCTCTCCACAGCCAGCCTCTGTTGTTCTAAGTCCTATGCCATCTTTCACACATATATTCAAAAATCACTATCCAAAACCTTGGCTTATATGTTTGTCTTGTCTCTGTGCGTGCCTTCCAGTTGCCTGTTGATTTACAATGACCCAGGGCACTTCCAGACAGGCCCTATATCCCAGGATCTGATCCCAAGTTTTTTGTTTATCCCAGATTATCTGTCAGTGCAGACTTATATAATCCAGTTTAAAGCAGAAAACCTGGGAACATATAGGGCCGCCATTGAATTTCATAGTGTTTTCTCAGGCAAGAAATATGCAGAGGTGTTTACTAGTTCCTTCCTCTGAAATGCAATCTACAGCCCCTGGTATTCATTTGCAGTCTCCCGTCCAAGTATTAACTAGGGCTAACCTTGTTTAGCTTCCAAGATCAAATGGGACCTAGTAAAGTAGGGTATTTAGGGCTATTTAGAAAAGTTAGGATGAGCTAAATCCATGATGAAATAACATATAGATGACAAAATGTCTTTAATGGTAAGCACTGACAATGGACTAAATTCAAGCTAGGTGGTGTAATGGTTGGAGCTTTAGAGTACATGTCGGGAAATCAGGTTTGAAACCTCAGTTGGGGAATTGATACTGTTTCAGCCTCAGAGGAAGATAAAGGTAATGGTTTCCCTTGACATTACGTTTCATCGAGTCTGACTCTGGGGGGTGGTGATCATCTCCATTTCTAACCCGAAGAGCCAGCGTTGTCTTTAGACACTTCCTAGGTCATGTGGCCAGCATGACTGCATGGAGCACCGTTACTTCCCTGTCAAAGTAGTACCTGCTGATCTACTTGCATCTGCATGTTTGAAAACTGCTAGTTTGGCAGAAGCTGGGGCTAACAATGGGAACTTACTCCATCCTGTGGATTCGAACTGCCAACCTTCCGGTCAGCAAGTTCTGCAGCTCAGTGGTTTCTCCTGCTGTGCCACGACGGCCTCAGAGGAATGCAAATGCAAAAACCCCTCTCTGAACAAATTTTGCCATAATAGGTTATTCTTAAGTCAGAGGTGACTTGGCTTCACACAAATGCTACAATGGGTAGGTGGTTACAACAGAACTTTTTCCTCCCCTCCTTTGTCTGTCCTTCCATCTTTGGAAGTCCACAAATTGAATCTTTCCCTTCCTGTTGCAAGTAGTTGCCACAGTTGCCATTTTTAGTCTGTATGCTGTGTTGTTGTGAATTCCTTATATCCTATCATATAAGAACTTGTCTGAAGTGACTAACTGTTAGTGCCATTAGAATCATATTCCCAAGTTTCAGACTGGTTATATTCAGCTGCATCTTACACCAGGGCAGTTCAGTGAAAATGGCTTCAAACAAATGGCTCATAGTCCCATTTCTGTGGTCTCCATCATCTGATTAAACTCTCTTAAACCTTTGGTCGTGATCCATCCATTCTCCCCACTCCTTTTTCTGGCCCCCACTTGCAGGAGCATGTGTTCTTCCAGAGCAATGAATTGGCTCCCTAGCCAGAGATAGAAATTGTACAGGGTTGAGCTGGAAAGTGAAAATTGCAGAGATAAGATCAGAGAGCCACTTCTTTGCATTTAAAGCAGTTTTGCAGATTTCTGCATTCTGCATTTAAAGATCTTCTGGAAGAGGGATTATTGGAGATAATTATTGGATATTCCTACAGTGATCCAGTCCTGAAGATTTCGAGCAACCTCTGCTTAGTCTGCTAACCCTCGATATCTACTCTAAGGGCCTGCCTTGATGGCATTAGTGGCTAAAACTGTTGGAGATAACTCACTGAAAAACAAATCAAGAGTTCTCGTCCACGTTGACCCTAGAATAGCTATTATCAGACAATATGCAAAGTAACCAATCTTGTAGCATCTTAAGAGACTCACTTAGAGATAACTTAGTATAAGCTTTCAGAGACTAAGGCTCCATCTACATTGACCATTTAAGGCCGTTAGTTCAAAGCTAACTTCAAACGGTAGCAGCCTAACAGCAAAGGAAAGAAAGCCTTTAATGCACATCAGTGCTCTGTGATTTATGTATTTGCCATCTGAGTCTCAAATTGGTTCCAGGATTTCCCATGGAATCATCTTCACAGTTTGCTTATTTATTTATCTTGTCAGAACTGTAGTTACAGTTATAATGTATTTAAAAAACACACAAACTTGACATTATACTAGATTTCCTTTGACCAGAAGCTGGCCACTTGGAGTGCCTCTGGTGTAGCTGTAAGGAGGCCCTCCATTGTGCACGTGGCACGGCTCAGGCTGCGTTGTAGTACGTGGTCTGTGGTTTGCTCTTCTCCATGCTCCCATGTCACAGATTCCACTTTGTGGCCCCATTTCTTAAGATTAGCTCTGCGTCTTGTGGTGTCAGAGCACAGTTTATTCAGCACCTTCCAAGACACCCAGTTTTCTGTGTGACCAGGAGGGAGTTTCTCGTCAGGTATCAGCCATGGATTGGTTCCAGGTTTAACCTGCCACTTTTGGACTCTTGTTTGCTGAGGTGTTTCTGCAAGTGTCTCTGTAGATATTAGGAAGCTGTTTCCAGATCTAAGGCATTGGCATGCTGGCTGATATCCAAACAGAGGATGGGCCAGAGATGTCAGAGGTCCTTTCATTACAGGCGGCTACTTCCCGACGGATGTCAGGTGGTGCAATACTGGCTAAACAATATAATTTCTCCAGTGATGTAGGGCATAGACATCCTGTGATAATGCAGGTTGGTTCCATACTGCAAGTTGCTTCTCGTGTGAGAGAATCAGCTGTCTACAAAGACATTGCCCAGGGAATGGGGAACATGCTTCTCTTCAATACCACTTTGAAACTGCATTAAATAATCAGTGTAGATGTGCTTATATCTGGGATAAAGTGCCTAGGAACTGACCTTTATAGGTCTCTTCCCATAAAGGTTATGGTTCCCAGTCAGCCTCATACTACATTCTAATAACTCACTCCACAGTTTATATGGACATCTATTCACTGTTGCTCAGGCAACATCTTTCTTTCTGTCATTGCCCTCCAAATTTAAAACTTATTTGTCACCAAATTGCCATATTCACAACTTTTGTATTTCTATTACTTTTTACAGAGACAGTCTACCCATAAATGTTTGTTCCTGGACACTTCACTCAAAACATCTGTGGAAGTTGTCTAAGTCTATGAAAGCTTATACTATCAACATTTCTTATTGGACATTCCATAACCTATTGCAAAATGTAACTTATTGCATAAGCTATTGGAACATAACTGCACCCAGTCTATGGACAGATATCCTTTTGGAAAATGTAGATCTCCATGAATATATGGAGAACACCTTTGGAAAACCACTAGTCAGGAAGAGCATAACCTTGTTAGAAGTCAACTCGTTTAACAAGTGATATTCACAAGCATTAATGTAGTAGCACACATAGAATCATAGAATATTAGAGTTGGAGGAGACCTCATGGGCCATCCAGTCCAACCCCCTGTCAAGAAGCAGGAAATCGCATTCAAAGCACCCCCGACAGATGGCCATCCAGCCTCTGCTTAAAAGCCTCCAAAAAAGGAGACTCCACCACAGTCCAGGGCAGAGAGTTCCACTGCCGAACAGCTCTCACAGGAAGTTCTTCCTGATGTTCAGGTGGAATCTCCTTTCCTGTAGTTTGAAGCAATTGTTCCGCGTCCTAGTCTGCAGGGCAGCAGAAAACAAGCTTGCTCCCGCTTCCCTATGACTTCCCTTCACGAATTTGTACATGGCTATAATGTCTCCTCTCAGCCTTCTCTTCTGCAGGCTAAACATGCCCAGTTCTTTAAGCCGCTCCTCATAGGGCTTGTTCTCCAGATCCTTGATCATTTTAGTAACTTCAGCTGATCACAGGTAACTTCAGCTGTTAAACTGATGAACCATGTCTTTAGACTGCCAAGGATAAAGACATGCCACTACAAAAATATATTTGGTTAGCAGAGGATGGTTGTTCTTTGCTGTTGAAGTTGCCCAAAAGATATACACTTCCTTTAAACCTCTTAGTTAAATATGTGCTCAGAGATTAAAAAAAACAAAGTCTTATTTGAAAAATAACATATCTTGTATTAATTCACCATACAGGAACATTTCTTAATAAAATGAAGTTACAGGAAGGATATAATTATTCTCTCTGTGTTGAAAACATAGGGTATCAGTCTTTATCGATAGTTCATAGTCTTTAGTATAGTTGTACTCACTGAAGTCCATAAGCAAATATTGAAGTCTCCAAACTGACTTCTCCACTGAAGTCCAAACAGTAACTTGTATGCATTCACCTCCTCTGAGGTCTGATGCAAGACATCTGCTCCCATTGAAGTCTAAACAGATACTGAATACAAAATGGAGTCTTGAGTCTTCACATGCTCAGTATAATCACATGTCTATAACTCCTCCCACATCACAGAGTCAAATAAGCTGGCAAATCAACATACACACAGAATACAGGTTAGCAAATATATACATTAACAAATAAATAGTGAGTATCTTGGGAGGTTTCTATTTCCAACATCTCTAAGTTAGTCTCTAAACAGCAACAAGATCCTTCTGCAAACTGATATTCCAGACTAACACGGCTATGTGTTTTGAATTCTGCCCTCATTATTAGACAAGTATTTCTATCTGTCTGTATGTCTTCAGTCCTTCTGAAACCCTGAATTACGTTGAGGGAGTTAGATGCTCCAGCTTATCACAGTCTCTGCAGTTACTTCTCCAGCATTACTTTTCACTGCAGCTAAAAAAGGAAATGAGCATAGGAATTCTCTACAATGTTACCCCCAGAAATATTTAAAACTGAAAAAGAACATATCAGCATTCAAAAACATAAAAAGTTCTTGTCAATCTGCCTAAAGGACAATGGTTTGTATTTGAGGTGAAGGAGAGAGAAATTGTAATAATTGAAAAATATATATTTGAGGATTTCAGGTCAGGCAGGTGATTTTGGCAGCCACTGGAGTGTACCAGATGGTTCATTAGCATAAGGGTAGACAAGTCAAAGGCTTTCAGAATAATTTAGAAAATGTCAAAAAGAAACAAGAACCCTGTCATTTTGTATTAGAATTAACTACGCCATACCCTGGACAGAGATTTCACCTTGGGTCAGAAAAATTAATACAGAATTATATGAATTGTGTAATACGTCGGGTTAAAGCTACGCCTCCCTCTGGGGACTCATTTGCTGGAAATATATTACAGTCCTGTATATTAGGAATCGTCAACCTTTCCCTCCATAAGATATGTGGAGAAAAAAGAGTTGACCTTGCTCACAATCTATTGGTGTCTAATTGATCTGAGGTATATGCAGAATTTCAACAAGACACTTTGCGAAAGCTACGCTGTGATCCTTTTCTCAAGACATGGGACAGAGGGATTTTGCTGAATATTCAGCAGCATGTAAAGCATTCTTTTGTCAAGAATGTAGTCGTTAATTGAAATACCCTTTTAGTAAATGTGAGTGTGTGTTTTTCAAAAGAAATATCAATGTTCTAATTCTCTGTGTTGCCTCTTTTTTTAAAAAAAAACACTTTTATTCAGATGTCAAAAACCTAGAAAACTTCCAGCTGGTGGAAGGTGTGCAAGAACAAGTGAACGCTGCTTTGCTGGACTATACAATGTGCAACTATCCACAGCAGACAGACAAATTTGGGCAGCTTCTCCTGCGACTCCCGGAAATACGGGGCATCAGTATGCAAGCGGAAGAATACCTCTACTACAAACACCTGAACGGGGATGTGCCGTGTAATAACCTCCTCATTGAAATGCTGCATGCAAAGAGAGCATAAATTATATCCTTTTACACAGCTTCTGTTTTTGAGACAAGAAAGGGGGGGATTACTCTGGACTGCTCCAAGCAATACTAATTAAAAGAACTTGGTTGAAAGGAACTTTGCAAAAACAAAGATTGCAAAAATTAAAATGGTATCAGAATCAAATACTTAATAGCAAATAAGTGATGTATCAGGGTATTTGTATTGCAAAACTGTGAATCAAACACTACAGAGACTCCCCGAAGGAACATAAATGGGACTTTGATCATCGGAGTGGAAGGAGGTTATGAACAGATGCGGATACCACTGACAATGTCAGATGAAATGAAACAGGACTGAACTCATGATTCTTGTAAGTTAAAACATTGTCAGTTACCACTATGGAGAAATGTAGGATCAAATCTTATCTGTATTACTCAAAAGGGACTTATATGAGTTACATCCCTTCACTGGCTACCAGGACTGAAAACTCTTCCAGAGGATGCAGAATGGCAGTCTTCCTTTGCCATCCTTCCAAGGACTGAATTCTTATTTCTCCAAAACAGAAAGAGTGACACCAATCTGTATTAAAGATCTGGCATTGGTCACTTTCATAGTATGTATATCTAGTAGCACCACCAAAACAAACAAATAAAGGCTGGGTTGTTGGGTTTTGTTTTGTTTTTTTGTTCTCTTCTGGGGTTTTTATTTTTTTGGACTATCTGACTCGGGCCTTCAAATATCATTAATATGGGGGGTGGGATCTGGTCATAGGTTTAGCGTGATATTCTAATGTGTCCAAAGTTTGGTTTTTGCCATTGTATTCATGTCATTCGGGCAGGTAGTATCCCTCTTCCAGCAAAGGAAGGAAGAATGGCTACAAGAATTGAAATTAAGCTGATCCAAAGCACCCATCAGTGGACCATTTTTCCAACGCACATTGCTGGAATGGCTTCTGAAAGCTTTTAGTGCCAAATAAGTTTGTGGATACTACTCAGTTTCTTGGGCATCATCTTGAACTAAATCAGTATTTCCTCATAGGGATTTCAAGTGGTAGCATTTCTTGACCTGGCATATTTGACCTGCAACCAAGTTAAAGGGAATTACTTGGAATTTTATTCATATGACCTCAAATTGTGCTCTGATAAACCTTCTGTTTTGTGACTTCCTCCACATCCCATAAGTATCTGTGTATAAGCATAAAGGACATAAAATGCCTATCAACTGAAGTTGACTTCTGAATTGGCATAGACGTATTCAGTACATCACCCACAAAGTCAAATAAAAGACATTGGTACGAGTTGATATGAGGATGGCATTGTGGGAAAATTCAAATTAGCACCTTAAAGCCCAAAATGAGTGAGCTGTTCTTGGACACTAGTTCTCATCATCTTGGTCAGCATAGCTAGAAGTGAGGAACGATGGGAGTTACAGTCCAAAAGTATCTAAAGTCCACCAGGGCAAGTTCCCATGCTAACATTCACTGCCAGAGCTTTTTGTTGTCATGAGCTGGCCAAGATCATCAAAAGCAACCTGAAATAAACTGTCATGAGGATCCACTCATGACTTATCAAATTCAACTCCAACTCTACCTACATTAAACCAAATTGAATTCTAGCTATACCAAGGCAGAGACTCAAGACTGGTCTGCTTCATACAGCCTTTGGTCCTTAAAATCAAGTGGACTCTCTGATAGTTTTAAGAGTTTTAATAAAATATTGTTTTAATCTATCTTAAAAGAGTATGACCTCAATTTTGTTGGGGAATTACGATTGCAAAACGCCATAGTTATTATGCTATGTTTCAATTTTCCCAGTCACCATATACCAGGCAACAGTGATGCAATCGATGGGAGTCTGTTCCCGTGTCACTGAAGAAGTGGTTGGCTGATGTTCCCAGCCCTTCCATCAATAATAGCTGTTGTTATAGGCAAAAGCAGGACCCCTATCATATATCTTCTCATGCAGGTGGAGAATGGGATGGTCAGGCTGCTGCTTCCTGATTGACAACTAAAGAGATCCCAGTAAGTAGGTCTTTGGAGTACTTTCATATTCTCTATGTATCCCCTAAACTATGGGCTACATAAAGATTGCGAATATTAAAAAGTCACAAGCATTTAAATATAGGTTTCTCATTCATAATTGCCCAACATGATTCTGGCCAGGTTTTTTTCTTGATTTCATTAACCACAAAAGCCCTAGAAGACTCTGTGGTAACAAATATATGCTAAAATTAAAATTTTAAATAAACAAAGTGCCATTTATTTATGTCTTCATTCTACTAGGATCTGTGAGATTGGTGAAACAGACATTTAAAGGGTCTATCATACATACCCTGATCTGGCCCAAGGAGGAAAATACTCCCATTTTTGAAAATGTGACAACCTTCAGAGTTACATCTCAGCTGTGCAAGAGAAAAGATGTAATGCATTTTCCGGTCATACATTCCCTAGTGCCAATGTAAAAACCATCTTTACTCCAACAGAAGCCTTCTCTTTGCCCAGCACCTGAGATCCAAGTAGTTCTACTTTAACTAACTTCTGGGTCAAACTATAGGTAGCTAAAAACATTAGACAAAATGCTTTTACCTATGCAAAAGAAAAAGAAATCAAAATGTATAAGCTGATGAAATCACGCTATCTGTTTAGTATTACTGCTAGCTTGAAGAACAATCCATGTTTTAGACAGCCATTGGAATCAAAGAACACAATTTAAAGCAAACAATTCCAAAGCAAAAATCTTTTATTTGAGGACAGGAGTGTAACCCTGCCATGTCAATGCAGACCAAAGTCTGCTGCAGAACAAATATTGAAAAAGGACAAATAACAAACTCTTTATCCAAAATGAAGTTATCAGTATTATAAAATGTAGTGCCACAGTGATGAAAAGCTTTGCCTTATTTCAGAATTCTGAATGGTAACTGTACAGATGTGGATCAACACATTTGGGGTGGGAAAAGTATTAATACTTTGCTTTTTTTCCGAAAAGAAAAAAGATTGTCATGTTTACATTTGTTCCTAAGGAGGGCATGGGGAACTCTGATCATATTGAAAAGCCGTGATTTCCTTAATGTTGCTTTCTGATTGGTAATTTGTTTTACCAGTACTTAATTACTGTATGTCGTGAGACACTAAAATCAAAAAAGGGAATCTCATTTACACTTTAATTGTTTTGTTTTTATTTCTAGATTATTGGCTGCACAATCATTTGTAGAAACTGTATAGAACCTCTGCTCCCTTAGCTTTGTTTGTCTGGATTTTGTTTTGTTTTCATGAAGATTGCTGGCTTTTAAATAGTTTATTTATATTGTATATCACCGTTTTCATTGTAGACAATTATGATGCTAATTTATTGTTCCTTGGTTTCATCTTTATATTAAAAATATAGCCAGAATAATAAAAAAGCCAAATATATGTGTTTATTACAGCATGTCTCCAAGTTATACTTCATAGTTCAGGGACATTCAAAAGGTCTTTACAGTTTAAGATCATTTGCTTGTTTAAATGTCTGTAAATCTTCATAATCCTAAATATAGTTTATTTAAAATCTATTGTAAATTTTGTGATTTGCACCTTCCATTGTTTCATGTGAACCCGGGAAGGCGCCCTGTTATGCGAACGTTCTTTTCTAAGCTGTGGACATTGTATACCAAAGACAACATGTATTTCTTTTGTATAGAACTAAGTATTTTATCACTATGTTAATTTGGTCCAATGTTGTTTTTACATGTGGATCAAGGCAAGTTGTGATGTTGGAGGCAGGATGGAGAAAGAGAGAGCTTCTAAAAAGAGGTATTTCCCTGACCACTAATAGGCCCTGTTACCAATAGGTTTGCTCAAAGGTGTAGTTGGAGATGAGAGAGCACTGCCCTTTGAAAATAGGGATTCTGCCCTTCCCAATGAATTCTTCTACCACCCCATTTTTTAAAACGGTACTATTTCATTATCCAGATGAAGGCTAAAAGGGGGTGGGGGGGGGGGTAAAGCCATTTCCCCCTGTTTTCCTGTTATTCCCCCTACCCATGTCACCATCATGGAAACAACTGTCGTTTATGAAATGTGAAGTGGGGAGGTGGAATAATCAGTGAAAATGGGGAAAATTATTTTCCTACTTCAATGCCTCACCCCATAAAATTGACTATCCTTCTCTGTCTAGTGTCCCCTTTTAGCCTCCACCTGGATAATGGTACAGTACCTTTTAAACATTTCAGTAACTTAAAATTTTAGTTGTGCTTTTGGAAATACACTTTAGACATCCAAAGAAAAGGAGCTAGCAAAGTGTTCAAGGCTTTGCGTACACAGCAAATGCGCATGAACAATCTTCAGTGCCTCACTTTCTGCAAAGCTAGAAGTTTGCAGTTGAAAGGAAATTTTCATTGGGGGCAGAATTCTTATTTGGAAGGGCAAGGTCATCATCCCCATAGAAACACCTCTGCATTTACTCTTCCTTGATTGGAGAGGAGAAAGAAATCCAGTTACTTTTAGACTAAGATGTGAACGGAAACTCAGTCATCCATCAAGAATTGCATTTCTCCAAAATGGCATCATCAAGTTCTCCAACCAAAAATGCATAAAATATGCATGCATTCGTAAAAGTTTCACATAAAATGCATATATCAGTGAAAACATTGTTCAAAAATGAATTACACCACAAATGGCTTGCGAAAATTCACGTACTGAGGAAAAATAGATACAAAAAATGTATGGGTTTTCATGATTATTTTTATTTAGATTTCTTTTTAAAATTGCATCACTCACAGTGCAAGAAACTGAAGAATGGGAAGTTTCTCAAATTTCAGGATAATGTCAACTTAAGAACTGAAAACAGAGCAACCAAGAGAAAACCAAATTGACATTTTTTGCACCTCTCGCCTGTGGTTTGTTCAGGCCACACAGTTATAGCATTGTATCCCATCTTACCTGCCATGGCAACATCCTATGGAATCTTGGATTTTGCAGTTTATGGAAAGCATTTAGAATTTCTAAGCCGGAGAACTCCATCACACTACAAATCCCAGCCATGGCAGTTAATGTGGAATCATAACACTTTTTATTGTGGAACTGTCATTGTCACCAATACCCTAAAAGTACTAAACTGAGTAGATGAAGCAGCATTTGCATCAGTCTTGAGACAATGGCTTCTAAGGCCACTTGTAACTCAAAAAGCTGCCATCTATAAAACAGATTCTTAGTTCTATCATTTGCATTATCAGTAATAATAGGGTTACCAAACAATAGGCAACTTTTAGATGTTTTTAACACCATATACCATCAGTTTTGTCTTTAAAAATATTTCACCCTATATATACAATACAGTTTTATATAAGTTAGAAAACAAGTTGGCATCAGTGGCAATTAAAAGTAACTATGACATTCACCTGTCTACATTTTGTAAACCCCTTGACTTTTTTGTTCTTTCGAAACATTTCACTGAAAGCACAATAACTAGCAAAGCACAGTTCTCTTTAGATAAAACCAGTTTATTAAGGTAAGGGTGCTAAAGGCAAAGAACCATGAGTAGAAATGGCAGGAGATATAGTAGCCAATACCTGTGGATTCCAGAAATCCTTCCAGTTTTCCCAATTTGCAAAATGAATGTTAATTGCTAACCACTTTGTAATCAGACATTTACTTACAATTGCTTTATTGATTACATATGAGTAAAAGCAGACTAAAATACAACGGTTTTGGCTTTGGCTGGTTTCTTATCGTTGTTCGGTGTTTGTAACCAGACAAACTGTAGTGTCTGAATATTTGTAATGACAACTATATTCTGCAGCTGCCTGGCTTTTGAATCCATGCAACTCTTTTAGAATGTGCAGTTACTTGTTAAAAGGTCTCTTACTGTATCTGTGAAGTTCATGTTGTTTCATGTCGGTTCTTGCCAGGAATTTTCTCAACACCAATGGATTTTTATTTCCAGTATTTCAATAAATATTGATGTGGCCATTCCAATCATTTTAAAATTGTTTTTATGATAACTTCACTGTTTAAAAAAAAATGTTGAAAACCTCAATAATGATTGACTCAATTCTTCGGCTGAAAGCAGAAAGAACATTGATGCAGAGAAAGATATCTCCACTTCAATGTCTGAATCCGCTTGTTCCAAAGTTTTACAATGAGATTTAATACAGAAAATCTTTAGATATGATGTGAAATGGGGAGTTTCATGGGCAGAACAACAAAGTGTATCCATAGTACAGAGTTGTAGCACTTTGATACCACTTTAACAGTTAAGGGTGCATCACGTGGAAACCTGAGATTTATATTTGCATGAGGTTGTTAGAATTTGCTGTCAGCAAGGGCCATAGCAATGAAAGAGATATTAAACTTACAATTATTCCATGTGATTGACTCATCCACACATGTGTTCACACACACACACCCCCAAGAATCCAGTAGAACTAGATAGATAGGTCCATTCAACATGTATACACAGTACATTGCATTTAGCCCCTAATGAGTACACCAGTGGCACTGCATACAGATGATCCCAATCTGCATCCTTGGCTTCTTCCAGTGAAAAAGTTTGTGGCTATGGGAGACTTGCAGAGTCAAATCCATGTTGTGACTTTGCCCCATCTAATTGTACATTTTGGCCAGTAACAACCCAAGAGATGCAGTATCAATGGCAACCCCCTCTCCCAATTTTCAAAGTCAATGAGCGTAGCATCCCAAAATCACAGTGGCACGGCTCTATGATGCATTTCCACCAGAGAACTTAGAGATTCCAACAGAAAAGATATTAACCAGATTCGTGAATAATCAAATTTGCAAAAGTGAAAACCTAAAGTGTGGAGGGCTGACTCCTCCCAAATTGCTTCAGGACATTGGATAGCCTATTTAAAGAACCGTATATACTCATGTAGTCTCTTGCCATCCATTTTGTTAGTCGACATGTCCATTGGTTGTCTTTTGTTTGTGGATACCAAGAGACCACATGCAGCCCTTAGGCAGACCTTGTATTTGAAGGGATGAACCAAAGGTTATTTGGCCAGAAATTGAAATGAGAAGGACAGGATCATATATTTTGGCAAATGGTAGATTTGCGTGAAGCCCAAAGAATTGGATCAGTGACAAGTTGGATAGGATAGTATATACTCATGTATAAGTTGACCTTGTGTATAATTGGATAGGATAGGATAGGATATACTCATGTATAAGTTGACCTCAAGTTGACAGCAGGTTTGGGACAATATTATGGATTTTGATATGACCCATCCACAAGTGGGGGGTCATTCCATGGAGGGGTGAAAGCACCAGTGCTACTTCAAAAGATCTCTGGAAATTGACTAAGCTCTTGCCATGCACTATTCAGAGAGGAGATGGGTCCTTTTGGATAGGAGGTAAAGTACAGTACTCACAGGGTTGTTGTGTGTTTTCCGCCATGTTTTCCGCCAGAAGTAGTCTCTCCTGACATTTCACCCACATCTATGGCAGGCATCCTCAGAGGTTGTGAGGCATATACCTCACAACCTCTGAGGATGCCTGCCATAGATGTGGGCGAAACGTCAGGAGAGAATATTTCTGGAACATGGCCATACAGCCTGGAAAACACACAACAACCCTGTCATTCTGGCCATTAAAGCCTTCGACAATACAGTACTCACAGTTAACCATGGATAAGTCTACCCAAAAATTTAATTCATTTTCTAGACTTATACATGAATATATATAGGGTAGATTCACTACACACTGATGTGGCAATCTCCAGCAATTCCTGTCAAGTCGTTTTTGCATCTAAAGCAGAATTGCCGCCATAATGCAATACAGAATTAATGTCACTCCCTCATTCGCTCTCTGAGATAGCCACATCACCCTACCTAACAGTAGGGCTGGCTCTAATTTTGTCATGTCAAGATGAACCTCATTTACCATCCTTGGACTGCAAGTTGGAAAGCATTTTATAAAGAGCAGTGAACAAGGGAAGTGACAGTGTTAACAAAGCCTGAACTGATGGTGATTTATTTATTAATTTAAAGGAGCTGTTAATTTGTAGCTGTCATACAATGTACCCAGTATGTACAGATTATGGAAATAAAACACTACAATGTTGACAAAACAGTTAAATATGCTTCATTATTCCATTTCGACTTTGCTGCTGAACCCAGGTAAGATACTTAAGACTTTATGTTGTGAACATAATCAAACATATCTTTTTCACTCATTGGTGAAAATGTTGTGTGTATATATATGTGTGTGTGTGTGTGTATCTTACATTGCTCAGGTTTTTGTGTCACAGACTTTTCCTAGTGAAATAATGTGACTATTCACTGATGTTGGCCGTGATAGGCTGCAGTTGTTAAAAAAAATCTGTTCCAAAGTATGGAAACAATTTAGAAGTCTTCACTTTCTTCACTATAAACAGAATGTCACCCTATCCAAGTTTGCTGAGGCCTTGATCTTACAAAATATAACTCTGATGAATGGTTGCATTGATAATGAAGCATCTGTTGAAGGCTGGCCTAAGGCTGCAGAATATCCTAGGTCAGCCTTCTTCCTGCCTGGGGAGGGTGGGAGCTGTAGTCTAGTACATATGGTAGGTTGGGGAATGGTGATCTACATTAAAAGCTCTGGAAGACCTGCTGCAATTCTTATCAAGATTCCCATTTCCAACCCTTCATGCTCATTACACCACTTGGTGGAGTTTTATAGTTGATAATATTCTTACACTATTTCACATCTGTGGGTATTCACTAGGGGTGTGCAATTTGGCCAAAAGGCATACCGTTTTGGGGTCCAATGTCAACTGACCCCCTCATTCTGTTTACCAAGAAGTTGTTGGGAATCACCCTGGACTACTCAAGTGTTAATGTAGTTAGATAAGATGATAGGATTAGATTGAGGGAATCCTTTCCCTGTATCCAAAGCATGCCTAGATAGGCTTTACAGTGTTTCCCCTCTTTCTATCCTGTCTACATCACATGATGTTAGTAGAAATGTGAATCTTCAGGGACACTAACTTCCCATTGGTTGGGAATGCTTTATGGCCCCAATAAACTGGACCATGCGGTCGGAACCATTTTCGTTCACTCTCTTCCTCTTTGTCCTTCAAGCTAACAACAGCATCTTGCTGTCCCTCCTGGCAAGATGTAACTATCTAGATGTTTTTTATTTTTACCTATCTTATCTATGTTAGAAACTAGCCTAGAGAGCTAGACAGCTCCTACACCTTTTCTGTCTACAATGGAATTCTTTTTACCTGAATAAATTCTTTTGAACTTTTACTGAGCCTCTACAATCCATTGCTATCCTAATTGACAAAGGCTTCTCTTTGCTCACCACGTGTAAGTATCTGCTGTTTTGAAAGTCTGTTTTTGCTACTCTGCTATATTTTGGTGGAATCTCCCCCAGAGAGAGTTAAATTGAGTCTAACCACTCAGAGATTACCACAACAGAAGTTACTCGAATGGGGAGAGGTTTTGTTGTTTTCATTCAGCAAAGATTCAGCCCATTGTCTACAATAGGAAACTTTAAAGGCTGAATCTTCAGCCATTGTAATGCCTATCTGCATGAAACCTATCTCAGTTTTAGAACCCATTTACAAATGCAGACCTCCCAAGTTTCAAAATAATTCACCAAACTACCATTTTTTTAGAATTATTTTAAGTTTTAACCATAACATTTTTTAAAATAAGACAAACCGCAAGAGAGGGTTCTGGGAATTGTAGTCGCTGACTGTGTCCACTCTCAGATGATCAAAGCATGGATACCACCATGCTTTTTATTGACTGAGAAACAGAGAGAGGGGGGGGAGAGAGAGGGAGAAACTTCATCTCCCATCATGCTCTGAGAGGAAGTTTTCAATGCCTGTTCTATGAAAGTGCTGCTGGGAAAGTGAATTCCCAGCAGGGCCCTCTCTGGAGGAGAAGCCTAGGAAACTCCAAAAAGAATTGAACACTGCTGCTGCTGCCGGGCAAAGGAGGGAGAAATGACATGCAGATCCCTGCCTGACTAAAGTATATTGCAGACTTAACTCTATTCTCTCCAATACTATCCAATAAAATCTGTCTCTCTCAATCCGTTTTGCCAGGCTTTTCGTCTCTCTCCTCCCCATTCTGTTTTTGGTTATTATACAAAATGACCCACCAAAAACTACAAATCATTTTCATTCAAACTGATTCGGGCCCAAGCCTAGTATTTACTATCTGATAGTATTGACTGTTTAGTATTGGATTGGTGACACATAATATTATTCCATTTGTGATAGACTCTCAGGCCCCATTTATACTGCTATATAATCCAGATTATCAAAGCAGATAATCCACATTATCTGCTTTTAACTGAATTATATGAGTCTATACTGCTATATAATCCAGTTCAAAATAAATAATCTGGATTTTATATAGCACTGTAGAAGGGGCCTAAGAATGCCTTACAGTTTAACAGAATTCACATCTGAAAGAGCGATCACTAAAAGGCTTCTAAAGGCTTCACCATTTCGTTTTCATCATCAGAATTTCTACGTTGGCATATAAAAGTCCTGAAGACAAAACTGAACATTTGGCCCAGTTTTGAAAATTTGTCATTATTGGTTCATGCTTTAAAATAAAAAGATCATCAATGACAAACAACAGGGTAGTAAATACAAGTGAGGGCTAACACGTCTTTGGGACCTCACAGAATATCTGATGTGAGTATTGAAATTTACTATTATGCACGATTATACAATACAGTACAATACAATACATTGTACTGATGTCTGGGATATTGGGAACACTGTTCTTCACTCAACTTTTCCTTTCTACTGCCAACACAAGAGTGTTGCCAAACCCCTATCACTCCAAAATTTCCTCCTTCCTTCCTTCCTTCCTTCCTTCCTTCCTTCCTTCCTTCCTTCCTTCCTTCCTTCCTTCCTTCCTTCCTTCCTTCCTTTTTTTGGATCAAATCTTGCTTGAAAATTATTTTGTCCAATTTTTTGAAGCTTCAAAAATATTTAACACACGGGAACATTTAGCCTTAACACTAGAATATGTTACAGGGGGTCTTCAGTGTTGTTGCCTTCAGTGGTCAGCCTCGAAAGTGACAGAGGCAGATGGCCTGGCTTCTGCTGTGTTGAACAGGCCTCAAGGAGCCACTCAATTTCCAGGAAATTTTATTTATTTTATTTGCGGTAGTTTTACCATGCCTTTCTCAACCCCAAAGGGGAAAACAGGGAAGTGACACTGGTCTTGGTGAGAATGCTCTTCGTCTCTTCATTCTCAATCTCCTCTTGGCAGCAAATGGGCAGACGTGTATGAAGGATTAACCTGTTTCATGGACATCCAATAATGTCGATATTCGATGCTGACACAATGGAGGGAAACTGGTAGCTCTTCAGAGGCATAACTTGGGTGCCTTTGCCGGGACAGAGGCAATGATCCTGGAAAAGGTACTGGGCACTATCTTTCGCCATAGGCAGCAAAGTACAGTAGAGTCTCGCTTATCCAAGCCTTGCTTATCCAAGCCTCTGGATTATCCAAGCCATTTTTGTAGTCAATGTTTTCAATATATCGTGATATTTTGGTGCTAAATTCGTAAATAAAGTATTTACAACATAACATTACTGCATATTGAACTACTTTTTCTGTCAAATTTGTTGTATAACATAATGTTTTGGTGCTTAATTTGTAAAATCATAACCTAATTTGATGTTTAATAGGCTTTTCCTTAATCCCTCCTTATTATCCAAGATATTCGCATATCCAAGCTTCTGCCAGCCCGTTTAGCTTGGATACGTGAGACTCTACTGTACTAAACACAGGTGACACTCCTTATAGCTGACACTCCTTATAGCTGGTTGCCTGGGGCTTCTCTTCATGCGATAGGCAAAAGGGACTTTCTTAATTTCCTTGGTAATTTTCATAATTTTCTTGGTAACTTTCCTTGATAATAAAAATTTGTATTTTGCTCAATTTTCAAAGAGATTTGGAGAGTGCCTTGAGAGGCTTCGTTGTCGTCATAGTCTCACTCGTTCAGTCATTTTCGACTCTTCGTGACCTCATGGACCAGTCCACACCAGAGCTCCCTGTCGGCCGTTGCCGCCCCCAGTTCCTTCAAGGACGAGCCAGTCACTTCAAGGATACCATCCATCTATTTCGCCCTTGGTCAGCCTCTCTTCCTTTTTCCTTCCATTTTCCCCAGCATCATGATCTTTTCCAAGCTTTCCTGTCTTCTCATGATGTGGCCAAAATACTTCGACTTTGCCTCTAATATCCTTCCCTCCAGTGAGCATTTGGGCATTATTTCCTGGAGGATGGAGGATGGACTGGTTGTGTGCAAACACGGAGCACCTACCCTTTCCATTCTACAAAACTATACTTATGTGAAAATTTTTCCATTTTCCTTCATATCAGTTTTACACATCATAATACTGAAAGGGACAGGGAGATACTGAAAGGAACATGATTGTTTGCTTGTTTAACTTCTGGAGGCCCTTCCCACTTTCCCCCATAGGTTGTCTCCTTAATCTCTGTGTTTTTACACCCTAAAACAACCTCCTGCAAGAAACTGGAGCGTGAGGGAGACGGGAATGTTTAAATTATTATTATTATTATGTCTAGCCCATGCCCTAAGGAGAGAGGCCTGACTTTCTGCATAAGGCTGACCACCCCTTTCAGTCTCAGCAGTAGTCACTTGATACCAGAAGTCCGCCTTTGCAATGAAAATGACACACAGCAGCGGGACCTCTTGAGCAGCCATGGAGCGATCAAAGCGAATCAAAGAGCCACATCTGTTAGGCTTGAGCACTGCTTCTCATCACTAAATGTGGCAAGCTGTCAGAGCTGTCTGTGACCTATCACAGCTACTTGTAACTCCGCCACCCTCCTTGAGTTGCTGTCAAAATCAAACAAGGCTCTTAGGAACCATCACACACACACACTTACACACACTGTTGGCAGAAACTACCCTGTTATCTGCAAAGGTATGCCATGGAGGAGGAAGGGGGGCAAGAATTTAAGAAGCATTAAAAAAAATCTAAGAAAACTTTAAAAAGCTAAAACATCTTTTTCTTTTCTCCTTCATCTTCTGCCATAGCAGGTGTTCCCCCTCCCTTTTGCTTTCTTGTGATTTAAAAGGGAGAAAAAGCTGCTAAAGACTGTTCCTCTCCCCTAGGCTAAGTGCAAACAAAACTATAGCAGCCAAACAGTCGGAACTGAGCAAATCATAGTCGTTCAAGGGAGAGATACCTAGTAGGGACCAGAAAGCTTTTAAAAGAACGAAAAACCTCATTTCTAAGCATTCCAGAGGGAAGTAGCTCAGGTATGGCTAACAGGGTCTTGTAGACATTGATTTATAAAGCTGGTTTAGAAGTTTAATTTTGCACACAGCAGGCAAAAAAGTGCATCTTTGAAGAATCAGAAGGAAGAGTGCCACATATGCACTTTTGAGTTCCCATAAGTCTAACATGAGTGGAGATGTCACAGGAATGACAGGAAACCTGTACTATTCATGCTTCAGAAGAAGGGAAAACGTGATCAATGCTGTTCATCTGCTGTATTCACAGTACCATCTAACTGGGCCACAGGTTCAGGAAAGGCATTCATAGACAACTATATGATACGCAACAACCCTGCAGATTTGTATGGACATCAATCCCACAGTGCTCTGAGAACAAGAATCCAAGGCAAACGAAGCAGCAAATCCAAAGGGCAGCTGGGGGAAAGGGGACAGCTTGTTTAAGGCTCTCCTTCTTCTCTTCCTGCTGCCCCCTTCTCATTGTTCTCCATGGAAGGACAGAGAAGCATCATACCTCCAGAGATGGAGTATTTCCTCAACCTGCCTTGATTCAAGAGCAGAGGAAAGGAGCCAGCATAACATTGTGGTTTGGATATTGAACTACAACTGTGGAGAGCAGGGTTCAAATCCTTACTCAGCCGTGAATACTGGGTGGCTTTGAACAAGTCACACACACTCAGAAAACTCTGTGATCGGTTCATCTTAATGTTGCCCTAAATTGGAAATGGCTTGAAGACACTCAGCAATAGCAGCAGTAGCAACATCTGTGAACAGGAGTAGGTTTGCATTCAACACTCCTGCTGACTTCCACATCAATGGTGCAGTGAGTCCACTCCAAGCTTTAGTTTGAACTTTCATTGAGCTATCCACAGAGCTAAACTTTTGGAGATAACATTAATCACCTTGAAAAGCTCCTTGTTTAATAGCACCAATATCCTTACAAGTACAGTCTGTAAATTGTGCCCAAATGAATTACATATTTTTGGGGATGTGTGATCCATTAAAAATGGTTCAAGGGTCATTACAAAACTGGTGAGTGCTGGTGATTTCATTCTAAAGTGTTTCTAAAGTATAGTTTGTGAAAAAATCGTTACTATAAGGAGAGTAATGAAATTTGGTTACTATTTCGTTATAATAATTGAGCATAATTACTATAATTGGGGGAATTTAAGGGGCTCCTTTCTCCATCATTTTTAAAGCTATTGGAGTAAAACTTGCTACAATGGTAGAACACATTAACCACTGTTAGCCCACCAAATTTCAGAATGTTTCACTTATCTAAGGATTTTTTTGGGAAAGTCTTTTTAAACAACATTTTAAAGAACAACAATGATAACAACAACTTTATTTTTATACACCACCCTCATTGGGTTCTTCAGATGCTAAGCATTGCATTCTGGGAAATGTAGTTTAGGGCAGGGTCTTTTGCATTCTCTGTCACAACTCCAAACTACATTTAAGATGTCTGTATTCTCAGTCTCCCTCCCATTAATTTTAGTCCCGTACCCAGTGCCTTCCTTATGGCGATCAGGCCAAAGAAAAACAGGATTGGTTTTTAAAACACTTTATGTTTTCTTGGCTTTACCAAAGTTGCTTAATGCTTGTACTGAAAATTAAATTGACCTTGTGAGGCATCCAAATGTTACAGAATCTTAATAAAAATAATTGGTGAGTGTTTCAATTTCTAAATTCCCCTTCACACCCACACACACACTCCTTTCCTGCATGTTTCTAATGTTAATTCGTATGCATGAAATACGAATTAAAAATGAAATTATGCACAAGCCTAATTATTATATATATACCTGCTTTAGATTCTAGAATATTTTTTCACAATCGTTTCCCATAAACCTACCATTCAGACTTTGTAAGGGTCTGCTTTATTACTCAAACCTATTGAAATGTATTGTGCTTATAATACACAACCTGTATTTCCTTCATTTCCTCACCAACTCTTGCTTAAAAGTTCAGACTAAAGTCCAGAGTGATCCAAAGCCTTTCTGTTACCTTGATCTAATCTGCCCCCATAGTACTCCTCCCCATCCTTTGCCACCAGAACATTGATCAGTGAGCCATAACAAGCACACTATACAACAATTACACTAGCCACTGCCATGACTCCTGGGTTTGTGGTTTGGTGAGGTTTTGGAGTGCTTTGGCTGAGAAATTCTAAATGCATCTTCTTAACTGCAAAACCCAAGATGTCATGGTATTTAAAGTGGAATTGTTTAATGTACAAGATCCAGAGGCAACAAGTTTCATTGCAACACAGGCAGATGGAGAGAGTGTGTGTGTTTTTGTGCTTTCCAATCACCTGTCGACTAATGATTATCCCACTCATTTAATAGGTTTCTAAGGCAAAAATACTGCTTTTACCAGGTCGTTTCTCAGAAAGCACCTTGTACTCATTGACCGTTTCCTGTCAAAGTACAATCCAGGGACGGCTCTTCTTAGTTTCCAAGATGAACATGGAGAAAGGTCCACTAAATCCCAGGAACACTCTACCAAGGATGTTTCCAGCTTTACATTCACATTGATTAACTGATGATTTGATTTTGAATCCAATTTCCAGCTCCACAAGTTATTGACTTTCAAAACTCAAGAAAACAATATGCAATACCACTAAAAGCACATCAAAACAAAACAGAAGCCACATAGCAAACAAATGAAATGGAGTCATTCCAAAATACCATAAATATTAGAATGCTCACCTGATCATTATCTGGCAAAAGAAGCTACATGGAGGGAATGTGAGTGCCTGTGTGTGCTCTTTTGTGAAGAGAAATGTGAATGGGTAGAGTCGAGACAGCTATGGCTAATCCAGCATGTACCATTTTGTGAAGCAGAAAACAATTTCACATCATGATAATAACATAACATAATAACATAATAACAACAGCTCTGATGATGATGATGATGATGATGATGATGATGATATACTTTATATTCCGCTCTATCTCCCCGAGGGGACTCAGAGCAGATTACAGGTACATATATGGCAAAAATTCAATGCTGTTATACAATTGACAAAGACAGACAGTACATAAATAGAGTCAAGGCTTCCCTCTTTTCATCTCTGGCATTTGGCTGTGCTTGACTCGGCCATGGGGAGGTGCTGTTGTTTCATTTTCCACACCAAGGAGCCTGTTGTCCATGGATGCCTTTTCTGGTCAGATTTTTACCAGCATATTTTTCAAGGTGCATTTTACCTCCCCGCCAAAGCAATACCTATTTATCTACTTACATTGTTGTTTTCGAACCACTAGGTGAGCAAAAACTGGGCTGAGGGCAGAAGATCATCTTGACCCGGGCTTGAACTGCTAACCTTCCAGTCGGCAGGATCGTCTATAGCTGGCGGTTTAACGGCTCTGCTTGCTTGCCCAGAGAAAAGTCAAATGTATATCTGGAATTTATTCTTGAGAGCAGCTATAATCTTACACATTTTGAAAAGTGAGGACACAATCCTAGGCGCCCCAGGACTTCTGCAATTGAGATCTCTTCCCATTTCCTATTTTAAAAATTAAAAACAGCACCCATAGTAAGCAGTTAATCAGATGAGGAAGTAAAAACTTCCCTATGTTTAATTTTCCCAGTTGACAATTGAAGAAGAAGAAGAAGAAGAAGAAGAAGAAGAAGAAGTAGTAGTAGTAGTTGTTGTTGTTTTGGATTATTGATGTTGCCATCCCAGGTGACAGTCGCATTCACGAAAAACAACAGGAAAAACTCAGCCACTATCAGGACCTCAAGATTGAACTTCAAAGACTCTGGCAGAAACCAGTACAGGTGGTCCCGGTGGTGCTCGGCACACTGGGTGCCATGCCAAAAGATCTCAGCTGGCATTTGGAAACAATAGACATTGACAAAATTACGATCTGCCAACTGCAAAAGGCCACCTTACTGGGATCTGTGCGCATCATCCAAAAATACATCACACAGTCCTAAACACTTGGGAAGTGTTCAACTTGTGATTTTGTGATATGAAATCCAGCATATCTATCTTGTTTGCTGTGTCATACAATGTTGTTGTGTCAATAATAATCCTTATTTATATACCACCCTATCTCCTCAAGGGACTCAAGGTGGTTTCCAACATAAAGGAAAATATACAAGAAGTTAAAACCATACAACCTCTACAACATAATACAATAATGAACATAAGTGCACAAGACATACAAATCAATCAGTTAAGAAAGACTTAAAAACTAAACATTTTTAACTTTCTAAAAACTTGTAAGAGAAAATTTAGAAGAAACTGTTGTGCCTCACATATTATTGGACCCCAACACCCATCAGCCCCGGCTAACAAGGCCAATTTTAAGGGAGGATGGTAATCCAGTGATATTCAGGGTGGCTAACCGGTTCCCCGCTTGCTTTAAGTTCTTAGTCATCAACTCAGTCAATTTCACCAGTATCTGTTCACAGAAAAAGTTAGAGCTTCAAAAGCTGTTTCAAGAAGCTAAATATTTAGTTCATATATTTGCATACTGGCATTTTGAAGATTAGATCCAATGCTTCCTAATTTTGTTTCATGAAAGTTGTACAAGCTATTGATTTCCTTCAGTTAGATTCACTTTAACTGTATTTATCTATCCTTCTCCTTTGCAAAATTAAAAAATAAATGAGCATCTCAGCTCTAAGAAACAATTTCTGCCTTCCAAGATCTAGCAAAAGAAGCTGCCCTAGGAAGTACTCCAACATAGTATGGGAATATTTGGAGCTATATGTCATAAGAGCGATGGCGCCTTAACGATGTATTACATTAATACATCATCAAGGCTGTGGCATTCTTATGAAATATTAGTTTAATACATCTTAGGAATGCTGCAGGTTTGACAACATATTACTCAAATACATAGCAACACCTAGAAAGATCAAGATAAGTTTTGTTAGGTTTTTATTTTTTCTGTTTACTTAAAAATGTTGGTGGGTCCTCTTTTAACATTATAAATAAAATGATTGCTCATAACAGATAAGAAGACTTTGTTTTTAATATGACCTTATATTCATCTTTGACAATAATGACAAAATGGCAAAAGTTTAGTTGGTTTCTTGAAAGCATCACTGCCTGCCTACAATATGATTCCAGGAAACCATTTGGACGTCAGATTCTACACCACATTTCACAGACAGCTGTATTCCTGAATGATATTAACCGAATTTCATTTCTCTCATGAAATCCAATGAAAATCTATCAAAAATTCCTGACACAATGTACATTCAATTTACAAAATGGTGCACTTCTGTTTCACATATCAACCTTCACAAATACTGGACTCCAGATCTGAAGGTTTCCTAGCAGATGTTCAAGAAATGATTACCGTATTATGTCAATTTGCCAGAAGGTCATGGGGGACCTTGTCGAAGGCCTTACTGAAATCCAGATAGGTTACATCCACAGCGTTCCCTGTATCTACCCAACTTGTAACTCTATTGAAAAAAGGGATCAGATTAGGTCCTTTCTGAACTATGGCTACCCTAAGGTGAACCTGTCACAGAGGGGGTTTGGAGCAAAAATTGTTCAAACATTTACCATTGCCTTCCTCTGAAGAGACTGAGAGAGTGGCTTGCCCAGGATTACCCAATGAGATTAAAAGCTAATAAAGATTCAAACCCTTGATTATACAATCCAAGGCTGAAATCACTACACTATGTTGTCTACTCTGTTTACAATGGGACATAAATGTATGTTGGCGAAACATGGTGTTTACAGGATGCTGACTCATGTGGCACCTAGAAGGTCCAATAGGCAGAAAAGTTGGCCCCAGACCTTCACCTTTGCCTTATACTGACAGTATGGCATAATTTTGAGGAAGGGGGCACCAACAATGTGCCACCAACAGAGGCTATTATTTATTTATCTTGCTATTTCTTGCTATTACTGATCAATATATTTTTATCATGTGGATAAGTAAAACTGTGGATATGGATTCTGTGGATAAGGGAGTCATACTATCAGTGAGTTGTGAAGAATATAATGAGATGCTGGCACTTCCTAGCTAATGTTCTGATGCATCATGAGACCAATGCACATCGGTCCTGCATTAATCGCCATGGCTCAATGCTATGGAAGCATGGGAGCTATAATTCTGCTTTCTCTGATAAAGACCCATTCTACACTGCCATATACAGTAGAGTCTCACTTATCCAACATAAACGGGCCGGCAGAATGTTGGATAAGCGAATATGTTGGATAATAAGGAGGCATTAAGGAAAAGCCTATTAAACATCAAATTAGGTTATGATTTTACAAATGAAGCACCAAAACATCATGTTAGACAACAAATTTGGCAGAAAAAGTAGTTCAATACGCAGTAATGCTACATAGTAACTACTGTATTTATGAATTTAGCACCAAAATATCACGATATATTGAAAACATTGACTCCAAAAATGCGTTGGATAATCCAGAACGTTGGATAAGCGAGTGTTGGATAAGTGAGACTCTACTGTAATTCAGATTTTCAAAGCAGATAATCTACATTGTCTGCTTTGAACTAGATTATATGAGTCTACACTACCATATAATCCAGTTCAAAGCAGATAATCTGGATTTTATTTGGCAGTGTAGACAGGACCATAGAAGGGGTGCTGGCGTACACCAAACTTCAAAACCCAGGATTCAATAGCATTGAGACATGGCAGTTAAAGTGGTGTCCAACTGCATTAATTCTACAGTGTAGATACACAACTAGATGATGGCATTATGGAACTGCCCAGTTCTAATTTCTTTCAACATACCCTGTTTCCCTGATAATAAGACATCTCCAGAAAAATAAGACCTAGTAGGGGTTTTGCTGAATTGCTAAATATAAGGCCTCCTCCGAAAGTAAGACCTAACAAAGTTTTTATTTGGAAGCATGCCCGCCAAACAGAATGCCAGGACTTGCAGGATTGGTAAATGTACGTACCATAGATTGTTGTACATGGAAATAATGGTAGTAACAAGAAATTCTTGATAGGATTCACAGTCTGTTTGGTTATGTTGGTTTGTGATGACAACTACTGTATAGTATATAATAAATGTTCATTTTTTGTTCAACAATTAATGTGAATTCTTCTTCATAGAAAAATAAGACATCACCTGAAAATAAGACCTAGCACATCTTTGGGAGCAAAAATTAATATAAGATACTGTCTTATTTTTGGGGAAATACGGTAGGTCCACTTGATAAAGGCAATAATGCTAGATCTACACTGCCCTATATCCCAAGATCTCATCCCAGATTATCTGGCAGTATACTCATATAATCTAGTTCAAAGCAGATAATCTGGGATCAGATCCTGGGATACAGATCAGTGTAGATCCAGCCTAAGTCCCCAGCAGAACTCTGATCATGTTTTTTTATTTAAAAACAAGTACACGTTATACAACAGTTTTTTTCACACCACCTGAAATGAGCCAAACCTACTTGACAATGGTGAGGTGATATAAAGGAATATATTATATTGATGCTTTTCTAGAGTTGGAATTAGCTCTTTGGTCCAGTTTTAAAAGTGTGTCCTCAACAAGCACAATTTTAATATAATTTATTACAATATTGTACCTCACCCTTCCGCAAACAATTCATGTTAGCTGACATAAGGTTCTGAGAGGATTAGGACCGGTGAGCTTTATGACACCAGCACCTGTTCTTTGGAACATTCTTACAATGGTCGTTCTCCATATGGTTTTTGCTATTTCCTAAGCTTGCTCTGGAGGAAATGGCTCAGGAGACATGATAAGCTATTTCAATATGAAACTATGTTTTGACATTAAAGCATGTGCTACTTCAGCATGAAAATGAGCATGTTATGACATTGCAGTCAGCTACTATGATGTCCTTCACCTCAGAGGTTGGGGAAGTGACTAACTCAGAGGCTGGATTAGTAGCAATGGGTTTCAGCCAAGCCAACCAATTTTGTGTGGCCGGAACAATAATCACATGAAAATGGGACTGTGTAGAGTCCTAGTCCCATATAGCTTTCTTTTCAATGCTTTACATCCAGTCTAGTGAGGCCCCTTCTTCACTGCCATATAATCCAGATTATCAAAGTAGATAATCCACATTATTTATTTTGAACTTGATTATATGAGTCTATACCGCCATATAATCCAGTTCAAAGCCGATAATATGGATTTTATATGGCAGTGTAGAAGGAGCCTTAATGAAAAGAAATCTCTTACTGTGGAAAGCAGATAACAGGGCCTGGTCCTGGATCTCCAGGTTTTGTGGGTTGGTTCTAGGTGGGAAATGAGGGTGCAAATTTTCCATAATTTCATGTATCTATGTCTGATAAAATATGCCATCTCTAGGCATTTTTAAGTCATCTAGTGTGAAATTCTTGGGCCAGAGATTCTTCATTTCAGTAGGGTTCTTGATACCTGCTTTTTCCTTGTGCTTTTATGCTTGTGCCATTCAAGCAACCATTGCTGTACAAATGTCCCTTCTGCACAGATTGAATAAAAGCTTCTGTCATTTGCCTTCAACCTGGTGCAATTCTTGATTCCAGACTCGAAACATTCACAGTTAACTAAGCTTGCCAGGCATTCACTCAGTATCCATGGGTTCTTGAAAAACCTCAAATTTCCAGCATCAGCTGTATTAGTAGTTGGAAATGATTTCATGAATTAGCAACTTGCCTACAGGGTGGTGTCTGAAAAGAGTGCAAGGCTTGAAGTGTGAAAGATAAGGGTTTTTCACTTTAATATCCTATGGCTTCTTAGTACAGTGGCGACATGACATATGCTGGGGTTTGGTTCCAGGACCCCCATGGATACTAAGAGTCTTGCCTCCACCAAACCACTGCATTTGTTCCTGGGTCCCTGCATTTGAACCTCACTTTTTAAAAAATGGAATGGGACACATAGATGAAATATCTAAAAATAAAATAATTTTGGATCAGGATACTGATCTGGAAAGTGGACCAAATGGGCTTGGACTAGTGAAATGAAATGGTGAAGTGAAAACCTTATTTCAAATTACAGGACAAGACTTACTCCAGACTAAAGTACCTACGGGAGGGCCAAGTGTAAATACAACCATACTTTTGTTAAGCGGCCCCTGGTGGCACAGTGTGTTAAAGCACTGAGCTGCTGAACTTGCGAACCAAAAGGTCCCAGGTTCAAATCCAGGGAGTGGAATGAGCGCCCGCTGTTAGCCCCAGCTCCTGCCAACCTAGCAGTTCGAAAACATGCCAATGTGGGTAGATCAATAGGTACCGCTCCGGTGGGAAGGTAACGGCGCTCCATGCAGTCATGCCAGCCACATGACCTTGGAGGTGTCTACGGACAACGCCGGCTCTTCGGCTTAGAAATGGAGATGAGCACCAACCCCTAGAGTCAGTCACGACTGGACTTAACGTCAGGGGAAAACCTTTACCTAACCTAAACCTATGATGTGTTGTCCAAGGCTTTCATGGCTGGGATCACAGAGTTTGTATGATGTATTTTAATATGTGCATTACCTTTACCTTACTACTTTTGTTAAATCCCCAGACTCTAACCAAGCCCCAGTTTAATGCAAAACCATTGTGATAGCTAATCAGAAAGCAACTTTCCAGCAATGCTTTCAGCACACCATAAAGCTACCTATACAAATGTGAAATAGCGTGATGTTTTCAAGGCCACCCCTTTTCCCCTTTTTGCAAAACATGCTCAGACTTTTGCAAACATAATCAACATCTACCAGCCAAAAAAGAGGTTTCCTTTTTGTCTGTTCTTGGCCTTCCTTCCTGCGGGTGCTGCATCCTCTGCTTGTTTATGGGTTGTTTTCTGCAACAGGCCAGTTTTCTGCAAAGACCGACATGCTTTCTGAGTAGATGTCGGAAAGGGACATCACTCCAGCATCATTGTTATCAGTAAGCAAAAAGTTCTCACTATCTGCATCTGTGCTTGTTTGGCAGGCCATTCAGGAAACTGCAAGCTAACACTGGTCACAAGCACTGCTCTGCACCTTAAAGTGAAAGATTGGCCAACAGTAATCTCTTTGAGAAAGTCCAGCTCTGAACTCTGCCAACCATGTCATCCAATATTCCATGGATATTCTTAGATGTGATAGTTTTCATAGCCAAGTTGACCTGAAGGAAATTGTACACAGCTGAGACACTGAAAGCAGTTAAATCAAAACATCAAAACCTTCATGAAATCAACAGTCCCATGGCAGTGGGGTTTTGACTCTACTCCTGGTTTTGGATAACTTTTAAAGGTGTGGAACCATTTTTCCAAATATTGAATGAGTGGGATTTGCTTTTGATTCCCCATTCTACCATTATAACTAATACAGGTCAGGCGTACAGTTTATGAATAAAAACTCTAGAGGACAGAATATAATTTGATGAGGGAAAGCAAAGGGCTTTCAAGTCTTAGAAAGGATGAATCAAAAAGTTTCACTGTGCTCATTACTATCACAGTTTTAGCCACTACTTTCACTCCTTTCCTTGTCAGCCTTTTCTGCAAACTCTAGTTCTGATAGTCACCAAAATTTATTGCAAATTTTGCAAAGCTTTTGACCTGTATCATCTTATTAAACTTTTATGAAAAATCAATGGAGTTCAATCATGTTATGGGCTGTTCCTCATACACGTGTCAGTGGTAAATGGAGAAGTCTATTTATCCCAAAGTCTGAAGGGAAGATGTTACTATAAGAGAAGGGAGGTTTTCTCCTAGCTACAGGCTTTTCAGTGCTTACAAATGTAATGCTAAAAATCAACCAGAGGGTGTTAACGGGATAAAATTTATAATAGTTAGACCATTTTTTTTGTTCTAAGTGCAAAATCCTATTTATGTCTGTTTAGAAGTAGGTTCCGCTGGTTTCAAATGGGCTTACACTGATGTAGGCTTAAGAATTATCTTTGCATTGTTTTCCAAAAATTTTGGAATAACTACTTTCAAGTTTACTTGGAATCGTGCAATTGACTCCGGATCGGCCTTAGACCTTGCTTTTTGGATGCTGTGTCTTAACATTGGATTGTATTTAAATATGTTTTATGTATGCTTATTTTAATTTTAATGTAATTTTGTCATGTTTTATGCTGTAGGCACTATGTGGTGCCATTTGTAAGCCGCCTTGAGTCCCCCCAGGGGTTGAGAAAGGCAGGATATAAATATGGTAAATAAATAAATGAACCATGAGATATTTGTTTCAAATAAAAGCTTCTCAATAACCAAGCATTATTTTTAAAACTTTCTGATGAAAATTTAAGATTACATGCACAAAACTGTATAGACACAAACCTACATAAGTGCCCTAGAAGTCAGCAGTGTCTCTCAAGAAATCAGGTTTTTTTTGTTTTTTATTCGTTCAATTGCTTCCAACTCTTCGTGACCTCATGGACAAGCCCACGCTAGAGTTCCCTGTCGGCCGTGCCCACCCCCAGCTCCTTCAAGGTCAAGCCAGTCACTTCAAGGATACCATCCATCCATCTTGCCCTTGGTCGACCCCTCTTCCTTTTCTCTTCCTTTTTCTCCAGCATCATTGTCTTCTCCAAGCTTTCCTGACTTCTCCTTATGTGGCCAAAGTACTTCATCTTTGCCTCTAATATTCTTCCCTCCAGCAAGCAGTCAGACACTATCTCCTGGAGTATGGACTGGTTGGATCTTCTTGCGGTCCAAGGCACTCTCAGAATTTTCCTCCAACACCACAGTTCAAAAGCATCTATCTTCCTTCACTCAGCTTCCTTATCATCCAGTTCAGGTTTAGCAAATCAATATTTACAAAATAGTAGATGATTGAGATACATGGATGGCAGAAATTTACCCACCAGACATTAGTCATAGCAACAGCCGTGGAAAATACACCAAATGCACTTGTGTTTTAAACAATCATATACAGATTCAATTGCCAAACATAAAATTATAACAAATTAAAACAGCAAAGTATCACAACTGACATTATCCCTTAAAACAGCTCTGAAAGTTTTTATTTGTTTTTTTATCATGTAAAAAACCAGATACAGTGAAGACATCTGCCCTTGTACCTTGCTACTCTGCTGCTGAATATGCATGCCCAGCATGGAATACATCTCACCACATTAAAACACTGAATGAGGCTCTTAATGAGACATGCCACATTATCACGAGATGTCTACGCCCTACACTATTGGAGAAATTGTACTGTTTAGACAGTATTACAGCACCTGACATCTGCCAGGAAATAGCAGCCTGTAATGAAAGGACCAAGGAATTGACATCTCCCACTCATCTTCTGTTCAGATATCAGCCAGAATGCCAATGCCTTAAACCAAGAAACAACTTTCTAAGACCTACAGAGATACTTGCAGGAACACCCCAGCAAGCGAGAGTTCAAAAGTGTTAGGTTAGAACCTTAATCCATGGTTGAAACTCCCTCCTGAGCACACAGAAGACTGGGTGACTTGGAAGGCACTGAACAGATTGCACTCTGGTACCATGAGATGCACAGCCAATCTTAAGAAAGTGGAGTCCATGACATGCGGGTGTGGAGAAGAGCAAACCACAAACCACTTACTACAATGTGGTTTGCCACATGAACAACCAAGGACCTTCTCACAGCGACAGCCAAGGCACTCCAAATGGCCAGCTTCTGGTCAAAGGAAATCTAGCACAATCTCAAGTTTTTAACTTTGTTTCTGTTTTTTAAAATACATTATAACTGTACCCTCAATTCGCCTCTGACATGATAAATAAAAAAATAAGTCATGAAAAAATAGATATCCCCCAAACTATCATCATCCATCCACACTTCAGATCTTCCAAATTAATGACTGTGATTCCTTTCTAGAAAATACCCTGAAATTTGGAAGGAACCAATGTTATTACTATTGTCTATCAACTTCCCCCGTTATACCAAGTTGAGAATGCAGCTCAGTCTTTCCATGCCACCGGGGGAGGGTGCCACTCTGCCATCAACGAAAGAGCTTTTTTAATAAAGGGGAGATCTCTTTGAAGTGCACAACAAAATTAATCTGTCTCTCCACACTTGCTTGGCAGACTCAGAAGATGTGTTTGTTTTCTTTCTTGCTGCTTTTAAAGAGGCATCTCACCTCCTCATTAGAGCAGAACTATAAATGTTATGACAAATGGGAAGAAAGAGGGGAAATAAGGATCAGAGTTAATTTGTTAATAGCTAAACTCAAATCTTCTTTTAAAAACTGTATTTTGCAAGCACTGTTTGGGGGAAAAAAAACTACAGTCACAAATATTTGAAGATAAAAGTCATGAAAGGAACAAATAGGGGGGAAAGGGAAGCAGTTTCTCCGGGTTGTATTCCAATTTCAGTTGTGTACTATGCGCTTTTAATTCGAAACCTTTCTTAAAGTAGATCAGGTTTTTCTCATTCCCTTCTTGATTGTGTTTCTTTCACCCTCCTAATCACGTGTCATAGTGAAACCTGTACAAGATTTAGACATTTGTTTTCAACCATTTCCATTGAGCCTTCTTTTTTATTATTTTGGAGTTACATTTAAAGCAGTGGTGGTCATCTTTCTTAGGACCAGGATTTTACACACAGATAGCTACATAGAGTTACATTTAATTTCATAAAATATAGGGTTTAGGTATTGTTCCATTATCCGGGTGGAGGTCACTATGGGGCGCTAGTGAGAAAAGGATAGTCCATTTTATGGGGATGGAGGTTGCGTTGAAGGAGCAAAACCATTTCTTCCATTTTTGCTGGCTATCCCCCCTCCCACCCTTCCCATATCATAAACGAGTGTAATTTCCACAACGGGGACATGGGTGGGGGGAATAACAGGAAAACAGGGGGAAATGGTTTTCCTTCTTCAACCCACCTTCCACCCCCATAAAATGGACTATTCTTCTCTCTCTAGTGTTTCCTAGTGGTCTCCACCTGGATAATGGAACAGTACCAAAAAAAAAACATGTAGATGTCCAGAATAAAATATATTTATACAGGAACAAAATCTGAGTTATTCTTCTTGTCTGGAACAATTTTTCAAAGTAGTAGTCAGGGTAGTAGTCAGGGCAATGAAGCAAATCCAGGCTGAATTTTATGTTTTATGTAGGAAGATGTTTCCAATGTGCACCAAAGCACATTCTTAGTAGTGTCCGTGGAATGGATCAGACCTAAGAAAGCATAGAACTGATAAGCAAAACTTAATATTTAGACCTACTTAAACTCCAATGAAATGAGTAAGATATTTTGGTCAAAACCATCTAAATTCTCCTTTCCTTTGAAAAGCAAAGATTTAAGGTCTGGTCTCCAGAGTTGCAAACCAACACTCAAAGCACTACACCAGTGATGGCCAACCTATGACACGCGTGTCAGCACTGACACGCCTAGCCATTTTTGCTGACACGCTGCTGCATGCAGATTGATTGGATAACTAATGTCTTTTGTGGCCAAATTTGGTGTGATTTGGTCCAGTGGTTGTGTTGTTTACTCCATGGGAATTATGCACATTACATTTGTGTGTGTGTGTGTGTGTATGTGTGTGTGTGTGTGTGTGTGTGTGTGTGTGTATATATATAATTGTAGTATATTATTATATTATTATTATATTATTCATTATTCATGACTACATTGAAACTACAACCAAGAGAAATCAGCGTGGAAACTGCAAGAGGTACCATAGATTGTTGTACATGGAAATAATGGTAGTAAATAGTTTTTGATTTATTAAATACAGTTATATATTACAATTATATATTTTTGTTATTTAAACTATATATATTGTGAAATTATGGGGGTTTTTCTCGAAGTGACACACCACCCAAGTCATGCTAAGTTTTTTGGTGAATTTTGACACACCAAGTGCAAAAGGTTGCCCATCATTGCACTACACCATGCTGGCTCTCTTGTTTATTATGATATCTTATTGGTACGGAGCCCCAGGTGACACAATGGGTTAACCCCTTGTGCCAGCAGGACTGCTGACTTGAAGGTTGGGTTGCTGACCTGAAGGTTGTTTGAATCCGGGGAGAGCACACATGAGCTCCAACTTCCCATGGTAAAAACATCACACATCCGGGTATCCCCTGGGCAACTTCCTTGCAGATGGCCAATTCTCTCACACCAGAAGTTACTTGCTGTTTCTCAAGTCGTTCCTGACACACAAAAAACCTTATTGGTCATATTGTTGTAAACCATCATGACAATCTTGTTTAATTGATTGGGAATATGTCTCTCTGTGTGTATTTATGTGCCTACAAATCATCTGTTGACTTACACCTCATCAGATGGGATTACATATGCCGGTTCCACTGTAGTTTAATCATAGAGCCCAACGGCTCCCATCCCACAACAAACAGCTACTTTCAGTTGTGGCTAAACTACAGTGGAACTGGCATATGCCACCGCAGCAGCAACACAGAAGGCTTCCCATATTGCATTGACAAGAACGGGGAAAAGCCGGATGGTGGGCGCTTCCTCACATGAGATAGGGTTTCTGGTAAGTCAGGTGGTACAGAACATGGGGCAACGAATTCCCTAGTCCCATCCACAAATTATTATTATTACCCACCTCTCCTGATAGCTCGAGGTGGAATACAACATAATATAATATAAATAAACACAGTAATACAACAAATTCAAAATCATATGAACATAAAATATATACAATAAATTATATAGATAAAAACACACACAAAAAACTTGCACCAAACACAGATAACAGAATTGATATAGGGTAGCAATAGAATGTAAATCAAAACTCATGATTGAAAGTTGACTGGGTAGGTCTGCCGGAAGAGATGGGTCTTCAATTACATTTTACATTTTGCTTGCTCTTTTTATTACATTACTAGCTGTGCCCGGCCACGCATTGCTGTGGCAAAGTGGTGGTGGTATTGGTTAAAAATTGTTGTGGAATTTTTATTTGACGTTATTTGTATTTTTAATTAATTTTATTGTAACCTTTTTATTAATTATATTTTATTATTTTGTTGTATTATTTTTAGTTATTTTGTTATTATAGTATTTTATTGTATTATTTTTAGTGTTTTTAATTATTTTAGTGTTTATTATTATTTTTTATTGTATAATTTGTATTTATTTTATTTTTTATTCTTTTATTAACACTGGGCTGAGTGGGTTGCTAGGAGACCAAGTGGGCGGAGCTTAGCCTTCTAACTGGCAGCAATTGGATAAAAACAATTATTTCTCTCCCTCTAATTAGGACTTTATTTTTCTTTTCTTTTTGTTGTCGGAACCTAGGGGCAAGGATGGTGGGTTGTGTTGCTAAATTTCTAGGTTCTGGGGCTTGTACTTTTGTTGTTTAGTGGGAGGAACGGACACCATTACTCCTTTATATATATAGATTTCTGAGCAGATACCATATGTCCATTACATTATGTGGAATGCTGCTCTTGGATTAACAAAATCCTTCAAACTTCATTCTTTTATTTTATACATATAAATCAAAGCAAGGACAAATGAAAAAGTTTTCATACGTAATTATAGAAACCACCTCACTTCTCCATCCCCCAAAAAGTTACAATGACATTATTCAAAAATTTCATCTAGACCAAATTTGTTTAATGAGAAGATTAATTGACTAAAGTCATAATGAGAACAAATACTGAAATGTGAAGATGTGAGTTCAGATCATACTTGCTTTGTCCGTTTGATATGTCTACTGTTTTGGATCTGATGGGTTATGGTAACAGATAATAAAAGGGGAAATCTTAAACACAGCCTTCTGTTCAAAAAGTGGTTTCTTTTTATTAAGCTTTCTCATATCATCTTCATTATCTCAAAAGTCATCTATATTAATGGTTTAGAAACATGCAAAGTTATTTAAATGTAATTATTAATGCTTCAATCTCTTAAATCTCAAGTGATCAATCAAAGATTATTTAAACAAAAGATAGCCCTTACATTTATATTTGGAAGCTACTCTATATTCATTAGAAGTATCTTTTAAGATAAAACCGTAGTCATTAGGTTTGAATAATTATTCTTTTTTTGAGCAATCCAAAACACAAAGGTCACAATCAGAACAGCCTCTGGAGTCCTATACACACTTCGACACTTCATTCTCTTTAATATGATGGACTCTTCAAGGTGCCATCATGACTTTCCCAGCCTACACACCAGTTCTGCTTTTCAAGAAGCAATGTAATGAAAAGAGGGGTAGTAGATTGAACTGAAGGCCTATTGACCGCAGTGGAATATACTTTAAGTTATGTAATCATTCTGTATACCAAACAGCATGTTTTCAACCTGAAGCTTGCTTCTGATTTATTTGCCTTAGGTCATATTTTGGGAGGGCTTTAATTGTGTATTTTTGCACACCAGGAACACCCAAGATGAACTAGATGGCCCCTTTAAATTATCATTCTATAACTGATCTCATAAAATAACAGAAGTATATGTATCAAAAACAAAAAGCTTTAAAGTGTTTATAATTAACCTTTAATTGCAGATATGCTCAGTCATTTCAGCATCATCGTGGCTGTACAGGTTGGGGATCCCTTATCCAAAATGCTTGAGACCACAAATGTTCCATGTTCAGGTTTTCTTTTTCAAAATTTGCTCTACCTGGATTATACATAATAAGATGATTAATCAGATACCTTTGAGGAGGCAGCTACAGAGATCCTGCTCTTGCATATCTCAGATCCTCAGTGTAGAAGGGGCCTAATACTCCCAGAATTCCAGTCACTATGCATGATCAAATGACCATGATTTGGAAAGGTTAGCTCACCAAAAATTAATTTTTTGAAACTCTGGTTTCCCTCAAACCTCTCTAACAGAACCTACATTTCTGTCTCAAGAGGAGACTTTATGAAGAGTTTCCTCTTCAGTTATAAATTGCCGATATATAGTTCTGTTCAGATGGCAGAAAAGAACAAAACAGAACACCAACATTCCCTGCAGCTGATATAGTTACTTCTGACAATTCTCTTCTGTACACAGTACTTCCTTCGGCATTTGCACTGTGGACAGCTGAATTATTTATTCAAAAATCACTCCTTGCGGTACCTTTGCCAGCGGCTATTTACTCTGCGCAAAGGGTCAGGGCTTCAAATGTCACACCTTTGCTCACTGGTGGATTGCCCTCATATTTAATATACACAGTGGAAATATTTGGCCATGTGTACAACTCTTGATGACAGTGTAATTTTTAACATCTGACTTTTGGTTGCTGTTCCAATAACACTTAAAACACAGAGATCCTTTGGCATAGCATGTCCAATTTCATTTGCTCATTAATCCCTTGTGAACTTTTCTCTTTTGCTTTACAACATTTTGGACTACTCTGTTTGGACTCAACTGTTTCCATACAGAGTTCTGTTCAAGATTTTAAAGTTAGCATCTAACATTTGGAATCTGAAATGAAACCCTTGGGCTATCCAGACTGTCTTTTATGCTTTGCTTTCCCCATTTTTTAGGTATATGTTAGTTTTTCATTCCGCTTCATACAATTTAATTCTGCATTCCCTCTCCAGACTGCTGTAGACCATCTGAGCAAAAGATTCAGCTTCGGCAAAGTATGACAGTATGCAATCCATGATAGCATTGGTTGCTCCTTAGGTTTTAATATGTGGATGAACCAATTCATGGTTCCGTTTGCTGATCCTCCTTCCCCTAACCCAGGGGTGTCTAATTCATTGTCATCAAGGGCCACATCATCCTTCAAAGGGCTGTTGAATCCTTGGACAGAGAACCCATGGTGGGTAAGTTTAATTTGTTACATAGTGGTTGGTACGTTTTAGCAATTTGGGTTCCCTGGTGTCATTGAATGACAACTCCCATCACTTTTGATTATCCGCCATGAGGACTGGATATGATGGGGATTGCAAACTAATAGCACTTGTGGTTTTCAAGTTAAGCAACATTTTAAAGTCATCCCCACAAGCCTTGTACCTAAATTCAAATCCCACTATTCTGACTAGATGCAACAAGCTGCAGCCTTCAAGATGTTACCGTATCACAGCTCCCATCAGCTCTAGTCATGATGTCTATTTACAAGGGTTGGATAAAAAGTAATGCCTCCACCTTCGTTACTTGGGTTTGGATGGGAATATTTTAATAAATCAAATGCAGAAATAATCCTTAGAATGTGCTCTTTAACTACCACTATTCACTTTTCCACATAATCACCAGACAATTGGATACATTTCTGCCAACAATGAACAAGTTTTCTGAAGCCGTCACGGAAGAAGTCGACACTCTGTTTCCGCAACCAGCATCTCACAGTACCCATCCGGCACAGATCTTCCGATAGCCAAGCAAAGCAATAATGTGACCCACACGTTCTTGTGAAATGCCAATTATGCTTGAAATTTCTCTCTGAGTGATATGACGATTATACTGAACCAATCTGTCAACCTTTTGCTTGTGAAACTCAGTGGTTGCTGTCACAGGATGCCCCACTCTTTGTACACAAGTCAGATATTCCCACCTCAACATCTTTAAACTGACTCGCCCAACAATGCACAGTACTCACATCAACACAATCACCATAAACAGCTTGCATTCTCTGATGAATCTCCTTTGGGGTGACACCTTCTGCTGTCAAGAATTCAGTGACTGCACATTGCTTAAGTCGCATTGACCAACAGTCTACGCAGGGTTCCATACTTCGCACTTTAACAACACAACCATTCGATACTAAGGCTTCCTGCCAAATGGAACTGTAGAGGAGAGTCTACTGAACAAGCCAGTACCTGCCGCATACCAGTACTGCCATCTGTTGAGGAGTTACGAAGGTGGAGGCATTACTTTTCATTCAACCTCGTATTTATCATGTCAGAAGCAAATTGAGAATGCAGCTATAATGTATTTTTAAAAACCACAAAGTTAAAAACTTGGCATTATACTAAATGTCCTTTGACCTGAAGCTGGCCACTTGGAGTACCTCTGGTGTCGCTGTGAGAAGGTCCTCCATTGTTCATGTGGCAGAGCTCAGACCACATTGTAGTAAGTGGTCTGTGGTTTGCTCTTCTACACTCGCATGTCATGGTCTCCACTTGGATGACGAAGGCCACCCTACTGGGATCTGCACGCATCATCCGAAAATACATCACACAGTCCTAGACACTTGGGAAGTGTTCGACTTGTGATTTTGTGATACGAAATCCAGCATATCTATCTTGTTTGCTGTGTCATAATAAAATAATAATAATAATAATAATAATAATAATAATAATAATAATAACAACAACAACAACAACAACAACAACAACAACAACAACCTCCTAGCCTGGACATTCTGCTTTTGACATAGTTACAACACACTGATACTGCTTGACCACATGTGTCCCAGTGTTCATCTGTCAAATTTTGGAGGGTATGAATTAACAATTGATGGGTTATCATAGTCTATGTCTATGGTGGAAAGCTTTATCAAGCAGAAGGCTGAACTCAGGCTAGATCTATACTAGTCCTATATCCCAGGATCTGATCACAGATTATCTGCTTTGAACTGGATTATATGAATCTACATGCCAGGTTTTTGGGAATCTATGAGCGGTTAGATTAAAAAAAATAACCCTCTTTCAGGGGTGATCCCTCAAAAATACAGCAGAGTGGCAGAAGCACACTTCATAAACAGCAGAAATTTACGTGTGGTGAGGTTGGAGAAGCCTTTGTTCTTTAGGATGGCAAAGGATTGCAAAGTATCCTTGAAAGTTAAAAGGGCATTTATTGAGGTAAAGAGAAATCCATTGTGGATAGAAAAGGTCTTGGAGCTAACTAGCTCTCTAAGCTAGCATCTAAGGATGGTAAGAAGGTGAAAAACAACAAAAATATCTAAATAGCTACATTTTGCCTGGAGAGTGGGCAAAATGTGTCCTTCTTAGAGTGAAGACAAAGGAGGAAGAGATATGGCTACTGAATGCATGGTCCGAGCCTTTGGGGCAATAAACATTCCAATCTAGATAGAGGAAGTTACCTCATCCCTGAAGGATCACATTGCTAAAACGACAAGGTGAGGGGAATGGATATAAACAGGAAAGCAACAGAGGGAAATCAGCAAAGGCCTATCTAGGCATGCATGGAATATCGAGAGAGGTTTCCCTCTTTCTATCCTATCCACTACATAGCTAATAGATGAGACTTGTGTATTCCAGGATGATATCCAACACAGGTAATCTGAGATAAGCAGATAATCTGGGATCAGATCCTGGGATATAGGGCAGTGAAGATCCAACCCAAGAATACAAGATTCAATTCCAACACCAGAGGTTCTCTGCCCCAATACTGTATATATTATACTGTCGGGAATCGTGGTAGAGATAATCAATATATGGGAGAGGACATGGCTGACCAAGGAAACCTATAATTAATGATGTTACTTTTTCATGATGTCAACACAAATTAAACTTAAGGAGCCAAAGGGGGGAAATGCTTCTCCATATTTAGTTCTTGAACTGGTCTTGAGTGAAGGGGAGGATCACCAATAAAGATCAAAGTTTGCAACTTCAGGTCTGTTTGCAAGAGGATTGTTAGGTTGGGAGAAAATCAGGAATCAAAATGCTAGATTGAATTCCCTCTTTGCTCACATGTAAATACTTTTTTAAAAATACCCTTTAATTTCATTATCTGGTTGGAGTCACCTACAGACCCACCACCAAAACCCTACACTTGGAAGGCAATCCTATTCGGCCCCAAGTGATAGCCTATGATGAATCCCAGAATAGATTTACTCTACTTAATGGACAAGAATAAACAGAGTTGTGTTCTCCAGTACATTTGTACTTTGGAAATTTTATTTTCTTTGGACTGTAATTCCTAGAAATCCCTAGTTAGCCATTCAGAGAGCTTTAGTCCCGACAAGTACTTTTTCCATACCCTGATGCATGCAAGCACTGTTGTCTCCCATTCAAATAATTTCACTTGGATCACCATTGCTAATTTTTGTGCTTCTCTGATTCTGCTTTATACTGCTGGAAGGTTTGAGGCGCCAGTGATCATATCCTTAGGCTTCATCTACTTAGCCATATAAAATCCAGATTATCTGCTTTGAATGGGTTATATGGCAGTGTAGACTCATATAATCAAGTTCAAAGCAGATAATGTGGATTACAGTAGAGTCTCGCTTATCCAACGTAAACGGGCCAGCAGAACGTTGGATAAGCGAATATGTTGGATAATAAGGAGGGATTAAGAAAATGCCTATTAAACATCAAAATAGGTTATGATTTTACAAATTAAGCACCAAAACATCATGTTATACAACAAATTTGACAGAAAAAGTAGTTCAATGAGCAGTAATGTTATGTTGTAATTACTGTATTTACAAAATTAGCACCAAAATATCACGTTATATTGAAAACATTGACTACAAAAATGCATTGGATAATCCAGAACGTTGGATAAGTGAGTGTTGGATAAGTGAGACTCTACGTGTATCTGCTTTGATGATTATATGGCAGTGTAGATCCAGCCTGGTGGCCCTTCCAGACAGGCCCTATATCCCAGGATCTGATCCCAGGTTTTCTGCATTAAACTGGATTATATGAGTCCCCACTGCCAGATAATCTGGGATAAGCAAAAAAAACCTGGGATCCGATCCTGGGATATAGGGCCTGTCTAGAAGGCCCCTGAGTCAAAACCATATAATCCAGATTATCAAAGCTCTGTGGATAGTGAAAAAAGGGAAACACTGGAAAACATTTGAGAGAAACTAGAGAGGCCATAGGGAGCCATTTCCTGGTGTTTTCAATGCTCTGTATCACGTACAGCGAAAGGATTTTTATACTGCTATTTTAGCCCAGGAGCAACAATAGTTTACAAAAGCCTACTGTGGACAGAGGATGGAGTTGAGCAGCTCCGAAGTGACACAATATAAACTTCGCCACATGAAATACTGGAAGTTGATGTAAACAGCTTTTAATAGCATTGAATGTTTGTTCACTTTGTTTAGCCCATCTGGATGTTCCATTGTGCTCGGTTCAACACTGACTGCGCCGGGTGACAGTTGATGTATGTTAAGTACAAGAAAAGTGCCGCAGCCCATTTGAGGGACCCTCAAGAGAACGTTTACTGTTTTGTGAAATATTCCGTCAGCCGGCTACGGCATCGCCTGCATCCTTAATGGCTCCCTGCCAAAGTCCTCTGGCTTACTTCTGTTTTCCCTCCCTCTTTTTTTCTTTAATAATCATAGGTGAGGTTAAGGGGGGGGGGCTAAGCAAACTTCTTAGCATCTCAAAAAGTATCAGCTGATGGGAGTGATTTTCAGTCAAAGAATAAAGGCAGTCACTTACATACTTTGAAAGAACAGTGTGGCTCATTTGGCAAGGAACTGGCCCAACAAATCAAGCTGCCAGAAAGCAACAAATGAACAATTTAGTCATAAATAAGGCAATGTTGCCATACTGGAAATATAGGGGAAATTAATATTTTGAATCCTGTAGACTTTTGCATCTGGCTAAAACAATACACTGCACTGCAATATCATTGTATGTTACACAGTCCCAATAGCCCTGGTCAACAATTAAGTTTTCCGCTTTTAAAAAGGAAGCAGGTGGACCAAGGACTTCATGCCAATCTCCACAAAGGTACTAACAGTAAGCTGCTAATGTGCCTCCTCCTTGCATTACTCTCCTCCTTAGAGGTTTCAAACTGATTTGATTCAGGGGCTTTCAGTTGCTGAATGTGTGCTGTACTTTGTGCACACTTTGGAAATCTGCAAATTGTGTAACATTCCATGATCCATGTACAAGAATCATGATAGAAAGAAATTATTGGCCCACTATTTGGGTGATTTTGCTCATGATACAATTCACTATCAGAGCCGGCCCTAGGTATTTTTCAAGTGTAGGCGAACAGAATTTTGGCGCCCCCCCCCAAACCAATCACTGAAAAATAAAAGCGTTGGATAAGCAAAAATGTTGGATAATAAGGAAGGATAAAGGAAAAGCCTATTAAACATCAAATTACATTATGATTTTACAAATTAAGCACCAAAACATTATGTTTTACAACAAATCAACAGAAAAAGCAGTTCAATACATGGTAATGTTATGTAGGAATTACTATATTTGCGAATTTAGCACTAAACATTGAACAGGGATATAGGGCAGTGTGGACTTAGATAACCCAGATAGCCCTCAGTATTAAAAAAAAACTCTAAAATCAGGACAATAAAAAAAGAACAACACTCTGAAAACAGAAGAAATCCAGACAGTAAACAATCAGGGACAGCTAACTCCTCCCAAAAAAAGATTCTCCCAGGCAAGAAGAAGCCAGGCCTTGAAGCCATAGGGCCATTAAATGCTAATCAAGGTGATTAATTACAACATTCACACCTGCTTCAAAGAAAAGTTCTTTCTCCCACCCTGGACCTTCTACAGATATATAAACCCCACATACCTAGCTTCCAAGTTCCCGCAGACCTCACAATCTCTGAAGGCCCCAAAGGTGGGCTCGCGTGGTGCGAAGGTGGGTCCACGCCGGCTGGAAGGCCCAGCGCGGGCACCGGGAGGCCCAGCGTGGCGGCCGGAAGGCTCGAAAGAGAAGGAGGCGGAGAGTGGTGCCCTCCTCCCAGGACGATGGCGCCCCTGGGACGATGGCGCCACAGGCAAGTGCCTAGTTTGCCTTATGGTTGGACCGCCTCTGTTCACTATTATATGAGCCAAATAGTGGAACGTGACTAACTAAGGCCCCAACTACACTGCTATATAAAATCCAGATTATCTGCTTTGAATTGGTTTATATGGCAGGGTAGACTCATATAATAATAATAATAATAATAATAATAATAATAATAATAATAATAATAATACTTTATTTATACCCCGCCACCCTCTCCCCAAGGGGACTCGGGGCGGCTTACATGGAGCAAAGCCCAGACAGCATAATCAGATAAAAACAACATACATACAATTCACAATATAACAAGATAAAAACAAAATACAATATAAAAGAAGGTAATAGTTGATAATATCAGTCAACCACCAAATACAATTCTGTCGTCTACATAGGTGAAGGAACTGAAATACAATGATGAGATAAAATGCATAGATAATAAAATAGAGACCTAATAAATACCGGATAATATCGTATGGGGTTATTTATTTACAGCATTTATATTCCGCCCTTCTCCCCTCGAAGGGGACTCAGGGCGGATCACATTACACATATAGGCAAACATTCAATGCCTTTTAACATAGAACAAAGACAAGACAAACATAGGCTCCGAGTGGGCCTCAAACTCATGACCTCCTGGTCAGAGTGATTCATTGCAGCTGGTTGCAGCTGGCTTGCTCTCCAGCCTGCGCCCCACCCCGGAGCCTATCTAATGCTTGTCTCACCATAAGCCAACCGAAACATCCAAGTCTTTAGTTGTTTCCTGAAGGAAGATAGCGAGGGAGCTAACCTAATCTCCTGGGAAGGGAGTTCCAGAGTCACGGGGCCACAGCCGAGAAGGCCCTCTCTCTCGTCCCCATCAGACGTAGTTGTGAGGAGGGTGAAAGCGAGAGGAGGGACTCCCGGGAAGATCTCAGAGATCGAGTCCAGTTCATATCAGATAATCTAGATGGTACTGTTCCGTTATCCAGGCAGAGGCCACAAGGGGGTGCTAGAGAGATAATTATAGTCAATTTGTAGGAGGGGTTGAAGGAGGAAAACAATTCCCCCTTTTTGCTGGTTATCCCCCTCCCCCACTTCCCATGACATAAACGAGGGACATGGTTGGAGGGAATAACAGGAAAACGGGGAAAATCCACCCTCCACTCCTGTAAAATAAACTATCCTTCTCTCTCTAGTGCCTCCTTGTGGCCTCTGCCCAGGTAATGGAACAGTGCCACTTGGACTATCTGCTGTGATGATCTGGATTATATGACAGTGTAGATCCAGCCTAAAAACATTTTAATCATTCTTTGGCCTGCAACTCCAAGAAATCCCAGCCAGTTTTCCAGCTGTTAGGATTTCAGGGAGTTGAAGGCCAAAACATCTGGGTACCCACAGGTTGAGAACCACTAGTGTAAGGGACACCATTTACTATTCAATTATGTATTCTGGGATTTAAGCATCCACGGATTGTGTCATCCATGGTGAGTCCTTGAAGCAAACGCCAGTGGATATCCAAGTCCCTATTCATTTGAACATAGATCTAAATAAAGTGACAAAGCTTTTATTTTGTGTGGGATAGGGGTCTTGGGTGTGTGTATGCTCTGTCGTGTGTAATACGTCATGTGTTGTTTGAATGTTATGGTGAACTTTTATATTTAATTTTTTTTAATGAGTAAAAAGCTTAGACTCAAAATAGTGGATAACATGTAGAAATAGCAAGTCTATATGTTTTAAGTTAAGTTACTGATAATAATATGTACTCAATGTCAGAATTAACCGGTTGATTGACTAATGTAGATATGCATGTATACAGTGTTCCCTCACTTATCTCAAGGGTTAGGTTCCAGGACCACCTGCAATAAGTGAAAATCTGCAAAGTAGGGATGATCTATATTTATACATTATTTTACACACTATTTTGAGTCTTTATCAACCAATTGTGTATTGATATATCGACTCTTTCTCCTCCCGTTGCCACTTGGGCTCCTTGTCTCTCCCTTTGGCTTCTCCTTCCTCCCTTCCTTAGGGTGTAAATTGTAATTTTTTATGATTTATAATATTATATTAGAGTTTATTGAAAAACCGCAAAACAGCAAATCCGCAAAAAGCAAACCGCGAATAATCAAAATTATTGTTACCTGACTATATCTGCTATGATTTGTTGTTCTGTTATGTACCATAACTATAATAAACTGTTTACTCAAAAAAAAAAAAGATAATGACAATTTGATTACCAGCCTAAAAGAAATCTATTTTCAGTCTTTATATGGACAATTCAGATAAAGGAATGTGAGCACATCCCTACTTCTATTTCAAGGTGGAATTATCCTCATCCAATAACACTGAGACAAATATTCCACTATAATTCTCCAGTTTGTGTAAGGGTTGCTTATAGTATACATTAGTGCAAGGCAGTTCCAATATCGCTGGCACAGCAAGCACATCACACAGGATCATTGTTACCGCTGACAATCAAATTAATGGAAGCTGAAGCTTCCCATTTACTTACAAGACAGGTATTTTGTGAGCAGATGTTCTACACATCTCCATGCTTGACACTCTTCTCGTCATTCTTTTTCCCCTCTTATCTTCTTTTCACATGTCATCTTGGGGACAAAGTTGTGAGAGTATAGTTCTAATTCAACAAAAGTTGGCAATCGCAATGTTTTAATTTCAATCCTGACATCATGTTGTGTTTCTAATACTCGATCCTATCTGAAAAAACATTGAGCATGAATTAATTGTGATATAACCTTATCCTCAGAATAATTCCATGCATAATATGAGTGGGGAGGGGGAAAGAGAGATGCTATAGATAGATTAGATAGATAGATGATAGATAGATAGATAGATAGATAGATAGATAGATAGATAGATAGATAGATAGATAGATAGATAGATGATATTTATTTATTTCCCACATTTGTACCCCGCCCTTCTCACCCCAAAGGGAACTCGGGCAGCCTTAGAACAGGCAGTGATTCAATGCCATACACATATAAATTCATAAAATAAACAAATACAATTAAAATCCCAGCAATTAAAACATCACTTAAAATTACGCAATCCTAATCATAATCCCAGGTTCAAATCCCAGGAGCAGAATGAGCGCCTGCTATTAGCCCCAGCTCCTGCCAACCTAGCAGTTCGAAAACATGCAAATGTGAGTAGATAAATAGGTACCGCTCCGGCTGGAAGGTAACAGCACTCCATGCAGTCATGCCGGCCACATGACCTTGGAGGTGTCTACGGACAACGCCGGCTCTTCGGCTTAGAAATGGAGATGAGCACCAACCCCCAGAGTCGGTCACGACTAGACTTAACGTCAGGGGAAAACCTTTACCTTTACTAATCATAATCCTGGGGGCCCCGGTGGCACAGTGTGTTAAAGCCCTGATCTGCTGAACTTGCAGACCAAAGAATCGCAGATTCAAATCCGAGGAGCGGAGTGAGTGCCCGCTGTTAGCTCCAGCTTCTGCCAACCTAGCAGTTCGAAAACATTCAAATGTGAGTAGATCAATAGGTACCGCTCCTGCAAGAAGGTAACGGCGCTCCATGCAGTCATGCCAGCCACATGACCTTGGAAGTGTCTAAGGACAATGCTGGCTCTTCGGCTTAGAAATGGAGTTGAGCACTATCCCCCAGAGCCGGATACGACTGGACTTAATGTCAGGGGAAACCTTTACCTTTACTAATCATAATCCAAAACCATTCCATTTGTCAATCACATTAAATTGTAATCATTTATTGCACTGCTCCCATTTCTGGTTGAAGGCTTGGTCCCAAAGCCACATCTTAATTTTTTTTTCCTGAAAGTCAGGAGAGAGAGGGCTCATCTGATTTCATTGGGGAGGGAGTTCCACAGATGAGGGGCCACTACTGGAAACGCCCTGTCTCTCGTCCCCATCAGTTGTACTTGTGAGGAGTTGGGACCGAGAGCAGGACTTCCCCCAACGATCTTAACCTCCAAGGGAGATACATTTGGACAGGTAAGCTGAGCCGGAACCGTTTAAGGCTTTATAGGCTAAAGCCCAGGAGCCTCCAGTGGCCTAGGGGATAAAAGCCTCGTGACTTGAAGGTTGGGTTGCTGACCTGAAGGCTGCCAGGTTCGAATCCCACCCGGGGAGAGTGCAGATGTGCTCCCTCTATCAGCTCCAGCTCCATGCGGGGACATGAGAGAAGCCTCCCACAAGGATGGTAAAACATCAAAACATCCAGGCGTCCCCTGGGCAACGTCCTTGCAGACGGCCAATTCTCTCACTCCAGAAGCAACTCCAGTTGCTCCTGACATGAAAAAAAAGAAGATGAAAAAGGCTAAAGCCAGCACTTTGAATTGTGCTTGGTAGCAGACTGGAAGCCTGATAGAAAGATTAGATAGATAGATAGATAGATAGATAGATAGATAGATAGATAGATAGATAGATAGATAGATAGATAGAGATAGATGATAGATAGATAATATTTTTACAAATTCGTGGTGTGCATGTGACCAAAACCATAAGGATTTTCAAAAGTCTTTGAAATGTATATATGTACACACATACATATATGGTGGCTATAATTATGATCTACAGTAAAGTGGGTTTTTTTTAAAAAAAAATCCATCATCACAACGTATCTGATAATTAAAATGCCCTCCTTAATTGGAATAATTCAAAGGCAAGCCACATCTCTTATCTTTCATTAGACAGCTACCAAAACAGGTAGTTAAGCAATTGAAAAATAGAGGAAACTATATATATATATATATATATATATATATATATATATATATATATATATAGCTTGAAAGACAAGCATATATATTTAGAGGAGGTGAAGCCACAAACCCTGTAATGTCTATATACATACAGTAGAGTCTCACTTATCCAAGCCTCGCTTATCCAAATTTCTGGATTATCCAAGCCATTTTTGTAGTCAATATTTTCAATATATCATGATATTTTGGTGCTAAATTTGTAAATACAGTAACGTTATGGTGTATTGATCTGCTTTTTCTGTTGATTTGTTGTAAACATGACATTTTGGTCGTTAATTTGTAAAATCATAATGTAATTCGATGTTTTATAGGCTTTTCCTTAATCCCTCCTTATTATCCAACATTTTTGCTTATCCAATGTTCTGCCGGCCTGTTTATGTTGGATAAGTGAGACTCTACTGTATATATGTACACACACACATACATATATGGTGGCTATAATTATAATTTACAGTAAGGTGTTTGTTTGTTTTTTTCAAAAATCCATCATCACAACATATCTGATAATTAAAATGCCCTCCTTAATTGGAATAATTCAAAGGCGAGCCACATCTCTTATCTTTTATTAGACAGCTACCAAAACAGGGAGTTAAGCAATTGAAAAATAAAGGAAAAAATAAAGGAAACCTATGAGATAGATAGATAGATAGATAGATAGATAGATAGATAGATAGATAGATAGATAGATAGATAGATAGATAGATAGATGATAGATAGATGATAGATAGATGATAGATAGATAGACAGATGATAGATAGATAGATAGATAGATAGATAGATAGATAGATAGATAGATAGATGATAGACAGATGATAGATAGATAGATAGATAGATAGATAGATAGATAGATAGATAGATAGATAGATAGATAGATAGATAGACAGACAGATAGACAGACAGATAGATAGACAGATAGAGAGGCATAGCATTTTAACATTACAGGGTTTATGGCTTCATCTTCCCTAAGTTTATATGCATGTTAGTCTCTTGTCTTTCAAGCATACTAGTAGGTTTCATATTTCAAAAAAAAAAAACAGATAAAGGGGACCAGACTTTTGAAAAAAAATATTATCAAAGAGAAATTGTATTATTCAGTGACATGGAAGTTCCCCAACAGCTGAGAGATGTCAGTACTGTAAAACTGAATGCCACCTAGTTGGTTATGGGGTGGTGGTGGTGGTTGTTTTTTAAGTGAAGATGCTAATTCTGCTGATGAAGATATTGTTTTCCCCCTCTTGTGCCCTATTCATTATGCAAGGCTGCAGAATATGAAGTGTGGTGCGTGATCCGGGCAATCTAATGATCTCCCACACCTGCTCATCTGGTACAATTTTAATTAACACTCCAAGGAGGTTTGTCAAGAGTAATCAAAAACATTGTCGCTTATAAAGCTGTGGCAAGAAATCAATAGTTTTCATCAGAAAAAAGGTAAGGTCTGGCATAACTGAACCATTTAATTGCTTCATTCCAATAAACAACAATACCAACCCCCCAAAAATATATATAAGAGCCTGCACATTTTAACGACTTGATTCTGGAGATCAATATAGAACCGCATATTGCATTAAACAGCAACATGTGGTGGAGACGTTTGCAGTCATTTCCATTCAGAAGGCTGCATTCCTCTTTTTTATTTTCATCCCGGATGGCAATGGGCTGCTGAGCCCATGCAGTGCTATGATTTATATCAAATGAGTGACCTCTAGGGCTGTAAGACTCGAACGGGTGACTAGTTCTCAATGGTAAGCTACTGGCACTTGACAAAGTGCTTGAAGCAGAATGAATTTACTTCTCTTTTCCTCAATCATCAACAGGCTCTGCCCTGACCCCCATACTGACTCCTATAACAAGATCCCCTGTCTGGGACTGCGAAATTTACTGTCATGTCTACTTCTCATTGAGCTCAAGTGAGTACTTCTGTCACCTTCAGTGAACTGAGTCTGTAAAAGATTTAACTAAACACCAGTCGCACTTTTAAAAACTAAGTAAGTACATCTCATATAACAAAGATATCCTTTGAGCACAACACTTCTTAAAAGCCATTTTGCAGCTACCGGCTTTTGGGCTGATTATTAGAGCTTTGATCTAGTTTCATTGTTTTCCGTCGCAAACATCTCGCATGGCCATTGTTTACTCTTGAGTAAATGTCCTGAAAGAAATGAGGCAGCTTCCGAATTAGTGAATGCAATCTAAATTCTCAGCATGTCTAATACGTTGCAACAATGAAATACAAATTTCTTAGAATGAAATCAATATGCAGGACTTCACTTAAAAGATATTATTTGTGAAAAAATATATTAGTACATCATTGCTTTTAAAATACACCTAGGTCTAACCATGGGGTGCAAATTTCACACTGAAAATCTTATCTATTCCTTTAAAAATGCCATGTGTTCATCTGAAACTTAAGAAAATTAATCTCAAACTGCTGATTTAAGACAGCAAGACTATTCCAGACATCAGTAATTTGAAGGCAGTTTCTTCTCTTTTTTATGCATAAATTTTTATTAATAGTAAATTTAAAAATAAAAATAAAAAAATAAAAAATACATGGAAAGTAGGAGAACAATGTGGGTGGAGAGAAAGAAAGAAAGAAAAATGAAGAAAAAAAGGGAGAAAATGAGAGAAAGAACAAGGAGGAAAAAAAGAGTGTGTGGGAGGGGTTGACTTCCATCTATTCCTTGGTGTTTGTATTGTGACTTTCTGTATTTTAGTATTTTATAGTCCAAACTTAACTATATTTTAATAAACAACATAATCAGTTGTAGAATATTTTGTAATGAATTAGCCAACTAATTTTGGTATGACACACAAATCCTTAAATTTGTGTGTAATAAAATGTAATTTAAATATTTAAATGCAATTTAAATATTTAAAAAGTAATCAAGGTTGCTGTTTAAATAGTTTGGGTCGCTTCCTTGAAATTAAATTAGAATTTATGCTTACAGTAGTAAAAATAAAATATGAGAGTATGTTTTAAAATACATTTGGCACAGTGCATAGTCATACTGTGTACACGCCGTGTGCCAGGCAGAATCAGTGAGACATATACACAGACACAGCGATTTTCTCTTCAGGACCATTGAATTAACATTAGCAATAGCTCTGAAAATGTTAGTTATCTATTTCCTCTCCACTTCAACAAGTAAGAGGCGACAGTACATAAAAGCTAGCCATAGATGTAAAATCCCGATATGTGTGTTTGACCTACCACAAATACAGTGTGTGTTAGTTAATCATTTTAACTAGGCTGTTTAAAGTCATAAAAATTAAAATTTCAAGACCCCCCTACATCAACAATAAGGCAATTAAACGAGTGACATTTGATGTTTTATTCCAACCTCTCAGGAAAGCCTTACACCAAATTTTCACTCCCTCTTTAATTTTCAATTCTTCTACCCTCCCTGCTTCATAGCTCCTAGCTATTGGCTTTTACAATCTGTCCCCAGAGAGCCAGGAGTTATTACCCCTGTCGATGGAAGAGAAAGGGATGTTATTCCCTTGTCACCCACTCCGGCTCCAGCAGATTCCTAGCTCTGATCTATAGCCTTCATTGGAGAAAAGCGTCTGACACGCTGTTAGTTCTCAGCACTGTCAGATCCATCTACCTGTGCTATTGGCATTACTTACTGGAGCTGGAATGACACTCAAGAGTCAGACCAAAGGGTTTCAGAAACAAAACTCCACACAGCACCTCCCAGTTTTTTGGGGTAGTAAGTGGAACGCCGCTGATAGCTCAACACACATGAAATCAGTAGTGGGAGACAGATATGTAGAACACAAAGCAGCAAAACACCATCCGGGTCAAATCCCACGGGAAAGAGGAATACGATTTAATCAGAGAGGTTGTTTTTAATAAATGTATTTCCAATTTCTGTTATGATTCCTCCCAAAACTCAATTTTAAGAAAGAAAAACAATCTAACAAACTCGACTCAGTCTGCTAACATGTTGGTTATTGTTGAAAATTTCATCAACATCCGTATAAGAGTATCATTATCCCTGCTGAGTCTCTTGAGACAACCCCTCCCAAAAGAAACCCACAAATGCATGTTTGCTAACTTTTTGAATATGTACAGGTTAATCTTGACATGCACATGTGAGTGACAGATAACATTCTCCTATATATATATATATATATATATATATATATATATATATATATATACTAGCTGTGCCCGGCCACGCGTTGCTGTGGCGTTGTCTGGTGGTGCTGGTGAGAAATTGTTGAGGTAGTGGTGGTATTGAATGTCTGTTGTATGGTTTTCTTTATGTTTAGTATGCACACTGAAGTGGATTATATGGCAGTGTGGAGTCAAGATAATCCAGTTCAAAGCAGATAATATAAGATTCTAAATGGGTTATATATCTGTGTGGAAGGGCATTGAGTCTACACTGCCATATAATCCAGTTAAAATCTGTGGAAGAGGCCTAAGTGAGGCCTAACTCTGCCTGTCCCCTGGGTGAGTGGGTTGCTAGGAGACCAAGTGGGCGGAGCTTAGCCTTCAAACTGGCAGCAATTGGATAAAAACTATTATTCCTCTCCCTCTAATTAGGACTTTATTTTTCTTTTCTTTTTGTTGTATCAACCTAGAGGCGTGGATGATGGGTTGTGTTGTCAAATTTCGAGGTTGGGGGGCCTGTAGTTTTGTTGTTTTGTCTGCTGCCCTGATGCCATCACTCTTTTATATATATAGATACTAGCTGTGCCCGGCCACGCGTTGCTGTGGCGTTGTCTAGTGGTGTTGGTGAGAAGTTGTTGAGATAGTGGTGGTATTGAATGCGTGTTGTATGGTTGTCTTTATGTTTAATATGCATTTGGTTGTTTGTGTACTGTGAAAGTGGTGAGGATAGAGGAGGTCTATGTCCCTGTGTAGTATTGTATAGTATTTATACGTTGTCCATGTGTTGTGAATGCTTGGATTGTGATGTTTGGTGCTTAATTTGTATAATCATTACGTAATTTGATGTTTAATAGGCTTTTTCTGAATCCCTTCTTATTATCCAACATATTCACTTATCCAACGTTCTGCCGGCCTGTTTATGTTGGATAAGTAAGACTCTACTGTATATTTATAATCTTATATTATCTGTTTAGAACTGGATTATATGAGGCCCCTTCTACACAGCTGGATAAAATGCACACTGAAGTGAATTATCTGGCAGTGTGGACTCAAGAGAATTCAGTTCAAAGCAGATAATATAAGATTATAAATAGGTTTATATAGCTGTGTGAAAGGGCCTTGAGTCTACACTGCCATATAATCCAGTTAAAATCAGATAATCTGTGGAAAAGGCCTAAGTGAGGCCTAACTGTGCCTGTCCCCTGGGCTGAGTAGGTTGCTAGGAGACCAAGTGGGCGGAGCTTAGCCCTCTAACTGGCAGCAATTGGATAAAAACAATTATTCCTGTCCCTCTAATTAGGACTTTATTTTTCTTTTGTTTTTGTTGTATCAACCTAGAGCCGTGGATGATGGGTTGTGTTGTCAAATTTTGAGGTTTGGGGGCCTGTAGTTTTGTTGTTTTGTCCGGTGCCCTGATTCCATCACTCTTTTATATATATAGATATATATATATGTTCAAACCTGCAGAAAATTCAAAGAGATTGTCATCATTCACATTGATATATTGGTTCAGAATTAACTGCAGTATATAATTTGCCTTAATATCACCATAAATTGGAAACCACTTGAAGGCACATACAGTAGAGTCTGACTTATCCAACGTAAACGGGCCGGCAGAACGTTGGATAAGCAAATATGTTGGATAATAAGGAGGGATAAAGGAAAAGCCTATTACACATCAAATTAGGTTATGATTTTACAAATTAAGCACCAAAACATCATGTTATACAACAAATTTGACAGAAAAAATAGTTCAATACGCAGTAATGCTATGTAGTAATTACTGTATTTACAAATTTAGCACCAAAATATCACAATGTATTGAAAACATTGATTACAAAAATGCATTGGATAATCCAGAACTTTGGATAAGTGTGTGTTGGATAAGTGAGACTCTACTGTATTTATGAATTATCAAAACTGCAGAAAATTCAAAGAGATTGTCATCATTCACATTGATATATTGGTTCTGAATTAACTGTAGTATATAATTTGCCTTAATATCATCATAAATTGGAAACCACTTGAAGGCACATAATAACCACAACAGCAACAACGACAAGAACCAAATTCAAACATTAAAATACTTTGCAATGCCTCCTTAACTCTTGCTGCTGAAAATCCAGCACACATTGCAGTCTATGCGGTACTTTTTCAAAGATTATGTACATCCTAATGAACATCTAGATCAGGGGTTCTCAAACTTTTTCAGCTGTGGAGCCCTTTTTGATACAATAATTTCTTGTGGAGCCCCAAGAAAGGTTTATATTATATTATATTATATTATATTGCCACCGGTAATGCAGTGTGTTAAAGCGCTGAGCTGCTGAACTTGCAGACCAAAAGGTCACAGGTTCGAATCCGGGGAGCAGAGTGAGCGCCCGCTGTTAGCTCCAGCTTCTACCAACCTAGCAGTTCGAAAACATGCAAATGTGAGTAGATCAACAGGTGCTGCTCTGGTAACGGCGCTCCATGCAGTCATGCCGGCCACATGACCTTGGAGATGTCTGTGAACAACGCCGGCTCTTCGGCTTAGAAATGGAGATGAGCACCGACCCACAGAGTCGGACACAACTGGACTTAACATCAGGGGAAACCTTTATTTTTTACTTTTACTATTATATTATATTATATTATATTATATTATATTATATTATATTATATTATGTCAGTCATGGACTGGGCCAGTGGTAGATGGATGGAGAGTGTTTGTGTGAAGTAATTCACAAAATGCAAAAAAAGAAAAAAGAAAAGAAAGAAAGAAAGAAAGAAAGAACAATACAACATTTAAAATGAAGAACAGTTTTAAACAACATAAACTTAACACTATTTCAGTGGAAGACCTGTGGGGACATCCAGTCCAACCCCCTTCTGACATGCAGGAAAAATACAATCAAAGCATCCCCTGAGTACTGGAAGGGAAATAGGGTTTTGGAAGCAAAGAAAGTGTGGTGGAGGTCTTGGTGGTGTGACTTGGAGGGATCTGGACAGCAAGGGAGGCCATGGAAAAGGGTCTATGTGCCAGGATGCTGCTGCTGTTATTTCCAGCTGCTCAAAACTTTAATTCCCCTACATTTCTCGGGAGGAGGAAATAAGAGGAGGAGGGAAGCAGCATGGTACCATGGAGCCCGTCACTATCACCCCCAGAGCCCCAAAGGTTTTGCAGAGCACAGTTTGAGAACCCCTGATCTAGAGAAAGAGAGTTCTGTTCATGAACAATTGTCAGATTTTGAAAATGCTTCTATCTGGACAACTCCCAGAATATCCCAGACAGTGAAGTCCCTGAAATTTGTCAGAGCTTAGAAATTTATTTCTGAAAAGTAATCTTCTTTCCATTACAGGAGAGAATGGCATCTTTGGAGGATATAGAGATATTCTGCTGATGGTACAAACTGCAAAAATGTCATTTAAAAAACAGAGGTTGCTGATGGAAGTCCACTTCTGTTTTTGAAAAAGCAACCTTTGGGCAGGTTAAATGGGGCAAGAGGTCCTGTGGTTCTACATAAAAGGTGAATCACTGATCTTGCTAAAGAGAGAGATATAGTGTATCCACCAATTCACTATCTGTGGATTCAACCCAAATGTCCATGCAATGGGGAGCACATCACTTGCCCGCTTTTATGTCTTAGCTTGGCAGAGGCGGGAAGGTAGTGGCACTTGCCACCATCTCTGCTGCTGCCCTATACCATTTCTAATAGGGACTTTAGCATGCATGTTTTTGTATCTGCCAGGGACCCTTTTTTGACAAAAAAAAGTTAGTCCAAGGTACCAAAAACAAAAACAACCTTGGGAGCAGCAATGCTCACCTTTAATTGACCATCCTTGACAATACACATTGCAATGTTAGAAAAATAATTCATTATAGTGTCAGATAAGTATCTTGTTGCCATATTGACTGCTTTTTCATTACTTTAAACAAAATAATTAAATAAATGAATAAATAAGATTAGAAAACGTATTTTTAAGGAATATTCAAAAAGGAAATCAACCAAATAGGAAATACACATTGCAATGTTAGAAAAATAATTCATTATAGTGTCAGATAAGTATCTTGTTGCCATATTGACTGCTTTTTCATTACTTTAAACAAAATAATTAAATAAATGAATAAATAAGATTAGAAAACGTATTTTTAAGGAATATTCAAAAAAGGAAATCAACCAAATAGGAAATGTATTATTTAAAAACATATTAATAATATGGAATAAATATAAAAGTCACCTCATTAAAGAGAATTCCAAAATAATGCCAGTGATAATGGAGAAGAAATTTCCTAAAAACTTTATAAAAAATGTGATGGATAAGGAACTGAAAAGGAAGAAATTAGACAAAATTGGAAGTTGGAGGGAACAAACAAAGGAGAAAAACAACATAAAGGGAATCCTAGGTGACTTAAATATCATGGCTTCATTGGGTCCAACTAGATCAGTGGTTCCAAAATTGGCAAAGCTGGGGGGAAAGAGAACCAACAAAATTTGAAAATATAGTATTAAAAGAACAGACTAAAGAGGGAAATGAATATCCGAAAGGGATAGCCAGTATGATATATAAAATATTAATAGAGATTAAAGGTGGGAGGAAAGGGATATTAACAAGGGAAATATGGGAGGAAGAACTGGGAATAAAAGTAGGAGAAAGAAATTGGGAAAAATTATGGAAAGCAAGGCATCTCAAACATTTATCAATTAGAATAAAAGAAAACTACTACAAGATAGTATGGAAGTGATATGTTGGAGGGGTTGTCAAGAAAGGGGGACATATATTCATATGTGGTGGGCATGCAAATATGTACAGAGTTTTTGGGTAAAGGTTATAGCAGAAATTGAAAGTATCATGAAGAAAAAAATCAATACAAACCCAGCGACTATATTATTATCTATTTATAATACAGATGAATGGAAAGAAAATGAAAAGCATTTGATAACAATGTTGCTAACGGCTGCAAGGTTATTAATAGCAAGAAATTGGAAAGGGGAGGTGGAAATTAAAATAGAAGATTGGTACAAGAAAATTTGTAAATTAGCAATAAATGATAAATTAACATGTAATTTAAATGTTAAAAAAGGCCTAAGGAGGCAAAAAGATTTTGAAAGTATATGGAAGAAATTTATCGAAGAAACATTAAGGAGGGAAATTGGGAATCAACCCCCACCGTAAAGAAATGGACTCCAGTGATGGGGAGCACAACAGGTAGAACACTAGGGGAAGGAAAAGATTTAATTATATGAATTGTAAAGATGTTCTTTTCTTTGTAACAAAATGAATAGTAATGTAATAAAAATTTATAAACAAAATAATTACTCAGGAACTATAAAAATGCCATCACATGTGAAAAATTTCATTCAAAATCTTAAAATGCCCTTGGAAAATAACATTAAAAACTAACAAGAAGGTGCTACATGTGCCGGCAGTGCAACAACATCCTTCCCACTTGGTATGTACTTTTGAAACTTTATTCTACCCCCATCAAGAAGAAAAACAATACGTTATTTGTAATGTGTTAATTGCTAGCTTTGAATGGTGCAGTCTAAAAAAGTCGCTTTGCCATGTTCTGACAAATACAAGGAATGCCTTCCCAATGGTGTGCTTCCAGAAGGAGGGATCCTAGCAATATCAACCCAAAAATACTGTGCAATTATTTCCTTATTAAAGGAGAGGAAAAGCTTGAAAAAAGTAGGGGAAATACAAGCAGGTTAAATTTATGAATGAGGCAGGTTGACTGCACAATAAAAGCTTCACCTGGAAATAAGAGCTGTCTCTGCTTTAAAGCAAAAGCACTACTTTTGAAGCTTCAAATTCAGAATTGCTTACATTATATTATGCCTGACAACCAAGCTGTTCAGATGAGAGTTGTGATCGCTTTCTACTGCATCCCGTTGAAATCAATATTTGTGCCCTCTACAATACTCGGGCACAAATTGTTCATCTTGATTGTTGAACTAAATATATCATCTGTTTAACCAATTAGGAAGGTAGGAAGGACTAGGTAGTATGTAATGCTTCAGAGAAAATATTTCCATGTCAGTATTACAAAGACTTCCCCAACTGTCTTTATAGTTTAAGTATGTACTGACTGAGCACAGAAAACAATAGACATAACATTTAGCAGCATGGAGATCTCACCGTTCATATTTTTGTTTTTAACATGTATGTTTCTTCACCTTTTGGCTGCCTTTGTCCCGGTGGCAAAGTGCACTAAAGCACTGAGCTGGAGACCGAAAGGTCCCAGGTTCAAACCCTGGGAGCGGCGTGAGCACCTGCTGTTAGCTCCAGCTCCTGCCAACCTAGCAGTTCGAAAACATGCCAATGTGAGTAGATCAATAGGTACTGCTCCGGCGGGAAGGTAACAGCGCTCCATGCAGTCATGCCGGCCATATGACCTTGGAGATGTCTACGGACAACGCCGGCTCTTCGGCTTAGAAATGGAGATGAGCACCAACCCCCAGAGTCCAACATGACTGGACTTAACGTCATGGGAAACCTTTACCTTTACCTTTTTGTCCACCCTTACAGGAGACTATGCCCAAATATATTTGTTGTAAGATTTATTTATTTTTTACTTTGGGTATCCTTGCTTATGAGACTTATCAACCATAGTGGGGTTGGGGGAAGATAAAAGTTGCTGAGCATAGCGAGGAGGAGGGAGATAGAAGTCCATTGGATCTGTCTGTGATGTGATGACAATAAAAGACTATTGTGAGTACTTTAACAGCTTGCTAGCTTCTGCTTGAAGATCATTATCTTGTGTTTACCTTACTTGCAGCAGAGGAAAAACATTTTAAACATGCATTTCCAAGCTTATGCCAATGGAAAAGGAAAAACCACCCACAACTTTATAAAAATACAACTTCATAATTATATCTCAGTGGCTTACAAGTGCCCACACTGTGCAGCATGAAGCCACTCCAGCAACTGACTGGAGTCTGTACAGTCCAGCAGTGTCAAGCCTGTTTTCAAGCTGGACCACCACCCTTACCTTTCCTCTGTTGTAACTAAAGGTAAAGGTTTCCCCTGACATTAAGTCCAGTTGTGACCGACGCTGGGGGTTGGTGCTCATCTCCATTTCTAAGCCGAAGAGCCGGCGTTGTCCATAGACACTTCCAAGGTCATGTGGCCGGCATGACTACATGGAGAGCTGTTACCTTCCCGCCGGAGCGGTACCTATTGATCTACTCACATTTGCATGTTTTCGAACTGCTAGGTTGGCAGGAGCTGGGGCTAACAGTGGGCGCTCATTCCACTCCTGGGATTTGAACCTGGGACCTTTTGGTCCACAAGTTCAGCAGCTCAGTGCTTTAACACACTGTGCCACTGTGTAACTAACCTAGCACAAAACTGACAGTGGCTGTCACCTGTAGCATCCACCAATGCTGGTTGGAGATATGAGAGAAAGAAGACAGGGAAATAAGGAATAGCTCCTCACCTCCCCCCCCCCTCAATTTTCAAATATCTCAGTCAATCTGGCCAGCATCAATTGATGTGATGAGCAATGATCACCAGCAATTATATGCCTTGTTGTCACCATGAAGCTAAGGACAACAGCTTCATAGCTATCCCCTGTCCCTGGGCTGCCCGAGCTTAAGGAAGGCTAAGTGGTCATGTGAGCAGCAGCTAATGCTTCAAATAGGAAGTGGACAAACTATTCACACTGCCACAAAGTGTGGACAAGCTTCAAAACTTAGGAAATGCTCCAGAGTATCCCGCAACTTTTTTGAACATCATGTGGCTGCCATGGAGAACATTCATCCCAACCTCAACTCATTTGGTCCATGTAGATGGGCCCTAAGACTCTAAAGATCAGTTTTCAAATCCCGAATTGACTACAAAAAAGCCCACTGGGTGACATCAGACAAGTCACATGTTCTCAACCTAGGAGGAAGGCAAAGGCAAACATCCTCTGAACAAATCCTGTCAAGAAAACCCTACAAAGGTTTCGTCTTAGGGTCAGCAGAGGTCAGAAATGACTTGCACGCTCACAATAAGAAAAACAAACAGAACAAAAAAGCATTCAGGCTACCTGCATTCATGATACCTGCACCTCTAGTGACAGTTCTAAGTGTGGCCCCCAAAGCCCAAATCTGATCCTTCACAAGGACTGGTTTTCCATACTAAAAACTGTTTAAAAAGAAAGTTCTTTCAGTAAAAACAAATAATCTCACTTTGTATGCAAATTAATAAGGAGAGTCTTATAGTAAATCGCAAAGGTCCTTACAGGTAAATGCTGCAAAATTATCTTTTTAATACATGCACACATAACATGATTACAGCTGGAAAGGGAGAGAACGTACAAAGCAAAAGAGGAACACAAATGCGATTAATTCTAAGACAAGTGCAGAAGGCCTTCAGACCTTGGAAATGAACCTAAAGTGCATTCTAAATCCTACGTCCCAACAGAAAACCACTTCGGCGAGGTCATTACATATTCTAAATTGTTCCAATTGATCATTTTATATAATTCTAGAATGATAATAGTTAAACAGTCAGAGTTTACAATGCTCTGAACTGTGGAATTATTATTCATTTACATGCCTCCGTGCCATCCTTCACTTTTCGTCTGCAGCATCTGACTGCAGATCTAAAATACAATGCATTCAAGTGCTAAATTATCAAGTCTGTCCACAATCAGAACATCTCCTTTGTTAGTCCATTAAGATATCTCTATTAGAATAAGAGTTTTCAAAGTTATGCATCTAACCTCCCACAGGGCAGGCAGGAAAGTTGGAATGGAAGAAGATTCAAGGACACTCACCCCAAAAATATTTAATCAAGAGGTGGAAACAAAAGAAAAGAATGCAAGAGCAGTTTGCCAGATACGTAGGAAGAAGTATAATTAATTCTGTACAGTCTAAAAAAGTAAAAGTTGCACAGATGAAATTTCAGAGAGAGCCACAGGTGAGAAAAGGAAGAAAAACTAGGAAAGTATAATGTGGAATCGCTGTCCCATCTAGTGTACGGGGTTTGAGTATTGGACTCTGGAGACCAAGCTTTGACTCTCCATTCTGCCATGGAAACCAGTTGGGTGATCTTCAGCAAATCACACTTTCTCAGCTTCAAAGGAAAGCAAATGCAAGCCCCCACAGAACCTCATTATAAGGTTGCCATAAGTCAGAAATGATAAGATGGTATAGAATAATAATTGTGGGAATAGGGTGGTCCAAAGAAGGAAACATAGTAAAGGAGTACAAGAAGTAAAGATATCAACATATATCATCTTATGACCTCATCACACTTACCTAAATCAGTGTCCTAGGATGCTTCCACCCTGTCTTGGGGGCAGAGCCCCACGCCAGCCATCACACAATGTTGTGTGACTTAGGGTGGACACCCTGCCCCCAACGGAGGTGGAAGTATCATGGTATGCCTCTCCCACAACACAGTAGGCTTCTTGTGTTGTGCTAACTCCAATGGAGCCAGCACAGATCCATTGCAGAATGGTGACACTTTCCCCGTGTGATGGGGAAAGTGTCACCGAAAAGGAGATGTGGGGTGACAGATTCGCCCCGCTGGCCCTATCTTTTCTTGCTGAGAGATGCTTCATCTAGCCTTTGTGATTAGGCCCTTAGATAAGATATTATTAATTTGTTCAGTAGGAAATGTGTGCCCAGGCAATGGCAGAGGATTTGCTGAAAATGAAGAGTTGTAAAGTCCATAGAGCACTCCTCCTCCTCCTCCTCCTCTTCTTCTTCTTCTTCATTCACACAGTCGCCTCCGACGCGTCATGACCTCATGGACCAGTCTACGCCAGAGCTCCCTGTCAACCGTCGCTGATGTAAGTTCCTTCAAGATCAAGTCAGTCACTTCAAGGATACCATCCATCCATCTTGCCCTTGGTCGGCCTCTCTTCCTTTTTCCTTCCATTTTCCCCAGCATCATTCTCTTCTCCAAGCTTTCCTGTCTCCTCATGATGTGGCCAAAATACTTCAACTTTGCCTCCAATATCCTTCGCTCCAGTGAGCAGACGCGCATTATTTCCAGGACTATGGACTGGTTGGATCTTCTTGCGGTTTAAGGCACTCTCAGGATTTTCCTCCAGCACCAAAGTTCAAAGGCATCTATCTTCTTCACTCAGTCTTCCTTATGGTCCAGCTCTCACAACCATAGAGTTTTTTGTGGGTTTTTTTTTCATGTCAGGAGCAACTTCTAGTTGCTTCTGGAGTGAGAGAATTGGCTATCTGCAAGGGTGTTGCCCAGGGGACGCCCAGATGTTTTGATGTTTTACCATCCTTGTGGGAGGCTTCCCTCATGTCCCCGCATGGAGCTGGAGCTGATAGAGGGAGCTCATCCGCGCTCTTCCCGGGTGGGATTCGAACCTGGCAGCCTTCAGTTCAGCAACCCAATCTTCAAGTCACAAGGCTTTTATCCCCTAGGCCACCAGAGGAATAGCACTGCTCTAACTATGCGGACCTTCGTTGCCAGTGTGATGTCCTAAGTGTGTGCACTCCTAAGCATGTCTATTCAAAAGCAAGCTCTATTAAGTTCAATTAAGCTGGTCTTAAGAAAGTGTGTGGACAGGAACTTTAAAATACTGCTAGACTACATGATGGTAAAAACTCGGCAAAATAAATTCACTACCAAAGGAGCCCTGGGCACCACCACATTCATACAGATTTCCTGCACTAGTGGACACAATTTCTACACTTCACAGCTGCCCTTGTAATGCCAAATGTCATATGTTCCCCTCGGTGTTTACATTCTGGAAATTCATTTTGTGTGTGTGTGTGTCAATTGATTTCCCACATTTAGATGCCATATCTTCTGCCCAAAGAGTACATGCAGCAGCATACAAAAATGTAATAAAACTGCAAAAATCTTATTGTGACCATATGCTATTCTTACGTCACATCTCATTTGTGAGTAGAAACACATATAAATACAATTACACTCACCATTACTGCTTATTGGGATATTTGTCTTCCCACCTACAGACCTGGAAGAACAGGGCAACTCACACAAGTTTCAAAGAAAACCCAGTACTTACTGACACCCAGTAAGGCCTGCTTAGGTTGCCTTGGAAAACATGGTTGGAAGGAACAATAATGTGTGTAACAGCAAGCAGTGTTTCAAAAAAAAAATGACTGGTAGATCTCTACTACAGAATGCAATCTCCATATGCATGGACCAGCAGACAGCTATGAGTATTACAGGTTTTTCTACATAGATGAAAAGAATTTGGTTTTGCAGTGCATTTTACTTCAGTGACTACATTAACATCACCCAAATCACATGCATCAGTGGTTCCCAACCTGTGGTCCACAAGAACTAAAATATGGTCCGCAGCCTCACCATTAGTACTACGGATAATAACACAGCCCAACCACAAAACAAATATTTTTTTTCTTCATGTTTTCATTTTTAGGCCTGTTCCTGGGGTTTTTTGGAGTGCTGATTCAGAAAATTGCATTGGATAGGCCATATCAACTCTAGATTATTAAGTATGATTTTCTGTGGGTGAGCAGATAGCAACTACTGGATGGCACATGTTCTGTATCATAAACTAAAGCCGATGTGGTCTTTCCAATGCCATTTTCTGAATCAACACCCCAAATAACCAAACCAAATCTAAAGTTGACCAAAACCAGATTCATAAACCTTTTGGTACTAATGTTAGAAGGTGGTCCTTGGTCAAATTGTTCCTGGTAAAAAAAAAAAAAAAGATTGGGAACCACTGATATACACTGTGTTGAGATTACCATATCCAGTCATGCATTTCCCCAGGTGAACTCACATTACCGTGAGGTGGTCTACATTTCCAATCCTTTGCATTATCTGGTTTGTAAGATATTAATGCAAATACAGTAGAGTCTCACTTATCCAAGCTTCACTTATCCAAGGTTCTGTATTATCCAAGGCAGTCTGCCTTTTAGTAGTCATTGTTTTTGTAGTAAATGTTGCAATGTTGTTTTTTTTGGGAGGGGGTGCTAATACACATACAGTAGAGTCTCACTTATCCAACGTTCTGGATTATCCAACGCATTTTTGTAGTCAATGTTTTCAATACTTCGTGATATTTTGGTGCTACATTCGTAAATACAGTAATTACTACGTAGCATTACAGCGTATTGAACTACTTTTTCTGTCAAATCTGTAGTATAACATGATGTTTTGGTGCTAAAGTTGTAAAATCATAACCTAATTTGATGTTTAATAGGCTTTTTCGTAATCCTTCCTTATTATCCAACATATTCACTTATCCAACGTTCTGCTGGCCCGTTTATGTTGGATAAGTGAGACTCTACTGTATATTGATATGCAAGTTTACACAATACATGCACCTTTAAAAGAAATTAAAATTCAACCCAGGAAAGAACCGCTTCCTGGTAAGAATTATTGCTTCCCACAACCAGTCCCACCCACTATTAACTTCTCCCTCAAACTCCAGCGTAAAGCAATTTTGCATGGAGAGCCAACCACAAGCCAAAATTTCCATTTTTTCTGTAAAACTAAAGGATAAAAGGCAAGGGATTTTTACCAGATTAAAACCCAAAGAACCACATTGCAAGCTAATTATCATAAACATTGTGGGTCAAGGTCACAGTGCCTACAAACTGAGTATGATATTTTTCAAGTTTAGACAAACTCAAAATCTGGCCCTACCGGAAATCATCACATCCTTCTATCTGTACAAATGAGAACAGCATAGTTTTTTGTTTTTTTTACTTTTTGGACTACAATTACCAGAATTGCCTCAAGCAACATAGGCCCTGCTAGAGGATTCTGTGATCAGAAATACAAATGTGTGTGTGGGGGGGGGGGGGGGGGGGAACCATTCACAAACTCTGCTAATGTCATCCAGTGATTATGGATTTTAAGCATCTACCTCTATCTTCTTAAAAAATCAAAATGAGTGTGTATCATAGGTTCGAATGTAGCTCTACAAGTGCATAACGTCATAACTAAAATGAAAGCTCTAGGTAAAAAAAAACCCAAAGAGATCTTGAGTTGTCCACAGCTGGAGATAAATAGCAGTGGGTGGCAACATCCATCATACCTTCTGGTGAACTTCCAAGAACATCCTGCGAACCACAGGGTGCTGGAGTAGATGGACTAGCAAGTCAATTTTTACATCTTTAGCAGTGTACTTTTGTTTTCAGAAGCTGATCCGTTGCATACTGACAGTCCAGCACATCTGGTAAAAAGTTGACAAAGAGAGGAAGTCAGATGCTGGGACTGGCTTGCGTTTTATGGTTCCATAAGGAATCATGCTGTAAAAGTCAATGTGTATTATTAAAAACTAACGGCTTTCAGTAACAATAACAAAAATCTATTTCTGGAGATTGTTTGCAGAAATAAAATGTTTATTCCCCAGGGCAGTATTATAAACAATAAAGATAGGTGGTAATAGTTTCTGAAAAAGAATCTCACATAAACAATTCAAGATGATCAGTAAGGGAATGCCAGATTTGCATTACGTAATTGATCAGTGTCTTATACCTTCCATAGTTGTCATACCACCTTGAAATTTGATGCACACATAGTCCAAAGCATCCAAAAGAAGTACAGTAGAGTCTCGCTTATCCAACATTCTGGATTATCCAATGCATTTTTGTAGTCAATGTTTTCAATACATTGTGATATTTTGGTGCTAAATTCGTAAATACAGTAATTACTACATAGCATTACTGCATATTGAACTACTTTTTCTGTCAAATTTGTTGTATAACATGATATTTTGGTGCTTAATTTGTAAAATCATAACTTAATTTGATGTTTAGTAGGCTTTTCCTTAATCCCTCCTTATTATCCAACATATTTGCTTATCCAACATTCTACCGGCCTGTTTATGTTGGATAAGTGAGACTCTACTGTATCTGATAACAAGTATTTTTTTTCTTTTCAGTATGTCATGCTTTTTAGCAATTGGATATTCAGTTTCCCCATTTTCACACTTAGGAATGACTGTAACCAGAATCTGAGAAACAATTTGTTACAATGGTTTTCAAAGTAATTCACTCTTACATACTAGAAAGTTTCTTGTTAGTGGTTTTGTATTACTTTTTTATTTTTTTAAAAAGTTTATATGCAAAGTTATATTCATTTCATATCACTTTAACTGTCGTGGTTCTATTCTATGAAATCCTAGTTTCGTGATATACCAGTATTTTAAAAAAATTGCTACAAAGGTCTATGTCCGGCCTATAGAAAACTCTAAATCCCTCGCCACACAACAAATCCCAGTGCCATGGAATGCGAATCAAAGTGATGTAAGTACATAGTATCCTTAGGACTGATACAACCATAGAAAGAAAGCTGAGAAACTCCGTCATATTGCTTTTCAAAATGTGCTGTCCACACTTGATGCTTTGTTGTGAGAGAGTTAGAGGCTCCCAAGATGGGCATCGCAGGACGTCCGCCAGAAACTTCGGCATTGATATGCAGATTTTTTCCGTGTCAGGAGCAACCGGAGTGAGAGAATTGGCTATCTGCAAGGACGTTGCCCAGGGGACACCCAGATGTTTTGATGTTTTACCATCCTTGTGGGAGGCTTCTCTCATGTCCCCGCATGGAGCTGGAGCTGATAGAGGGAGCTCATCCATGCTCTCCCCAGGTGGGATTCGAACCTGGCAGCCATCAGGTCAGCAACCCAACCTTCAAGTCACAAGGCTTTTATCCCCTAGGCCACTGGAGGCTCTAATATGCAGATATGTTAATCACTGCAAAAGTTCTGTTCTTACTGTGAAAGTACTTATTCCACCCCAGAATTTTTGTTTTTCTGCCACAAACATCATTAAACAAGTGAAGGACAAAGTTCCTCATGCCAGAACAAAGTTTTTGTCTTCTACTCAAGTGTCACCTTCTTTTTAGGAACTGATCAATCAGAAACAAACATCTAAAACCCAGGAACAAACCCTGATAAAAAAAAATCCTGTGATTTCCGATTACAGGGACATACAGAAATGCAGAGATCCGTATTTTCGGCACAACCGGGATATCCCCACAACTATAAATCTCGTGTTTTTTTGTTGTTTGTAGTGCCTCCTCCCGTGTTTTGAGGGAGTGGCATCAGGCCACCCTCCTATTTGCTGTGGAAGCTCCTGGGATAAAGGTACTGTCTGGATGGGCCCTTAGGTTCCCCATGGAAAGAAGTGGATTAGCAAATTTTTTGCATCACGTAGTTCTGCAGGACTAAAATTTTGTTTTTATATTTCATTATTAGAATGGAAGTGACAGACTTGTGGACTTGCTTGATTGTGCAAGATCTGCCAAAAAATCAAAATGTGGGGGCGTGAAAATTGGGAGGAGTCATTTTATCTGCTGTGTGATCGGTCAAAGATGTGTTATTTCAATAGATACAGCGAAAAGGGAAACAGAAGGGTTTAAATGCTTCCAGTATGCATCTTGTCCTCAAATGCCATACATTGCCTACTGGAAAGACATATCCTGCAGTGAGTGATAAGGTCTTTACACCTGTATCACACACAACAGGCAAAATTCCATTGAAGCTGGATGGTAACTTTTGGTGATGTTCCTATTGCACAATGCCATGTGAATCCTGCTGCCTATCTGCCTTTTTCTCACTATTAACCAATCCTCGCTTTTTTCAATGGATTTCTTCTGCTTCTGTGTAATGAAGTGATATCAGGGGGCAGAATTCTCCACTTCGGAAATATATTAAATTTATTATTATTATTGACACAACGACATAGTCTGACACAACAAACAAGATAGATATGCTGGATTTCGTATCACAAAATCACAAGTCTAACACATCCCAAGTGTCTATGACTGTGTGATGTATTTTCTGATGATGCGCGCAGATCCCAGTAGGGTGGCCTTTTGCAGTTGGCAGATCGTAATTTTGTCAATGTCTATTGTTTCCAAATGCCGACTGAGATCTTTTGGTGTGCCGATCACCACCGGGACCACCTGCACTGGTTTCTGCCAGAGTCTTTGAAGTTCAATCTTGAGGTCCTGATAGCGGCTGAGTTTTTCCTGTTGTTTTTCATCAATGCGACTGTCACCTGGGATGGCGACATCAATAATCCAAACGTTTTTCTTTTCCACAACTGTGATGTCTGGTGTGTTGTGTTCCAGAACTTTGTCAGTCTGGATTCGAAAGTCCCACAGTATCTTTGCGTGCTCATTTTCCAATACCTTTGCAGGTTTGTGATCCCACCAGTTCTTTACTGCTGGGAGGTGGTACTTGTGGCATAAATTTCAATGAATCATTTGGGCCACATAGTTATGTCTCTGTTTGTAGTCAGTCTGTGCGATTTTCTTACAGCAGCTGAGGATATGATCAATGGTTTCATCGGTTTCCTTGCACAGTCTGCATTTTGGGTCATCAGCTGATTTTTCGATCTTGGCCTTAATTGCATTTGTTCTGATGGCTTCCTCCTGGGCTGCAAAGATCAGGCCTTCTGTCTCCTTCTTCAGTGTCCCATTTGTGAGCCATAGCCAGGTCTTCTCCTTGTCAGCTTTCCCTTCAAATTTGTCAAGGAACTTTCCATACAATGTTTTGTTGTGCCAGCTGTCAGCTCTAGTTTGTAGTGAAGTTTTCTTCCTTCCTGTTATTTGCAGCTTATTATATGTGTGCACCGTGTTGATGATCTTGTATATTTTAGAGCCACATTTGTATAAATTCCACAAACACATCATGGGGAAGCAAGTGTGCTGGCAGTCATCCTTAGGATCTGTCCTGGCTGCAAATGAACTGAACCTTACTGATATCACAGTATTTTGTCAATAGGAATTTAGCAAGCAAGCTTCAGTTATGGCAAAAGAGGCTATTAATGTTTCCCCCAAATGTTTCCAGGGGGGTTTTTTTTGGGTGGGGGGGGGGATACATGCTGGGAAGGTGGGAAGTCTATAATTTTGTCCCTAAGGCACAAAGTTAGGCCCTGAAATCTTGGAACATGCCCAGCCTTTACAAAAAGGATTCAGATTTCTTTTCTCTGCTTTTTCCACCATTAGGACAAATTCCCCTTTCAATCCTTGCACTGTTTATCATCCTGCCTGCCTGCCAGTGAGTTTCCCAATACCAGAACGAGTAGTTTAAAAACACACTCAGAGAACCATTTGATGGTGCAAAAGGTTAATACAAAGGAGTTTCCCAGCCACTGTCTTTTTTATTTTTATATATCAACTTTACTTCAAACTGCACTCTTGACTAATACTTCCGTACAATGGGGCAGGGGGGCATTGCAGAGGATGTTTGTCAGCCTTACTGTCAAGGAAGTCAAAGGCAGATATGTAGGAGAAGAAGGATTATCACATTAGACATAGGAGAAGAAAGATTAACTTATGAGAGCGATGAGAGCAGAAAGATGAGTGCACAGTGGGAGACTGGGTGGCTCCAGGAGATTGGTGATGGGCTCCAAATGCTTTTTTCTTTTTTGCCTCTGGATCACTGGTTCATAGTCAGCCTGCCACGGCTGTGGCTTTATGCCATTAGCATCTGATGGACTTTGGATGCCCTCTGAGAAATGAAATGGGCAGTTTCAATAAGGGTTGCACAATTCTGTTTAAAGCAGGAAATCCCACCTAAAGCACGGTGCTTCACCAAAGCAGAACAATGTACTAAAACACCTGTACAATTTATTTTATTTTATTTTCAATTGGAATTGCCTATTCATTTCTAAGTATTTAATACTCAGCGATTCCTCTTCTGGGAATTTTTGCAATTATATAAAGCTTGTTTTAAGGCAAAAAAAACATGATATAGTAAGTTGACAGGGAATTCCAAATCCTGTCTATTCCAGCCACATGGATTAATGGTCAGAGATGATGGATGCTGAAAACCAACTACATATGGTGGTCCACCATGATATTGCAAGACTGGTACATGCACATGGCCAAAGGCAACTAATATTCAAGAATGCAATTGACCCTGTGTAAATTCAACGATGTGTTAACCTCACTAGCTGATCTCAATGGTAAATATTTCTAATCACGCAATATAATACTTCTTTAGAGTGTACAGTATTAAGACAATAAATACACAGCACAAAATAGCCAAAGCCCACCCAAGTGACACCCAGAGGCTTTAGCTACAGCAAAATGATTCTGATGAAGTGTAAATGAAACTATCATGACTTTGAACAGGCAAAAAGGGTTTCTGTAAATGTCTACTGCTCCAAGAAAGACTGGCGAAGTGGGTTTACAAACTCACATTTTTGCATCTAATATTGATGTGGTTCATACTTAAATAAATATACACATTATAACAGGGCTTCTTAATATCTTAAATGTGTCCTCCTTACGTATATTATTTGCTTGAAAGTATGCATCATTCAGGAGCCCCGGTGGCGAAGTGGTTAAAGCACTGAGCTGCTGAACTTGCAGACCGAAAGGTCCCAGGTTCAAATCCCGGGAGCGGAGTGAGCGCCCGCTGTTGCTCCAGCTTCTGCCAACCTAGCAATTCGAAAACATGCCAATGTAAATAGATCAATAGGTACCGCTCCGGTGGGAAGGTAACGGCGCTCCATGCAGTCATGCCAGCCACATGACCTTGGAGGTGTCTACGGACAACACCGGCTCTTCGGCTTAGAACCCCCAGAGTCAAGGATACTTCATGGAACCTGGCCAGAGCTTGATGGGCTACTTCTGGCAGAACTCTTTCCTGAAAGCATCGCAGGATGATGCCCAGAGAACAAAGAAGGCTTCCATGTTCTCAATAAGTAAGCCGGGGAAAGTGCAGGGGGAAACCAGGCAGTGACGGTTCCCCCCGTGGGATGGGGAAAGGAGCGATGTGGGGCACGTGGTGACAGTTTATCCTACTGCCCCACAGATGCCCCTGCTGTCCCCCAGCTTCAGGACCTCCATGTGATGAGGTCCTAAGAAACATTGTAGAAAAAAGGGAGAGGACAGGGAAACCCAAAAAGTTACAGCCACATAGTTCATAATCTAAACATTATTTTAAATGCCAGGTAGATATTCTCTTGAATCAATACATCTGCTACATTCTACTTGGTCTACATTCAAGTCTGTTTCAATAATAGTTTCTCCTCAAGAAAATACCTCTAACACTATAAGGAGTAAACACTTCTTTAAAAAAAACTAGTCAATTCAATTGAAATTTTAAAAGTAACTCTATTCCTTGATGGACTAGTCCAATGTTAAATAAGGAAACACCCGGTCCAGTGAATTATATTTTCAACGGGAATCATCCTCTTTAGAAATTGAAAAGTTATGCCTCAGTAGTAGGCTGCATGCTTTGTAGCAGGATGGCTCTGTATTCAAGTTTGAAAACCCAGGATTGCAGTTCTCTTTCAGCATAGTCTGCAGTGAACTCCAATCATGGATCCTCAGTCTGACACTGTAAAAATAAAAAATAAAAATACAAGAAGAGCCAATCTTCTGTATCCATAGATTCTGTTTCCATGGACTCGGATACCCATGGCTTGAAAATATTCCACAATTTTTTTTTTACAAACCACCCTGAATTAGCTATTTGATACTACACCATTGTATATAATGGAATTTGGGTATGCGTAGGAGCCACAGTGACGAAGTGTTTTAAAGCACTGAGCTGCTGAACTTGCAGACCAAAAGGTCGCAGGTTCAAATCCCAGGAGCGGAGTGAGCGCCCGCTGTTAGCTCCAGCTTCTGCCAACCTAGCAGTTTGAAAACATGCAAATGCGAGTAGATCAATAGGTACTGCTCCGGTGGGAAGGTAACGGCGCTCCATGCAGTCATGCCGGCCACATGACCTTGGAGGTGTCTACGGACAACGACGGCTCTTCGGCTTAGAAATGGAGATGAGCACCAACCCCCAGAGTCGGACATGACTGGACTTAACGTCAGGAGAAACTTTTACCTTTAACTAGATTTTAGCATTCATGAAATGGGGGTGGGGGGTATCCTGGAGCCAAACTCCAGCAAACACCAAGGGCCCACTGTAGACAAATTCCCATTTAAAGAGTTCATTATTATTTTTGCATTGCCGTATTGAGTGGACATACGCAAGCCAGTGGGGAAAATCAGCCACTCCGGTTGGTCCTGCTTTGGTAAACAGAGCAATTTCATCGCTGGCAATCTAGCACATTTCAAGAGCACTAAATTTATTTAAAACTTGACATGTGCCATCATCGGTCACAGGCATCATTACAAGTAGCATTATCTATCTCTCCAGTCTATTCAAATGCAGGCCCATTTACCATTGAGTTCATTCCAGGGAAAGTCCATTCACAAACACTCCATTTTATTAAATGAATAAAGCAGCCATGAGAGCTGATTTCTATTACATTCAATTTGGTTCCTTGATCAAATTCAATATTCAATGAGCCAGGGGTGATGTAAAGAACACTTTATTTAGAAAGAAGTCCTTCACTTCACCAGGGATCTGTAAAGATTCACACACCTACCCTGAAATTCCCTCTTTATTCTTTCAGAAGTGAAATTCTCCAGAGAGGAATTTGTGACCATTTGTGCCAATCCGCAAAATCGCTTGCTTCAGAAATATCTTTCCTATGAGAAATTAAACACTTTTAAAAATATTTAATAATGAATTCTTTAGAAACTGATACCTTATATGTAACATGTTTTTGACTGTCTAATCCCACTCTATATGTTTACATGTATGTGTCATTGCATTCAAATACACAAGGTAGGCTTATCAGCATAAATGTGAGAAGAAAAATTGTATCTTCAAATATTTGCCATAGGGGAAAAAATAAATATAAAAAAACTAGAAAGCTAGAAAGGCTCAGAAAGCCCTCTATATTTGCAACAATATATAATGCATCCAGAACTTTGGAAAGTTGCTGTTATGGACAGCATTTCCTAGAATCCTCCAGGCAGCGTAACTAAAGAATATATTCATTGTACGCTGAACCCTTATATTAGCGGTTACTTCTGACCAGTTGTACCCGTTGGTTAACTCCTTGACATAGCCACAGAGTTCACCCCAGTTTAAGGTTCTTCCCATGACCTTATAGCACCTTAACTTCCTTCATGTTTACAAGTTTCACTTAGTGCACTTTGCCCAGCTCATTTTATGATTTTTATTGCTGTGTTTTATCATGTGTCTTACAATGATTGTGATTTTATTCTATGCCTTTTAATTTTATTTGTGTGTGTTTTTTGTATTTGATATTACTGTATGCTTGTTTTATATCTGTGAGCCGCCCCAAGTCCCTCTGGGGAGATGGTGGTGGGGTATAAAAAATAAAATTATTATTATTATATTATTATATTCATATCATTTTGAAAAGGGATGAAAGATAAATCCATCATTTTCTTGTTTCTATGGACAGTATTGTGATGTCTCAGGTACCTTTGGCCCCTGATCCAGCAGCCATTGCGGATCAAAATGAAGAGGATTTGGGTTTTTTCCCACCGGAGCAAGATCCTATCCCTTTCCAGATGTCTCCTGTTGACATTGCAGAGCCAGAGCCAATTAGGAATGCCCTTGAAATGTTGCCGGCTCTTCCCAGATCGCCAGAGAGTTTAGAATTTGATAGAAGGGCTACTTTCCAAACAGATCGCTCTCGAAGACAAAGTTTAAGGAGAAGAGTGAGATTAGCGGAGTGAGGAGATTGTGGCTATGTCAGTTCTCCTGGGACTATTACTGATCTTTTCTAAAAGGTCAACTGATTGACTATCTACTCTGCTTATATTTGTTTGAAACTTTTATTGCTTTAATAAAGATACTAGATTGTATATTGGCCTCCGTGTTGGCTCCCAGTGTTCGCGCTGCCTAGGGGTGTTACAAGTATTTCTTGCATCTCATCTTTGCATTCCATCTTTCCTTTAAGACACTGGATATGAGAATACACTTATTTGGGGCCGATCTACACTGATCCATTATCTGGGACTGATCCGACATGTCCAACACTGGGCTGGCTCTGTATATGGTCCTCACAGGGATGTCCATAACAGCTATGGAGACAGAAAGGAATCCCTGTTTCCCAATAGCACAGAACGTGGTTCAATGCTGTTGGGACGGCACCCAAATTATCCTCCTGCTGCCTTTCATTTACAGCAGTTTCCTGACACAACAAGGACCCTATCTGTCCAACATTGTGTGCTGTGACATCAGCTGGGATTATGGGGTGCAGAGGAAGAGGGAAGAAGAGGAATCACCTTCACAGAATTTCCCGTTGCACCAGTCATAGCACATAACAGCGGAGAAAGGGAAGGGGGTGACATCCCATGTCCCCAGGCCATTCAAACCTGGGAAACATGGGATGTCAGTGGGGACTGTTGTGCCTGATTCTATTTTGGAACCATCCCAACAACTTCCACTTGCTCCAATTTGAGAGAAAGCCCAAATTCTGTGTCAGAATTTAGACTTTCCCCCAACTTTGGCTATTGCAGGGCAAAGCTGCATTAAGGGCCCTCCAGACAAGCCCAAAATACCGGACCGGTTTTACCTAGGGCCCCCAACAGAAATGATCTTCTGACAGTCCTCTTGCAAGGACAAGAAAGATCCACCATAATCAGAGTAAGCCTTTTTATCCTGAAAGCTATCAAGAAAAGAGCACATTTCCTGAAAGAAGAATCAGGAAAATAAGATTTTGACAGCAAACAGAAGGTCAGCTTCTGTCCTCCCATCCTTTTTGCCTTGTTTTTATTTATGTTGCACTTTGAAATAGTCATATGACTGGTCAAACAAATATATTATTATTATTATTATTATTATTATTATTATTATTATTATTATTATTATTATTATATTGTATGACACAGCAAACAAGATAGATATGCTGGATTTCGTTTCACAAAATCACAAGTTGAACACTTCCCAAGTGTCTGGGACAGTGATGACCAACCTATGACTCGCGTGTCAGCACTGACACGCCTAACCATTTTTGCTGACACTCTGCCGCATGCAGATTCATTGGATGACTATGTCTTTTGTGGCCAAATTCGGTGTGATTTAGTCCAGTGGTCTTGTTGTTTACTCCATGGGAATTATGCACATTACATTTATATATATGGAGAGAGAGGTTATCATTATATCATTCTATTATTATTCTATTATTATTGTAGTATATTATCATATTATTACTATTATATTATTATTCATTATTCATTACTACATTGAAACTAGAATAGAGAGAAATTAGCGTGGAGACTGCAAGAGGTACCATAGATTGTTGTACATGGAAATAATGGTAGTAAATAGTTTTTGATTTATTAAATACAGTTATATATTACAATTATACATTTTTGTTATTTAAACTATACATAGTGTGAAATTATGGTTTTTTTCTCGAAGTGACACACCACCCAAGTCACACTAGGTTTTTTGGTGAATTTTGACACACCAAGCACAAAAGGTTGTCCATCATTGGTCTAGGACTGTGTGATGTATTTTCGGATGATGCGCGCAAATCCCAGTAGGGTGGCCTTTTGCAGTTGGCAGATCGTAATTCTGTCAATGTCTATTGTTTCCAAATGCCAGCTGACATCTTTTGGCATGGCACCCAATGTGCCGATCACCACCGGGACCACCTGCATCATCATCATCATCATCATCATCATCATCATCATCATCATCATTATTATTATTATTATTATTATTATTACCTGAGGCATCCAAATAACACTTCAGGAAAAACCGAATTAATCTGTAGAATACTGGGATTTCCCAGTTTGCTCCAGATTAAACACCTGGAAAGATCCTGAACTTAAGCCAAGATCCAGATCTTTCCAGGTGAGGGTCCTGTGGGGGATGAAGACAATCCCTACAGCAATTCCAGTTCCATCCCCACCTGCACTTCCTGAAATGCCATTTATGCATGTCAGGAGCTTTTTCCGGAGGGGCCTGCACTACCAGCAGGCCCTTCAGGTAAGTTTTAGGAGCAGGAATGAGAGGCTGGGGGTGGTGGGATGCCCTCCCAAGTCAACCTCTGGGAAGGCAACCCACTATCACTGCCACCACCCCAGGAAAAGTTTAGGGTTTGGGTTGGGGGTGAGGACTACATCCCAGGAGGATCTGAGATTTAATGTCCCAGTTCCTCCCAGGATTTAGTCATGTGTAGAAGGGCCTTAAGATTACCTTGCCCCATGTTACCCTGGATCTGCCCTGTGCAGCAATTGTCCACCAAAGGACTGATGTTAAGTGATCAATGTAAATGGGGCCTTTGTCTGGTACTTTCATGGATGCAGGAATGCAAGTCACTTCAGTGTGACCCAGTAAAATGCAGCTGAATGAAATTTTGAATTCAGGCTCCCCATGTTATGTCTAACACTGTATACACTGTATTGTCCTTTTTCTTACATGTTTTTGTTTGTATGAATTTCCTGAAAAACAAAAACAAAAATCCATAAATCATATGGTTATTTTTTATTATTCAAGACTACATCCTATTTCCACAAGTACTCTGTTTCCATGAAGAGGCTTTAGGACTGGGATAATAAATAATAATAATAAATCTTTATTTATATACCGCCCTATCTCCTGGATGGGACTCAGGGCGGTTTCCAATCATAAAAACAACACAAACATTACATAGCCACATAATAACACATTATTAAGCAAAATAAAATAATACAATTATAGCAATAAATAACACTTACATGACCTGATCAAGGGGACGGGAACCATAAACCCAATATATTAAAATGTATCATTTTAGGCTAGAGAAATCTTGTGCAATATATTCAGGCCCAGAAATCGGCGGTATTCCAATGTAATTACTCAAAAACCTGCCGACACCACCAGGGATGTATTGATAAGAAAAAATTCTCAGCTAAATCATACAATTTGAAAGTTGCTGTTTTCTTTTTGACATGTTTGAAGGTGGAAGAGAAGAGAATCGAAGCAGATACCAAAAGCATGAAATTTATAAAATGTTGTCAGTAACGACATGATCAGTAATGAGTTAATTTTGGCTAACTAAAGGCATATTGCAATAACAAAATCATAAAGACTTTTTTGGGTTGATGTAACATAATCACAAGTAAAGTTTACACCAGGGGTCCTCAAACTTCTTAAGCAGAGAGCCAGTTCATGGTTCTTCATACTGTTGGGGGGCCGGATTATGGTTTGAAAACAAAACATGAACAAATTCTTATGCACACTGTACAGATCTTATTTGTACTACAAAAAAAATGAAAGAACAATACAATATTTAAAATGAAGAACAATTTTAACCAACATAAATTTGCCAGCATTTCAATGCAAAGTGTGGGCCTGCTTTTGGCTGATGAGATAGCCAAGTAAATGAGGGTTGTTGTTGTTGTGTGCCTTCAAGTCATTTCAGCCTCTAAGTCTAAAGTATAGGGTGGGGGTGAGTAAATAATCTTGGAGGGCCACATTTGGCTCATGGGTCTTAGTCTGGGGATCCCTGGTTTACATCTTGTTATTCAATATTGGGAAGTGTCAGAAAGAAGTTTTTGCTTACTTTACATAGGTTGATAACTGGTGTTTCTAATGTTTCCTTTAGTTTAGGTTTCCCACCCACAAGAGTGCTGAAGGATCCTGTCTGTTGTAACCACATTGATTCCCTCGCTCCTGGAGAAGATCAGTGTCACAAGGTGTGCAATCACATCATTCAGTCACAATCCATATCTGAAATATAGTTGACAGTGAGTTACACTTTCCTTTTGCTTGCATTGAGGATCTTAGGGGTTGCTTTCATGCACAGATGACAAATATATAAGCTCCTTTTCTTAAAAAGTCATATTCAGAGTTCTGTGTGCAAGCACCTTCATTCGCTTTCTCTCATCAGAAATGCATTTAAAAAAGAAATACATATCAACAACTGAGTCAGAAATTGACATTTGCTTTCAGAAAAGCTGTTTGGGGTTTTCAGACCCCATCTTTGATTGTCTCCAGCTCCCTCTGCCCTAGCAACCACACATTTTACCCCTAAATTTTCTCATTAGAGTAGATTTCAGTCACTGCTTCACAGTAATTCCAGCAAAGTGAAGCAAATGGACTATGCTCAGTCGCCTGTAACCATTTCCTTCAGATTCTGCTGCCCTTGGGAATACTCTGTATTCTATAAAATCAGTCTACTTACCTGGTGTGACAAGATCCAGAAACCAACTACTATACAACTTACAATTACAATTCCCTTCACAATATTGCTGGCCACCATGGGGAGTCCATTAAATTCTCCTTAAACCAACGGACATACTGTGTTTAACCCTCACACATCACCTGGAGAGCTTTAAGCATCCTCGCTGACTCACAGAGTATTTTACCCATGTAGATTTGTGCCAGTGTCATCATTTAGAAGTGGAGGGATCATTCGTACAAAGCAATTATGGTGCAGTTATTCCATGTTGACTGGCATGGTTCAATCCTAGAGAATTCTGGGGCTTATAGTCTGGTGCGTCAGCAGAGTAATCTGACTGAGAGGTCTAAGCCCCTACCCTCAACTACCAATCACAGAGTGTAATCATGTCAGTTAAAGTTGAATGATAGCACTAAAATTGCATAGTATGAATGGGACCCAAGTGACTGAGTTGTGAACCACTACTCTGGTTGAACTATCCTCTTTGCCAGTACATTAGGCTTAGTGTGCCTTCGCGCCTGGGGCTATAACTCTTAGCGAAAGAGGCATGGACATGACATCTTTCCCCAGGGGATTGATTCTTGCCCTCCTTTAGGGAAGCTGGAACTCCCAAGGATCAAAACACTGTAGATAACTCAAAACTGGTTTTATTGTTTGAAAAGGTTATCCCTTTAAGGCAATAAGCTGGAAGTTTCAAAGGGGTAAAGGAAAATATACATTACAGTCTCTGGCTGTCTTGAGTCCAAGGAGCTCTGCAACTGAGAAGCTTTTCCAGGTCCCTCTTTCTCAATGGCTGTGAATGCCGGAGCAATCCTCAGCCTCAGTCCAAATGGCCTATGTTTGAAGACACAGTCTTCCTCTGGTGCCAAAGAACTGATCTGAAGGTGCTTGAGACTCCTCAATGTCGTCCAATTTGGCCTGAACATGAAGCATAAGTCTCAAAGGTAAGAACCTCAGAATTGGTGCTGAGAGGTAACTTAATCAAGGGCTTTTAGAGCCAAGTCCCTCTCTCATGTCTATCTGATAGAAAGCTTCATGGTGGAATGAAAAAGGAAACATTGACCCACTCCAGGAAAGGGTGGAGTCAAACAATTGAGCTGAGGGAGCGATATAACTTGTGCAAACAACATTGATTGACAGCTATAAAAAAACCAATCAATGCAACTACATTTACAGGGTAAAGGCAAAATCAGGCATGATACAACAATTCAAATCTTGCAACTTACAGTTCGACATATAGATGGCGCCACTCACGCCGTCACACTTAGAATCATGGAATCATAGATTTAGAAGGCACCATAATGACCATTTAATTCAGCCCCCTGACATGCAAAAAACCACAACTAATGTTTTCTTGAAAGTTGCGCATCCAACCATTTCAGTACTGAATACGTTATTTCCAGTGATCATTGAGCTCATCAGATGAGGCAATTTGTCCATCATACACCGCTTGCTCTGTCCTTTAGCCTCGGACCCCATTACACAGTGAACATCTACTTCCAGCCAGGCTCCATGGCAAAAGGAGAGAGCAAGCAACATATATTGATGACGCGGCAACACAGGGCTCTCCACACTTTCTGCTGGGACCTCACAGATTCACCACAATGCGAATCCAATAGCCAATGTGATAAGGTCCTATGTGAAATCTCTTTTATTGTGATTTGAATCCGAGTTTAATGGTTCTAGTCTGGGACAACAGAAAATAAGTTTGCTACATCTTATATTCTTTCAGATATTTAAAGAAGTCTATCATGTCAACTCTCACTCTCTCTCCCCTTCACCAGGCTAAATATGCCCAGCTTCCAACATTTTTTCATATAAGATGTGATTATCTTGCTTGTCTTTCTCTTGACACATTCTTTTCTTATTAGTGCTTCACCACAAAGCAAACACAAAATCGATAATGGTAAAATAATTTACCTTTTTTGTCTTTTCATATCACCTGACTGTGGCAGCCACCTCACTCAGCTTAATATTAAGTCACACCTTAACTGAGGCCATGTCTTTAATTCATCAAATGAATCAGTTTCATCACTCTTAGAACATGCTCGCACCATGGTCTAATAACATACTTAGGTATTGAAATCCTGTTTGTTCTGAAAACAGGAACAAACTAGCATTGGTGTTCTTCCTATCACGTGGTCCCCTGATAGGTAAAGGTAAAGGTTTTCCCCTGACATGAAACCTAGTCATGTCCGAATGGGGGTTGGTGCTCATTTCCATTTGTAAGCCGAAGAGCCAGCGTTGTCCATAGATGCCTCCAAGGTCATGTGGGCAGCATGACCACCTAATAGCACTCTATTAATACAAATTGTGCTATCTCCTTACCTTACCACCTTGTAAACAATTTCTTCCTACCTGTGCTTTGCCCTTCTTATCACACATCCCTTTTTATTTTATTTTTAACCAAATAATAATAATAATAATAATAATAATAATAATAATAATAATAATAATAATAATAATAATAATAGGCTATATCTGCCTAGAAGATCAGGGGGCAGAGGACACATGAAGGAAATGCTTATACAAGAAACCAAAAAGCAGAATAATGCCAAGAAAGGCATTTCAAACAGCCCAGTATCTAAAGACAGAAATGCCTAAATACATCAGGAGGGTATTTACCAGAACTGGATTTGAACAGCTGGACACAATGGTCAGACATGGAAGGTTTAACCAAGTCCCATATAATGAACGATTTTGTATCTGTGGAGCAGCAAAGGTAAAAGATATCACATATGTACTCTTTAGCTGTAACTTGTATAAGAAAGAAACCAATACCTCGGACCATACATTATACAAAACACACTGGGATCCTTATATAAAAACTACATTTTTATTGGCTGGCCAGAATGCTAAAATAACATACAAAACAGCCCTTTTTCTATTTAAAGCAACTCATTTGAGAACTGCATATTTGGAGTCGATTGGGATAAATTGTAGGGATGATGCAGATATTTGATCTGGAGCAGGATCTTGATATTGTTAACAGCTTGCTTATTTTAACTTTGATTGTAATGTATGCTCTATGTGAGTATGTTAAATGTGTTTGTTAAATGTTTTGATACGGCCAATGGGCTAATCAATAAAACTTATTGCTATTGCCAAGAAAGAACTACAGAGTTTCACAAATAGATTATTTTTTTAAAAAATTAAGTATATAAACGGAGCAAAAGGGGCAACTAATGGCAATGCAGCTGGAGGTCCTCTGCCCACGAAAGTGGAATTGTTGCAGCTTGAGAACATGGAAATAGACTGAAGGAAAGTTATTCCCACAACACCATGTGGATTCACCCAATACAGCAACATTGCTAGTTACTTATCACACCAGTGTCAACACTGAAACAAAACACTTTCGGGAGCCTGTTCATGGGCTTCCCCCATGAATTAAAAGGTATGACCAAATGAGAAGGGGAACCTAGAATACCAAAGGTATACAATGACATCATGCAAAAAACAGTACAATTACTCACTGTTAAATAGCTGCCAACACATGCCCTAATCCTCATGAGATTAATGTCCTTACACAAGGCAGATCCGTTATTACAACACACACCTTCTTTTATTATTAGATTGCACTGTTACGATTAACTATTGGAATATACTGTCTGCCTTCAGTATCCACAGATTCTGCATCCACAAATGCAGGAATCTACATATTTTTAAAAAAAAAAATCCAAAAAGCAAGCCTTAATTTTGCCATTTTATATAAGGGCATTTTACTATACCATAAGTCTATATATATATCTACAGTAGAGTCTCACTTATCCAACACTCGCTTATCCAACGTTCTGGATTATCCAACGTATTTTTGTAGTCAATGTTTTCAATATATCGTGATATTTTGGTGCTAAATTCATAAATACAGTAATTACTACATAGCATTACTGCGTATTGAACTACTTTTGCTGTCAAATTTGTTGTCTAACATGATGTTTTGGTGCTTCATTTGTAAAATCATAACCTAATTTGATATTTAATAGGCTTTTCCTTAATGCCTCCTTATTATCCAAGATATTCGCTTATCCAACATTCTGCCGGCCTGTTTATGTTGGATAAGTGAGACTCTACTGTATATAGATAAAAGGGTAATGAAATTTCGGCCTAGGACAAAACAACAAAACTACACATCCCAGAAACACTAAACTTGGCAGCAAAACCCCTCATCGATGCCTCTACGTTCATACAACAAAAAGCTCCAGCTACTCCAGAAAATGGCCAGGCTTTGAGACTGCAAGGCTATCCACTGCTATTCCATCTGGCCAACAAAGGATTCCCATAAGCCACAGCAACGCGTGGCCGGGCAAAGCTAGTGTGTATATATATATATATATTGTATATATATAGGCATTTTACTATACCATAAGTCTTCAGGAGCCTCTGGTGGCATAGTGTGTTAAAGCGCTGAGCTGCTGAACTTGCAGACCGAAAGGTCGCAGGTTCGAATCCGGGGAGCGGAGTGAGCACCTGCTATTAGCTCCAGCTTCTGCCAACCAAGCAGTTTGAAAACATGCAAATGTGAGCAGGTCAATAGGTACCGCTCCGGCAGGAAGGTAACGGTGCTCCATGCAGTCATGCCGGCCACAAGACCTGGAGGTGTCTATGGACAACGCCAGCTCTTCGGCTTAGCAATGGAGATGAGCACCAACCCCCAGAGTCGAACACGACTGGACTTAACGTCAGGGGAAACCTTTACCTATTACCTAAGTCTTCAGCATCTATTGGTATCCATAGGAAATAGGGAAGGGGGGTCAAATTGGAACCAAATCCCAGCAGATACCAAGGACCCATTGTACTCTGTGTGGACCTATCTATTTTTACAATGCAAGAGTTGTTTTGCTGACTTACACAAAACAAACCCAGAATCAAGTCACAATATTTTGAAACAATGGCATTGGACCGCTCTCCTCCTCCTCCTCCTCTTTTTCTTCTTCTTCTTTGTTTTGATTTTCCTTACAAGATGATAGTTGTGGCCTTTAATGACTTTTACATTATCCTGCCTGAGTTTTGAGATCATCCACAGTAATTTCTCCTGTTCCAACACACTATTTGGTTGGAATGAGGGCCGTGGCTTTTTTTTTTTTTTCTGTTGCCACTCCCAAGCCTTCACTTGGCCGGCTAATTTTCCCTTCTCTGCATTGGACTTCCAGTGTAACATTATGATCTTCCTGTTTAGAAAATTCTCTGTGTGTGCGCGCATGTGTGCCCTTCCTCCCATCTGCAATTTGCGTTTTAAATGGGCCGTTCATAATGCGGAGAAACGTTTCAGAATGGCAGGAAATAGTTCTTGCTTGTTAAAAGTAAGAAAAAAAATTAATCTAACAGATCATCCATGCTCCCCTTACACACACACCCCAACTTGCCCTCTAGAGAGAGAGATAATAAAATACATTATACTTGTTGAAAATCCGAGGACACTCTTGAGCAACATGAAACACACTGTCCCACTGGGGCTGAATGAACTTGCTTCCTTTGTAGCTTCAACCCCACTTGACCTGGGAGCAAAGCCATGATGATGAATGAATCCCGGTTTCCTAAATGGGAATGCAAACGCTCACACTACTGCTGAGCGACCGGGATGCTCAACCACTGAGGTTACATCATGGTCATATTATCTGCAACAGAGTGATCTTACATATGGCAACGGCAAAGGACATATCCAGCAGTTACCTAGTAGTTATTTCTTCTTTCCACAATTTCTTCTTCTACTTTCTTTTAAAGTCTAATTGAAAGATAGTGTCTGGAGGTGATGACAAAAAGGCATATATCTGACCAACACTAGATATGTTTCCACTACTTCAGATATGCTTCTGTAATGCACCAAGCAGGAATGGTGTGTCAGCTCTGAAACAAAGTTTACGATGTTTTTGAAGATTGTATTCGTTCTGTCAAAGTTAACGTAGAAAATGGCCCAAGTATGGTATGGTGCCTTGAGATGTGAGTTTTATAGACTCGGTGGAGCTTGTCAAAATGGCTTTATTCCAGAATTGGTAATATATGAGTTGGGGAAAATCAAAAGGGAATAAGAACGTGTGTGGGTATAAAGAAAAAGAAAAACAATTAAAGACTTTCAGTAGTTTGATATTGTTTCTTTGCTACTCAATTGGTCAGATTAATGGTATAGGAAGTGACTGCTGAACTATGGTATATAATATCAGTAGCTACAAGTAGAGCATTTAAAATGCTTCGCAAACGTTTTCCATAATCTTCATTCAACCTTGTATGGGGGGGGGGGGGTTCAATATAATTACTCCTATTTTATAGCTGCCTGGTTATTATCACCATTATTTTCATAAAATATATTCTACCCCACCTTTTTCCCAAAACTGGAACTGAGTGGTTTACAATTAAAACATATAAAGACATTAATATGGAATTAAAATACTAATAACATTTCAAAACAATAAAAATACAATTTAAAATGATAACAATACTGTTAAAACAATAAAAAATAATGCATGTTGGGGGTTTTTTATAGCCTTTTTTTGAAAACTTTGCATTGTTAATTCTTAACGGAAGTAAATGGAGGACAAAGAGGGAAAGGAGGAAGAGAGAGAAAGGGATAATTTAAAACCAACTGGAAAAGACATTGAAGGATAGATCGAGGTTGTACTTCTCCAATCAGGACAGTTGGAGGGTATGAAGTGTGTGGATTTGGCTAATCAGATGAATGATAATTAATGGTACAGTAGAGTCTTGTTTATCCAACGTAAAAGGGCCGGCAGAACGTTGGATAAGCGAATATGTTGGATAATAAGGAGAGATGAAGGAAATGCCTATTAAACTTCAAATTAGGTTATGATTTTACAAATTAAGCACCAAAGCATCATGTTATACAACAAATTTGACAGAAAAAGTAGTTCAATACACAGTAATGCTATGTAGTAATTACTGCATTTATAAATCTAGCACCAAAATATCACGATGTATTGAAAACATTGACTACAAAAATGTGTTGGATAATCCAGAACGTTGGATAAGCGAGTGTTAGATAAGTGACACTCTACTGTATTAGGCTAATATTTTAATTATCTTATCTTTCTGAATAGGCTTTTTAGTGCATGCTAGGAAAACACGTATAACGTCTCCCACATGCTGATTATCAAAAACCCTGGACATACATGTTTATACAGGAAATACATGTATATATGCCATGCAACTACCTGTATCTGAATGTTGATAAGTCTGTTGCATTAGTCTTGGATTGGTAAAATGAATGCCAGCAGCTACAGAGTGCATTGCCATGAGTACTAAATAGTTAAACCAAAGATGCACAGCCTTTTGCTTTCTGATAATAATAATAATAATATGCTTTATTTCTAGTCCGCTCTATCTCCCCAAGGGGACTCAGAGCGCATTACAGGTACGTGTATGGCAAACATTCAGTGCTGTTATTCAATTTACAACAAAGACAGATAGTACATAAGCAGAGGCATAGTTTCTCTTTTTTTCCATCTCCGGCATCTGGAGGTTCTGCTCAACTCAGCCATGAGGAGGTGCTGTTGTTTCATTTTTCCACAACAAGGAACATGTTATCAGTGGATGTCTTCTTGATCAAATTGCCGACATGTTTTCAGGGCCCACCAAATGGTACTTACTTATTTATCTAATCAAATTGCTGTTTTCAAACTGCTAGGGAAACAGAAGAGCTAGGCTTACATCGGGAGTAAACTCTGACCTGCGGCTTGAACTGCCAATCTTCCAGTTGACAAGATCTTCTGTAGCTAACCCACTGTACTAACCGCGGCCCTAGATACCAATTGCGTACTTCTCCCATCATGTTTCACTACTAAACCAGCTTGAGGACCACAGGTTCCCCAGTCCATAGGTAGATAATAGCTGCTAGATCCAAGATGTTCTAAGAGGAAAGAAATACCAAAGAAAGAGCTGTATGTTTCATAGCAAACCAATATTACAAATTGCCAATAAGCTTCTAATAGTCTCTTGGCAAAAAGAGTCCAGGTAAACCCATCACCATATAAATTCCCGTGGTGTGTTACAAGCTGAGTGTGTATAACATATGTTTAGACTACACTAATAAAATAATGTTCTTTGACTTTTTTTCCAATCAGTAGAGCAACATATATTTATGGACTTCTTTAAAACATGAGAGATTGGAAGATGATAGATAGATGACAAAGGGGTGGAGAGCGAGGGAGATATCTAGCTATATTTAGAAATATACATGTGTTGCTGTTGTGTTGCAGTGTGGTGTATTACACCATTACACCACACTGGCTCATGCAATATTCAGTACATATTATCAGTTTGAAGTGAGATTAGTAAAAGTAAAATCACAATCCCGTGTGAGTTTGTACATTTTATTTGTTTAGAAATATGCAGTGGGCCCTCAGTATCCACTGGGATTGGTGTCGGGACCCTCCATGGATGCCAATATCCATGGATGCTCTAGTCCTATGACAAATAATTACATACTAAAATAGTTTCCCTTCTATAAAATGGCAAAAATCAAGCTATACTTTTTGAATTTCTTTTAAATATAGTGTATTTTCTCTTTTTCCAAATAGATTTTATTTCAGAAAGTTGGGGGTGTGGGTTCAGAAGGATTAAAAGAAACATTATTTACATAACTTTTTTTTCATGTCAGGAGCGACTTGAGAAACTGCAAGTTGCTTGTGTTGTAAGAGAATTGGCCATCTGCAAGGACGTCCGGATGTTTACATAAGATACATTTATCTTTACATTTATCTTTACATTTATCTTTACATAAGATAAAAAGTTAGAAAGAAATACCAAAAAATGGAATAATAAAAAAATGGAAAAAAATGAAAAAATGAAAGAAAGAATAAATGAAAAAGATGTTAGAATTCCCATTTTTCTTCATCTGGGTAAATATGTCTATATCTGTTCATTTTTCTTTCTTTTCTTTTCTTTTTTTTGTCCATTCTGTCTTTATATATTAACCTTAATTTTTCCTGTTTTAAATAGTCTTTAAAAACAGTCCAATCTGTTGCTTTTTTCAATTTATCTTGGTGGGTTTTCAAAAACTGTCCATATTCATTTTATTCATAGTTTTCAATATCCATTCTTCTCTCATTGGGGTTTCTTCCACTTTCTGGCATAGGTTATTCTAGCTGCTGTAACAAAATAATAAAATAAGATCTCTTGGTTCTTATTAAAGTTTATGTTGCTCATCCCAAGGAGAAAGTATTCCAGTTTCATTTGAAATTTTATCTTGAATATTTCCTGTATTGTTCCATCAATTATTTTCCAGTAGTCTTTTGCACTTTTACAACACCACCACATATGGTAAAATGTACTGACTTAGATTCCATATTTCCAATATTGTTCTTTAATATTTTTTTAGTAATTGGCCAATTTTTGGAGCGTCATGTACCATTAGTACATCTTCTATCAGTTTTCTTTTAAGACATATGAACATGTATATTTTAGTTTATTATTCTAGATTTTCTCCCAATCTTCCATTTTAATGGAATGTCCAAAATGTGTTGCCCATTTTATCATACAATCTTTAACTTGTTCTGTTTCTGTTGACCATTGTGGCAAAATTTTATAAATTTTTGTAATTACTTTCTTTTCCAATTGCAATATTTTATCCCATATAGAATACGAAGTCAAAATTTTTTATCTTTGTGGTAGTGTTCTTGAATTTGTCTGTATTGGTACCGTGAACCATTTTTATAGGTATTCTTTATCTCTTCTTAAGATCTTAAGAAGATAGACACAGTGGAATCTTCTGATAAAATCTCAATTTATAATTTTCCCATACTTTAATTAGAGCTGATTTCATAAGATCAGCTCTAATTAAAAATAGTATATTCTCAAGCCATGGATGTTTGAATTCATGAATATTTGTATGTATGTGTAACAGTGAACTAGGATAATCTAACAGTATAAAGCAGGGGTCCCCAAACTAAGGCCCGGGGGCCGGATGCGGCCCTCCAAGGTCATTTACCTGGCCCCCGCCCTCATTTATAATATAGTATTTTATATCAGTTTTAATAATATAATATATTGTATATACATATGATATTGATAATAATATCATTTTATACATTATAATACTAATAATAATACCATATAATAATATTAATTATCTATATATATATAAAAGAGTGATGGCATCACGGCAGCAGACAAAACAACAAAAGTAAACACCCCACAACCTCGAAAATTGACAGCACAACCCCACATCCATGCCTCTAGGTTGATACAACAAAAAGAAAAGAAAAATAAAGCCCTAATTAGAGGGAGAGGAATAATTGTTTTTCTCCAGTTGCTTCCAGTTAGAGGGCTAAGCTCCGCTCACTTGGTCTCCTAGCAACCCACTCAGCCCAGGGGACCCTTTACCTTAACTACCACCAATTCCTCAGTACTTTATTTCCCATACCACATACTTCGCCACAGCAACGCGTGGCCGGGCACAGCTAGTATGTTATATATTACATATATTACAGTATAGTGGTATAGTTCAATATAGTAATATATAATGCTAATATTGTGCTATGCTAATAATATAATATATTGTATGTACATACAGCTGCTCTGAGTTCCCTTCGGGGTGAGAAGGGTAGGATATAAATGTAGTAAATAAATGTAGTAAATGAATAAATAAATACCTTTGGACTTAGGCTCACCTAAAGTCTGAAATGACTTGAAGACACACAACAACAACAACAATCCTAATTAACCTGACTATCTCATTGGCAAGAAACAGGCCCACACTTCCTATTGAAATCCTGATAGGTTTATGTTGGTTAAAATTATTTTCATTTTTAAATATTGTATTGGTCTTTCATTGTTATTGTTTTGCACTACAAATAAGATATGTGCAGTGTCCATAAGAATTTGTTCGTTGTTTTTTTTTCAAATGATAATTCGGCCCCTCAACAGTCTGAAGGATTGTGGACCGGCCCTCTGCCTTAAAAGTTTGAGGACCCCTGGTATAAAGCATGTAACACTTGAATCTTTAACAGGTGCAGCTTGACCATATTTTTGTTTAGTTTATTAAAGGTAGAAGAATCTTATCTTTCTTGACATTACGAACAGTACAGACACTCTTTTTTATCACTAGCTGCACCACATCTGTATTTGGAAAATATGTTACCAGGGTCTTAGGCTCCTTCCATAAAACTGTATGAAATGCACATTGAGCTGGATTATATGGCAGTGTAGACTTAGACTACACAGAGAAGCCATTGAAATTCACAAGCATGTGGACAACTTCAACAGAAAGGAAGAAACCATGAAAATGAACAAAATCTGACTACCAGTATTAAAAAAAACTCAAAAATCAGAACAGTAAATGAGAAGCAACACTCTGAAAACAGAGAAGTTCCAGACATGAATCAACCAGGGGCAGCTAACGACTCTGAACAAAGGATGCCCCAGGCAGGAAGAAGCCAGGAGATGAAGCTATTCAATGCTAATTAAGGTGATTAACTACAACAATCACACTGGCCTCCAACTGACAAAGAGTTCTTCTCTCACCCTGGAATTTCCACAGATATATATAAACCTTCCTTGCTTAGTTTCTCCATACCTCACAACCTCTGAGGATGCCTTCCATAGATGTGGGCAAAACATCAGGAGAGAATACTTCTACAACATGGCAATACAGCCCGGAAAACATACAACAACCCTCAGACAATCCAGTTCAAAGCAGATATTGTGGATTATCTGCCTTGATATTCTGGGTTATATGGCTATGTGGTAGGGCCCTTAGATACTCTGCTTCCATGCTTGTAAATATCCCAGCAAATCAAACAACCAGAAATTATATTTCAAATTGAATCCCACCTGTATGATAAAAGAAATGCAGGCTAAATTACCCCAACTTCAATCTGTAAAAATCAAACTGGAAAACTTGCTTTCCAAATGTTTCTTTTGTTACGTCTTTATAAAATGGACGACAAAAGAAAATATTGGAAAGTATTATTGCTTGTCAAATCGGCAGTTCATCAGATGAATAGCTAATGAAAAAAGGCTAGAGATTTTCCCCTGGTTTCCCTGTTCGTTTTAAATGAATATAGCTTTCATTTACATTAATGTGTTTGGATGTGATTGCGCTTAAGCTAAACGATGTATACTTGTATATAATGTGACACATTATTTTTTCAAAAAAAAATAAGTTCTAATAAATTATGTAAACTGATGTAAGTAGATGTGTTCTGAACAGCTGAAATACACATTTTTTCCCTTTTACTGGTTGCTGGTATACATATAGCATTGTATTATCCAAGATCTTTTTTTTACAAGCGAACAGAAAAGCGATTACAATCAGATAGGGCCATGACAATGGAGATAGTGCTGCCATCTCTTGGCCATTTGCATTAGTAGTGCTCCTAAGAACTGGAGTTAATATTCACTAGTAAGTCAATATTCAAGCAAATAATTGCTTAATTATAGTAATTGCTTTACATTAATTAAGATGTAGGATTACAGTAATATAAACATCAAACTGTGAGGACTTACAAACATTGCTCCAGTCCTGCGTTTGATGTTTAGCAGGATAGTGAGACAAACAAGACTGGCGCACACAAAGCCAGAGAGATTAAAATCATTGATATTGAGAATATATATATGTATCAGGAAATGTACTTGGAGATAGTTCTAAGATGTTTTGCCATTAGGTCGTGACTCCTGGACAAAGGAGTGAAATAACCTCACAAGAAATGATTTGATTTGCATTCCAAATGGATGACACAAATATTCTAAGAGAACTATTAATTGGCAATAGGCCATTCACATATGCAAGTTATTGTTTGGCTTGGCAAATCAACATGTAATAAAATATGGCCTGACCTCTCACTGAGCTAAAATCAAGGGAAATATGATGTGATGAGATGAAAATAAAACCATTGCTTTACAAAGGGTTTTTTAGCATTTCAGCTAGCCCAACTGGATTTTAAAGAATTCTGGTTGCCATCTTTTTGTGGACATCACCATGGAGATCTTCTTTGCAATTGAGGTTTTTGAAAACCATACTGATAGATAGACACTGACAGACAGACAGACAGAAAGACAGACAGATGATAGATAGATAGATAGATAGATAGATAGATCTGTTTATTGTTTAGTCCACTGATCATATCAAGACCAAAAAAAAACAAAAATACACTGACAAATATTCACTAATCACTAATCTAAAACTCCTGTAATGATTAATTAAAATAAATCAAAACACAATAAAACTTGATTAAATAATAACTTTGCTAAAATGGTATTAAATTACAAGATAAAAGCAGGGGAAGTAGAGTGATGGGTGTAAAAGAATCGGAGAATTTAGATAAGCTAATCACCATGAAAAACAACCCTATTTTGTCAGATAAATCGATCTCTCAGATGGGCAGCTTTTATTAATGAATTTGGCTATGCAGAAGACTAAGTGTAGATCCTCCCCAGAAAGAAAATAAGACAGTTTGGCAATTGGATCCCCGTAGATTGTTCTAACAGAAAGTGGCCGTAAATATTAGGATTTCACCTTGGTGTATAGACAACAATCAAACAAAATATGCACAGTGTCCTCTGGCTGGTGTACAACAGATACACATGCTCTTTCATGGTAAGATATTTTTGAAATCGTCCTGATCTTACCATAGAATTAAATTGCTCGAATCTGGCTCTGGTAAAAGCTGTTCTCTGTCCCTGTGAGGTGTTCATCCTTAGGTATTTTTCTGTGCCAAATGTTGGAAAACCATACAGGTAAACCTATGCAACCAAATTTATTTTAATTGGCAACACCAATTTTATTTTAATTGGCAACACAGGTTCAAACCCATGCTCAACCATGAAATTCACTGGGTGACTTTGAATGAGTCACACTCTCTCAGCCACAAGGAAGGCAATGGCAAACCTCTTCTGAGCAAATCTTGCCAAGAAAACCAAGGGCACATCTACATTGACCTCTAGGTTTGTGTATTTCAGCTGAACCTCGATCCGTTTCTGCTGGCCAGATACCGGTAGAGCCCCGTATCCGTTTTTGCATTCCTCCTGAAAATGGGCAGGTAGCTGGATAGCTGTTTTCGTACCACAGCCAGAAAATACAACTAGATCCGGCCCATTGGCAGTAATGAGGAGTTCCCCTTCCCGTCATTATAGGCAATGGCATTGTTTGTCCTTATATCCTTCATTAAGACCTGGATTAAAAATCATCAGAGTTAAGATACTCTTCTTTCTGCAATCCTTTCCCCTTTGGTCTATAGAGGACACCTGGGTTTAAAGAAAGGACTTAAGATACTCTTTCCACAATCCTTTCCCTTTGGTCTATAGAGGACACCTGGGTTTAATGCTTCATTAAAGTCATTTCTACTCTAGAAGAGACAGGTGCTGGAGGTGCAAGTGATCTCTCCCTGCATGCAGCTTTCCAAGGCATTTTAAGGAGGTTTCCCATTTCCAGGGAAGGAAGAATGATAACCTGGAGGTATCTTACCCTGGGCTTCCATTTAAAGGCTCTCTTTTTTCTCTTGATTTGCACTACAGGCACTGTCTGGAATGGTGCCTTTTTCTCCCTCACACTTTTCTGCTTCGGGTTTGATGCTTCCTTAAAGCTGTTTCTTCTTCTTCTTCTTTTCACTTTTTTAAAATAATTTATTACATTCCAACAATTAACAAAATTTTAGCGATGCATGTCTTATTTCAATATACATAATACCAAAAGTAAATAATGCTTAAATGACATTTTAAACGATCCTTTGGAATGTAACACCCCTCCCCCGTTCCCCCTCCCCCCTGGAACAGCAATTCAATATATTATCATTGTATCATTTTAACTGTGTGGAACGCCTGGTTCAAGGTGGTGTATCTTTCGTCTCCATCTATTTTGTTAATTAGGACTGACCATTTCCTGAACCAGTCAGGTTCTTTTAGACAATTTGCATATTTTCTTTTCCTTTGATTAATGAAATTATTGATTATATATTCTGATATATAAGACCACCAAATTTCTACATCCCATTTTGTCTTATCCCTCCATCCTCAGGCTATTGTGGCTTGTATTGTGGCTGTCATATATTTTAGAATCTCGGTCCAATTATTGTTATCTTCCCTTACCTTTATTGTGAGGGACATAAATCTGGCTTTGTCCCATATTAATTCTTTCCCTATTATTTCTTCCATTTCTTTTCTTATTTTGCTATAAAAGATTTGAATTTTTCTACAGTCCCACCACATGTGGGGGAATGAACCTATTCCCCCACATTTATGCCAACATTTGTTCGAGGTACTTCCCGTTATATGAGCTAATTGTAGGGGGGTTCTATACCATTTTGTGATTATTTTCCTTTGTGTTTCTTTGATCCTTATATGATTAATTTTATGAATATTATTGATCCAAGACCCGGCTAGATTCTCAGTAAAGTTTTTTTTCTGTTTCCATATCTCTGTAAGTGTTTCTTTTGTATTATAAGTTAAGGTAATTAGTACATCATACCATGGCTCAGTCATTCCTTTATCTATTTCTAATTTTCTTCTAATTATTCTATCCAGGGGGGTTTCACCTGCTTCTCTTCTTTTTATGGCCTGGGCTTTACTGGACAAACCTAACCATGTTATCCAGTTCCCTTGGCCACATTTATCTTTTATTTTATCCCACTTTAATATTTCTCCATTGGGGTCCATAAGGTCCCCAATCCTTTTAATACCATTTTCCTTCAGTGCCTTAATTATATTCCTAAATGTCTTGTCCTTATTTTCCAATGTTTCTAATGGGAAAGGGTCAATTTTATTTATTTCAAGCTGTTTCTTCTTTCTCCTCTAGAGGAGAGGTAACAAGCCGGCAGTAGTTTTCTGAGAATGAGGCTTTTCTTTTTGCATGCTGGCATTACTATTATTAAAAATTAATATTATCCTTTAGAAATATTTTCTGAAGGAGAGGGGGGAGAAAAAAAAGTTAAAAGGGTGATTTTCCAAGCCCCCAAACACATGCACACATGCACCCCACCCAACCCGCATGTTTCCAACTCCCAGTCAGTCCCACTATATAAAAAGATTCAAGAAAAAAGGAAAATAATAAACAGGGTTGTTATGTGTCTTTCGGGCTGTGTGGCCATGTTCCAGAAGTATTCTCTCCTGACATTTCACCCACATCTATGGCAGGCATCCTCAGAGGTTGTGAGGTATGGTACCTCTGAGGATGCCTGCCATAGATGTGGGCGAAACGTCAGGAGAGAATACTTCTGGAACATGGCCACACAGCCCGAAAGACATACAACAACCCTGTGATCCCAGCCATGAAAGCCTTCGACAACACATTGAAAATAATAAAGATTCAAGACAGAAGCCAAGCTAAAAAATACACTGAAGCCAAGATGCAACTGTGATGCCAAATAGGAAAAGAGGAGCCGTAATTGGCTGCCACGTTGTCCTGTTATAGATGGGAAAATGTGACGGCTGGGCCCTTGCCATTACAGCCATCCGGACAAGCCAAACAAGCCGGATTGGCCAAAGGGAACTGACCACTCCGAATCCAATGCACAAACCTATTGACCACTTAATGGGAAAAGGTCATGGATAAGCTGTAGGCTTGCTCAAATAATTCGTTTTCCCCGTTTACCGTTATTGATTCGTTATTTTCGTTTGTTTTGAAGCAATATCGAACCTTGGTTGTCCACACGCCTGGATATCGCAGTTTCGAACCGCGATTGGCTGTTTTCCGTTATGGCGCCTTTTTTTTCGTTTTTAAAAAATGCTTTGGCAAATCATCCAAACTTGTTTAAGTCCACTGGGGCAATCTAGCGTGTTGTTTGCACCTTGTAGCCAATCAGAGAGCACGTTTAACCAGGGGGAGGGGCTGGTAGGACGTCCTGAGCGTGCACACGCCTCGTGGCTCAGTCGCACTGGGAATTTTGGAGAGGGTGGAAGGGAGATTTTGGTGCAGGCACTGGCAGGCAGGAAAGATTGCTGTGTCACAGCATGGCTGTGTGAAGACCGGGAGAAAAGGTGGGGTGGCTGGCTGAGTTTGGGTGGTGTGTGTTAGTTGGGTCTTTCTTTTTCTTTTGTTTTTGCAAAGGGCTGTCCTGTGGGTGTTTTTTTCCTGGCGCAGCAATTTTTCTGCTACGCCATTTTTCTTCTTGCGGGCGGGGTGGGCTTTCTCCTTTCTTTTTTCCACGCAAAAGTGTTTTTGGAAACAAGGGATCCGAGCCAGGGACGCTTCCTGATAATCCTAAGCCAAGTTTGGGAAAGAGTTGCATATCCCATACTTCCCTGTACAAAATACAACTCCTTTTGGGGAAAGAAGAGGGGGTGCCTTTGTCCCTTCACTGCTCTCAAACACAAGCGGGGCTGCTTGTGTCTCAGCCAGGGACGCTTTCTGATAATCCTAAGCCAAGTTTGGTGAGCTATCAGTGTTAAATGTGTTCTACCACTGTACCAAGTTTAAAGAAGATCACTCAAAAAATGAGGGCGGGAGAGCCCCCTAAGTCCCCCCCCCCTTCGGGCTGTTTTTGGGCCACCGCGCATGCGCGTCCGCCATTAACGAATTAATTTCGAAAATAACGAATTTTCGTTAATTTCGAAAAATTTTGGGGGCCAAATTCGTTATTAGCAACAAAAACAAAAAAATGCCCCCTCTAGTTTTGAAACGAGTTTAGAATCAAATTTTTCATGGATCGATCAAGCCTAATAAGCTCCATGGCAGCCAAATGTTGCACGGAGCTGATCCAGGGTAACACAGGGCAAGGTTACCTTAACATGGCCTTCTTCCATGTTGACCAAAATAAGGGAAAAGTCTGAAATCTGCCCCAAATTCAGAGTAGCCCTTTACTTTGGGCCCATGTAAACAATTGAGTCATTTTTGAGACAGAACCAGTGACAACTGTTTTCATTGCCATCACGTTTTTCCCGGACATTTATTGGATTTTTATTTTAAAATCCAATAAAACAATAGCAATAGAAGACCAAGAGGGATATGAAGTCAAGGGTTTCAAATCAAAGTGTAAGTATTTCATTTACAGATAACCTTGAAAATAATACATGTGTTGGATCATAATTCCCAAAATACCCCAGGTAGCTTGTCCAGTAGCCATGTTGATCTAGAGCAGTGTTTCTCAACCTGTGACTCCCCAGATGTTTTGGCCTTCAACTCCCAGAAATCCTAACAGCTGGTAAACTGGGAACAACTGGTCTAGAGAATTCTGAAATGTTGGCAATAAAAGCCCAGGAAAGCAATGTTTCTAAATTCAGATAGAAGCTTAGATTTCAAAATCTTTTAAAAAAATAATTCAAAAGTATTTTAAATATACATTATGATGTGCATTGCTTTGGAGTCTTCACAATTATAGTTATTTATTATTATTATTATTATTATTTTATTGTATGACACAGGAAACAAGATAGATATGCTGGATTTCGTTTCACAAAATCACAAGTCGAACACTTCCCAAGTGTCTAGGACTGTGTGATGTATAATTATTATTATTATTATCATCATCATCATCATGATCATTATTATTAATAATAATAATTTCTTACCTGCCTCTCCCCATAGTTTGAGGAGAGATGCAACAAAGAATTAAAATAAAATAGATAACTAAAAACATAAAACCATTTAAAAGACATACAGTAGAGTCTCACTTATCCAAGCTAAACGGGCCGGCAGAAGCTTGGATAAGTGAATATCTTGGATAATAATGAGGGATTAAGGAGAAGCCTATTAAACATCAAATTAGGTTATGATTTTACAAATTAAGCACCAAAACGTCATGTTATACAACAAATTTGACAGAAAAAGTAGTTCAATACACAGTAATGTTATGTTGTAATTACTGTATTTATGAATTTAGCACCAAAATATCACGATATATTGAAAACATTGACTACAAAAATGGCTTTGGATAATCCAGAAGCTTGGATAAGCGAGGCTTGGATTAGTGAGACTCTACTGTACCAGTAAATTAAAACATATAAACAGAAGATTGAAACACACATTGAGATCATCGATTCTCTACCTAGAAAATGTCTATTTAAAATCCATTGACAGTATATGAACCCACTTTAGCTGCCAAGGCTTCAACCTACGAGTTTTTAGAATTTGCCATTGAGGAGATAGGATTTTTTACATTAATAAATTAAGTTAGAGCAAGACATGAGCACTACAAAAACAAGAGGAAAGGGTATTAATGAAGTTTTTTTTACTGTGAATAGTTTTTCCCCATTGCGAAAAAAAACCTAGTTGGCAAATTGTAATCTTCTGTGTAAATTATTATCATCCCAAATTGTAGGACTTGAGGTCTTCAGTAATGCTGAATATTTTTTATTCTTGGGGTGGGATCCTGGGGGGGAATCCAATGTTGGATCCATTCTCCAAGATCCTCCCAGCCACACAGCTGAATAAAATCCCACATTATCTGCTTTTAACTGGAATATATGGCAGTGTGGACTCAGATAACCCAGTTCAAAGCAGATGTAGAATTTTCTGCCTTGATATTCTGGGTTATATGGCTGTGTGGAGGGTGCCTGGTTTGAGTAGCAATCCTCCTTTGTATGATTTTTAACAGCTTAGCCTGATGAAGAAGCCCATGAAGCTTCCAAAGCTTGCATGAAGTCTTTTCTGCATTTTTAGTTGGCCAATAAAAATAGTGATCTTTTGTGGATGTTGGATTTTGTTGGCCAACACATTTGAGAAAGCCCCTGTTGAAATCCTAGCTTTAAATAAAGATACAGAGTCTTGTTGGGTGTGATCCTGGGAGAAGGAAATCGCATTCTATAGATTTCCCATTTCACTTGCTATACTCTTGCTTCTATACACCTCCTCTCGCTTCCGCCTCCATCGCAAACGTGGTTGGTGGGCCACGTTGGTGGCCACCCAGCTCTGGAACTCGCTTCCCAGGGAGATTAGGCCTTGCCTTGGCAGCATTCAGGAAGAGCTTGAAAACCTGGCTCTTCACACAGGCCTTTGGTTAAGGATTGCCCATCTCCATGATAAATCTTGCATCTGTGACCATTTCCTCATCAATTGCACTTTTCTGGCCTTGTCAATTTGATATAGCCATAAGGCCTATTCCCATCCCAATTTGCTCTCTCATGAATCTACAGCACTTTATTAGCTATCTTATGTCTACAAATGTATATGGTGCACTTTACCCAGTACGTTTTTAAAGTTTTGTGTTTCAATCATGTTATATTAAGTTGCTATTTATCTCTATATGTTGATGTTTAAAATTTTATAATTGCACTTTTTTATTTGATGTATTTTACTTTGTTATTGTTTTTACCTGGGCATGACCTCATGTAAGCCACCCCGAGTCCCTTCGGGGAGATGGTGGTGGGGTATAAAAATAAAGTTGTTGTTATTATTATTATTATTATTATTATTATTATTATTATTATTATTATTATCCCAACATGAATCAGATCTATGAGCACATCTTATTTTCCAGTAAAAATTGGATCAAGTCCCACAGAGAGTGTCCAAGCCAAATAATAATAATAAAGTGAAGAACCTGCTTTGATTGAAGTCAAAAATCAGAAACTCCTCAAAGCACAGCAGACAAAAAACCAGTACAAGAAAACCACACTACAAACTAGAGCTGACAGCTGGCACAACAAAACATTGCATGGAAAGTTCCTTGACAAAATTGAAGAAAAAGCTGATAAGAAGACCTGGCTCTGGCTCACGAATGGGACCCTGAAGAAGGAGACAGAAGGCCTGATCCTTGCAGCCCAGGAGCAAGCCATCAGGACAAATGCAATTAAGGCCAAGATTGAAAAATCAGCTGATGGCCCAAAATGCAGACTGTGCAAGGAAACCGACAAAACCATTGATCATATCCTCAGCTGCTGTAAGAAAATCGCACAGACAGACTACAAACAGAGGCACAACTATGTGGCCCAAATGATTCATTGGAACTTATGCCTCAAGTACCACCTCCCAGCAGTAAAGAACTCGTGGGATCACAAACTTGCAAAAGTATTGGAAAATGAGCACGCAAAGATACTGTGGGACTTCCGAATCCAGACTGACAAAGTTCTGGAACACAACACACCAGACATCACAGTTGTGGAAAAGAACAAGGTTTGGATCATTGATGTCACCATCCCAGGTGACAGTCGCATTGATGAAAAACAACAGGAAAAACTCAGCCGCTATCAGGACCTCAAGATTGAACTTCAAAAACTGGCAGAAACCAGTACAGGTGGTTCCAGTGGTGATAGGCACATTGGGTGCCGTGCCAAAAGATCTCAGCCGGCATTTGGAAACAATAGACATTGACAAAATTACGATCTGCCAACTGCAAAAGGCCACCCTCCTGGGATCTGCGCGCATCATCCGAAAATACATCACACAGTCCTAGACACTTGGAAAGTGTTTGACTTGTGATTTTATGAAACGAAATCCAGCATATCTATCTTGTTTGCTATGTCAATAATAATAATAATAATAATAATAATAATAATAATAATAATAATAATAATAATAATAATAAAAAACAACTTTATTTGTATTCCGCCCTATCTCCCCAAGGGGACTCAGGGCAGATTCCAACATACAATGGCAAACATTCAATGCCTCCGTAAACAAACAAATACTGACATAAAAATCCCAGAGAAACCCCGCATATAAGAATAACATTAAAACCTAACATCAATTTAAGTTTAACAAGTAGAAAGAGCCTCTTAGGCTGGATCTACGCTGTGAGGATCTGATCCCAGATTATCTGACTCATATAATCCAGTTCAAAGCAAATAATCTGGGATCAGATCCTGGGATATAGGCCAGTGTAGATCCAGCCTTAAATAAAAGCACTTTGTCTCCTTGCTTACACTTATGATTACACCCTAAATCTTCCTGATTAAATCAGTCTCATCTATATATATAAAAGAGTGATGGCATCAGGGCAGCGGACAAAACAACAAAACTACAGGCCCCCCAACCTCGAAATTTGACAACACAACCCATCATCCATGGCTCTAGGTTGATACAACAAAAAGAAAAGAAAAATAAAATCCTAATTAGAGGGAGAGCAATAATTGCTTTTATCCAATTGCTGCCAGTTACAAGGCTAAGTTCCACCCACTTGTCTCCCCCCGCCCAGGGGACAGGCAGAGTTAGGCCTCACTTAGGCCTCTTCCATAGATTATCTAATTTGCACTGGATTATATGGCAATGTAGACTCAAGGCCCTTCCACACAGCTATTTAACCCATTTATAATCTTATATTATCCTGAAAGATGGTCATCCAGCCGCTACATAATAATGATGATGAAGAAGAAGAAGATGATGATGATGATGATGATGATGATAATAATAATAATAATAATAATAATAATAATAATAATAATAATAATAGAAGCATAGAATCCAAGAGTTTGGAGAGACCCCTAAGGGCCATCCAGCCCAACCCTTTCTACTATGCAGCAGGACACAATCCAAGCATTCACAACACATGAACAACGTATAAATACTATACAATACTACGCAGGGACATAGACCCCCTCTACCCTCACCACTTTCACAGTACATAAACAACCAAATGCATACTAAACATAAAGACAACCATACAACAGACATTCAATACCACCACTACCTCAACAAGTTCTCACCAACACCACCAGACAACGCCACAGCAACGCGTTGCTGGGCACAGCTAGTATTATATAAATACTGTAAATATAAATACTGTAAATAAATAAATAAATAAAAATTATTTTTAGGAGAAGGAAATGTTCAAATGAGTCAGTGTGTCCAATGGAAGGTGCCAAATTCACCAAAACAAGTCCCTTAGATTTAACAAGAGCTGTGGAACAGCAGCCTTCCACCGACCGGTACGGATTTCAGATCATCTTTTTTTTTAAATGAATTCATCTGCAAATATTTTGAAAGCTGAAATACACCATTTTGCCTATAGAACTCCATCCAGTGAGGCATCCATATGTATATATATATATATATCCCTTTGCTTCAGATCTCAAACGTTTCAGAAGGAAATACGGCAAAGGCGTCCTCCCTGTCTGGCATATTTTACATGCTCTACATAGTTTAAAATATGTGGCTTATTAATGACTGATTTTTCAGCCTCCTCAATAAGCTTTTTATATGATGATGATTATTAACATGACACCCCTTTTCTGAGACGGGTGTCACAATGTTCCGCGCTGTGCGTGTATCCTTTATGATGTTTAATATAAAAGATAGCCCAGTATTTATATCCCTCGCAATAACAGAATGGATTGTTTTAAGGTTATACGGTCCAGCTGTGATAAAGAAAGAACGAACCTTACAAAATGATAAATATTTTCATTAAAAAACTTTAAAACTAAAAGTTCAAAGATATGTTCCCTTCTCTTATATCTTGTCAAAGCATGACTTAGGGCCCAAAACTAATCTACTTTCAATTTTATTCCATATTTCAGTGCTGTCATAGTACTCAGCAGAGAGTATTGGAATACGATCATTTTTTATTTTGTTGATGTTACCGACAGCTTTATTTCACAAAGCAATCTTATACTATGTCTACCAGTGGCAGGTCACAGAGGTCAAATAGTCTATCCTTACAGGTAGAGAGCTTATTAAATGGCACGTCTATTAAACCCAATGGACAACATAAAGAAACATTCCGGCAAAATATTTTTAACATAGTTCAATGGAAATATGAGTGGAAAGAGTAGTAAATAATTGAAAATGATGTCGGTATGGAATTTAGGTTGCAGGGTTTTTGAAAAGAAATGCGGGAAGGGGATGTTTTCGTCAAATAATAATCCTGCAACTAAAGTCTTTTGAATAATTTTTTTAAACAAAACGTCTTACCATAAAGTTTATGTAGTTTATGCACAAATGTTTTTATTATTATTATTTTATTAATTTCTAAGTAACTGGATACTTGACCATTACACTGTTTCCTGTTTGAAATGATGCTAATATTGATGTTTTGTTTGTTTTAATGGAAACCACTTGCTTTTACTATATTTTATGTTCTCCAGTTGTTCTAATTTGGCAGGGACAACCCGGTCTCATATTATTGTACAGTAGAGTCTCACTTATCCAACACTCGCTTATCCAACGTTCTGGATTATCCAATGCATTTTTGTAGTCAATGTTTTCAAAACATTGTAATATTTTGGTGCTAAATTCATAAATACAGTAATTACTACATAGCATTACTGCGTATTGAACTACTTTTTCTGTCAAATTTGTTGTATAACATGATGTTTTGGTGCTTAATTTGTAAAATCATAACCTAATTTGATGTTTAATAGGCTTTTCCTTAATGCCTCCTTATTATCCAACATATTCACTTATCCAACGTTCTGCCGGCCCGTTTATGTTGGAGAAGTGAGACTCTACTGTATTTATTTATTTACTTACTTACTTACTTTTTTAATTTATTCATTCCTCCTTCTACACTCCTCCTTTATCCTCAGATTTCTTCAACTGCTGCAAATAGAATTTGAAGTGTAAAGCAGATTGCACCCAATTAATTTATAATGATGATGTTATATTATTATGTTTTAAATTGTATGTTAATTTTCGTTGTGGTATGTTGTTTCCTCATGTAAGTCGCCCCGAGTTCCTAAAGTTATTATTATTAAAGTTATTATTAAGTCAGCAATGAGAAGAGAATAAATGGGGACAGAGGCTCCTTTCACACAGCTGTATAAAATCCACATTGAACTGGATTATATGGCAGTGTGGACTCAGATAACCCAGTTCAAAGCAGATACTGTGGATTATCTGCCTAGATATTCTGGGTTATATGGCTGTGTTGAAGGATCCAGAGTTGCCTTTCTCTGTAGGCATTGGCCCCATCTACACTGCCATAAAAATCCAGATTACCTGCCTTGAACTGGATTATATGGCAGACTCATATAATCCAGTTCAAAGCAGATAATGTGGATTATCTGCTTTAATAATCTGAACCATATGGCAGTGTAGAAGCGGCTTTGGGTAAAAGCAAAAAGTCATTTCTTGCTTCTGTGTTATTCTTCATTATTTTCTTATGCAACTTGGCCATATCTCTCTTTTTTTTTAACTGGTGAAATGTTAGAGAGCATGATCACACCTTTTCATCTATCCTGGCTTCCAGTTTGATTAAAAGTGTTCTTTCTGGGGACCTTATCACATTGGGATATAATCCGTTTATATCAGTATGCATTCCATATTTTTTTAGGACTGGATGTATGCTGTATTGAGACGGGATGCATACTCTCCTCATCACACCTGATTATTACGATTCTTACGATTTGAAAATACTGTGTTTTGACTCATCACACCATGGAAGGCTGGCTCCTCTCAATCCATTCAAAACACTCCCTACATCACTCTATCATTGCTGATGGGATGCATACAGATTTTCATATCACACACAAAAACAGCGCTTCCACAATGGAAGAATCTGTAGTATTTTTTTAAAAACATGATTAGAATTCCATCTGCATATAATGCGTTTCAGTTATGCTTTGCAGATGGAATACGGACAGGACAGGGCAAACGTCATATCATGGGGCTCATGTGAAATCATTCTCAAACCGAAACAGAGTATTTCCTAATGTAATACGGTCCTAGGAACCCATAGGTCCTGCAATATGATTCTATGTTCAGGTTCCAGCAGAAGTAGATCATAAAGTTATGCTAGAGAACCTTGAAATTCCTAGGTAAAACAATTAACCATTTCTTCAGGTTGCTGTGAGTTATCCGGGTTGTATGGCCATGTTCTAGAAGCATTCTCTCCTGACATTTTGCCCACATTTCTGGCAGACATCCTCAGAGGTTGTGAGATCTGTTGGAAACTAGGCAAGTGGGGTTTATATATCTGTGGAACGTCCAGACTGGGAGAAAGAACTCTTGTCTGTTTGAGGCAAGTGTGAAAGTTACAATTGGCCATCTTGATTAGCATAGAATAGCCTTGCAGTTTCAAAGCCTGGCTGCTTCCTGCCTGGGGCAATCCTTTTTTTGAGGGGTGTTAACTGGCCCTGATTGTTTCCTGTCTGGAATTCCTTTGTTTTCTGAGTGTTATTCTTTATTTACTGTCCTGATTTTAGAGTTTTTTAAATACTAGTAGCCAGAACCCTTGAGCCCCCGGTGGCACAGTGTATTAAAGCGCTGAGCTGCTGAACTTGCAGACTGTAAAGGTCGCACGTTCGAATCCGGGGAGCGGAATGAGTGCCCGCTGTTAGCTCCAGCTCCTGCGAACCTAGCAGTTCGAAAACATACCAATGTGAGTAGATCAATAGGTACCGCTCTGGCGGGAAGGTAACGGCGTTCCATGCAGTCATGCTGGCCACATGACCTTGGAGGTGTCTACGGACAATGCCAGCTCTTCGGCTTAGAAATGGAGATAAGCACCAACGCCCAGAGTCGGACATGACTGGACTTAACATCAGGGGAAACCTTTATTTATTTTTTTCCAATATTTCTACCCCGCCCTTCTCCCCAAGGGGACTCAGGGCGGCTTTACCTAGCTAGAACCCCACTTGCCTAGTTTCCAACAGACCTCACAAGAGGATGCCTGCCATAGATGTGGGTGAAATGTCATGAGAGAATGCTTCTGGAATGTGGCCATACAGCCCAGAAAACTCACAGCAACCTGGTGATTCCAGCCATGAAAACCTTTGACAGCCATTTCTTCATTTTCTGTTTTTCACTTTCATGAGTGTCTTGTACCCCTAACCCCACCAAATGTTGAGGGCCAACTGTGGTTTGAAATGTGTTGTCGAAGGCTTTCATGGCCGGGATCACAGGGTTGTTGTATGTCTTTCGGGCTGGGTGGCCATGTTCCAGAAGTATTCTCTCCTGACGTTTCGCCCACATCTATGGCAGGCATCCTCAGAGGTTGTGAGGTATGGAGAAACTAAGTAAGGAAATGTTTGAAATGGTTTGAAATGTTTTATTATGATTTAATACAATAGGACTGTCTTATTATAATCTATGTTTTTATTTATTTTGGTTAACCTCTTTGCTCTTATTTTTTAAAGATAAATGGGGCGTAGATTTCAAAGGGATTTAAAAAAAATACAATTATGTGCATTAACTAGTGACAGCTACAGTGTTAGGAGCACTTGTTCTACTGTGAAGCCTCCTTTTCTCCTCCACTTGGTTTCCTATTACAGTTAAAAAGGACTGCACAACTTGTGGCCCTCCAGATATTTTAGACCTTATCACCCAGAATTCTTGTCTCTTGGACAAACTGGCAAGGTCTTCTGGGAGTTGGAGTCCCAAACACCCGAAAGGACACAGGTTGTGCAGGCCTGCTGTTAAAAGTAATATGGCCCATAGTAGGTAAAAGTAAAGGTTTCCCCTGATGTTAAATCCAGTTTTGTCTGACTCGGGGGTTGGTGCTCATCTCCATTTCTAAGCCGGAGAGCCGGCATTGTCTGTAGACACCTCCAAGGTCATGTGGCCGGCATGACAGCATGGAGCGCCATTACTTTCCCGCTGGAGCAATACCTACTGATCTACTATGGCCCATAAGGGAGAACAAACAACTCAACATAAGTGTCACAATTACGTCTGCACAAGTTGCATTCCTTGTGGAATGCATTCTTAGATGTTGACTGGATGAGCAAGACCCTTACTTTTCAAAAGATAAGCTCTATACCTGTGGTGTCCAACCTTTGGTCCTTCAGGGGTTTGAGACTCCAACTCCCAGAACCCTTGGTCAGCTTGCCCAATGGCCAGGAATTCTGGAAGCGGAAGTCCAAAACACCTGGCATGGATGAGGGGTTGTGCTGCCAAGTTTAGTGTTTCTGGGATGTGTAGTTTTGTTGTTTTGTCCTAGGCCAAAATTTCATTACCCTTTTATATATAAATAGATTGTTCTATAACATCAATTTTATTGTGGTTTATTTATTGTAATATGTTTTAACTGTTGTACTTGTTTTGTTAGCCGCCCCGAGTCCCTGTCGGGAGATGGTGGCAGGGTAGAAAAATAAAGTTATTTACTTACCCACTTATTTTATAGCTTACAATAAAAGTAGGTGAACAATGCATAATTATTATTATTATGCCCCTTTCAATAAAAGATTTCAATAAAAAGAATTAAGATTCTTCAAAGCCAGTTGTGGCATGGGGAGAATTCCTTGCCTAAAAAAACTATATGAAATTGATGGGGCTGTCAAAAATCAAATGTCAACCTAAGGACATAAATACACACATATAGAAAGAATCACACTCTCTTCAAGTACTGAGATCCCAAGCTATTTAAGGCTTTAGCTATCAACGGCACATCGAATTCATACTAGAATCAAATTGGCAGAAATTACATAACAAAATATGTTTGTGTAAGCCACACTTTTTAAAAGAAAAATAGTAAGAATCTAGGAAACTACCTTATACTAAAATCATTAGGCAATTTATTTATTTTATTTTATTTATACCACATCTTTCTCCTGGCATGGGATTCAAGGCAGCGCAGAACTATTAAAACCAATTAAAACAAAAACCCAAGTAATCCAGCATTGCCGCTACTAAGCCCTAAGACAAGGGGAGGGAAGAAATCATGAGAAGATTCAAATACGTTGGACTGTTATTTCCCAGCAACCCAAACCAATATAGTAAATAGTGAATAATGCTGGAAATTGAGTTAACATCTGAAGTGCCATGCAGTTATATCCTGCTTTAAACTCTCCAGGAAAAGTCTTTCCAAGCTCTATTTGTGAATTGAATCTGTGTCTTTTTGCATTTTAATACATGTGTACCCAGTGATCTATTCTTATCTAGCTAAAATGTAAAATATTTAGTCTCACATATTTCATTCCAGCATTTATCTCTTAACTTCCCTGGGTATTTTGCATATCTAGTTTTGAAAGATAGGTACAATCAGCAGCGCACATATTTTGTCTGTAAAATATCCTGGATTCAATCTTGGTAAATCTGTGAAAGACTCCTGCCTAAAATCCAGGAAAGCTGTTGCCAGTCAGTGATGACAACACCAAACTAGATCAATAATTTGACTTCCTATATGACCGTGGAGATGTCTATGGACAATGCCGGCTCTTCAGCTTAGAAATGGAGAAGAACACCAACCCCCAGAGTCTGTCACAACTGGACTTAACGTCAAGGGAAACCTTTACCCTTTTTTTATGTTCCTACCATCTGTTAGATGTATGGGTGGGTGCCTTCAAATCACCCGTTCACTTATGGTGACCTCACAAATTTCGTAAGCTTTTCTTAAGCAAGAAATAGTTTTTTTTCTATCATTTCAAGTTTGTGCTTTTGTAACAGCTTTTAGTGACGGGAACAAGAGAATGAGACATGACCAAGGTTCACATTTTCAAATAGCAACTTTCTGTGCATTTTTTTTTCAGACGTAATCTTGTCTTTTTTAGATTTGCAATCTATTCCAACCAGCTGAATGTGATGGTCTTCAACCAACAGCAGCTATAGAAGGTATATGTACAGTTGTGTTTTAATGAACCACTCACAAATTCCTTTGTTAGCTAATGGCCAGATTTTGAGTTTTTCTCAAGGTCTCACAAGTGGATCCTGATGGAGGGTGCACACCAGTCTACTTTTTTTTGATCAGGAGATTCATCTGGTCAGATAATTAATGAAATAGAGAAACATAAAACATGAGTTGTTAAAAGTTCACAATTACCTTCCCTTGCAGCTTTGCAACGAACGCACTGTCCTTGCTTTAACACGCGGTAAATCATCTACCTAAATGTATTTGCACCCAATCATTTTTTAAAGTCACAATCTTTGTAGTGTCAACTTGTCAAGGGTCAAAGGGAAGAACAGGCAAGATTCCCAAATCAATCTGCTTGTAGAAACTGTCTCATTTCATTTCAAATTACCTGCTGGGGCTGAAGCAGCAGGCTATGGACAAACTGCCTTCCTCCATAAACCATGACAGCACAGGTCGAACTTATGTGATCATTCATAAGGGGCAAGTCAAGCTGGGGCTGTCATTAACTACTTTTAAACTGCTGTGCAGGGTTAAGTGATCTTGCAAGGCAGCAGCAGATATAAATACTATTTGGACAGTTTAATGTCAAGAGACAACTCCTCTGGGATTAAAACTGTGTAACCCAATAGTCCAGTTGTCGATGGAAGGATTAAGGTTCTTTGGGGGTTGTTTCTTGGAGGACCAACTTTGCATGTGTTTTGCATAGTATTCCGATATCAACCAGCAAGTACAGAGCTTCCTTCTGCTCTCCTAAAAGCAGAGTGCTTTGAGTGCTGGACCATTCATCTTCCTTTGGAAGGAAACATCCTCCTCAATTGGTTCATTTTTAAATTCCTTTAAAATCCAGTTCTCATGTTTCAAACTGAAGATGGTGAAAATTATAACGCTTTCGCTCATTTTGACATTGGGAGACATTTGTTAGAAATCATTTCAGAAGGTCCAGTGGCAGAAACCTCCCTCCCCCACCCGGCCTTTTATTTACTACTAGCTGTGCCCGGCCACGCGTTGCTGTGGCAAAGTGGTGGTGGTATTGGTTAAAAATTGTTGTGTAGTTTTTATTTGACGTTATTTGTATTTTTTAATTAATTTTATTGTAAGTTATCTTTTTATTTATTATATTTTATTATTTTCTTGTACTATTTTTAGTTATTTTCTGTTATTATAGTATTTTATTGTATTAATTTTTTAGTGTTTTTAATTATTTTTAGTGTTTTTTATTATTTTTTATTGGGTTGCTAGGAGACCAAGTTGGAGGAGCTTAGCCTTCTAACTGGCAGCAATTGGATAAAAGCAATTATTCCTCTCTCTCTCATTAGGACTTTATTTTTCTTTTCTTTTTGTTGTATCAACCTAGAGCCGTGGATGATGGGTTGTGTTGTCAAATTTCAAGGTTGGGGGGCCTGCAGTTTTGTTGTTTTGTGAGTATTTGTACCCTGCCCTTCTCAACAGCCTCACATATCAACAACAATTCAAAAAACATACAATTGATAAAACATCTACATTTTTGAAGGAGAATTAAAACATATAAAAACAGTTACATCGATTATTAAAATCACATAATCCAAAGTTGTAATCTAGGGCCATTCCAAATTTTCACTGCACAGATTCTACATTCATTTATTGTACTGCAGTTATTCTCCAAGTATATTTTTATTAACAATTGAAAAGCATATCGGCAAAGAGCAAAAACATTGCACAGAAGGGCAAACATAATGAGCAGAAAGGTCCTGAAATCTCATTCTGTTATGTGAATTTCTGTTTCCACAAGAACCCCAGGTTTGGAGCCCAGGTCAAATGAGACATAGACTGGTTGAAGGCAAAATCAGAGGCTTTATTCTCAGTGGCCAAAGAGGATGTCAGTGGAGAAAACACTCCAAATAACTGACATACCACAATTGCAAATACAACACATATTTATTGTACAGTAGAGTCTCACTTATCCAAAACTCACTTATGCAACGTTCTGGATTATCCAATGCATTTTTGTAGTCAATGTTTTCAATATATCATGATATTTTGGTGCTAAATTCGTAAATACAGTAATTACTACATAGCATTACTGCGTATTGAACTACTTTTTCTTTCAAATTTGTTGTATAACATGATGCTTTAGTGCTTAATTTGTAAAATCATAAACTAATTTGATGTTTAATAGGCTTTTCCTTAATCCCTCCTTATTATCCAACATATTCACTTATCCAACATTCTGCCAGCCCATTTACGTTGGATAAGTGAGACTCTACTGTATTTTGTATCTATTCAAAAATACCACACTGGCTCCTTATTGGTTTAGAAAGTGCCTGGTTAGGATTGCTCTCTGCTTGGTCCAGGGCTCTGTCTGATTGATTGATTTATAAAATGTATTTTAGATTCTCTAGAAAATAACTACTAGAGCAAACTAAAATCCATTAAATAACAACAAAAAACAAATATAACAGAAAAAAACAAAAACAGGAGCACAATAAAACAAAGCAGAGGACATGATGGTTCTCCTCTATTAAGTTGGCTCCTCACTTCCAAAAGCTGGGCTCCTCTCATTCATTCCTTCCTTTTTTTTCTCTTTCCACTCAATCCCCTCCTGGATTGGGTACTTGGACCTCAGTGTGACCCCCCAGTGTGAATGCCCATTCATGGGCTTGTTTTGGTAAGCATTACTTGACTCTACCAGGCTTGATAGAAACAACCAGGACAGTTTTAAGGGCCTTATCACATTGGCAATGAGATTCGCTGCACACCATGGTGATTCCATGGGGGGCCATGAACAGATTCCTATACACACTGCACATATCTTATTTGTACTGCAAAAAAAAACCCACAGAAAAACAATACAACATTTAAAAGGATGAACAATTTTAACCAATATAAATTCACCAGTATTTCAATGGGAATTGTGGGTCTGCCTTTGGCTGATGAGATAGTCAAGTTAATGAGGAATGATGTTGTTGTGTACCTTCAAGTCCATTTAGACCTAGGGTGATCCTAAATCTAAAGTTTAGGGTAGGGGCCGGAAAAGGACCTTGGAGGACTTTTGTTTGGGGACCCCTGTTCTTGGCTGTTACTAAAGCATGACACATCTTCTGTGTTGCTGATTAATAACACATCAACAACAATTGTAATATTAGGGGCTCAACACATTAATAACATTGGACTTAGAAAACTAGGATCAAGAGAGTTTCACTGAGGCCCCTTCCACACAGCTGCATAAAATCCCACATTTTCTGCTTTGAACTGGAATATATGTCAGCATGGACTCAGATAACCCAGTTCAAAGCAGATATTGTGGGATTTTCTGCCTTAATATTCTGGGTCATATGGCTGTGTGGAAGGGCCCTGAGAAAACTTCTTCCATCAGCAGGGCAAGAAAGAGTACAATACTAACCCCGTTGAGGTCACATCACACTAAATGTTAGGTGCTATCAAGATATTACATTGGACCATGGGGCAGATCTCTGAGTTAGGTGGTCAAAGTGGCTCCTAAATGAGTAATTTAAATGCACTTCAAGGTGGCAAACAGCTTTCTTGTAACTTTCAAGTGAGGTGCCATTAGTAATTTTTCATTACATTACTTTTATACCAAAGGATCCTGTACAAGATATCTTTATATACTGATATTCCAGACTAACATGTTTTTTGTACTGTTCCATTATCCAGGCGGAGGCCACTAGGAGGTGGTAGAGAGAGAAGAATAATCCATTTTATGGGGGTGGAGGGCGGACTGAAGGAGTAAACCATCTCCCCCTGTTTTTCTGTTATTCCCCCCAACCATGTCCCCGTCATGGAAACAACCCTCATTTTTAAAATGGAAAGTGGGGAAGGGGAATAAGCAGCAAAAACAGGAGAAATTGTTTTTCTCCTTCAACTCCCCCACGACCCATAAAATGGACTATTCTTCTCTCTCTAGTGCCCCCTAGTGGCCTCCGCCTGGATAATGGAATAGTACCACTATGTCTTCGAATTCTACATATATTGTCATACCCCAGCCACCTTTGGCTTCTGAACCAGCGGCAGAGGATTGGCTTCAGGAGTTGACTGCAGTTCAAGAAGTACTTCACAACCAGCTTGAAAAAGCTAAAGTGGATTATAAGCGGAACGCAGATCGTCACCGACAACCAGGACCGGAGATCAAGGTAGGCGACCATGTTTGGTTATCTACAAGGCATTTGTCCTCTCAACGGCCCTGTCAGAAATTAGATGCCCGATTTATAGGGCCATACCTTGTGGTTGCCCAAATCAACCCCGTGACTTTTCAACTACAACTTCCACACTCCATGCGCATTCACCCTGTTTTTCATCACTCCCTCCTCCTCCCAGCCGATGGAGTACGGCCGGATGTGGGACGGAAACCCCCGCCTCCCACTGTTGTGGATGAGGAAGAGGAATTTGAAGTACAAGACATTCTAGACTCCCGTTTCCGGCGTCGCCACCTTCAATATCTCATTGATTGAACGCTCCTGGGAGGATGCCTCCTCCGTACATGCTCCGGACTTGTTGGATCGCTTTCATCATGCCTACCCTTCCAAACCTCGTCCTCGAGGGGGGCTAAAGGGAGGCCCTGGGAGAGAGGATAATGTCATACCCCAGCAATCTTTGGCTTCTGAACCTGATCCAGAAATGAACTTTGACCAGGATGAAGCTTATGCCCAGTTCTCTGAGCTCCTTTCAGCTACAGCTGCCGACTCTTGATAGTTCAGATGCTTTCTTAATTGGGAGAGATACTGAAGATGTTACTCCCTTGGCTGAACCAGATGTCCAGAGTTCCCCAGAGAACGTGGCCTTCAACCGAAAGGAGTTTTTGCATCGCCAGAGATCAGAAAAACAAGGGCTTAGAAGGAGTAACCGCTTGGCATCTCGAGGGGATTGTGGATAAGAAGATTCCCTTGGGAACCTTTGGGGAGTTTGGTCTCCCTTCGTTGGGATCTGATCTTCATTCCATAAAAGTGCCTTGCACTGCAGGCAATTTGCGGTATCAACATAGCGTTTTCCTGAGAACACTTCACCAACTCCAGTTCCCTGATTTCACCAAGCCAAACCTCCTGTTTCTGGCAGCCAAGCCGAGCCGCAACTCCCAATTTAAACCAGATCAATTCACTTCCTTGCCTTGTTCCTGAATCAAGTTTGATCTTGACAGGAATGGAATCTTTTTGGATCCCACCGCTGCCACCAAATTGCGAAGGATTCAACTTCTACCTCTATGTAACCCACTTTTCAATGTTGTCGCTGCCACCACCTTTGAAAGATGCTTTGCTCAAATAATAAGCAACAATTGAAGAAACAGTAACTTGTTTATTTATAGCACAAAGCTTGATAGTCGCAAGAATGTTATGTCTTGAGTTGAACGATGTTACTTCTGCACAGTAAGTGTTGCAAGATTTCTCAATAGTTTCTCTGAGCTTAGTATGGTATCAGCTTTATATGATTTGTTTCTTTCAGTTAGGAATACTGTCCTTCTTGAACTTAGTTGATCCGTACCCGATCAATCTTGGACTGGGGAGTTTAACTGGTTAACCCTAGTCCTCCTTGACTTAGGGATGTAGCCTCAGCTCTTTAGTCATCCCTACTAAGGGCTCAGCAACTTTAATTTTAGCCCTTCTCCGCTAAAACTCTCTAGCTGCTCAACTTCCTCCCACAATCTCGTCTCTCGATCTCACTCCTTTCCCACTGAATAAAACCAACCGCTCTGATCAACCGTCAAACTCCAACTGCCCAATTCCAACTGCTAAATTTGAATTCTAAGGCTTCCACCAGCAAGGTGAAGCCACGCCCCTTTTCCTGGCCATGCCTTAGAGGCTCCCAACTTCTGTATAAGAATAGCTGAAATATATATAACCTTAAACAGTCAACCTAAACATAGCAATCGTGAATAAAACACAATGATCATGACATCTTTACAGATCTTCACTTCGTCTTGTTCCTGCTTTGATATCCACGATCTCCTAGTGACTGGGGACCTTCTTATTCAGCCTTGCTTCCTTGTTGTTCCCCGCTCAAACTTCCCAACTGTTTGAGCGTGTTTCAGTTTTGGACTTTGGACAATAATATTGGACATTTTCCTTCATCTTTTTGGACTTATTCATACTTTTTCACAAAGGACTATTTCCCACTCAACCATTCTGCTTATGCATTCCTGAATATATATTTGCTTTAATAAAGATATTATATGATTATTGGTCTCTGTCTAGTTTCCAGTGTTCACGCTGCCTTAGGGTGCAACATATATACTGGTTTCATATGTCAAATTAAGGATTGCGAGATTGCAAAAAAGTTGTATGATTGCAGGATACATGGGTGGAACATGAGGCAGCTAATGGCCATGATAAACTACAATCATACTCCCTCCACTGTGAGAAGAAAACACTGTTTCTAAAAGACCTACATAATGATTCATCAAATACACACCTGCCATTGTTTTATATTCAGACAAAGTCTGATGAGACTCATCTCTGGAAATCACATTTCAACATTAATATAAATGCAAAGGATTTCTTCAGTAAAACAATTGGCGTCAACGTGGTATTCTGCAATAATAATAATCAGACTTGTGGCCCCAGAGTAATGTCCATAGAGAGCAGCAAAGAAGTTGAGAAGTTTCCTTGGGAGCCATTTTCTTTGCATTAATCTAGCTGTTCAGTGAGCTAAACATGCAAAGTGAAAGGAATGCCTTAGGACAAACTCCGTTCCTTGGGCCTTGTAAAGAATAAAGAAAGCACTATTTAAGAAGGTCACATGAAAGTTGCTGTTGTAATGATGATCAGAGTTCTTGTTGTTAGGGGGAGTTAGAAGGCATCATAACAAATACGATTAAGATGCAAAGGCAAAAAAAAAACTGGTATCCCATGTATTAAGTTAAGCAAATAAATATTAATAAAATATTTATTAATTGTGTGTGGCTGAACTATAAAGTAAATGTATTGTAAATATATTGAGTAAATGTATTGAGTGTGTGGCTGAACTATAAAGTAAATGTATTGTTAATTATACTACAACAAAGGATAAAATATATAGGTAAAAAGGAAAAATAAAAATGGCCACGCTACAGGCTCTGGAAGTACAGTAGAGTCTCACTTATCCAACGTTCTGGATTATCCAATGCATTTTTGTAGTCAATGTTTTCAATGCATTGTGATATTTTGGTGCTAGATTCGTAAATACAGTAATTACTACATAGCACTAATGTGTAATGAACTACTTTTTCTGTCAAATTTATTGTATAACATGATGTTCAATAGGCTTTTTCTTAATCTCTCCTTATTATCCAACATATTCGCTTATCCAATGTTCTGCCAGCCCGTTGGATAAGTGAGACTGTACTGTAATAGGAATACTATAGCAACTGTTTATATGTATATATCTCTTGGGTTTTTTCTTTCTTTCTTTCTTTCTTTCTTTCTTTCTTTCTTTCTTTCTTTCTTTGTTTATTTTTGATCTGTCTCTTCTTTTTCCTATTTACTTGCCCTTCCTACGCCCCTCACACCTTTTTTTCACATTGTCTGTGTTATATTGTTCAATTGCTTTTATTGTATACAGAAAAAACGATTCTTGTAATAAGAACTGTATCAAAGTTGCTCACAAATCTTGCAATAAAAATGATTTAAAAAAATTAAAATATTGTTTCTAAAGAGTTGGATCAAGGCATTGTCATTCTTACAGTAGACCCATTAAAATCAATCTCTGTGGAGGAGACGTGAAGGCATACACACAGATACAGATTTCAATAAGTATGGATTAACTCTACATCCACTATGTTAATTATCTACAGATTCTTCTATACATTCAAGTTTCTTGAACTCAGAATAATTTGGAAGCTAGAGGAATGAGTAAGGTTGGATCTACACTGCCCTTTATCCCAAGATCTGATCCCAGATTATCTTCTCATCCCAGATTATCTGGCAGTGTAGACTCATATAATCCAGTTCAAAGCAGATAATCTGGGATCAGATCCTGGGATAAAGGGCAGTGTAGATCCAACCTTACTCATTCCTCTTGCTTCCAAATTATTCTGAGTTCAAGAAACTTGAATCTCTTCTCTGAATTCCTACTAAGCATTTTTGAGTAAGAATGCTAAGGAATGTATTGTTTCTGATTTCTTTAGAAACTCCATTGTTATTTAAATGTAAAGATTTTTTTCCCCTTAAAATCTCTATGAGGTGTCAGCAATGGTGAGTAGATAGAAAGCAACCCACATGTCTGGAGGCAAGGGCATTGCACGTGAATATTGTGATTAACATATCAAACCCAGTCATTATCAAAGCAGACAGAAAAGAATAGATAATCCTTTCTTGCACTACAGTCAGTCCGGATCTTGAAGATTTGAGGGTATATTTATTTATTTAAATGCCACTCCCAGAAACCCAAGGCAGAACAGCCAAGGGTGAGGTTGCCATCTTCAAAAGACAGAAGTACATTGTGAATTGACACAAGGGCTTACGTGACAGAGGTGGGGAATGCTTGGCCAATCAGTTATTTTGGGTTTCAATTTGCACAGTCTTTTACTATACTGGGCCAAATTGGGTGGGGCTAAAGGAGCCCCGATGGGGAAGTGTGTTAAAGCACTGAGCTGCTGAACTTGCAGACCGAAAGGCCCCGCTGTCAGCTCCAGCTTCTGCCAACCTAGCAGTTCGAAAACATGCAAATGTGAGTAGATCAATAGGTACCGCTCCGGCGGGAAGGTAACGGCACTCCATGCAGTCATTCCGACCACATGACCTGAAGGTGTCTATGGACAACACCGGCCCTTCGGCCTAGAAATGGAGATGAGCACCAACTCCCAGAGTCGGACACGACTGGACTTAACGTCAGGGGAAAACCTTTACCTTTACCCTTTTAAAGGTAATGGAAGTCATCATCAGGAGGGCCAAAGCTTCCTATCCCTTCTCTGCTGCCACATGTAAGACAAGCACTCACTTACCCCATAGGTGATGTTTAGAGGAACTAAGAGCACATTTATATCACTCTGTCTCAAAGAAATTGTCATTTCAGATTGTCATATTCAATCTGTTCCTGGATTATGGACTTCTTGTAGAAGCCCATAGAGTTAGATTAGGCAATCAAGCCTCTTCAGCTCTCAGTCTCAACACTGGGAGGCCACAGGGCTGTGTGTTGAGTCCTCAGCTTTTCACTTTGTACACACATGATTGTACAAAGTGTACAAACCATCCATCATAACAATATCATTACCAAATTTGCAGATGATACAACCATGATGGGGCTTATCTCTGAAGGGGATGAGTCTGCCAATCGAGATGAGGTGGATAGGCTGCTTTCGTGGTGCAGCGACAATAATCTGGTTCTTAACATCATAGAATCATAGAACCGTAGTGTTGGAAGAGACCTCACGGGCCATCCAGTCCAACCCCCTGCCAAGAAGCAGAAAAATCTCATTCAACGCACCCCCGACAGATAGCCATCCAGCCTCTGCTTAAAAGCCTCCAAAGAAAGAGCCTCCACCACAGTCCGGGGCAGAGAGTTCCACTGCCGAACAGCTCTCACAGTGAGGAAGTTCTTCTTGATGTTCAGGTGGAATCTTCTTTCCTAAGGTTGGAGCCATTGTTCCACGTCCTAGTCTCCAGGGCAGCAGAAAACAAGCTTGCTCCCTCCTCCCTATGACTTCCCCTCACATATTTGTACATAGCTATCGTGTCTCCTCTTAGCCTTCTCTTCTGCAGGCTAAACATACCCAGCTCTTTCAGCCGCTCCTCATAGGACTTGTTCTCCAGACCCTTGATCATTTTAGTTGCCCTCCTCTGGACGCTTTCCAGTTTGTCAACATCTCCTTTCAACTACGCTGCCCATAATTGGAGACAGTATTCCAAGTGTGGTCTGACCAAGGCAGAATAGAGGGGTAGCATGACTTCTCTAGATCTAGACATTAGACTCCTATTTATGCAGGCCAAAATCCCATTGGTGTTTTTCACTGCCGCATCACATTGTAGGCTCATGTTTAACTTGTTGTCCACGAGGACTCCAAGATCTTTTTCACACGTACTGCTGTCAAGCCAGACATCCCCCATTCTGTATCAATAAGACCAAGGGTCTCATTGTGGACTACAGAAAGAACAGAAAGAAAATCCAGCCCTTGGTCATAAATGGAGACCAAGTGGAGTGGGTGGCCAGTTTCAATTTCTTGGGTGTCATTGTTAAGGAGGATCTGATCTGGGGCACCCATACGGCAGCGTTGGTGAAGAGGGCCCAGCACTTGAGACTTTTAAAGAACGAATAACGAAATGAAAAACTGCTGGTAAATTTCTACCGCTGTGTCCTAACCTACTGCATCTGCGCATGGTTACCTACTGTAACTGCACAATGGCAGATAGGAAGGCGCTCCAAATGGTCAATGTGTGCTAGGCAAAGCATTTAATTTTGTTGTACAATGTACAATGACAGTTAAGTTAATCTATTCAAAATAGGTTCTTGGTTGAGATAATAGGATCCGTAAGGTTTCAGCATATGTCTTCTGAACTCACTCATGTCTCTCATATATCTACTATTCTAAGACCTAACTTCCAGTTGAAGCCTGATTCATTAGGGTAGAGTATTTATGGAAGTTCATTGAATCAACATTTTGATTTGACTGCCTAAGGATATTCTGTTTGTCTCAACTGTACTAGAGATTACCACAATTTGCATGATTGAAGAAGTCATTTGCATTTTCCCACTCCTGATTCCCAAAGATTTGGACTTTCTTCCCAAAGCCATATCTCTCAGTTTTCCCCTTTGGACTATAAATCAATCAACATACCAGCCTACCCAGACCATTCCTTTGTTCTCAAAGCATCAGGATGACTCACTGTCATACCTCCAAGTTGTTTTGGCAGAGAACATGAGTTACGTGGTGAGTAACTAAATAAATAACATGAAATAGTCATCACCACTTTGTCTGTGAGCTTCAAAAGAAACCAGGCAAGATGTTGTTGAAGGCAGTGCTAGAAAACAGTTGCAATCCTATGAACACTTATGGCGAATTAAGCCTTCTAAAGACAGTGATAATTAGTTCTTGCTAAACAATCAGAGCATTGTTCTGGATGGAGACTGGTCATGGAAGGCTGTTCTTATGAAGAACTTTTTTCCATTTTCTTTTACCAAAATGTTAGCAAATGCATGCATTTATAGTAAAAGGAAGAAAGAAAAGACTTATTATATTAAAAGACACAATTGTTTGCTTCAGCCCTTGCCCTTTCCACTGTCAGACCAAAGAAGACCCATTATTGAAAAGTTCCTGAAATGTCCTGCAGAAGCATGACTTACATGGAAACAAGATTTGCTACCGTGTTTCCCCGAAAATAAGACAGTGTCTTATATTAATTTTTGCGCCCAAAGATGCTCTAGGTCTTATTTGCAGGGGCTGTCTTATTTTTCCATTAAGAAGAATTATTGTTGAACAAAAAATTAACATTTATTATATACTGAACAGTAGTTGTCATCATAAACCAGCATAACTAGACAAACTGCGAATCCTATCAAGAATTTCTTGTTACTACCACTATTTCCATGTACGGCACTCTATGGTATGTACATTTACCGATCCTGCATGTTCTGGTGTTCTGTTCGTTGGGCATGCTTCCAAACAAAACCTTTGCTAGGTCTTACTTTCAGGGGAGGCCTTATATTTAGCAATTCAGCAAAACCTCTACTAGGTCTTATTTTCTGGGGATGTTTTATTTTAGGGGAAACAGGGTAAGAGCCTTACACAATTACTTAGAGTGCATTCACACTGTAGAATTAATGCAGATTGACACCATCTCAACTACTTAGTGCCATGGAATCCTGGAATGTGTAGTTTGGTGTGGCACCAGCACTCTTTGGCAAACAACGCTCAAACTTGGAAAACTACAACTCCCTCCCATGATTCCATAGCACTGAGCCACTGCAGTTAAAGTGGCATTAAACTGCATTATTTCTATGGTGTAAATACAGCCTTACACACTAGGCTTTCTATTTTGAGCAAACATCAAGAGCAGAACAAGTTTCCCATAAAGACATGCTTCTCCTAGTATTTTACTGGCGCTGTTCAAATGCTCTCTAGTAGCAGCAAACACTTCTGGGATGAAGAAAAAGTAGTAGTGAAAGGTTCATCCAATTATTTTCCACAAAGGTGTCATTACAAAAACATGAAATCTTTGTTAGTAGAGTCTCACTTATCCAAGCTAAACGGGCCGGAAGAACCTTGGATAAGCGAATATCTTGGATAATAAGGAGGGATTAAGGAAAAGCCTATTAAACATCAAATTAGGTTATGATCTTACAAATTAAGCACCAAAATATCATGTTATACAACAAAATTGACAGAAAAGGTAGTTCAATACGCAGTAATGTTATGTTGTAATTACTGTATTTACTAATTTAGCACCAAAATATCACGATATATTGAAAACATTGACTACAAAAATGTGTTGGATAATCCAGAACCTTGGATAAGCGAGTCTTGGATAAGTGAGACTCTACTGTAAATGGGTCTGGAATACTGAAATACCCTGGGGCTCATTACATGACTGGGAAACACTTGCAACCTCCCACTTTGGTGTATTGGTTTGAGTCTGAGACTGAATCTACACTGCTCTATATCCCAGGATCTGATCCCAAATTATCTGCTTTGAACTGGGTTATATGAGTCTGCCAGATAATCTGAGATAAGAAGATAATCTGGGATCAGATCCTGGAATATAGGGCAGTGTACATCCAGCCTTACGGTTCTGGTAGATTAAGAGTTCAAACCCATATTCAGCCATTGAAACCCACTGAGTGAGCTTGGGCAAGTCACATTCTCTCAGCCTCATAGGAAGGCAATGGAAAATTTCTTCCAAAGAAACAGAAGTATGAAATAGGATGACGATAAACTAGTTGACTAGAAGGCACTTAAAAACATCAACACACTTAATACTAACAAGGGTACAACATTTTTTTCCAATAATGGAATAAATCTTGGCTTCTACTGGGTTTTTTTATTAATTGTCATCTCTCTTTTTTTGTTGTTGAGTTGTTCCATCCACCTCTTCTGTTTCCATTCTGTTGACTGCAAAGTGAAGGACATGGATTTGTGAACTATAGATATTAAGGTTAAGTTCTGAATACATGAATCAAGTTTAAGTTAGTCAAAGCCATGGAAAAAGTTTTGCTTCTAGAACATGTCTTGCCATTATTGTGAATTTTTCAAAGGAGCAAGATAACGTGCACTCTTAATACAAAACTGCTTCAGCTACAGAAATTCTCTTATAGCTCACTTCCTCCATTGGTGTACATGATTTCTGTAATATTTTCTTCAGTAGAGTGTGTGGCTAATTAGTATGACTAACATAACAACCCCATGGAAAAACAAACAAGAGTATTAACTTTGGATCTTATCATTACTCAACCACCATCAGGTCGTCGCCTTTACAACAAAAGTCATTCAAGCAATCTGGAGATTCTGTAAAAGGAGTATTCATGAGCTGGCAAATCTGATAGCAAAAGAATGGCTTCAGCTATAACAGGGTCCTCAAACATTTTAAGCTGAGGGCCGGTTCATGGTCCCTCAGACTGTTGGGAGTTGGACTATAGTTTGAAAAAAAAGAAACAATTCCTATGGAGATTTACCAGTATTTCAGTGGGAAGTACGGGCCTGCTTTAGACTGATGAGATAGTCAAGTTAATGAGGATTGATGCTGTTGTGTGTCTTTAAATCATTTCCAACTTAGGACGACCCTAGGGACCTCTTCATACATCTGGCTAGATTGGCATTTGCCGCCGAATCTAGCCATGTCTGATGACATCATAAGTCTAAAGTTTAAGGCAAGGTTCCAGGTTTGGGGACCCCTGAGCAATGGATATGGAGACAAAGCATATTAAAAGAAACCCAGCAGGGACAACTGTAGGATTTCAATGCTGCACCAGCAGCCATGTCCTAAAGAAATCTCTTACTGTTATGTAAATATTAGATCTAGCAACATACAGATGTGACAAACTTGACTTTCTTTACCAGTCCAGGATCTGATCCCAGATTATCTACTTATCCTAGGTTATATGGTAGTTGAAGGGAGATGTTGACAAACTGGAATGTGTCCAGAGGAGGGCAACTAAAATGATCAAGGGTCTGGAGAACAAGCCCTATGAGGAGCGGCTTAAAGAGCTGGGCATGTTTAGCCTGCAGAAGAGAAGGCTGAGAGGAGACATGATAGCCATGAACAAATATGTGAGGGGAAGTCACAGGGAGGAGGGAGCAAGCTTGTTTTCTGCTGCCCTGCAGACTAGGACGCGGAACAATGGCTTCAAACTACAGGAAAGGAGATTCCACCTGAACATCAGGAAGAACTTCCTCACTGTGAGAGCTGTTCGGCAGTGGAACTCTCTCCCCCAGACTGTGGTGGAGGCTCCTTCTTTGGAGGCTTTTAAGCAGAGGCTGGATGGCCATCTGTCGGGGGTGCTTTGAATGCGATTTCCTGCTTCTTGGCAGGGGGTTGGACTGGATGGCCATGAGGTCTCTTCCAACTCTACTATTCTATGATTCTATGATTCTATGTGTAGACCCATACAATCCAGTTCAAAGCAGATAATGAAACTATCACCAAGGACCTCATCATATTTGCTGTTGGAATCACTACAGATTGTGGTGAATCCAGCAGTGCCTAGCGGGGGAAACCCATTGCTCCATGGCCCATAGCTTCCCTCTTACCCCATCCCACGGGAGGAAGCATCCGCCGCCCAGCTTCCCCTGGTGTACACCAGTTCCTCTGCAATTTTGCCATGGAGCCCTGCCAGAAGTAGATATACATCGTGGGATAGGAGGTGGTGGGCTCCGTGGCAAAACCGAAAAGAAACTGGTGTATGCCACCAAATTTGGTCCGTCTAATGAGGTTGTCCATTTGAAAGTATCTACAATCCTTGTGACAGACTTTGTATTTCTAGGCACAAAGATTACTGCAGACGCAGGCTGCAGCCAGGAAATCAGAAGACGTTTACTTCTTGGGAGGAGAGCAACGACCAACCACAATAAAATAGTAAAGAGTAGAGATATCACACTAGCAACGAAGGTCCGCATAGTTAAAGCAATGGTATTCCCTGTAGTAACCTATGGATGCGAGAGCTGGACCATAAGGAAGGGTGAGCGAAGGAAGATAGATGCTTTTGAACTGTAATGCTGGAGGAAAATTCTAAGAGTGCCTTGGGCTGCAAGAAAATCCAACCAATCCATGCTCTGGGAAATAATGTCTGACTGCTCACTAGAGGGAAGGATATTAGAAGCAAAGATGAAGTACTTTGGCCACATAATGAGAAGACAGGAAAGCTTGGAGAAGATAATGATGCTGGGGAAAATGGAAGGAAAAAGGAAGAGGGGCTGACCAAGGGCAAGATGAATGGATGGTATCCTTGAAATGACTGGCTTGACCTTGAAGGAGCTGGGGGTGGTGGCAGCCAACAAGGAGATCAGGCATGGGTTGGTCCATGAGGTCATGAAGGGTGACTAAACGAATAAACAACAACACGATCCTTGTTGTGTGCCATTAAGTAGTTTCTGATTTATGGTAACGCGAAGGCATAGAATGGCATGATTTATTCAGAGCAAGTTTGTCTTCCACTCAGACTGAGATTGCAAGACCATCCAATGGATCTCCATTACAGAGGTGTGATTTGAACACTGGACTCCCAAAGTCTTAATCCAGCATTAAAACAACTACCCCATGCTACCTAATCCTATAGCAATACAAATGATCCAAATATATGTGGGAGACTTAGTTCCCATCTACACTGGACAGTTTAGGTAAGACAGGCCCATAGCCAGGATTTTGATTTGGGCGGGGCTGGGATTTTAATCTGGGGGGAGGGGGGGGACTGAGTCTGGGTGAGAGGGGATCTACCCTAGCAAACCCTTTGTACTGTTATCCCAATACCCCCCATGAATATGGGATATATTGAGCATGGTGATCCGATCATGATATGAATAAAATAACAGCTTAAATAATAAATGTAAGGCCTTCTTGCGGACCACCCTGAGAATTTCGGGGGGGGGGGGGCTGAAGCCTCTCAAGCCCCCTCCCCCCCCCCCCCCCCCCCGCTACATGCCTGACCCCAGAGAAGCCCTGGATTCAACACATTCGGATTGAATCTGGGGTCACTGATTATATCCATTCCTTTTGTGCTATCAGGTCCTACTGATCAAGTTGCTGCCAATTGCAAGAGAAATAAGGTTAAACACTGTGAAAGCCACCCACTGTATGGTTATCAGCCTCCTCCCAGTAGACTTAAACCAAGGAAAAGTTTCATGAGAGGCATCACTCCTCTAAATGTTCCTCCAGCAACAGCAAGATTATCCCTGTGGGCTGCAAAATCAGTCAATTCCAACTGGATGGCCCCCCAAGAGGTTCTTCCTCCAGGAGCAAATCAAGAATGGGCAACTCGGAAGTCCCTGAACAGACTCTGGAGTGGGGTTGGGAGAACAAAAGACAACCTGACAAAATGGCACTACCTGAAGGAATCTTCCATCTTGTGCGACAGTGGAGCAGAACAAACAACTCAGCATATGTATGCTTGCCCACAATACCCTGTCTCATGCACAGAGGAAGAACTGTTTAAAGCTACAGACCAGGGGTTCCCAAACTAAGGCTCGTGGGCCAAATGCGGCCCCCCAAGGTCATTTACCTGGCCCCTGTCCTAAACTTTAGACTTAGGGTTGAAATTACTTGAAGGCGCATAATAAAAACAATCCTAATTTTAGACCATTTCATCATAATCCAGCCCCCCAACAGTCTGAGGAACGGTGAACCGGCCCTCCACTTAAAATGTTTGAAGACCCCGCTACAGACAATGCAGTCACAGTTGCCCGTTTTTGGTCAAAAACTATTTAGCTGCTTGTGATGCCTTTATCTTATCAGTTTTAAACTTATTTAATTATGCAATGCTTTAGACACTAAATTTAAAAAATCATGAGCGAAGGAAGATAGACGCTTTTGAACTCTGGTGCTGGAGGAAAATCCTGAGAGTGCCTTGGACCGCAAGAAGCTCCAACCAGTCCATCCTCCAGGAAATAATTCCCGGCTGCTCACTGGAGGGAAGGATATTAGAGGCAAAGATGAAGTATTTTGGCCACATCATGAGGAGACAGGAAAGCTTGGAAAAGATCATGATGCTGGGGAAAATGGAAGGAAAAAGGAAGAGAGGCCGACCAAGGGCAAGATGGATGGACGGTATCCTTGAAGTGACTGGGCTGCCCTTGAAGGAACTGGGGGCGGTGACGGCCAACAGGGAGCTCTGGCGTGGACTGGTCCATGAGGTCACGAAGAGTCGGAGATGACTAAAGGACTGAGCAGCAGCAAAAAAATCATGTCCTCTATTTAGCCAGCCATGGCAAAAGTGGAATACTTCTCTGCAGGACGCACAGTAAAGAAAAATGAAGTGCCCAGTATTAATTTAAGAAGCTGCCTTATCATATTAGAGTATGGGTCCATCTAGATCAGTACTGTCAGTACTAGATTTGATAAGCCTGTTATCTTCGCTTGGTATGTTTTGGGATGTTGTTATCAGAAAGGAATCAAATGAAATTCTCAACCATCTGCACTGGTCAAATTCAATAGATACCAGAGAGGATCATGCTCAACTTGCCTGCAATTTAGTCATTAAAGAGGGAGAACTTGTCAAAAAACCAGAGAGATGGCAACCTTAATTCAGCATCACACACGGTTGGATGCACAGGGATTCGAAGAAGGATCTGGAGAGAGGTGCAAGCTCCCAGCCCAAAGCAAAAGGAAGCAGACCTGAACTGGAATCTAAACCTTCTTCTTTCAGATCTTTCTTTGTTGTGCATATTTTCTCATGCAACTAAAGCTCATGTTTTCTTGATTTCCTGACTGTGGATCAGTCATAGAACGGAGCAGAGCAATTAAGACTGCAATCTTATATACACATAATTGGGGAGTAAGTCCCACTGCATTCAGTGTAAACAGGCATAGGATCAGGCAGTAATTTTATAAAGATTTCTCCTGAAAGGGGAGAGTGAGAGAAAGAGAGAGAGGGATCTTCCTAATTTCTTCCAGCTGTGTGCGTCTTATGTGAAACAAAGCCATTTAAGATCCAGGAAAGCCACGTAATTTATTTCACTAAACTCATAAAATCTAAAGCATAATTATGAAAACATAATAATGCATTGTTCTTCATCAAAGAAACTTAATGGAAATGCATTTTTACATTTACATGCTTGCTCTGCATTCTTTAGCCATTGCAGTAACAGCTTTTAGATTAGAAAAAAAATAACCAGGACAACACAATAATGTACCTTCATTAGTTGATATTTACAGACAGACTTAGAATCTATTCAATAGCAATAATAATAATAATAATAATAATAATAATAATAATAATAATAATAATTGACACATTTTAAAACTATCTTCTAGCTATCTGTATATCTCTTTTTTGAGCTTTTCAAGGCCAAAGTGTTTTGAAAATTTTACATTTAGCTTGAATGGCTTTCCTATTGAATGGGAACAAATGAGAAAAAGAACGTTAAACAATTGTAAGAACCACTAATAATTGTCCAAGAAACAAGCTGGAATATGTCTGCTCTTAAGCAACCATGCAATTTTAATTTTACTTTGTTACTGTTTTCCAATTCTGCAAACAATGGGGATTTTAATGATTGTTGCTAAGAACTAGAGATTTTTTACATTTGTGTAAGTTCCATTTAAATATATGGGGGCTGGGAGAGAAAAGATGCAGACATTTATTAGTAATGTCTAAAACAGTTCTCCAAACAAAGAGAGTCTATGCATCAACCCAAATATGAAATAGTTTTTCTCTTCCTTTCCTTTTTAATTTTTTTTATACAGCATTATAAAAATATAGCAGAGTATTTCTAATTCTAATACTTCTCCATTATTCTAATTTTATCAAAAAAAATTTCGTGTCAGGAGCAACCGGAGTTGCTTCTGGAGTGAGAGAATTGGCCGTCTGCAAGGACATTGCCCAGGGGACGCCCGGATGTTTTGATGTTTTACCATCCTTGTGGGAAGCTTCTCTCATGTCCCCACATGGAGCTGGAGCTGATAGAGGGAGCTCATCCACGCTCTCCTCGGATGGGATTCGAACCTTGTAGCCTTCAGGTCAGCAACCCAACCTTCAAGTCATGAGGCTTTTATCCCCTAGGCCACCGGAGGCTCCAATTTTATCCATTAAAAATCGTTATTGTAATGTATTCAGAATTACTCGACCACAATCTTTTTTGGATGTTTGGTGATTTAAATTTGTGGAGTTGTGTGATAGAGCCCTTAGACTTGGTTGCTTTTCTAAAAATTTGAATTGCATTGTGAAACAGTAATATTTAATAGATCATGTTTAATTGCACCCTCACCCCTTGATAGCCTCACTTTTGGGCTCACTTTTGGGACAACACAAAGGAGAGTCCCTATATCTCAGATCTGGACCCTAACATTTGAGTCTTTATCTGGCAACCTAGATGGATAGAATGTATTCAGACTTGAAGCGGATGCACTGAACTTGGATATGACTAATTTATATCTCAGTGATTTCACCATGTCTTCTCTAAGTAAAATGTATGTCTAATTCCAAATTATTGGCACTGACACCTTAAATGACATTTCAAACTCTGTATCTGTGAGAATAAAACATTCTTTCTTTGCAGCTTGGAATGCTTTTATTTACAATTGTTTGAGGGAGGTTGGTGCTGGTGGTTAAACTAACTACTTTAAACCTACATTGCTCAAAAATTGTTCAGACCTTGGGTCAAGGAAATTGCAGTATCACATCCCAATAGAAAATGTGTTTCCCTACTCTAAAATAGCCACTTAAGCAAGAATGTGGAAATGATTTATTTGAAGCTAAATCTTCACCTCAGCTGTGTCATGACTGCACAATCATTCATAGAAAGACTGTTACACTTTAGATTCAAAGAAAAGAATACTAATGAACAAAACAGTTGTGTGGATAAAAAGTCACATTAAAACAAGAGGGGGAATCAAATTAAATTGCCCAAAAATTACTCCAGAGACTATTCCTGCCTCATAAACATACACACATATTCACATATTAAATGACAAATATTTGTATTTACACAGATATAGATCTGTCAGACTTTAACGTAATACAAATATATATAATTAAAATGAAAATAAACAAAAAATCGATTATTTTCAACATTATCAGCAGCTAGTCTTGCTTAACAAGCTGTGAAGGGATAGGCAATCTATATGATCCAGTTCCAGTCAATTCAAAAGGCCATAGATATGGTGCAGCATAAGCTTATTTCAGTACAAAGGTCTATTTTGCTGGAGCATATTTTCAAATACATGGAGCCTGCAAACTTTACTTTTTGACTACTATAATCTCTCACGAGAGCTTAACACTAGGTGATTCCACACTGCACAATGATAGCACTTGGATACCACTTTAACGGCCACAATTCCTTCCCAACAAATCCTAAACTTTGTTGTTCAGTGAGGGACTGAGTTGATGTTCATGGCCAGATAACTTTATATACCAGAATGTGGTCCAAAGATATACAATTGACTTTGTGTAGTAATTAAAAAGCAAACCTGCATACGATGATATAGAGATGGTATTTAACCCCAAACAAGTCATCGAAAATGTTGCAGAATGTTTCCAACCAAGGTTGAAGTTATCAAGATAGGTTTTGTTTTTCAGGCAGTAGACTTGTAAGAAATCAACAAGGTAGTGGTCTAGGATGTATACGGTGATTTAAAAAAGTAAAGATAAATTTAGCATTGTTATCAGATTTGTTGTTTTCTGGACTTTAGAGCGAAAGAACTGTATAGTAAATATGGATTTTTTCTTTGATACATGACAACAGCAACAGGAGTATTGTTTTGTCAGATTTGGATTCAAACTTAACTTGTTTTGAAATATAACCCAAGTGAAGATTGATTTGAAAGATTGAAAACTGTGTATACGTGTTTTTAGCAACAAGGAATCTAATGATGTAATGATCTGTGGTTATGATTATTAGTATTTTTTAGATTATGTCATTGGAACTGTAATGTTAGAATAATATATTTCTTTTTTAATTTTTCTTATTACGTAGGGTCAGTATCCTACTGTGTTTTGGTATCTTTTCCCCCTTTTTAATGTATATTTTTGATTGCATATTAGATTGTTAGTATTAAACTCAATCAATAATTAGTTGCCAGCTAGAGTCTAGAGAGGCCAACTTATCCAAGATTTTATTTTATTTTATGAGAACAACATTCACCTTACACAGGCTCCATCTTCCTCCATCAAGATTTATCTACAGCTGTAGTGCAAAATATTTTGGCCTTTAACACTCTATTGAACTTACCATGTACCTCTGAAAAGAAATTGATTTGAATAGAGGTCCAGATGGAAATAAAATATAAATATGTTCTCTCGTGCACAAAAGTAGCCTCTATTTCTACAGGAGTCAGTTTTGAACTCACCTGCTCAGAATTTGATTGCGGACTCATAAACTGAGAGGTTCTAGCCTTGCTGGAGATGATTAATTGAGCTAAATCCCCTCTAGACGAATATCACATAGAACTGATATTAAAGCCAAATATTTATATTCAGTATGCTCAGGTGAAATATTTTTATATAGATAGCTGTATAGCAGAGCACGCAAAGATGGAAAAAAAATACCAAAGGGGACTTTGAGCTCCCCATTGGATCTGTGAGCATTACAAATCCGAAGGATTATTCAGACTCACCCAAAAATGGCAAAAGAGTCTTTCCAATTAATTCTTTTTGAAGTTTAAAATAGGGACAAATATAATGAAAAAGATTGTATTATTTTACCACACATCCAAGATGCCAGATACCAATTAACCAGTGCAATGAATCTGGTGATGGAATCGACCAGATTAATTGTATTGGTTAACTGGGACCTGGCACCATGGATATATGGTAAAATAATATAATCTCTTGTGAAAGAAGGAAAATTTGTCTGAACACAATATTTGAGAAGGGAATAATTACATTATGTAACAAAATTTGAAAAAAAAACCTATTCCTGGAATGACTGCTTTAAATGCCTTAATGTTAAATGTTTTTGGTACGTCTGATGATTTATATAGTTTTTAATTAGCTAATTCATGCTTATATGTATTGTTTATAGACCTGAGGGTTTTTTCTTTTATATGATTGTGAGGCATTGAATCTTTGCCATTTACAATGTTGTTGAACCGCTTTGAGTCCCCCTAGGGATGAGAAAAGTGGTATATAAATGAAATCTTTATATATAAAAATATAACCTGCGTATGTTTGTGCACGCAGAACTCAAAAAGTAGTTAGCTAATTAACTTGAAAATTTGACACAACGTAGCATTCCAATACGTGCGTGTTTTTAGAGTAAAATGAGTTTGAGGGAGGGAGAATCACAGATGATGGGATGTGCAGTATGTACAATCACTTCAGCTCCCACAGACCACTGCAACTTGCACCAATGACAGATCAGGAACAAATCTGGCACACAGACCCCCCCCCCCCTCATGAATCACATTACGTCCTGGTGCAGTTAGAGTTCAGACCACGGATGATTGGATTTGCAGTACCTTCATTCAAAAAGGCCCACATAGACGACTGCGACCCCCCACGAACGACAAACATGGACCAGATTCGGCACACATACACCCCATTACCCATTTCACAACCTGGTGCTGATAGGAGGAGGATGGACCACGAATGATAGGATTTGCAGTACCTTCATCCGGATGAGCTCCAACTTCAACAGACCACAGAGACCCACGCAAATAACGGACCAGGACAAAACTAGGCACACAGAATCCCCATGACCAACAGAAAATACTGGAAAGGTTTGAGGGAAACAGACATTGATTTACGGGAATTATAGTTCACCAGCAACCAGAGAAATTGAGATTGCCACCGACAATGGACCAGGACCAAACTTGGCACAGAGAACCGCCATGACCAACTGAACATACTGCTGTGGTATGTTGGAATTGACCAAGATTATGAGTGTTGCAGTTCACCCTTACCAAGAACGCACTAAACCCAACTGACAACGGACCTACACCAAATTTGGAACACAGATCCAACATAGCCAACTCTACATACATGCAAGAATCCTTCACCTGATTCAGCTCCAACTTCGACAGACTACAGAGACCCACACAAATGATGGACCAGGACAAAACAAGGCACAGAGATACCCCATGACCTACAGAAAATACTGGATAGGTTTGGAGGATATTGACCTTGATTTCCAGGAGTTATAGTTTACCTGCATCCAGAGAAACTGAGACTGCCACCAACAGTGGACTGGGACCAAACTTAGCACAGAGAACCCCCATACTGCTAAACATACTGCTGTGGTGTGTTAGAATTGACCTTGAATATGGGAGTTGTCGTTCACACTTACCCACGGTGCACTGAACCCAGCCAACAACGGATCTGGACCAAACTTGGCACACAGACCCAACATGGCCAATTCTACATACACGTAGGAGTTAGGAATAATTGCCCTGGGAAACTCACTCATTCCGACTGACAAGGCGTTTGAGTACGAACAACTACAATTACCAATACACCTTGCATTCACAATGGCTATCAATAAAGCACAGGGGCAATCCTTGCATGTGTGCAGTTAGAAATGTGAAAACAAAGGCTTTTCTTATGGACAATGATATGCCGTATGCTCTAGAGTCAGTACACTGTCTGAACTAAATGTTTATGCAGAAAACAGACAAACCAAAAATGTAGTCAATCCACTAGCTTTACAATAAAAATGTTTTTTGGTTACAAAATACTTTTCCCTTCCTTTCATTTCATTCCACATAGAAACAGCAACACAAGGCAGGGAATTGAATTGAATGATGTGTTTTCTCGGTGAATCTATATTCACAACAATACTACTATTTATTTACACATTCATTACATTTCATAATGAGCCACAGTGAAGCAAGGCCAGGTTTAGCTAGTAAATAAATAATAAATAACATGTTATTTCCTGTTTAATTCTGTGGTATTTACTTTGAAAGTAGTTGCTATACTCCAGAATCATCACTTTTGTGGCTGCCACAAACTATATTGAATTAGTTGAGACTCGATAAGATATTCATTGAAAAAATATAGCAAAATGTCCTGCAGGATGTCCTGCAAAAAAAAGTTTTTGCAGTTTAATAAACCTTTTCCATGTTTTTATGATAGAACCAATTAGGAAATGACATTTATACACCAGGAATAAAAGTCGTGTTACATAGTGTTAGTCACAGACTCTCAAAATGCAGAAATAAATTGACTATTGTAGCTTGTACTTCAAAGACGCCTGATGTCTACAATATCAGCAGGCATAAAAAGCTTCTTACAAGGAACAAGGATATATTCAAGCTACAGAATTATTGCAGTTTGATACCACTTTAACTGCCATGGGTGGCATCATCCTTTGGAATTCTGGCATTGGGCAGAACCCCAAATGAATGATTCTGGGACTCCCACTGCTTCCCCAGCATCTGCCGCCTGAGGCAACTGCCTCGTTCAACTAATGGGAAGGCAAGCGCTATGTGGTGGGTTTAAGGAGTACTGCCAGATGGGTTTCCAGTCACTCTGAAGCTACAGGTTTGTCATTTGGGTATAATCCTGAATAAAGTCCTAACCTTGGATGGCCAGGAGTACAATCACACAATGAAAGTTAGTGCACAAGCTACATTTCTGGAGATATCTGATCTGTCTATAGTGACAAATATGCTAGCAACATTCCACTGAGATTACAGTTATATTTTTTACATATACTATTGAAAAGTGCCCAAAAATGTCAGCAGTCTGCTTGGGGACATTACATAGAACTCCCTTCTGTTAACAACTCCACTGATTATTGTATGTAACCAAATTTAAAAGTGTTATTTCCTGTTTAATTGCACAGTACTTACTTTGAAACTGGTTATACTCCAGAAACTTTGTTTTTGTGACTGCCACAAATGATGTTGAATTCGTTGGGACTCGATGAGGGATTCATTGAAAAACTAGAGCCAAAGGTGCTGTAGGATGTCTGGTGAACGCAAAATGTTTGCAATTTAATAAACTTTTTCCATGATTTTATGATAGAATCTATTAGAAAATGATAAATAAAGTTATAACCCAGGAAAAATCATGTTGCACAGTGGTTCATTTCTGGGCATAATTGAAAGCGCTAGTTATGATCTATGAGACAATGGTCTATGCTATCTGATGGGCTGCATCTTCATATATGAGCCTACCCTCATATTCCAGAAAAATGATTTAATTATATAGATAATTTAATTGCATTTTAATGCTCAGGTTTGATTTTTTAAATTCTCTTTGTTTGCTTTTTATCTATATTTCATTAAATTTTTTAAATCCACCTTGAGTCCCAGTTTGGCAGGAAATTGGAAAATAGGAGTGTTGTGTGGTTTCTGGGCTGTATGGCCATGTTCTAGCAGCATTGTCTCCTGATCTTTCACCTGCATCTGTGGCAAGCATCCTCAGAGGATCTGAAGCTAACAACCACAGATGCAGGCGAAACGTCAGGAAAAAATACAGTAGAGTCCCACTTATCCAACCTTCGCTTATCCAACGTTCAGTATTATCCAACACAGTCTGCCTTTTAGTAGTCAGTGTTTTTGTAGTCAATCTTTTCAATACATTGCAATATTTTGGTGCTAAATTCGTAAATACAGTAATTACTACATAACGTTCCCGTGTATTGAACTGCTTATTCTGTCAATTTCTTGTAAAACATGATGTTTTGGTGCTTAATTTGTAAAATCATAATATAATGTGACATTTAATAGGCTTTTCCTTAATCCCTCATTATCCAACATTTTTCCTTATCCAACGTTCTGCCGGCTCATTTATGTTGGATAAGTGAGACTCTACTGTACTGCTAGAGCAGGCCCATACAGCCCAGAAACTACACAACATTCCAGTGATTCCAGCCGTGAAAGCCTCCACCAATAAATTGGAATATAAATGAACGAATGGACAACATATCTTCTAAAAGTCCCACCTTATCAGGGGCAATTCAGATTATAATATGTTGCCATTCCATTTTTCAACTGCTTTTAAAATGTCCTAGGGCAAATCTACACTGACTACTTAGGTAAGATTCAAGCTGGCATAAAAGAAAGCAGTTACAGGGTGTCCTCAAAGTGATTCGCATTCTGCGGAGCCAATTTCGCCTTGCACTGTGCTTTACATAAGAGTATGCCAAGACAGATTACGGGCTCAATTTTACTTATTTTGGTTTAAATGGCTTAATATGCACTTCAGTGCACTTTCATAGCATATGTTGTATAGTTGCTGCACTTTGAAGCTGCATCCATGCTGCATTAAATGGTCAGTGTAAGTATGCCCTCAAATTTCTCTTTCTTCCTCTCCCTTTCCTCCTTTATCCTTAGCTTTTTTCCATTACTGCAGACTGAGTTCAAAGCCAAACAGTAGTTTCTCTTCAGTAAATTTATCAGAGGAGAGAAAACAAATCTCATCCTTGCAAGTGAAGGCAAAGGCAAAAGCAAACTGCAGCAACCATTTCCTAACTCCCGGGTTTCTCCTCCTTAATACCTTTTGACATCTTGACCACACACTGACGTTGCTTGGCAACATGTGCCCCAGTTTTCAGCTGTGAAATGTTGAGAGTATGCCACAAAAACAACAACAGATGATCAGCTTACCAGATGATTTGGTGTGCTTGCCCAATCCCAAAGCAGACCGTAGACTAGAGCATGAAGTTCACAAAGGCAAGAGATCAGACCCAGGATGGTCGCTTTATGACCTGCCATCTCATAATTTAAATGCAGTAAAATTAATGCAAGGGGAAAGGGGAATACTGATCTTTCTGCAAAAGGGAACTGGGGTGTGAGCACAACAGTAATGATTCTGATGGATGTGAAAACAAAGAAGGGAAAAGATGAAAATATTCATAAATCAAAGCGATTCATTTTTTAACTATAAATAAGAAATCAATGGCTCAAACGGAAAAATTCCAGTATCTTTTCTGGAATACAAGTGACAAAATCAGGCATTACTTGTCCTCTTTGTTTTTCACAACCCAAACATATTTTTCCCCACATAGGTATGCATGGTATTTTATGTATCAGAAAACTAACAGATATGGCTGGAGGACTGTCCCTACCAAAATCAGCCATTGAAAATTGTGTCTGGTTCTATCCCAACAGAGTCCCAACCATCTACAGTAGAGTCTCATTTATCCAACACTCGGTTATCCAACATTCTGGATTATCCAACCCATTTTTGTAGTCAATGTTTTCAATATATCGTGATATTTTGATGCTAAATTCGTAAATACAGTAATAACCACATAGCATTACTGCGTATTGAACTACTTTTTCTGTCAAATTTGTTGTATAACATGATGTTTTGGTGCTTAATTTGTAAAATCATAACCTAATTTGATGTTTAATAGGCTTTTCCTTAATCTCTTCCTTATTATACAACATATTCGCTTATCCAACGTTCTGCCGGCCCGATTATGTTGGATAAGCGAGACTCTACTGTATATACTCTCAATTTGTTCATTCCTAGTATGAGTACTGCATGCCACATAGGGACCATATGCACTCATAATTTTACAGCCCGCCTTACTACATACTTGGACTCAGGGTAGCTCTAAATAAGTTTTAAAAAAAGATTTAAAACACAAAAGGTGAAAATATTAAAAACCCAATTCAAAACAATTGAGTTACAAAATAATGTGAAAGCAGATCAATAAGAAGTAACCTAACTTATCGATCTAATTAGCACCCCACTCGTTTTCATCTTGGCTCAAGTTGCCAGTGGAAGCTAGATTACTTCTTTCCTGTTCTTCCTTCAGACAAAAAAAAAATCTTTCTAGTTAAGGAACTGGCAAGTAATTGAGAAGGGCCCTGTCTGTATAGACTGCTGTATAGGTATTGCTGTAAGAAAAAGGAGTTCTGTACTGGGAAAAAGGTGGAAGGCCTCTGTTCAGTTGGAATAGTTGCAAGATATGTTGTCCATTCATTCATTTGTTCAGTCATATCTCAACTTGTCCTCAAAGCTTTAATTTCAAAAACTAAAACAAATGTAGATGAATACATTTTGATATAGCATTATTATATTAAACTACCTAGAGAGCTAAAGATTTTATATGGCAGTCTAGGGCCCCTTCCACACAGCTGAATAAAATCCCACATTATTTGCTTTGAACTGGGATATATGGCAGTGTGGACTCAGATACTCCAGTTCAAAGCAGATATTGTGGGTTGTTGTGCCTTGATATTCTGAGTTATATGGCTGTGTGGAAGAGCCCTAGAAGGGGCCTGAGAAGGACCTCTCCTGTATTATTACCAGATGTATTTAGGAAGGTACTGAAACCAGTCTTTAAAAGGGGGGAGTGAATGGGGGCATTATGGGGAAAACTATGCTAGCCAAAGAGAGCTTCCACCTCCAGCAGCCTACTTGGTGTCTGTGCTAGGCATTTCACCCTTCCTCCACCAACCTAATAGCTTTACCGGCACCAATTTCTTGCCCCCAAAATGCTTAAACAGGAAGCTGCTCTTAAAATTGAATGGAAAGCTTTATACTTTATTTATAGAAATATACAAATGAATATTCCCATTCCAGCTGACAGAAAAGCATCTTCTTGCAGGCTCATATTCATCAATAACCCCATGCACTTCTTTCAACTTTATTAAACACACACACACCTCATCTTAGTAAAACTCAGCTATCAGTTTACCACCAAGGCTGCAAATGCACTAGAAGCCTTTCTCTAGGTTGTAATCTCTGTGGTCTTGGGACATATTATTCTAGGGAATATGACCTGTGCTGTACATGCCAGAAACTAGCCACACCTGATTATAATAATAATTCATACACGATAGTTTCTGCAGTGTAAAGTACCAGAATCCAAAAAAGGGATGTTTAAAAATGTATGGTAGTATTTGTTTTCAGTAGCCAGCTGATTACTACCTTTGGGATCAAAAAAAGGTTTTCCAGTTCCTAGCTTAGGGACTGGCCCTTTTAAACCATCTTGTTACTCTCATCCATTCACTATTTATTTACCACACTTGTACCCTGCTTTCTCACCCCGAAGGGGACTCAAGGCAGCTTTACAAAGGCAATGATTCGATGCCACACATATACATATCAATAAATAAACAACACATTAAAATCCAAAACAATAAAACATCGATATTAAAACATCAATTAAAATCATGCAATCCAAATCATATTCCAGGGCTGGTCCATTTGTCATTGTATAACTTCATAATCTCTTATTGCACTGCTCAAATTTACTGGCCAAATTTCACTTACACTAATAAAAGGCAGAGGCAGTTAACCTTCACATGGGGCATCATCCCTTTTCAAGGCAGATCACAGTAGATCTGTTTCAGAGTTGTTCCAATTTACAATATCTTCAAGTCTCATTCAAATATTTAAAGCAACTCTGTCCTTGCTTCTTGTATTTTTATGACTGGAGCATAAAGTAGAGCAGCAAAATGATTATTCCGCCTATTCCTGAAAATAAGAACTCTAACTAGATTATATTCTGAATCAGTCACAATAAAGCAGAAGAGTAACAGCTACTGGAAGGAAATTTGTTTATAGTGCCTGTAAAAGCCTGCAAGTTTGGTCTCCAAATGTCCCTTGTTTTCTACTTTATCTTAAATAACAGTTAAACTATTTAATATCCAACTATTTTGGACACACAAAGACTTTTAACAGCCCAATACATTGACTTAAAATTCCAACCACATATTGAATGAAAACTGTCAGAGGTTGTTAGATTCTCACTATAGTAGTCTTCAAATTCCACTTGTTGTTAATATCAACACTTTTTATGTCCACGAAACAGAAACCTTAATTTTATATAAAGTAATGGCAACCTTTTTCATTTCCTTTTCACCCGTTAAGAAGAGTGTATATTTGCTGTGAAGTCGAGCTTGAATGATGTTAAACTAGAAAGAGTAGCCACACAAAACATTTGAATTGAGTACCTATTTAGAAACTTTATTGGGGCTGTAGCTGTATTCATGCACTGGAAGAGGGAGGACAACTAGCATTTTGGCACTTTAAAGACTGACAAGTTTGATTTTACAGAAATAGGCTGCAGGTTCAAAGCTCACTCCACAACGCCTTACACTAAATACAATGTTCATGTTTTAAGATCACAAGATTCCTTGTTTTTGTCCCTTTGTCTCCTCCACAGTCCTTTGTTATATCCAAAGGCACCTTTCCTTTTGGGCAGTAAGTAGACTTTTACAAAACTTAAGTTAACAGAACATTCTTGTTGAGACTCCTATTTGTAAACAATTATCTTATCAGCGTTAAGAAGCAGTGATGCACAGAGCCATTTGGTAGGAATCTAAGCATCTGTACTAAGAAGTTCCATTGGATTTAGTAGGGCTTACTTCCAGATTTCTCTGGAATTGAGTGTGAGCTTTGACTGAGCAATTGTGTTAGTTGTAGTAGCAGTAGTATTTATATCCCACTTCCTCTCTCCTAAAGGTGGAATTGAAATCTTGCTTCCTCCACTTAATGCTCATGATGTCATTTGCTAAATCACACTGTCTTGGCTCCCTATCTGCAATAAGTGCATATTAATGGGAGGATTGAATGCTATACTAATAATCTGCCTCCATCTTTTTTTTAATTACCCATTTTCTTGTTTTGCTTTATTCATATATGCCACGAACTCCCATGAGCATTTTAAAAATGGAAAACTGGGATATATTTTAATAAATATAATCAAAATTCTGATGTAACTTCAGAATTGTTTGGTACAATATGGGTGAGGAATTTGATAAGCAATCATTATTATCGGGGGAAACTAAACCAACCTGCATGGGATACAAAGACTGGATCTATATTGCCATGTAATGCAGATTCAGAATGCAGATTAATTGCACCAAACTGGGTTATGTGAGTCTACACTGCCATATAATCCAGTTTAATGTATTTAATCTGCATTCTGAAACTGCATAATATGGCACTGCAGATCCAACCAAAGAGCTACTGCCAATTATGGCAAAAATCATCTTGGTATAATTTTAAAATCATTTTACTGCCCCGCCCCCACCCCCCACTTTACTATTACAGAAGAGACTACTACAAACTGTTTTTGAAATCTCACTCTTACTCTAATATTCAATGAATCACATCCATGGATCTCTGGCACAAGTAACTTGTCACTTATAATACTTGACTTAGTCAGTTTCAATATTAAATGCATGTATATCATTCCCGTGCACAAAGGAATTTTGTAGCACCTTAAAGACTGAAAACAAAGTTGGTGAACTCTTGTAGACTACTTCCTCAGATGTATTGGAGTCTATGAAAGCTTTCTACAAACTTTGTTCTCTCAATTAGTCTCCAAGATGCTACAGGACCTTTTTTTACACAATAATATTCCAGTTTAATACCTTGCACACACTGAAGCTAGTATCTCTAGTCCCTTATTGATGGAATTGGGAAAGAAAATGAAATCGTATCCATTCTTCTGCTTCACCGAGACATAAAGGGCTAAAAAAAAGAGGGGTGCCAAAATTCGGGGGAAATCTTTAACTAGAGAATTAGAAATTTTGGGAAAGGATCCAAGAATGTTTTTCTTTTGAAATTTAAAGAAACACTGCAAACTGCAGAGTATGAATACCAGGAAGTATAGAGCATGAAGACTGGCGTGTAATACTCTACACAAAATTGGGTAACTCTTGTTCCTGTGCATTTATTACAAATAAATATGTTAAAACATATTCTAGTTGAACCTGTACCAAATACAGACTTGCAAAAATAAACAAAAGATGTGCAACAAATTTAGTGCTACTATCTTCATGAGGTGAGCATACCTGGGATGCGACACTGCCTGTGATACACTTTATCACAGTTCAAGACTTTCAACACTGAATTAAATTTCATTTCCAATATGCTGCTAGGCTTTAGGCTATTATATTTTCTGCTTAAAATAGTTTTATTGGGAAATTTGTGGTTGGTTTTCATTTTTCACAACTTCAAAATGTTAAGATACATGTCCGTAAGATACATGTAGCCACTTCCCACTGTCTTAGCATATTTCCTTGCACAAAACTACTGCCATTAAATTTTAATTTTTCATTCATTATGCCACACAATACAATTTTATGGGTGTCATTTTACGTTCCTACAGCAGTAAAATCAATTTGATTTGAGAATATGATTTTCCTTTCTTTTTCCTGGGAAGAGGAGGGGCATACTCCATGGCTTCAGAATTTCCAGAATGAATGCACTCATGTAGTTAACAATCAACTTTTTGAAAATTACATTACGAAACCTCTACCTGATATTTCCACAACTGGAAAGCAATATTATAATTTCATTTTGCTTCTAGCACACTTTTCAACAGATATATATGGCAGAAAGGAATAAAACGGGATTTTTACTTTCTGCTAGACATCACTTTAGGTACATCTACACTGTAGAATTAAAGCAATTTGACACCACTTTAACTGCTGAGTCTCGATGCTATGGAATAATGGGAGTTGTAGTTTGGTGAGGCACCAGCATTCTTTGGTATGGAGGCCAAAGACCTTGTAAAACTACAATTCCCGTGATTCCACAGCATTGGGCCACGGCTGTTATCAAACTGCATTAATTCTACAGCGTAGATGTACCCTAAGAATCCAAGCACATGCATGATAGTAAAATGAATCTAAAATATGAAAGCTATTCATTCAAAATGGCATCTCCAAATTACAGGTCTCAGTAAGATAAATTTTTAAATCCCAAAGTAACGAAAAAGAGTGGTTTTTATTGTTCACCTGAAGAAGTTTTACAATAAAAATACTTTTAAAAGCAAGCATGTCAATTCATCTTCTATTGTTCCAGCAATTTTGTTTAAAACACTTTATGGAATTTTGACAAAACCAGAAGCTTAACTGGATAGATGGTACAACAGCTTCTTCTTTCTTCCTTAAGATTTTCTCAAATACATTTTAATTGGTCACAGTCTAAAGTAAATAATCCCAGAACATACACACTATCCAGTACACATAATATTTAAAAAAGTAAATCATAACCACTGTGGAATAAAATGCCACCAAAACAAAGAAAAAAGAAGCCCATAATAGAACAGTGGTTAAGGTACAGTACATCTCTTGATGATAAATTGTGCTCTGTGTCTGGATAGCAAGGTAAATTAACAGGACTAATCTGAAGGATGGGAAACACATAATCATGTACTGTATAAATGGAATATAATTAATTATGCATTAGTAGTAAGGTGGCGAGTCAGTTGGTGAAACAGTGTTCAGATTGTTTTGGTGGGCAGGATAAAGAGAAAATTGGTATGTTTAAATCTTTAGCAATTTAAAAATTTCATAGTTCTTACAACAGCATCTTCATAACGGAAGTGTTTTACACTTGTACAATGTAAATTACTTTATTATACATGGAAGCCTGCAATAGGCCAATTACACAAGACTGCAAACAACCACTGGTACTTCTCTGCCTTCAGAAAGTACGTAAGACAGAAACATCACCAACAGTACATTTTAAAAAAAAATCTGTATAAGCATCACCAAAATTACATTTTAAAAAACTAATTAGAAAAAAATACATCTGGAAAAAAAACAAAAAAGTAGTTCTGGGCAGTGCAACTGCTCTTGAGCAGTTTGAAAATAGCCACTAGGTTTCTAGCAGGTTTTTGTGGCTCCACAGGCTCTAATCAAGATTCACGTATCATAAATAATGTACCACAAAATATACATGAATTTGAGCAATAAAATTCCTTGGGAAGATTCCAGCTACAACCAACCAAACAGAACTGGTCGTGCAGTTCACATATTTAGGCCAAGCTCTGAATGGAAATGAAATCTTAAAACCTAAGCCTACAAAGTGTCCTTCTGGCATCTTTGTAGCCACATATAGATATAGCCCTCAGTGCCTAAAATACTGGAGACTGGCTGTAGACATGGATGACTAAGCTATCAGTCCTTAATGCAAGTTGGGAGGGCCTCTCTATGTACAATTAAATCACTCCTTCTTAGATTTTTGTGTGGAAACCTTTATGGCTGTTTACATTAAATGGCATTCATTTATTTTTAAGTCTTCTTTTGATATCACATGACATCAGCAAATACATAATAAGTTATGTGAACTTCTGGAATGTACATGTTTTAAAATTCCAGCTGTTAAGCTAAAGGGAAGAGAAAATGATTCCAAATCATAGAGCATGGACTTGGTATAGAAAACACTTGATAAAGGAAGAGATCTAAGTCACAATGTAAGAATATTTAAGTAAGAAGGGGAGGAAGGGACTGGATGCCAACCAGAGGGAGGACATTTTTAATAAATAATGCATCCCAAAATGTATACAAATTATTACTATTATTTTAGTTTGGGGATCTAATAACAGCAGACTGCTTATTCAAGTTCTTATTGTGAACTGTGCAACTAAACTCTCTTTATAGAATTAAAAGTCTTCCGGGGGGTGGGGAGCAATAAGGGATGAACATTATTGTATTTATTAAAGCTATCATTCCAGGCTTACACCAAGTATCTGAGACTATCTACCACGCCAGTCTGGAATGAGTATCATCATCTGGAAGAAGAAATAAAGAAGTACATTAAGCATTATAAACAATCAGTAGGTAGCTAAATTCTCAGACATTGTTATCACCCAGATATGAAACAGCAACTTCTAATGTCTTCGCTCCCTTTGTTAAATGGTGAAGTAGATTTGCCACTTATTTGTAAATTGGAAATTCTAGTACACCAATATTGTACAGAAATTCCTTGCTTCATTACATTTTCCTGAGAGTAAAGCAATTAAAATAAACCTTAATCCTAGGAACATAGGTGTTGTTAATTGTTGGGGTTTTTTTTAGTTTTTAGGGATTTTTTTTCTTTTTTTGCATTTGCAACTTTTGGGCTATTCCCTGACAATCTAAATATGTAAGTTTGATTGCTAAACACCGTCACGTAAACATAAAAATGAAAACTATCAAGTCTATTGATCTGATTAAAAATCATAATACAAACTGATCTAAAATTCCATTAACAAAAACTAAGTATGAAAAGTTGCATTGAAAGGGCGCATTACATTATTTGTATTAGGTTCATGTAAAAACATTCCAATGGCAGTGTTATCAAAATAAAACTAATACATTAAGACCAGCCCAAAGCCTAGTCACACTTGGGACTTTTACCTATAGCTTTGGCTAGTTGGGGTCTTTACTCTTGTACTACATGGCTCACTTACATCAGACATTATATTTGTATACCCTGAGAAATCTGATACTGAAGTCCTCACTCTATGGTCCACTTCCCCATTAGAGTTAGCAATAAATGTCATTGGCACCCTGCTGCCCGTCTTAAACTGAGAACCAAATGCTTGTGCAAAGGTTTCTATCTGATACGTTGCTCGATGCTCTAGCTCCTTCTGAGGATCTATCTGGTTAGCTAGCTCCTGAGATGGAATTGGAAAGCTTGATGAAGATTCTAGGGATTTTTGTTCTTTCTGGCTATTCAGTTTTTGAGGTGTAGGCTGATAGCCTGATGAAGTGTCTACATTTTTCTGAGAGTCTATCAGATCATCTAGCTCTTGAGAAGGAGTCAACTGTTGATGCGTTGCCTCCAAAGCAGATAAATAAAAACCTGGCTGAGATCCAAGCAACATCCCAAAGGGAGGCTTTGACAATGCAGATGGCAACACTGAGGTAACAGATTGGCTGAAACCACACTCAAGTGGAGACGTAGTGTATATTTGTTTATCTTGAAACAAAGAATGGTTATGAAGGCTTGAAGACAAACTTACAAATTGGAAACTAGGTCCAAAAGCAAAACCAGCACTATTGGTTGTTCTTTCAAAAGCATGTTGGAGGTATTTTGAGTATTCTTGCAACATGCTCGCTTTGTCATTTGAAGACGTCTGGGAGCTTGGGCTCAGGTTGTCCTCTTGAACCATCTCTGAATGTTCTCCTGAAGCATGCATGTCCACACGCTGTTCGGTGATACTGAAGGGATCTTCCTTCTGGCCTTCAGATTTGTGAGAGTACTGCTCTAGAAGACTTTGCAAGACTTCATCGGGGATGCCAGACTTGTCATGACAAGATTTGATGTCGGCATTTAGAGAGGAAGAGTCAATAAGGGATAACGGGGTTTCACTGTCCATAACACTTACACCTGCAGACTGAATAACAGACGGTTGGGAGGCCATATGCCCAACGTTTATAGAAAAGGCACTGTTACTGCTGGCAGTTTGCAAATATCTTCTTTTCTTTGAAAATTGCATGGCATCATCATAATTGCTGCCTAATTGACCTGGTTTACCACTTGCAGCTTGGAGAAGTCCAATGGCATCGACACTGCTATTTGCAACTATGCCTAGCGAGGCACCTGGTTTCCCAGACAACTGTTTTTGACCAAGGAGGTCCGGCAAGGGTGACACAAAGTTAAGAAAACCCTTGTCTGTGCCTTTCCTGTTTCCTTTTTTGAAGACTACTTTTGGCACCTTTTTCTGCAGATCTTCTATCCCAGGCCCAATTAAGCCGCTACCAGCTGACATGATAGGAAACTCCACGGCATAATTCTGCAAGGCCATGTTCGACGCCATGTGGGATTCTGACCCTTTGTGGCCTGGTTTCAGATCTTTGCTTTCGCTTGGGAGACACTTTGCTTTACTTTTCCTCCTCGACGAGCCGGTATTTCCCTGAGACAGCATCGGCAAGCTACCCATGCCGTGGTTGGATGGCCCCAAATCCATCCCGGCGCCTGCTTTCCCTATGGCTTCTCCACACGTGCGCCTGTGCTTCAAGAGCCGGTCGGTCCTTGAGAAGTACTGCTGACAGGTCTCACATTTGTATGGCTTTTCTCCGCTGTGGGTCCGCTTGTGCCGCTCCATGTGGTACTTCTGGATGAACTTCATGCTGCACTGGTCGCAGCCAAAGGGCTTCTCCCGGCTGTGGATCTTCTCGTGCCGCTGCAGGAGGTATTTCTGGATGAAGCCCATGTTGCACTGGCCGCACTGGTAAGGCCGCTCGCCTGTGTGGATGAGCACGTGGCGGCGCAGGTGGTAGGAGCTCCGGAAGGCAGCACTGCAGTGTTCACAGACGTGCGGCTTCTGGTGGGCGGCCTCATCACCCGTCGGAGGCCGGTTGGACGGGGCGCTGGCCCCCGCCGCCTTCCTCTTGGCTTTGCTTCCCTGAGATTCTGACTTTGGCCTCTTGGCCTTCTTGGCCTGGAGGTCCGGCTTGGGCTCCTCCAAAGGCTCTCCTCTGTGGAGGCCCAGCAGATGGGGATGATGGTGCAAGTGGTGGAAGAGGCTGAGGTCTTGGATGACGCTCTGGTTGCTCTGGCTGGCGCCTCCGTCTCCTCCAATGGCGTGGGGCCTCTCCTCCCCTGCGATGCCAAAGAGGCCTCCATAGTGGTGGTGGTGGTGCTGCTCCTCCTCCTGCTCGCTGGGCTTCTCCTGCTTGATGTTCACCAAGGAGTGGAAGAAGCCCCAGGGGTTCCTCTGGGAGGAGGAGGAGGAAGAGGAGGAGGGCGCTGTGAGGGGGAAACCACCCGCCGGCTCTTTCTTGAAAGTCATGCCCTGAGGGGGAGACACGGCGGTGGTCGTTGCAGAGGAGGAGGAGGAAGAGGAAGAGGAGGAGGAGGCCGGAGCCATGGCCGGGTGCTGCTGGGGGGGCGCGGCCGGGCGAGTGAAGCTGGTGACGGGCGGCAGGCGGTGGTTGAACATCACCATGCCGCCAGGGAAGGCGCCAGGCTCCATCGAGGCCGGCCTCTTCGACGACCCTCCGCCCCCTCCTCCTCCTCCTAGGAAGCCACTGCTGAGCTTCATCTTCCCTCAGGAGAAGAAAGGCGGCCCTCGAGCCACTCGTTTTTCCCTCAGTCAGTCTCTCGTTACCTCTCTCTCTCTCTCTCTGTCTCACTCACCCTCCTCCTCTTCCTCCGGCTTGGCGCATCCTTCTCCTCTTCTCCTTAGGTAGGCCCAAGACCGCCGCCTCGGCTCCACAATGGAATTAGCCCAGCGGGGTCCCGTGCCCCCCTCCTCCTCCTCCTCCTCCTCCTCCTCCTCCCCTCCCCGCCTTCTCGACCTCCTCCTTCTCTTCAGGCCTCGACTGCACATGCGCGCCCCGCGCGGCATGCCGGGAAGGATTTGCCCAGTCGTGAGGGCAATAGCCCCGCTATTGGAGATGGGAGGGGGGGGGGATGAGAAGGGAGGGTGCGAATGCGCAGGCGCGGGAGTGAGCCCCTCACCGCCTCGCTCGGCCAGTAAGTGTCTTGGGCTGCATCGCCCTCGCTTTGGGCATCCACTCTCGCGTTGCCAGGGGCAACCACAGCACCCCAGCGTGGGATGAGACCCCAAAAGTCATCCAGCCCAACCCCAGGTGTTTTGGCCTACAACTCCCATAAAGCCCAGCCTGTTTACCAGCTGTTAGGATTTCTGGGAGTTGAAGGCCAAAACATCTGGGGACCCCCAGGTTGAGAATCACTGTGCTAGATGGTAAATTAGGCCCCTTCCACATCTGAATAAAATCCCACATTTTCTGCTTTGAACTGGAATATATGGCAGTGTGGACTGAGGCCCCTTCCACACAGCTGTATAAAATCCACATGGAACTACAGTAGAGTCTCGCTTATCCAAGGTAAACGGGCTGGCAGAAGCTTGGATAAGCGCATATCTTGGATAATAAGGAGGGATTAAGGAAAAGCCTATTAAACATCAAATTAGGTTATGATTTTACAAATTAAGCGCCAAAACAAATTTGACAGAAAACGTCGTTCAATACGCAGTAATTTTATGTTGTAATTACCGTATTTATGAATTTAGCATCAAAATATCATGATATATTGAAAACATTGACTACAAAAATGGATAATCCAGAAGCTTGGATAAGTGAGACTCTACTGTATATGGCAGTGTGGACTTAGGCCCCTTCCACACAGCTGAATAAAATCCCACATTTTCTGCTTTGAACTGGAATACAGTAGAGTCTCACTTATCCAAGCTAAATGGGCCGGCAGAAGCTTGGATAAGTGAATATCTTGGATAATAAGGAGGGATTAAGGAAAAGCCTATTAAACATCAAATTAGGTTATGATTTTACAAATTAAGTGCCAAAAGTTCATGTTATACAACAAATTTGACAGAAAAAGTAGTTCAATACGCAGTAATGTTATGTTGTAATTACTGTATTTATATCTTTAGCACCAAAATATCATGATATATGGAAAACATTGACTACAAAAATGGCTTGGATAATCCAGAAGCTTGGATAAGTGAGGCTTGGATAAGTGAGACTCTACTGTATATGGCAGTGTGGACTTAGGCCCCTTCCACACAGTTGTATAAAATCCACATTGAACTGGATTATCTGGCAGTGTGGACTCAGATAACTCAGTTCAAAGCCAATTATTGGGATAATTGTGTTATTGCTCTGTTATTGTTATTTGATTGTTGTATCGGGCAAGGCCCCATGTAAGCCGCCCCGAGTCCCTTCGGGGAGATGGGGCGGGGTATAAAAATAAAGTTATTATTATTATTATTATTATTATTATTATTATTATTATTATTGTGGGATTTTCTGCCTTGATGTTCTGGGTTATATGGCTAGGTGGAAGGGCCCTGAGTCCACATTGCCATATAATCCAGTTCAAAACAGATAATGTGGATTTTATACAGCTGTGTGGAAGAGGCCTCTGGGCTCTTCCAGACCGGCCCTATATCCCAGGATCTGATCCCAGGTTTTCTGCATTAAACTGGATTATATCGTTTGAGTCCACAGTGCCAGAAACAGAAAACCTGGAATCAGATCCTGGGATATAGAGCCTGTCCGGGCCCTTCCACACAGTTTAACCCAGAATATCAAGAAAGATAATCAACAATATCTGGTCTGAACTGGGTTATCTGAGTCCAAACTGCCATATAATCCAGTTCAATGTGGATTTTATACAGCTGTGTGGAAGGGGGTGCAATTCAAAGCAGATATTGTGGATTATGTGTCTTGACATTCTTGGTTATATGGCTTTGTGGAAGTCTCCTATGTCATGTGCTGGTTTCTCCCATAGATGGGCACAAATAATAATAATACATTTTATTTATTACCTATCTCTCCTGTTGGCTAGAGACGGGGAGCAAAAAAGGCCCCTTCTACACTGTCATATAATCCAGATTCTCAAAGCAGATACAGTAGAGTCTCGCTTATCCAACATTTACTTATCCAACGTTCTGTATTATCCAGCGTGGTTTGATTTTATTAGTCAATGTTTTTGTAGTCAAATTTTCAATACACTGTGAAGTTTTGGTGCTAAATTCATAAATACAGTAATTACTACATAGTATTATTGTTTATTGAACTGCTTTTTCTGTCCATTTGTTGTAAAACATGTTTTGGTGCTTAATTTGTAAAATCTTAACGTAATTTGATGTTTAATAGGCTTTTCCTTAATCTCTCCTTATTATCCAACATTTTTGCTTATCCAACATTCTGCCAGCCGTTTATGTTGGATAAGTGAAACTCTACTGTAATCCACATTTGAATTGTATTATATTATCATTATATTATATTATATTATTATATAATCCACAATATCGTTTTTGAACTGGGTTGTCTGAGGGGCCCCTTCCACACAGCTGAATAAAATCCCACATTATCTGCTTTGAACTGGAATATATGGCAGTGTAAACTCAGGGCCCTTCCAGACCACCCTGTATCCCAGATTATCAAGGCAGAAAATTCCGCATTATCTGACTGTGCAATCAGATAACCCAGTTCAAAGCAGATATTGTGGGGTTTTCTGCCTAGATATTCTGGGATATAGGGCTGTATGGAAGGGCCCTGAGTCCACACTGCCATATAATCCAGTTCAATGTGGATATTCTACAGCTGTGTGGAAGGGGCCTGAGTCTACACTGCCATGTAATCCAGTTCAATGTGGATATTCTACAGATGTGTGGGAGGGGCCTGAGTCCACACTGCCATATAATCCAGTTCAATGTGGATATCCTACAGCTGTGTGGAAGGGGCCTGAGTCTACACTGCCATATAATCCAGTTCAATGTGGATATCCTACAGCTGTGTGGAAGGGGCCTGAGTCTACACTGCCATATAATCCAGTTCAATGTGGATATTCTACAGCTGTGTGGAAGGGGCCTGAGTCTACACCACCAGATAATCCACTTCAAAGCAGATAGTCTGGATTTTATATGGCAATGTAAAAGGGGCCAAAGTCGAAAGCATGAACATAAATCACATACAGTAGAGTCTCACTTATCCAACGTTCTGGATTATCCAACACATTTTGTAGTCAATGTTTTCAATATATCATGATATTTTGGTGCTAAATTCATAAATACAGTAATTACAACATAACATTACTGCGTATCGAACTAATACTAAATGATGCTAATATTGATGTTTTGTTTCTTTTAATGGAAACCACTTGCTTTTACTATATTTTATGTTCTCCAGTTGTTCTAATTTGGCAGGGACAACCCGGTCTCATTTTATTGTACAGTAGAGTCTCACTTATCCAACACTCGCTTATCCAACGTTCTGGATTATCCAACGCATTTTTGTAGTCAATGTTTTCAAAACATTGTAATATTTTGGTGCTAAATTCATAAATACAGTAATTACTACATAGCATTACTGTGTATTGAACTACTTTTTCTGTCAAATTTGTTGTATAACATGATGTTCTGGTGCTTAATTTGTAAAATCATAACCTAATTTGATGTTTAATAGGTGTTTCCTTAATCTCTCATTATCCAACATATTCGCTTGTCCAACGTTCTGTCGGCCGTTTATGTTGGATAAGTGAAACTCTACTGTAATCCACATTTGAATTGTATTATATTATCATTATATTATATTATTATATAATCCACAATATCGTTTTTGAACTGGGTTGTCTGAGGGGCCCCTTCCACACAGCTGAATAAAATCCCACATTATCTGCTTTGAACTGGAATATATGGCAGTGTAAACTCAGGGCCCTTCCAGACCACTCTGTATCCCAGATTATCAAGGCAGAAAATTCTTTTTCTGTAAAATTTGTTGTATAACATGATGTTCTGGTGCTTAATTTGTAAAATCATAACCTAATTTGATGTTTAATAGGCTTTTCCTTAATCTCTCCTTATTATCCAACATATTCGCTTATCCAACGTTCTGTCGGCCCGTTTACGTTGGATAAGCGAGACTCTACTGTAGATGAAAAACCCAACCACATTATAACTTGCACCAAACGCAGATACAGAATGGACACATAGTAGCAATAATTTCTTCGCCTGTCCCTGTGAAATATAACTTGGAGAATTATATTCTCCCATCCAAAAGCGAGCCAGGGCTGGCCCTGCTTAGCGCCCCAGAACAGACAAGCCAGACTCCCGCCCTGTATCACTTGGCAGGGAGATGATCAGCGCGGCAGCCAAGCTCTGAGTCAGCGCCCGCCTTGCCAAGCAAACCCCGCGGCGAATGCCTGTCTACATGCCTGCCTTGGGTGCCGGCAAATGCTTCCTGACTGCGTAAAAGGTTCCCCCTTCCTTCCAAGTGGATGGCCTTTATCAGTGCGGGCTGGAAGTCCCAGGAGCTGCTCTTGGATGAATCAACTCGGAATCCTCTCCTTGGATGCAATCCAGGCAGAGTCAGAGGAAACGCTTCTGGCTAGAACACTGCGCTTTGGTCTTTAAAAGAGGAGGAAGAAGAAGAGGAGGAGGAGGAAAGGGGGAGAAGGAAGGAGAGGAGAAAGAAAAGGAGGTGGAAGGAGAAGTTGAGGAAGGGAGGAGGAAGATGATGTTTGTTTGTACAGTAGAGTATCACTTATCCAACATAAAGGGCCGGCAGAATGTTGGATAATAAGGAGAGATTAAGGAAAAGCCTATTAAACATCAAATTAGGTTATGATTTTACAAATTAAGCACCAAAACATCATGTTATACAACTTATTTGACAGAGAAAATAGTTCAATACGTAGTAATGCTATGTACAGTAGAGTCTCACTTATCCAACATAAACGGGCCGGCAGAACGTTGGATAAGTGAATATGTTGGATAATAAGGAGAGATTAAGGAGAAGCCTATTAAACATCAAATTAAGTTATGAGTTTACAAATTAAGCACCAAAACATCATGTTATACAACAAATTTGACAGAAAAAGTAGTTCAATAGGCAGTAATCCTACGTAGAAATTACTGTATTTACGAACTTGGCACCAAAATATCACGATGTATTGAAAACATTGACTACAAAAATGCGTTGGATAATCCAGAACGTTGGATAAGTGAGTGTTGGATAAGTGAGACTCTACTGTAGTAATTACTGTATTTACGAATTGAGCAACAAAATATCACGACGTATTGAAAACATTGACTACAAAAATGCGTTGGATAATCCAGAACATTGGATAAGCGAGTGTTGGATAAGTGAGACTCTACTGTATATATATTTTAAATTGCATACTAATGCTTTGATGTCAAGCCGCTTTGAGACCCCTTTGGGACAATAAAGTGGAGTATAAATAAATATGATAATAATTAGAATAATAAAATATGAAGAGGAGGAGGAAAATGAGAAAGATGAGAAAGAAAAGGAGAAGGAGAGGAGAGGAGAAGGAGGAGAACAGGAATAGGAGCAAGAGGAAGTGGAGGAAGAGAAGGAGGGAGAAGGAGAGAATGAGGAAGAAGAGGGGAAGAACAAGAAGAAGAGGAAGGAGAAGAAGAGCAGAGGAAAAGGAAGAGGAAGAGGAGGAAGATGATCAGGAAGAGGAGAAAGAAAAAGGAGGAGGAAGGAGAAGAAGAGAGGAAGAGGAGAAAGAAAAAGTAGGAGGAGGAAGGAGAAGAGAGGAAGAGGAAGAAGAGAAGGGGAGAGGAGAAGAACAAGAAGAGGAGCAAGAGGAAGTGGAGGAAGAGGAGGAGGGAGAAGAAGAGAATGAGGAAGAAGAGGGGAAAGAAAAAGAACAAGAAGAGGAATGAGAAGAAGAACAGAGGAAAAGGAGGAGGAGGAAGAAGAGGAGGAGGAAATTAACAGGAAGAGGAGGAGGAGGAAGAGGAAAAAGAAAAAGAGCAGGAGGAGGAAGGAAAAGAGGAGAGGAGAAGGAGAACAAGAAGAGGAAGAGGAGGAGGAGGAAGAAGGAGAAGAGAATGAGGAAGAAGACGGGACGAAAAAGAACAAGAAGAGGAGGAAGGAGAAGGAGAGAGGAAAAGGAGGAAGAGGAAGAAGAGGAGGAGGAGAAGGAAGTGGAGAAAAATGGAGGAGGAAGGAGAAGAGGGATAGGAAGAGGAGGAGGGAGAGGAGGAGGAGGCAGAGGAGAAAAGAGGAGATGAAGTAAAATGAAGAAGAGGACAAAGAAGAAGAAGAAGAAGAGGTGGAGAGGAGGAAGAAAAAGAGGGGGAGGAAGAAGAAGAATAGGAAAAAGATGAGGAGGAGAAAGAAAAAGGAAAAGCAAGGAGAAGAAGAGAAGGTGGAAAAGAAAGAGGAAGAAGAGGAAAAAGAAGAGGAAGATGAAGAGGAGGAAAGACAAGAAGGAGAGGAGGAGAAGAACAACAAGAAGAGGAGGAAGAAGAGAAGGAAGAGGAAGAAGAAAAAGGACAAGAGGAGGAAAAGAAAGAGGAGGAAGGAGAAGAAGAGCAGAGGAAGACAAAGGAGGTGGAAGATGAATAGGAGGAGGAGGAAGAAGAGGAGAAAGAAAAAGAGGAGGAGGAGGAAGAGGAGAAAGAAAAGGAGAAGGAAGGAGAAGAAGAGGGGGGAGGGGAGGAAGAGGAGGAAGATGAAGAGGAGGAAGGAGTAGAAGAGAAGAGGAGAAAAACAAGAAGAGGAGGAAGAGGATAAAGAGGAAGAGATGAAGAAGAAGATGAAGTAAAAAGTAGTAGTAGTGGAGGTGGTAGTGGTAGAATAAAGAAGTTATTCAGGAGAAGTTAGCAAGGTATTAATATTATTATTTATATACCACCTTTTTTCCTCTCTTATACCACCTATGCACCCATTAAATGTAACCTCTCCTACCTTCCCCACCTAAAAACAACAATCTTAAAATAAAAAAATAAACCTCCCACCTTAAAGACATCAAGTGAAAATATTATTGCCATCCTATTAACTTCTCTAGAAAAATGTATTCATTGTACCATTTTTCCAAGTTCCTTTACTTTACTTTTCAAGAAACATTTTGTTGTTGTTAAAATCATATAAGAGATAAAAAGTATTGCACTGTATGTAACAAACACTCGCAAATGTATGTATATTTGAATTAAAATAAATAAGTATTTTTAAAAATCACATAAGAGATCTAAAAGTAAATCTCATGTACAGCAAATGACACTCTTTTCTTTAGCTATGGTTTCGTATAAGTAGCATGCGATGTGCATTTTGGATCTGAAAACGCTGCAGCAAAAGGTACCAGATTGTCTCCAGACTACAGGCATTGAAAATATCCATTTATCCATAGCAACGGAAATATCTTTTCTGTACACAGTGTTCTTAGGCTGATTTGTACTTTTCAGTGTTCTGGCTGCATTCCAGGAGGGATGCATAGTAAACACAGCTTTTTATAAAATTACATGAAATTGCAATAAAAAGTTTGGTAGTGAGCAGTGCTATTAAATCACAATATATTTCAAGATGGTGCAATGTTAAAACAATTTTTTTTTCATGTCAGGAGAAACTAGAAAAATTGGTGTGAGAGAATTGGCTGTTTGCAAGGACGTTACCCAGGGGACGCACAGATGTTTGATGTTTTACCATCCTTGTGGAAGGCTTCTCTCAAGTCCCAGCATGGAGAGCTGGAGCTGACAGAGGGAGCTCACCCGCTCTCCCAGGAACCACCAACGTATCAGCAGTCAGCAGTCCTGCCGGCACAAGAGTTTAACCCATTGCACCACCGGGGCAATATTCAGAACCTTTTTTTCTTGTTAGGGTGGAGGAAACATTCTTATTTCAATACGATGTGAAGCCTAAAATTTAAAGAGTCGAATATTGATACCAGAATATATCCCTGTCCTTTTTAAATATTATACTAAAACATATCCATGTGCGGAAGAATGCATTTAATTATAATTTTTGATATCCTGTAGCATTCTTTATTGTTATACATGAAGTTAGATGTACAGTAGGCGACAGAAGCTTGGATAAGCAAATATCTTGGATAATAAGGAGGGATTAAAGAAAAGCCTATTAAACATCAAATTAGGTTATGATTTTACATATTAAGTGCCAAAACATCATGTTGTACAACAAATTTGACAGAAAAAGTAGTTCAATATGCAGTAATATTATGTTGTAATTACTGTATTTACGAATTTAGCACGATATATTGAAAACATTGACTACAAAAATGGCTTGGATAATCCAGAGGCTTGGATAAGTGAGGCTTGGATAAGTGAGACTCTACTGTATTTCTATGGAAATTAGTTACATAGCTATAGCACAACTTATACTTTGGGTTTTTTCAATCTGGAGCCCACTAAAGAAAAAAAAGTATTATTAAAATGTTTCCAGTAATGGAGCCTATATTATACACATTATGGTTATATTAAATCAAAACTATCATGTTCAGATATTATTTTATTATTACAAATGTTTATATGATTCTATCTGCAGTATAGTTAAACAGAGATCTGTAATTCCCCAGTACATTTTGGTTCACTTCACTAAACATTCAGTATTCATTTTTCTTCCACATGTTTGCTTGTGGAGAAAAATACCAAATTCTGTACAAAATGTTCATTAAGATCTTAAACCCATTTCTTCTTTCTACTATGTTCTACAAATGTCTACTATGTGTATTATGTTCTACAAATGTATTGGGATAACCAATAAGCACCATAATAATATAATTAAATTTTATTTATATACCACCCTATCTCCCCAAAGGGACTCAGGGCAGTTTCCAACACTAGTAACATTATTTTAGTATTGAGGAGCTTCTATTGGCACAGTGGGTTAAACTCTTGTGTGGCAGGACTTCTGACTTGAAGGTTGGGTTGCTGATCTGAAGGTTGCCGGTTCAAATCCAACCTAGGGAGAGCACAGATGAGCTCCCTCTGTCAGCTCCAGCTCCATGCAGGGACATGAGAGAAGCCTCCCACAAGGATGGTAAAACATCAAACATCCTGGTGTTCCCTGGGCAACATCCTTGCAGACGGCCAATTCTCTCACACCAGTAGTGACTTGCAGTTTCTCAAGTTGCTCCTGACACAGAAAAAAATAGTATTAAGAAAGATGAACATAATATTATTAAATTAAATAAAATTTAATTATATATATTTTACCCTTATTTATGTTCTACCTGTCCTACACTGATTTACATACACATTCACATACACTACCACAACTAAAAATCCTAGTCCTGTTCATCATAAAATTCCTGCTTATGAGCAATTGCTTCTGTACTTATTCAGATTACTTATGTACATTGATGTTTTTCTGCATTATCACTTAACCACTAATTAGACTAAAATCTAGATCAAGAGAATCAAGTTCAAGCTGATGATCTTGCTGGCAGCTAACAATAATGTCTATATGAAAACAATGACAGCAATGCTGGTCTATGAGATAAAGAACCCACTGTTCCAGTTTGCACTTCAAGGAACAAATTGTATCAAAATGCTATTACAAAAGAAAAGGTGTGTCTTTTCTTGCCAATTAATCACACACAAGAACACTTGAGACACTTGGCTATATAGCTGTGCCCGGCCACGCATTGCTGTGGCAAAGTATAGTGGTATGGGAAATAAAGTATTGAGGAATTGGTGGTAGTTAAGGTAAAGGGTAAAGGTTTTCCCCTGACGTTAAGCCCAGTCATGTCTGACTCTGGGGGTTGGTGCTCATCTCCATTTCTAAGCCGAAGAGCCGGCATTGTCCGTAGACACCTCCAAGGTTATGTGGCCAACATGACTGCATGGAGCGCCATTACCTTCCCGCTGGAGCGGTACCTATTGATCTACTCACATTTGCATGTTTTCGAACTGCTAGGTTGGCAGAAGCTGGGGCTAACAGCAGGCGCTCACTCTGCTCCCTGGATTTGAACCTGCGACCTTTTGGTCTGCAAGTTCAGCAGCTCAGCCCTTTAACACACTGAGCCACCGGGGGATATATATATATATATATATATATATATATATATATATATATATATCTCCTCGTGGAGACACTTGGAAATGATTCCTTCCAAGACTGGTGTACCTCACCAAATACATTTTCAGTTCAATTCACTGATGTTAAATATACCTAGAAATGCAATAGCAACTTATTATCAATTTTTAAAAACACTTATCATCCAAGCAAGCATACCCTAGGGCAAGTATTACAAAAATGATTCAATTTTTAACAAGGTTGTACTGGCAGCCCCCAGGTCATGAGCAAGATAGGTTCTATAGGTCTGTTCTTAACTTGAATTTGTATGTAAGTCGGATCAGGGACCTTTTTTAAGTGCACCTCCAGCCAAAAATACATAGCGATAGCGAAGGAGGATTAATACCCCTATCTGTGCCCCTGTTAGAAGATATCACATCTCTTTCTGCCTCTGTGATAATTGGATTTTGAAAAAAAATAGCTAGTTGTAGGAACAAAGATTGGGGATAAAGCTTCAGTGGAGATAACTTTTCCCCAGGACAACTCTTTCAGGAGTGAATTTCCCTTCCAAGGGGTAGATTTATCTCCCTTTCTCTCAGCCCCATTCTTAACTATGAGTCATTTCTAAGTCACATGTTTGTAACTCAGGGGCTGCCTGCAGTAACCTGTGCATAGTTACTTGGTTGTTAAGTCCAATTCAGCTTTGTGACTCCGTATCTTATTTCATCTACTAATTATTCCAACAAGTATAGTTGGAATAAAAGTGTTGGTTTTCTTTCTCCCATCTTCCTCTTTAGATTTGCGGCTGAACAAGATATTTATTTATTTGATGCATTTCTATACTGCTCTCTCTCACCCTGAGGAGGACTCAGAGCGGTGTACAACATGGCAAAATTCAATGCCGCAATCTATATATACAGTAGAGTCTCACTTATCCAACATTCGCTTATCCAACCTTCTGGATTATCCAATGCATTTTTGTAGTCAATGTTTTCAATACATGGTGATATTTTGGTGCTAAATTCGTAAATAAAGTAATTACTACATAGCATTACTGCCTATTGAACTACTTTTTCTGTCAAATTTTGTTGTATAACATGATGTTTTTTTGTGCTTAATTTGTAAAATCATAACCTAATTTGATGTTTAATAGGCTTCTCCTTAATCTCTCCTTATTATCCAACATATTCGCTTATCCAATGTTCTGCCAGCCCGTTTATGTTGAATAAGTGAGACTCTACTGCATAAGAATGTAATGTGCGTAATTCCCATGGAATAAACAACAAAACCACTTGACCACATCACACCAAATTTGGCCACAAAAGACATAGTCAGCTAATCTATGTCTTTCCATTAAAAAACCCCTATAAAATTAGGTCCAAATTACAGAAAACCCTCCAAAACCAAAAATTACTAACCACACATACGAACACAGGCTGTTTCCCATTACATTATTTTCCATAACAACAGAGTATGCCATACCAATGCGTGGCCAAGCACAGATAGACATATTCCAGACAGAAAACAACCAGAGCCAGTTAACCCCTCCCGACAAAGGATTCCCCCTCAGAATCGTCATCATCATCATCATCATCATCATCATCATCATCATTATTATTAGGAACCATCAAAATGAACAAAACCTGGCAGCCAACATTAAAAAAAACTCTACAATCTGGAGAGTAAATAAAAAACAACACTCTGAAAATGAAGGTATTCCAGACAGGATATAACCAGAGCCAGGTAACACCTGCCAACAAAGGATTCCCCAAGAGAGGAAACAACCAAGCTTTGAAGCTGCAAGACTATTAAATGCTAACCAAGGTGACTAATTACAACATTCATACTTACCTCCACAAACAAAAGCCCACTTAAGAAAATGCCACAGCAACGCGTGGCCGGGCACAGCTAGTACACATACAAAAGCGATACATAACATTAACTAAAGCCAATAACATAAATATGAATTAAATAATTAAAACACTATCTATAAAAGCATCATAACATAAAACATATTAAACATTGTACCAGTTCCATAGTCATCATTTAGCTGCTTCATTATGTCTATAGGTGTTATATTCTGTCACTCGCCCAACTCCTACTTGCACAGCCAGGTTTTAAGTTTTTTCCTGAACATCGGGAGGGAGGGGATCAATCTAATCTCAATGGAGAGGGAGTTCCACAGCCAAGGGGACATCACCAAGGAGGCCCTGTCTCTCATCCCCGCAAAGACAGTGGGATCGAGAGCAGGACCTTCCCGGCTGATCTTAACGCTCGAACTGGTTCGTAAAGATACGTTCAGACAGGTAAGCTGGGCCAGAACTGTTTAGGGTTTTATAGATTACTAACTTTTCCTGGCCACCCATTGCTGTGGCTTGTGGGAATCATTTGTTGGCCAATAGCAGTGAATAGCCTTGCAGCCTCAAAGCCTGGCCGTTTTCTGGAGTAGCTGGAGTAGCACCCTCAATCAAAGAGCCGCTTTGAAGCCTGGCTTGTAGGGGAATCATTATTTGGCCAGCTTGAATTGCACTGAATAGTCTTGCAGCTTAAAAGCCTGGCTGCTTTCTACATAGGGCATCCTTGCTAGGCCAGGTTGAATGGGACGGAGTAGCCTCGTGGCTTCAAAGCCTGGGGATTTTTCACCTAGGGGAAATCTTGGTTGGCCAGGTTGAAAAGCACTGAATAGCCTTGCTGCTTGCAAGCCTGGCCGCTTTTTACCTTGCAGAATCCTTGGTTGGCCAGTTTGAATAGCAATTAATAGTCTCGGTGTGGCAGGTATGAATGCTGCAATTAGCCACCTTGATTAGCATTTAATGGCTTTGCAGCTTCAAAGTCTGGCTGCTTCCTGCCTGGGGGAATCCTTTGTTGGAAAGTGTTAGCTGGCCCTGATTGTTTCCTTTCTGGAATTCCCAATTTGTGGCGCAGGCTGGAGAGCAAGCCAGCTGCTACCAGCTGCAATGAATCACTCTGACCAGGAGGTCATGAGTTCGAGGCCCGCTCGGAGCCTATGTTTGTCTTGTCTTTGTTCTATGTTAAAAGGCATTGAATGTTTGCTTATATGTGTAATGTGATCGGCCCTGAGTCCCCGTCGGGGTGAAAAGGGCGGAATATAAATGCTGCAAATAAATAAATAAATAATTTTCCCTGCTTTCAGAGTGTTGCTCTTTATTTACTCTCCTGGTTTTAGAGATTATATTGTTCTGTATTATTATACCACAGTAATTATTGCATATTATTTTTATAATCTTATATTATCCACTTAGAAATTGATTATATGAGGCCCCTTCTACACAGCTGTATAAAATCCACACTGAAGTGGATTATACGGCAGTGTGGACTCAAGATAATCCAGTTCAAAGCATATAATATAAGATTATAAATGGGTAATATAGCTGTGGAAGGACCTTGAGTCTACGCTGCCATATAATCCAGTTCAAATCAGATAATCTGTATTTTATAGGCAGTGTGGATCAGGCCTAAGTGCACTCTGCCTGTGCCCTGGGTGCCATTTTGGCTGAGGGAGTTGCTAGGATACGAAGAGGGCAGGGCCTAAAGGCAGAAGACCCCACCTTTCTAACTGGCAGTTAGGGGGAGAAAGGCTCTTCTTCATCCTCTGTAATTTGGACTATTTTTCTAGGGTTTTTTTAATTGAAGACATATTTTGGATGGCTATGTCTTTTGTGGCCAAATTTGGTGCGATTGGGTTCAGTGGTTTTGCTGTTTACTCTACAGTAAAATGAACATTACATTTTTTATATATATAGAAGGCCAGCACTTTGAATTATTCTCAATAGCATACTGGCAGCCAGTGGAACCAACGCAATAGGGGATTGTATGTTCCCTGTACGCCGCTCCAGTGAGGAACCTGGCTGCTGCCCGTTGGATTACTTGAAGCTTCCGAACAGTCTTCAAAGGCAACCCCACGAAGAGTGTGTTGCAGTAGTCTATTCAAGATGTATTGAGAGCATAGACCACCATGTTTTAAATAAAAATGCCATGTCTTAAATTAAAAGGGGTCTCAACTTTTGTTCCAGTGGTGTCTAAAAGTTTATAGTGTACAGTTTCACATCCATGCCAATCTTTTAGGAATCAGGTGTGTCAGAAGTAATTCTAATTCTAATTAGAATTCTAATTCAATTCTAATTGATGGCCATGGAAAGGTTTATCTGGCATAACTTATACAAGGTTGGCTGTTACACTGAAAGAAATTGGAAAAAGAAGGAAATTCCCGTCTATAACATACAAAACAGGGCAAGCTAGAGCATAATGCATTCTGCTCAATTTGCATGCTGTTCAGTCCCATTCCTTTTCACACTTTTTACACTTTGTGACAATATAAATGCCACCCCACCGGACTCCCCCTCTTAAACAATATGAGAAACTTCATTTTTTTTTTTGCGGCGTATAAACGATAACCTGATTTGGGGGGAAGTTTTTAAAGACTGTCAGGTGTAGCGAAGTGTTAAAAAAGAAAGCCCAGGAATTCAAAAACTTAAAAGCGGCAGTAAAATATTAGTCAATGTCTATGAGAAATGAGTCTGTCCCTTTATTCAGGGTGTATGTGTTTAATGGTAAGCCGGGATGCATATAAGCTAGTCCAAGCATGAAGGGCAGTAGGACACTCATATGGAAAGCCAACTTTGTCCCTCAGTTATCAAGATAAGAAACCTGTCATTTCTCTCATTCACTCTGTCAGCCTTGAGATACTCGAAGCAGACTTACCTCTGTGTTGTACACCCCATATATCAGGAAGATGAAGAGACCCTGTAAAATAAAATGGAGGGAAAAAGCTGTTAACTCTAATCATTTCAGCAGTAGAAATACCTGAAATAAACTTTCCTGGGAACAGACAAAAGAAGACACACTTCATCAAGGTCAATTTATTTTTCTATTTTTCAACATTATAAGCTGCACCTTGAGCATTTATTTGAGAACGTGGGAGTACATTGCCTACCATATGTGAGCCGCTGCTGAACAATTTGGCATGAAAGACATCAAAAACGCACAACGTTAATTAGAGAAACGAACATAATACCTAAATGATTGTAAACGTGTGCATATATAAACATTAAATGACAAGCAGATCTTTGGATTTTTAAATAGTAACATGCTCCTTTTGTTGCTGTGTTTACAAAAGATACAGGATCACAATAATGTTTAAATGAACATTGCTTGTATAATTAACGTTGCTTGGTCACAAATAAAAATAATTCAGAGATATTAAAATGTTAAAAAGAGCAAATGCGATCTGTTTTTCTGCCTCATTTAATAGTTCTCCTACCCAGATTAAGAGGTGATAAAAACAGATTTTCAGATAATACACTTTCCAAACTTTAATTCCATAGAATAGAATGATTTCAGTCGCCACAGAAGAAACAAATGATGGGTAATTTACAACTCATTGAATTCACTGTCTTTGTCACGCGTCTGCTCTGTACACATCAGGATAACATCATCCAACTGTGCAAAGTAGTGCCAAATCTATCTAAACAGGTAAAGTATCATAATATTTTAAAATATACACCATTTTTGACACTTTCCTAAAAATGTAAATATTTTAATCACATGCCTTTCTAGTCATTCTTGGGTTTTTGTGGGCAGCCACTCTGAAACACAGAATATGAAATGTCATTAATTCACCGACCTGTTACAAACTGCTTGACTATCTTCATTTAAATGGCTTTTTTTATTTTCTGTGCTATATTTATCGAGGCTATCACAGCACAATGTACATATTTTATGAAAACAAAGAATGGATCAGCCAGTGAAATGCATCCAAAATCTGAACTCGGTTTAACATTATTTTTGTAATCACTTCAAAATCAAGAGGAAATAATCGGAAGAAAATTTGCACAATCACCTCTACTTCCAGGAAGCACTTTGTAGAAATTGTAACAATCCCCCTCCTCAAAAATGTGCTTCTTATTATAAAACACTGGTGCTGTTTTGTATCTACAAGCACAGTTGCAGTTGCCAGTTAACAAAAGATCAAAGGTTAGTCTTCATCTTCATAATATGATTTTTCTTATTTCCTCATACTTCTACTTTTGCCTTTAATTTCACTAAAAGAAAATTATACCATGAATGTTTATAATGTAAACGTGTAATGACTGAATAATACCTACATTGTGTTCAATATCAAGGTATTAGAGTATATCCAGACATCTGATCAGTGGTGTCTTCCTTAAATATGCATAGGATTTCACCTTTGATGGATGCCATGTTATGTCACAATTCCCATTCATTACATTTATTGACTTTGGGGCATCTAATTAAAATCCCATCAATTGGGCATGTTCTCTCTTTCTTCACAAAACTGAATTTGCTTAGGCTTCAACCTTAAAGATATTTAGGTGCAATAAGCCCTACATGAACACAGCAGATCAGCTGCGTAACTACAGTGAAACACTGTTGTCAGGTTTAAAGTCTATATTTTTTTAACAATTGAAGTCTCAATCCACCTCACAAAAAAGCTTTTGTTGCTCTGAGCCCTTGTAAGTAAGAATTATTTTATCTACATTTCATACTGAAGTTTTGCTTTGTGCATAGCTTCCAGCTCTCCCATTAAGTACTAATGCATACTCCAAAATATATGATACAGTAGAGTCTCACTTATCCAAGCCTCGCTTAACCAAGCTTCTGGATTATCCAAGCCATTTTTGTAGTCAATGTTTTCAATACATCATGATACTTTGGTGCTAAATTTGTAAATACAGTAATTACAACATAACATTACTGCGTATTGAACTACTTTTTCTGTTAAATTTGTTGTATAACATGTTTTGGCACTTAATTTGTAAAATCATAACCTAATTTGATTTTTAATAGCTTTTCCTTAATCCCTCCTTATTATCCAAGATATTAGCTTATCCAAGCTTCTGCCGGCCCGTTTAGCTTGGATAAGTGAGACTCTACTGTATGTAGAATCAAAGGTTAAACTGCATTGCAACCCATGAGAATCAAGTTAGCCATCATAATACATTTGATCACATTTGTTGAACGTAGGGCTCTTCTTGACAGGCCCTATATCTCAGGATCTGATCCCAGGTTTTCTGTTTATCTCAGATTATCTGACAGTGTGGACTCATACGAGGGTTGAATGAAAAGTAATGCCTCCACCTTCGTAACTCCTCAACAGATGACAGTACTGGTATGTGGCAGGTACTGGCTTGTTCAGTAGACTCTCCTCTACAGTCCCATTCGGCAGAAACCCTTAGCATTGAACGGTTGTGCTGTTAAAGTGCAAAGTATGGAATCCTGCGCAGATGGTCAGTCAATGCGACTTAAGCAACGTGCAGTCATTAAATTCTTGACAGCAGACGTTGTCACCCCAAAGGAGATTCATCAGAGAATGCAAGCTGTTTATGGTAATTGTGTTTATGTGGTAATGTGTGTCGTTGGGTGAGTAAGTTTAAAGATGTTGAGGTGGGAACATCTGACTTGTGTGACAAACAAAGAGTTTGATGTCCTGTGACAACAAAAACCGAGTTTCACAAGCAAAAGGTTGACAGATTGATTCAGGACGATCGTCGTATCACTTGGAGAGAAATTTCAAGCATAATCAGCATTTCACAAGAACGTGTGGGTCACATTATTGTCTTGCTTTGCATCAGAAGATCTGTGCACGATGGATACTGTGAGACGCTGGTTGCGGAAACAGTGTGTCGACTTTTCCCGTGACAGCTTCAGAAAACTTGTTCATCGTTGTCAGAAATGTATCCAATTGTCTGGTGATTATGTGGAAAGTGAATAGTGGTGGTTAAAGAGCACATCCCAAGGATTGTTTCTGTGTCTGATTTATTAAAATACTCCTATCCAAACCTAAGTAACGAAGGTGGGGGCATTACTTTTCATTCAACCCTCGTAGTTTAAAGTAGAAAACCTGGGATCGGAACCTGGGATATAGGGCCATATTTTCAGTGATGGTAAAAAAAAACACCTGTTAATAGCTCCAGTATTGCTACTCTTCAACTATTGTTCCTGGTGCATTAGCTTCATTTTGCTGCAGTTCTGCTATTCTAGCAATCAAATAAGGTGAGTGTGCATGGTTCTCATAATAATAATAATAATAATAATAATAATAATAATAATAATCTTTATTTTTATAGCCCGCCTCCATCTCCCTGAAGGGACTTGGGGTGGTTTACATGGGGACGAAGCTCGGAAAAGAAGTACCGGTATACAAGATATAAAATACAGTGTTCCCTCACTTATCACTGGGGTTAGGTTCCAGGACCACCCGCAATAAGTGAAAATCCGCGAAGTAGGGACACTATATTTATTTTAATATTTATACATTATTTTAGTAGTTATACACTGTTTTAAGTCTTTATCAACCAATCGTGTGTTGATAAATCTCCTCTTCCTCCTGTTGCCGCTTTGGGCTCCTTTTCTCTCCCTTTGGCTTCCCCTTCCTCACTTCCTTAGGCTGTAAATTGTATTTTTAATTATTTATAATAGTCTTTTAGAGTTTATTGAAAAACCGCGAAACAGCGAATCCTCAAAAAGTGAACCGCGAAGTACACAGAGGGAACACTGTAACACAAAACAAGATGCATAACAACAATATACTGTATATACTCGAGTATAAACCTAGTTTTTCAGCCCTTTTTTTAAGACTGAAAAAGCCCCCCTCGGCTTATACTCGGGTGAGGGTCCTGGTTGGCTTATATTTGGGTCAGCTTATACTCGAGAAATTATGGTACACTTATTATTTTTTTCTATTGTTATTGGTATTATTACATTTATGATTTTTCTCTATTATTGTTGCTACTATTACATTTATTTTACTCTATTTTTATTATTATTGTTATTATTAATACATTTATTATTTCACTCTGATCTTATTATTATTATTAGTGCATTTATTATTTTACTCTATTTATTATTACATGTATTATTTTCCTGCATTTATTATTATTATTATTACATGTATTATTTTACTCTATTATTATTAAAAGGATACATAAGCACATTTACATTGAAGAAGATGAGAATAATGATTTGATCAGAGTTGGACAGTCTTATCTTAAATTTCAGCTTTATGTAAATATTCAAAAACATTTAACCTACTGATGTAACGTAATTTTATTAGTATCTATTTTTATTTCTGAAATTTACCACCCTCGGCTTATACTGGAGTCAATGTTTTCCCAGTTTTTTGTGGTAAAATTAGGTGCCTCGGCTTATATTCGGGTAGGCTTATACTCAAGTATATAGGGTAATAAAAGCATCAGACCACAGAATAAAAGCATCAAAAATACATCAATAAGCATCAAAGGACCGAGAAGTGGCACATTTAAAACTGCAAGAGCAAGGGCAGAGCTCATCCCCTCCCCCACTCCCAACCAGGATGACAAAGAGGACATCATGAAACATTGCTTTTATTTCATTCAATGGATTTTATTTTGTTTTTGTTTTGCCATAATTGCGAAACTGGTCAGCAGTTTGAATCCAGGGAGTGGGATGAGCTCCTTCTATTAGCCCCAGCTTCTGCTAACCTAGCAGTCTGAAAACAAGTAGATCAATGGGTACTGTCTCAGCGGGAAGGTAAATGCACTCCATGCAGTCATGCCGGCCATATGACTTAGGAGGTGTCTATGGACGACACAGATTCTTCAGATTAGAAATTGAGATGAGCACCACCCCCCAGAGCCGGAGATGAACAGCATTCCTCAGAGCTGGAAGAGGAAACCTTTCCCTTCATCTGTGTTTGTTGTTTCTAGGCATTGAATGATTGCCTTGTGTCTGTGTTTGCTGGAATCCGCCCTGAATCCCCTCAGGGAAATAGGACGGAATACAAATAAAGTAGTACAGGGTTCCCTCACTTATCACTGGGGTTAGGTTCCAGGACCACCCACAATAAGTGAAAATCCGCAAAGTAGGGACACTATATTTATTTTAATATTTATACATTATTTTAATAGTTTATTAACCAATAGTGTGTTAATAAATCACCTCCTTCTCCTCCTATTGCCGCTTTGGGCTCCTTTTCTCTCCCTTTGGCTTCTCCTTCCTCCCTTCCTTAGGTTGTAAATTGTAATTTTTTATGATTTATAATAGTCTTTTAGAGTTTATTAAAAAACCGCAAAACAGCGAATCTGCAAAAAGTGAACCGCGAAGTAGTGAGGGAACACTGTATTATAATTTTAAGATTTCTGGCAGCTGATCTAGCTAGTTCAATGCAGTCCATAAAGTCAATAGTGCTCTAATTCAGGAATAGTTTTTCCCTAGCCTACATAAAGAAGTTAAGACTTGAACTTCAAATCTGTGTCCAGTAGGAATAAATATAGGTGTTGCATAGTAAATTCCCATTGAAATGAAATTGCCTCTAAATGCTGTCAGAACCAGGTAAAAGGAATATGGTGTTTTCAACACACAAGACAAGTAAACCTTGGTGCAATAGGTCCGTTCCACGTGTGGCATTCAGAAAGAGAAGAAGTGGTTCACCTAAAGATCTTAAAGCTCAAGCAGACCCAAATGAGAAGACATCACCCTGCAAATTGCCTGGCCCTGAGCCAAACAGAAAATTATAGATTATAAATGCAAAATGCTAGAGGCGGGGTGAAGGGGAAGGGTGAGGAGGAGGGGGAAGAAATGGTGTGAAGGGACTAAAGTTGGCAAATATAGGATGAGTACTGCCAGTGAGGCAGACATTGTTGTGTAAAAGGAAAAGGTTAAGCTGATTTATATGGTCATATTTGCAAACCCCTCAATCAAAAGTGAAGAACGCACTCTCTATGAAGAACGCACTACAGTCCTATTTGTGTTATATGTATTTATTATTATTATTATTATTATTATTATTATTATTATTAATACTTTATACCCCGCCACCATCTCCCAAGAGGATTCAGGGTGGCTTACATGGGGCAGAGCCCGAACAACATAGTCAGATAAAAACAACATACATACAATTCACAATATTACAAGATAAAAACAAAATACAATATAAAACAGAGGTATTATAATAGCTAATAGTATCAGTCAACCACCAAATACAGTTCTGTCGTCTACGCAAGTGGAGGAATTGAAACATCTATGCAATATAGATAAATAATGAGATAAAATGCATAGATAATAAAATAGGGACCTAATAAATACCAGATAATACTGTATGGGGTTTGCTATCTAATGCTTGTCTCACCAAAGGCCAACCAAAACATCCAAGTCTTTAGCTGCTTCTTGAAGGAGGATAGCGAGAGAGCTAACCTGTTCTCCCTGGGGAGGGAGTTCCAGAGTTGGGGGGCCACAGCCGAGAAGGCCCTCTTTCTCGCCCCCGCCAGACGTAGTTGTAAAGAGGGTGAAAGCGAGAGGAGGGCCTCCCCGGAAGATCTCAGAGATCGCGTGGGTTCATAGGGGATGACACGGTCATGAAGATAGCGACATTTATATCCTGCCCTTCTCACCCCAAAGGGGATTCAGGGCGGCTTACAAGTTATAGGTACATACAATATATTATATTATTGGCATTGCACAATATAAGCAATATATATTACTATATTGTACTATACCACTATGATGCAATATTATTAGTAATTTTACATGTAATATATCATACATAATATTATTATATTGTATTATTATTAAAATTGCAACTAATGGAAAGACCTCAAATGCTTACTTACAGTTTGATCTCAATTACAAAACTTCTTAATGATAAAGAACACACACGTTAAAAAGGGCTGCAGCAGTTTAATTTGCCTGGGCCTATTGAAAGGGTAACACACATCTCTGTTGGAAATCACAACCTTCTTCAAGCCTCCACTAGTTTGTATATAATTTAGATTGCTTACTGTATTGTATATGAGTGTATTGGTATGCAGTTTTCTTTGACTCTATGTTGTGGGAGATGCTGCAGATCATGTGATCAGATCTGGGATTGAGCAGGGTTCAGACTACATTTTAGAAACAGTATGCTTTTAGATGCAGTAGAAGCAGACTCCATTGGACTTTCAGACTAGACAGAGACTCTATTAGACTCTCAGAACAGAGAGATGCTTTAGACCAGTGATTCCCAAAGTGGGTGCTACCGCCCCCTGGTGGGCGCTGCAGCAATCCAGGGGAGCGGTGATGGCCACAGGTACATATATCTTTCTGTTTAATTGCTATTAAAAAAAAAATTAAAAAAATAATTTCCAGGGCATTGAGTAATATTTTTTCTGGAAAGGGAGCGGTAGGCCAAATAAGTTTGGGAACCACTGCTTTAGACTATGGACTGTTAAGATTATAAGAAAGATGTCTTGTGTTATCTGCACAGAGAAACTAATTCAAATTATATATGTAATTGGATAGATAAGCAATGAACCTGTATGAAGTTTGTGAATAAACCAACTATGTTACTTTTAAAGAAATCTATTTACTCTTGAGAGCATGATTTAAACCAAGATATTTTAAGGAAGAGAAGATTTTTTAGGCAACTGAAAAGAACACTTCTGAAACTCTATTAGATATACAGTAGAGTCTCACTTATCCAACATAAACGGGCCGGCAGAACGTTGGATAAGCGAATATGTTGGATAATAAGGAGAGATTAAGAAAAAGCCTATTAAACATCAAAATAGGTTATTTTACAAATTAAGCACCAAAACATCATGTTATACAACAAATCTGACAGAAAAAGTAGTTCATTACACATTAATGCTATGTAATAATTACTGTATTTACGAATTTAGCACCAAAATATCACAATGCATTGAAAACATTGACTACAAAAATGTGTTGGATAATCCAGAACGTTGGATAAGTGAGTGTTGGATAAGTGAGACTCTACTGTATATAGTATTCGTGCACTGGCATATCTTTGTCCCTAACAATTCAAAGAGATATCTAGGCATATTGATTTAACAGCTCAGAAACCTAATTGCTTTGCAGGAATACTAGTGGTTATTTACCATTCTGGAGAAGGTTTACTCAAACGAGTTTTTAACTTTTCCCAGGGAGATTCCTGATTTTCTCAAATTGGTGGTGAATGCCATTTTCCAAAAGGTTATGGCATCATTTTCCCAAAGAGTTATGATTTCTAACAAGGTCATGCCTCTCCAAAGATCATAATTCTCCAAAAGATTATGGAGATTTCCATTTCCCAAAAATCTCAACTCTCCCCTGAACTGATTTAACAGAGTGTAGACTACTTGATCAGCATGCCCATGGATTTGTGGGCCAAAAACATAATTTTCCTAGGCTCTGGATGTAATATTGAGAATGCTGGGCAGAAACAGGCAAGATCTTCTACTAAATGAGCTAAATTTGGAATGAACTCGAGACACTCACAAGAAATTCACCTCATTCTTTTCAAGAAATGTAGAGCAGCAAATTCTATGTCATTGCTTCGAAGCTGTTTCCCTGTTTCTCCTCCTTGAAATAACATCTTTAACATTTCATCTCAAAGAAGGAATGATTTGCTAGTCTTTAAATGGTTCAGCTGATTAGACATTCTCAAAATGTTAACTTGAGCTAGGATGCTGCAATATTTATTTTAATTGTATATTAATTGACCAATCAGTTAAAAATAAAGACATTTAAGACACTTGAATGCCTCGTAGCAGTTGACAGCTTTAACTTTAATGTTTACATTTTTCAATTACTAAAAATAAAACAGGAAGGAAACATACAAAATCAGGATTTCACCCTCAGCAAATAAACTATTGATATGAACAAATAAATAGCACTTTAATGTCTGCATCTAATATTAACAACCTAATAAAACTGTTTATTAGAGGAATAAGTTCCTACGCTGAAAGATACTTACTGTTATATACATACAGCATGGGGAGATAGACAAAGAAAGATAATACTTTACATGAAGACACCCTGAATTCATTATGCTCATTAGTCTATGAACCAATGTGAAGGCACATTTTCCTAAGTATTTATCAAATGGAATCTTTAAAAAACATCCTTGCTTAGATTAGACAAATATTTGTCATATTATTTATACAAATAATACAGCAAAGAGTACAGGAAATTATATCAAAAGTTCCTCTTGATGAAGGTATAAAACATTTTATCATTTCCGGGCTTGACAACATACTCCAAGCTATCTTCATATATGTATGAATGAGTCACTATCTTAAATGCAGGCTCTTACTAATCAAACTAATAGGGTTGTTTCTTCAGTTTGATAATTAAAATATTGTATTTCTTTTTAAAAAATCACACAGAGAAAGACATGGCTTACATGTTAGATCTTGATCTTATATCTCAAAGTAAAAGCTAGGATACGTTGTTCAAGTTTACAGAAAATTGCATGAAATGACATGAATTGTGTAGTTTACAAACATGGATGAGGAAACCTCAACAACAAGCAGTAGTTTAAAGAGCAATTTCTCTGATAAAATCAATAAAATTATCAATAAAGTTAGAGATTTACTAATGAAAAGAAGTACAGTAGAGTCTCGCTTATCCAAGCTTCGCTTATCCAAGCTTCTGGATTATCCAAGCCATTTCTGTAGTCAATGTTTTCAATATATCGTGATATTTTGGTGCTAAATTCATAAATACAGTAATTACAACATAACATTCCTGCGCATTGAACTACTTTTTCTGTCAAATTTGTTGTATAACATGATGTTTTTGGCGCTTAATTTGTAAAATCATAACCTAATTTGATGTTTAATAGGCTTTTCCTTAAACCCTCCTTATTATCCAAGATATTCGGTTATCCAAGCTTCTGCCGGCCCGTTTAGCTTGGATAAGTGAGACTCTACTGTATGCTTATTTTAACTAAAGTGATTTTTCTTAAGTAGGAATTTCAGCAATAACATAATTCCAGGATGAAGTTATGAGGGTCATGCTGAAAATAATGTCTATCTTCATATTTATTCTGTTGGTAATTAATTAAATGAAAAGTAATACACAGGTAATTGGGGTTTTGTTTGTTTGTTTAACAATGATCAATTAAATAACCCCTTTTCTGGTGACTTTTCCATCTCTAGATTGGTGACTTGGTGACTTGGTTTTTAGGCCTGCTCCTAGAGTTATTTGGGGTACTGATTCAGAAAATTGCATTGGATAGACCACATCTTCTCTAGTTTCTTAGGTATGGTCATCATGATTTTCTTTTGGTGAGCAGATGGTGACTGGTAGATGGGATATGTTCTGTATCTCAAAAATTAAAGCTGATAAGGGAGAAAAGTTGCCATTTTTGGAACCAGCAGGTCAACTATACCCAGAAACAAGTCTGATATTTGAAACACCAAACTGTGAGTTGATCAGTGTTATAATTATGTATCTGCATAATTAGGCAGAAATTCTAAAGAAAAGTGAAAAAAACTGAACACACATACTTCTCTGGAAGGCCTTGAAATGCGGCAAATTTGTACTGAAAACACTTTCAGTACACTTTAGAGTAACACTTTTCAAACACTAAATACTGGAGAAACAACTTACCGTATATACTTGAGTATAAGCCGACCCGAATATAAGCCGAGGCACCTAATTTTACCACAAAAAACTGGGAAAACTTATTGACTCAAGTATAAGCCAAGGGTGGGAAATGCAGCAGCTACTGGTCAATTTCAAAAATAAAATTAGATACCAATAAAATTACATTAATTGAGGCATCAGTGGGTTAAATGTTTTGAATATTTACTGTATTTCAAAGAAAAACAGTAAACTAACTCTATAAGTGGAAAAGCAACAATAACTTTATAATAATAATAATCAACAACAACAACAGCTCCATTTGTACCCTGCCCTATCTATCTTCCCCTGGGGAACTCAGGCCAGCTTCCAACATAGTAATAGGCAAACATATAATGCCTACATAAACAATGCAGAGCTAGATATAGATTTATCATTATATATACTAATTTCACATGTGTATTTCCCCCTGAAACCTTTGCAAATCCTATGTGCATTTTCCTCCTGCAATATTTCCAAACCCGATTTATCAATGTTTATATCTATCTAGACATCTGTGTGTGTGTGTGTGTGTGTGTGTGTGTGTGTGTGTGTGTGTGTCTACGCGCATTTTCCTTCTGCACTTGCAAACATGTGAGGGTAAAATTCATATAAAATTCATATATAAAATTAATTATACATATAGGAACAGATATACAGGTACATGGAAATCTCTAGTTATCTATATTTACATAGGATTTGCAAAGACCTGTAAACATATGAGGGGAAAATTCATATATTAATGTATTTGTAGGGGGAACATCTGTATAAATATTTAGAAGCTTTGGGGCATGCATTTGCTCAAGGAAGAAATGCAAGCAAAACCCCCCTAAAAACAACTTTGTCCTCTTTTCTCCTGCCCTTTCCCACCTCTTTTCTTTCTCCCTTTTTCAAACTCTAAAAGTAGCCAGAAAAGGCTTTTTAAAACTTCTCTCCCCCTCCCAAAAAAACCCACCTCATTTTTGTTTCCTTAGGAATAAAAAGAAATACACACCTTCTGATGCTCTTATACAGTTCTGACAGCTATTCAAACTTCGCACTCCCTCCCCGATTGGCTGAAAAGGAGGCAGGCTCGGATCCGCGCTGGGATTGGCTCAAAGGGAGAATGGCAGCCAGGAATTGGTTCAGAGTAAAGGACCAATCAGCTACAGAGACGCCCTCTAGGAGGGTGCAGTTCAGGAATAACAATTACCAGTTCCATGCCAAACAAAGGTATGGAGCTCAGAAAACAAAGGTGCAAGACTCAAGAGACAAAGGTGCTGATCTTAGGTAATCAAGGGCTTGGCTGTAAATAAAAGAGTTTACGAATGCACATACTCTAAGTTTCTATTTCCGTGAAGGAGCAGCAGACTCTCAGCTTCATGTGAATTCTACACACATTTTGGGCTTATCTTGATGGCAAACGAAATCACCTATCTCCGCATACACACAATGAATCTGATTATTACCTGGCTCGGGAAATAGCCAGAGGGATTTGCCCAACCTTTCCATTCTCAGGGAACTATTTCAGCAGGGTCATGAAGAAGTTGCTTTTTCTGAGCTACATTTTGATACATGGTATAAAGCAGTTCATATATATTTCATACAAGAAATAGATACAGTACACAGTTGAAAGATACAAGCGACACCAAATGATAAAGTGGATACAATTTATTAAAAGGTTAGATACGATATAGTTTATAGGGGTACAGCTCCTGTTGGGTTTATTCTTGATCTTTTGAAACCTTGAATTTGCACAACTCCGGACCTTCCAGAAAAAGGTTTTTAATATAAAAAAAGAAAAAAATCATATATTTGTTAGTCCTTGGGAAACTATAAATCTTGGGGGGGGGGGGGGGTACTGTGGTTCAATAATAATTGTACAATGGTAAGTTGAAATCCACCCGCAGGACACAGGAATCCCTGTTCCATGATTTACTATTCAAGTGTGCAATATGGAAACACGTATGACACAAAAAGTAAAGAAGAAGACAACTTTGCAGCATCACCAAAATGAGAAGATGTTTAGATATTTAAAAGGGTAGCTTTTAATCACTTTTAATGCCCCTCCTCCCATGTGCTCAATAGCTGTTTTTTCTTTCAAAGAAAAGCTTGGGTGGTATGGTATTTTGAAAAACCATGGGCAATAAAGAAGAGCCAAAGAATTTTAAAATCACTAGCTGTGCCCGGCCACGCGTTGCTGTGGCGAAGTATGGTGATATGGGAAATAAAGTATTGAGGTATTGGTGGTAGTTAAGGTAAAGGGTAAAGGTTTTCCCCTGACGGAGCTTAGCCTTCTAACTGGCAGCAATTGGATAAAACAATTCTTCCTCTCCCTCTAATTAGGACTTTATTTTTCTTTTCCTTTTGTTGTATGAACGTAGAGGCATGGATGAGGGGCTGTGCTGCCAAGTTTAGTGTTTCTGGGATGTGTAGTTTTGTTGTTTTGTCCTAGGCCGAAATTTCATTACCCTTTTATATATATACCCTGTTTCCCCTAAAATAAGACATCCCCAGAAAATAAGACCTAGTAGAGGTTTTTCTGAATTACTAAATATAAGGCCTCCCCCAAAAGTAAGACCTAGTAAGGTTTTTGTTTGGAAGCATGCCCAACGAACAGAACACCAGAACATGCAGGATTGGTAAATGTAAGTACCATAGAGTGTTGTACATGGAAATAGTGGTAGTAACAAGAAATTCTTGATAGGACTCACAGTTTGTCTGGTTGTGATGACAACTACTGTACAGTATATAATAAATGGGGGCTTTTTTGTTCAACAATAAATGTGAATTCTTCTTCATGGAAAAATAAGACATCCTTTGAAAATAAGACCTAGCGCATCTTTGGGAGCAAAAATTAATATAAGACACTGTCTTATTTTTGGGGAAACACGGTAGATGAAACTACAAACATGCTCTAACTCATATGTATTGCTTTTCTCGTAGATATGATAGCATCTGAGACCATTTTTCTACGATATGCACATTTAAAAGTTGACAAAGACATGCCCTTCTGATATTCAGTGGACACTTTAGGAATATGGGTGTATGGAGATATGTATTAGTTGGTTTGTTTAACAATTTATATTCTACCCAATAAACAAAGATCTTCTAGGCACCAAAACCAAGTCACAAAACTAATTATCTTAATCAAATTTTCATTCCTTTGTATTTATTCATCATTCTGTCTTATAAGACAATTATAAGCAGAGCACGAGTCTGGACTGCAGGTTCCAATACTTCTCACCATTGGCTGTGCTGGTTAGAAAAGTCTAACAAATTCTGCAAGGTCACAATTAAACTGGTCCTCTTCTCTCTGGGTTTACAGTGCCTTGTTATTATGAAATGACTAAACTGGGCTGCATCAGACTATCAGTGGGCTGCCCTGTACATTTGTTTTCTCTTTCTGGTACTGGTAGTGATCTGAACAATGTGTGGAAATGGTGTAAAGAGACTGATCAGCCCTGAGGTTGTGACTGTTTAAAAATAAAATTAAACCTGTGTCATATACTGTTTTGATCTCGGTTCCAGTTGTCATTTTAGTGCCAGGGATCATTTCTGGTTCTTGTGAAAATATCTGAGTATGTGCACAATGTGTCTATTGTCAGCTTCAAAATGATACTTTTTTGAACTACAATTCCCAGAATCCATCATCAAGCATGATCAGAAAAAGTAGCTTCACAAAGCTCTGTGTTTATCTTGGCATCAGCATTCCTACCATTATATTTTAGATGAAGGATTATCAAGGAAGAGGTTCTAGAAATCATACAAGCTTCAGCCCCACCATTCTGAGTTCATAAATTACACATTCCCTACTTCTATCTGAATTGGGTGGGATTTATCTCAGAGTAAAGAGTCCTGGCATTTCCCTATAAAACAATTTTCCAATAACATGTCAGCTCACTGTCACCCAATGTCTCCTCTACTATCCAAATTAAACAACTTTCCAAGCATATGACCAAACAACATTCTCATGTTGGTTCCCCACTTTCCAGAAATTCATCCCTTCCCTGCGGTTCAAGATTGGATATTCTCAGTTTTTGCCCCATCTACCATTGTCACCTGTCAGTTAATACTTGCCAGTTAAGATTATCATCCCATAGGATCTATATGTTGAGTGGATCCTGAGCAGCATTTGGAAATACCCTTGTGGAAGATGTAGTATCAGTGAAATTTCAACCACAATTTCTTCTTATTAACAAATCGTGGCAGTTAGTATTGATCATTAGGGTAAAACCATTCAGATGCTAAAGGAAGTGTAAAAAAAGTCTTCTTCACTGGAGCATGCTTAATTTTCCCAACCTGACATCTCCGACACTACCAATAATGGATTGACAAGATGTTTTGGTATGCTTTGCACCACACAGAACACTAATTGTATTCATTGAGTAAACCACGCGCCAGGGTTTTCTGTGGCCAATGGACTGGGAACAAGAAACCTGACTTATACGGTTCCTCGGTTAAATAATAATTTCATGGTTGACTCATTATGGAGTGTTTTTGATAAAAAGGCTACAGTACATCTATTCCAAGATTGTAGGGCTCTGGCAGAATCTCTGTGATTTGTTTATGATGTAGTGATGATTGACTCTGTCAGTTACTAATAAATGGTAAATAAAAAAAAGTAACCTACGATATTAAAGTACTACATTAGCTACATCGCGATTAAATTACAGTAACATCACCAGCTATAAACCTTTATAGAATCTTCTCAACCATGCAGTAATTCTCCTAACTATACGATTATGTAGAGCACAAATATTTCTTTGTAAGTCCGAAGCAATACATCAGGGGAGCATTTACTGCTAAAGCTAGATTGAGAGTAAATGCATCTTTGGTTGCTATGAATAAAAGCTCTAGCTTCTCATTACTTTATGACAAGACACAGAAATTCACTTTACTTTTCATTTAAGCTTTTCTGCTCCAGTTTATAGATGTATGCCTTCACGCTTTTATTCCCTTCTCGCTTCAGCCGTACGTAATAAATGATTATAAATTTTCACATTTGACCACCTCTCTGCTAGTCTCATGCTTAATGCACAAAGTTAGGAAGCTGCAGGTAAAAATTTCACAAACACTTTTATTTATGATGTTGTCCTTGGTAACGGAAATTTCAATGTACTGAAATGAAAAGTATGATTAAAAGGATACGACGACCTGACAAGGATAGTAGAGGGCAGCCTTCTATTTCCCACAGAAAATATATAATACTTTTTTGACATCAATTTCATAGAGAATAGACATGGGCTATTCATGAAAAAAAGACACAAACATGTTTCTAACTTCAGCATGCTTGTCCTTTAAATGAAACTTCTGCCAAAGCTCAGAACTGATGAGGTTCTGATCTGGATATGATTCAGTAGAATTATAACTAATTTTCAACGCATGTAAATGGCTACAGTGTTTAAGATAAACAGAGAAAAAAATGAAACTACCCCTTATATCTGTTTTACAGTTTTACAGTTTTTATATCTGTGGCACAGTATTTATTTTATATTCTTAATAGATATTATGATTATATTATTGTCAATGATTTAAAATAAATACCCTTCTGCAGATATTTTATTTTTGCTATTTAGTATTGATAGCAATTTTCTTGCCCAATTTGCAACCTATAGTCAAATATGTAAATATCAGTTTGATCTCGTTGGGTGCCTTTACACTATGGAATTAATGCAGTTTGAAAACATTTAACTGCCACGACTCAATGCTATAGAGTCATGGGAAGGGTAGCTTTGCAAGGTCTTTAGCCTCATCAAATTACAATTCCCATGATTTCGTAGCACTGAGTCACGACAGTTATAATGTTTTCAAATTGCATTAATTCTACAGTGTAAATACACCCATTTAGATGTCTTGTATATGTCCCATTTATGTGTCATCTTATATCTTTGGATCTCACCATATGGAAATTTCCCTCGTTTCAACCCGTTTCTATACACTTCAAAGCGGGATTCCCACAGAACCCATCAAATGATGCAGGACTGCTTCTGGTGGTTTCTCGTGAAACTCCATCTCCGCAATAGGTAGAAATTGGAGGATTTCAATGATGGGCACAAATAAACTCCAATCCTTTCCCTGCATATAGAAATGCTTAAAAACAGATATATTTTCTTTGTGATAGGAAGTGATGGAATTGTTCGATTTCTTTGTAACACTTCAATGTGAACCTTCATTCATGTGGGTGGTCTGCTAATGCTCCTTCTGTTTCCATTAGTGGTTTAAAAACAGAGTGGGTTCCATTGAAAGAAGTGTTGTAAAAAGTGGGCTGGTATCCTTGCAATAGTTGAGCTAGAAAGGAAAGGAGGTGATCCTGTGTTATGGGGTGAGAAAATTCTCCATCCCATAAAATGCCACACAATTCCACTGGCTCTCATTTTTTGTGAGATGAACTGGCTCTCCTTTTTGTAAGATGAACTCTCTAATAAATTGAGTTGGTTCAGTTTAGTTGCCTATACAGCCTTCGCAATGTATGTTAGACTACAATTTCCATTGCCCCCCGCCACCAGCTGCAATGTAAATATTTTATTTTACACTAATAGGAGCCTCCGATGGCCTAGGGGATAAAAGCCTTGTGACTTGAAGGTTGGGTTGCTGACCTGAAGGCTGCCAGGTTCGAATCCCACCCGGGGAGAGCACGGATAAGCTCCCTCTATCAGCTCCAGCTCCATGCGGGGACATGAGAGAAGCCTCCCACAAGGATGGTAAAACATCAAAAACATCTGGGTGTCCCCTGGGCAACGTCCTTGCAGACGACCAATTCTCTCACTCCAGAAGCAACTCCGGTTGCTCCTGACACGAAAAAAAAAATTACACTAATATAAAGCATTTACATACATATAAAATAGATTAATCACAGAAACTTCTCATGCATCCATAAACAAATATTTCAGATTGTGTTCGAATTTTGGGGGGTTTGACTATGGTGAGCCAACTGTTATTTTATTGCTTGCTTATTTCCCTGACATGATATCCAAGAATAGTCAAGGCTGCTGAACAGGTCATGAAAAAAGAACAAACCAGGAAACCATTAGGCAGGAGGGCCACATGGATGTTAGGAGTGAACAACACAGTTGCTCCTCCATATTCATAGATTCAACCATCCATGGCTTGAAAACATTTTTAATTCCCAAAAGCAAACTGTGATTTTGTCATTTTATATAAGAGACATCATTTTATTACACCATTGCATATAGCAAGGTCTTGAACATCCACAGGTTTAGTATTCACATTGGGTGGATACCAAGAGCCCATGATAATCAGTGATACAGAAATACAGCAGAACTCTGGAAAATCCTTTTAGCTATGATGCCATATTCTCCCTGAATTCTTTTGGTGGTATGCCTAACACTGTACTAGGACTTTCAGGCATTTTAGATGGAATTTCTTTGCCTCTTTGAGGTTTCTATTTTAGGATCTCATCACATGAAGAAAATTCCCCATCATAGAACACTTCGCAAACAGCACGGAGCCCGCTGCATCTTATCACATAACACACATCTACTTCCAGCTGGGCTCAATTCTGGCTACATCGACAAAATGTTCTATGAGGGGGAAATCTGAACACGGGAGACTACCATTATGGGGACCATTATGGGGAAATTATGGGGACCGTGCAGGCGTATGCTGGTAAGGTACACATTCAAATAATCTCTGTCTGTTCTCATGATATTATGTTCATGGAAGTAACAGGAGTAACACGGAAGTAGTACTATAATAAGATGAGAGAAGCTGCATATGGCAACTTTTTAAAGTTTTGTTCTCTCTAGGCAATGCTGGCTCTCCTTGTTGGATTCATATAAATCTCATAAATGACTAGATAACAGTTTAACAAATGCTTCATTATTCATGAGTATAATTTGAACATCTTCCAAGCATTTCTAAACAGTTAAACAACAATTAGAAGCATTCTTGTCTTACAATGCTCACGGCTAATGTGATAGGTTAATGCATTTCAGAGCATTCAAGACAATTCTCATCTATTTACGTCTCAGTTCAGTTAAACATTTGTGCCATTATTAATGAAAAAACTCAAAATATTTGTCCTGTATCATGTTATATGGAGCCCCGGTGGCAAAGTGTGTTAAAGCACTGAGCTGCTGAACTTGCAGACTGAAAGGTCCCAAGTTCAAATCCCGGGAGCGGAGTGAGCGCCCGCTGTTAGCTCCAGCTTCTGCCAACCTAGCAGTTTGAAAACATGCCAATGTGAGTAGATCAATAGGTACCGCTCCAGCGGGAAGGTAACGGTACTCCATGCAGTCATGCCAGCCACATGACCTTGGAGGTGTCCACGGACAACGCCGGCTCTTCGATTTAGAAATGGAGATGGACACCAACCCCCAGAGTTTTGACTGGACTTAACGTCGGGGAAAACTTTACCTTTACCTATCATGTTACATACATGTAGTTATTCTTGATGTTATTAGCCAAGTATTGTACTGTTTAATATGCAGCTCAAGGAAGAGGAGTTACTGGAAAAATGTGTGAAAAATTAGTAGGCTCTGTTTTAAATGTGTTAGTCCCATCTAACCCAGCCAGTAGTGAAAAATTCCAGGATGAAGAGGTTCACCAACATATGAAGATCCATAGGTTTCCCAGACTTGTGCTATGACATATAAATGCACAGCCATTGTGGACTATACAGTAGAATCTCTTGTAGATATTGTTTTCCCCCATGGATTGAAACATATCCCCAAAACAGGTTTAATAATAACAACAACAACAACAACAACACTTTCATTGGGCAAAGTCACTCTCTGAAATAAGTGACTGTGAGTGCTTAAAGGGCACCACAGTTAATTAGTCTTTCAAAGAAACAGTCTTTGTATTGAGAACCATACTATAATATCATAAGGAGATGACTCCTTTTGTTTCCTTGTGTTCTTGGAGGCTCCGTAACACAGAGAACACTCAATCCTTGGTTCCAGAACAGGGAAGCAAGAGACAATTCATATGCTGCTTCTTTCATCTCACTATAGTACTCCTTCCATGTTACTCCTCTTACAGTAGAGTCTCACTTATCCAACATAAACGGGCTGGCAGAACATTGGATAAGCAAATATGTTGGATAATAAGGAGGGATTAAGGAAACGCCTATTAAACATCAAATTAGGTTATGATTTTACAAATTAAACACCAAAACATCATGTTATACAACAAGTTTGACAGAAAAAGTAATTCAATACATAGTAATACTATGTAGCAATTACTGTATTTACGAATTTAGCACCAAAATATCACAATGTATTGAAAACATTGACTACAAAAATGCATTGGATAATCCAGAATGTTGGATAAGCGAGTGTTGGATAAGTGAGACTCTACTGTACTTTTATGAACATAATATCATGAGAACAGACAGAGCTTATTCTAATGTGCAGCTTGACATATTTTGTAGAGTGGGAAAAATAAAAAGTTCAGGAAAAGATCGTTTTTGTGTGCAATTGGTAACATAGCCTTTAATGACAGATGAGAAGAAAAGAAAATTGAGAACTGAGTGTTGACTAATAACATTTGTAATAATAACCTTATGACTATGATATATTAGTCAAACCAACTACCAGATTGTTCTGCCTGTGGTTAATAGAGATTCATATTGCTTTGGATCTAGATCTTCTTCGGCTAGAGATGTATTCTTTTGATCATGCTCTGTTACTTTGTGGACTATGTTTCTGAGATATTAGGGCAATTCATATCTCACTGGTGTTAGGATCAACAATTTCTTTCAATGTACATTTACTGGACTATGTTTTTTGTTTTCCAGGACTGTCATCCATGGTGTTTTTGTAGTTGTGTCCACGTAACTGTAGGAAGTCCCATCCAAAGCCCTGGAGACCAGACTAGCTGCTGTTGGAAAATGACAATAAGCAGAAATGGTTCTTGCTGTACTGCATATGACCCCAGATATTGTTACCTTGTTAGGGAGATATTTCATGGATCTCTATCCTAAATAATTTGCAGAAAGCACTTGCACTTCAGAGCAGCCCTCGCAAGAGGGAAGCTGCAAATACTTTGTGACAGATTCCATTTGTCGACTGGCAATTGCAAAACCCTGAAAACATATTATGTCTCATGTCAGCCATAAAAATAACACCACAAATTACAATCTAAACAAAATAATGTAGCAATTATCATTTGGGGGTCCATTTCAATCCATTTCAGATTTACTATTAACCTGGGACTTGGGCTTCTTCTTTTTTTACACCTAAAGATCTGATATCAGGTCAGACAATTATAAGCTACCATGGCCCTTTAAATTGCTCTCTTTGCAATCACTGCTATTAGAAAGGCAGCCTTCTACCTCGCTTGGCATTCTGTGTAGTGTCCCAGTGCAAAAGTGCATTGCTTTCTAAATACATTTGATTTTTGCAGTTTGAAATTTGGCAAGTAATACTTGTAAAAGCCAGCATATGGCATCAATTATGGAAATGTAACAAGTACACAGGTTAAAAGTGCAAGCCCAGCGCTCGCACTCTCTTTTAACTTCCTAATGTCTCTGAACCCTTTGTACAAAAGTACTTTAATCAGCATCATATATATAATATTTTAGTCTCACCATTTCGCAGGCTGTAAAAAATGTTTGCCCATCAATTACAGACATCAAGTTGACACGCTGCAGAACCAGAAATCGTTTAAGTTTGCAATTAGAGCTGCAAGAGTTTGTAGAAACCCAGAGAGGACAGGAACTAGGCTTTCTCCCCTCTTGAAATAGGTCTTAAAGTTTGCAAACAGACAGTGCGAATAATAAGCAAACAAAAACAAAGAGGATTCCTTCTGGGATTTGGTCTTTCAAGAATTTAAGTTTCATGGATAGTTTTTCCTTCCAATCTTTCCAGCCCCTGTCATGCTATGTAGGTCAGCAACACCCAAGACCAACAAAATTGTCCCAATCATGTAATTTCATTAGATAAATCTCGGACCAGATTTCATTTGAAGGCCTTAATACACTGTTGGAACAACGACCTGAATCTGGCTACCGATAACTGGTATGAGACATGGGTCAATGCACATAAGTGCTCTATTTGTAACCATAAAAGCAAGATAATGTATAGGATGCTAAACCACTGCTTTACATTCCCTTCATCTTACGAAGAAATTGATGGCCCATGCTCATTCAAGGAAGATAGGAAGAGAGTGGTCATTTAGAAACTTGATGCTTGGTCTGGCAACAGGCACTTTAAAATGCCCTTTATTTCAAGTTTTTCTGAAACTGGGGTTAATTTCAGCTACCATCACACTCTAGAAGAACAACACAGGCATATTAGAAATACACTGTAATATTAATAACCTCTATTGAGCCACCTTGTCTGTCTCCTGAGAAATCTATATAACGACCAAGTAGCAACAGTAAGAACAGACCACGGAACAACAGACTGGTTCAAGATTGGGAAAGGAATATGGCAGGGCTGTATATTTCACCCTATCTATTCAACTTGTATGCAGAACACATCATAAGACGTGTGGAGTTCGATGAATCCAAGGTTGGAGTTAAAATTGCTGGAAGAAATATTAACAACCCCAGATATGCAGATGATACCACTTTGACGGTTGAAAGTGAAGAGGATCTGAGGAGCCTTATCACCAAGGTAAAAGAAGAAAGTGCAGTTAAACATCAAGAAAACCAAGATTATGGCAACCAGACTGATTGATAACTGGCAAATAGAGAGAGAAAACGTGGAGGCAGTGACAGACTTTGTATTTCTAGGCACGAAGATTACGGCAGGCGCAGACTGCAGCCAGAAAATCAGAAGATGTTTACTGCTTGGGAAGAGAGCAATGACCAATATCAATAAAATAGTAAAGAGTAGGGACATCACACTGGCAACAAAGGTCCGCATAGTTATGGTATTCCCCATAGTAACCTATGGATGCGAGAGCTGGACCATGAGGAAAGCTGAGCAAAGGAAGAAAGAACTGTGGTGTTGGAGGAAAATTCTGAAAGTGCCTTGGACCACAAGAACATCCAGCCAGTCCATACTCCAGAAAATAATGCTGCTAACTGGAGGGAAGGATATTAGAGGCAAAGATGAAGTATTTTAGCCACATAATGAGAACACAAGAAAGCTTGGAGAAGAGAATGATGCTGGGGAAAATGGAAGGAAAAAGGAAGAGAGGCCAACCAAGGGCAAGATGGATGGATGGTATCCTTGAAGGGACTGGCTTGACCTTGAAGGAGCTGGGGGTGGCGACGGATGACAGGGAGCTCTGGCGTGGGCTGGTCCATGAGGTCACAAAGAGTCAGAAGTGACTGAACGAATAAACAACATTGACCCAGGTAAGGCTACAAAACATGGATCTGTCTGTGATTCCTCATGAAACTTTTCCTTAGAAAACAGAATCAGTAATAGCAAAAGGCCATATCCCATTGCTTTGAGACAAGAACACGAGCTTGTGAAGATGTCCCCATTTATTTTTTGTAGAGACTCACAAAGGGGACTAAATAAAATTCTTATTTATCTCCTATGCAGAGATCTGGCTTCAGCCCCACAGTTGCCAAGGTTTTTACAAGGCAGCAATAAAGCTTTCTTTGCATTAAGCAACCAAGCACATAAACATTTTAATGAACTGCTTTTACACGCTTCATTGGAAAGCTCCCAGTCTCCTATAATACAAATCACTCCTCTGTCATACTCAGTCTTCAGATGCAGCGCTTACATTTCAGTTTACAAAATGCTAATTGAACAGCAGCGCAAATGGAAGTTCAGCAAATTCCAAAGTTAAGGAGCAGGACAGTCAAACCCATTTGTAAGTGGACGTCTTGGTTGGTGCAGGGGTGGTCAACCAGCAGCCCCTAGATTGCATCTGATCACTTCCTGGTCATCCCTCATTCCTATTATTATTATTATTATTATTATTATTATTATTATTATTATTATTATATTTGTATTCCACCCTACCTCCCCAAGGGGACTCGGGGCAGATTCCAACATACAACGGCAAACATTCAATGCCTCCATAAAACAAACAGATATGAAATCATATCATGCATATTGGAGAAGGGGAGTGATACACTTTAAATTGCAGTTTCCATATCCCATTGGACCCTGCTGATCCAGCCAACTAGCAACCCTGCTCAGCTGACTTAACACAAGGAATAAAATACTGTCCAACTGTCCTGATTTGACAATAATAATAATAATAATAATAATAATAATAATAATAATAATAATAATACTTTATTTGTATCTCACCACCATCTCTTCGAAGGGACTCGGGGCGGCTCACAGAAAGCAATCAATAGTACAACACTATACAAATACAACAACAACAACAGTTTATTGATTAGCCAGTTGGCCTTATCAAGGACAGACAATACAAAAGCAACATACAACATACATCTAGTTCACTTAAAATAAAATACAGATTATACAGGTGTCTGCCTGCTTGGAGCCAATGTAGTTTAGCTAAAGATCTATGCATCAACTATCCTCATCTCCCATACACTGCATCCCAATATGATCTAGGTACTCTGATCTCCTTTTAGCAGCTTTAAACAAATACAGGGCTACTTTTGTTGTCAGAGTGGGGTTATAACCGGCCAACAAAAATGAAGTTTTGGCCTCAATAGCCCAGCTTGTTTTATTACCAATAAAAGGCCATAAGTATTGTTTCCTTTCTTTTTCATATAGGTGACAGTTATGCAAAATGTGGTTCGAAGTTTCGACTTCAGGGCTGCCACAAATACATAATCTTTCTTCATATGGGATATGATTGAATCTGCCGTGTCTCTCCATGGACTCCATTTGTTCGAATCTTGCCCTAGTGAAAGTGATTCTTAGGTGTCTTGGCATATCTGCTTTTAGGTACAGAGCCCTCTGGAAATTACGCTTAAAGCGTCCAACTACTTCAGAGATCCTGTATTTGACAGGGTAGCTGTCTTTTTGGGCTTCAATATCTAGGATTCTTTGGATTACTGTCCTTTTTTCAGCATCCCTATTTTGGTCTGATGAAGTAATTTGTAATCCGCAGGTGCAAAGATACCTTGATAGTTGTTCTGCCCAGGAGTATTGGTTAAAGCCATTAGATTGTTCTAAGAAGCACAATTTTGGCAGTCTGTTGTTTTCGAGATTTTTTATTTTAGACCAGTAGTTAAAGGCCCTGAGTTTGGCGAGACCTTCGATAGAATGTATTTCTAGCTCTGCTCTACTATGGCAGCAGTGGTCTTAGTGTCAACGACAAGTCTCTGTCTTAAAAGTTTTGATTGTGTTTATTCTAGTATTGGTAGTTTGCTTAGGCCACAGATTTCTGCTCCATATAGTATCATGGGGAGGATTTTTGCTTTTTAAACTTTGATTATTGGAGTTAAAGAGCCAGGATATCTGTGGGTTAGCAGTCTTGCCAGTGTGTTGGAGTGTGCCTGTCAAAGACAGAACGCCACAAGATAAAAGATAACAGAGTTTATTGGAGTTACAGAACTCAAAATGCCCGTAAAAGACAAGGGCTAGGCAAACACTGGCCTTAAAAGTAAAAAGAGACAAGAAAAACATTCAAAAGATAAACCGGATTAAACCGGAGTTTAATCCGGGTAAAATCAAAACAGCTTGCTTCAGCCTGGGAATAAACAAAACAGAAGCTGGTGAACAAAGAGTTCAAAGGAATGCAACTAATTGGCAGCAGATGCCTCTCTGCTGCCAAAAGCTATGTTTGAGTAACTCTAAAGGTTACTCCTCCACACAGCAGGCAGATTCCCGATACAAACACAGCAGACGAGGGCAGAAGCAGTCAGCGAAGTCCCAATCCGTTCCGAAGGTCGTAAGGTAGATGCAGACGTTTGTAGTTCACCAGTTCCAACACAGGTAGGAGAATCCGAGGCCGTAGTCAGTCAGTCCGTATGTCCAGTACAAGCAGATGGCGTCCGTCAAGAAGACGACGGAAGGTCAAAGCTATTAAGATTAAGCAGAGGTTGCACAACAAAACCCCACACAATTCCTCCCGCCGTCTGAGCCCAATGTCCAGGATAACTTACGTAGTCAGCAAACGAATCACACCCGTCTTCAGGAAAACTTCCCACACAGATCCCAAGCGTTCGTCCAGATTACCTTGCCCAACGCAATTTGCTATTGCTCCCAAACCCCATTTTATGCCAGTTACAAATCCTCATCACTATCAGCTGTCCTCCTTAGCCCGGGCGTTTCCTCATCACTTTCCTCATCAGAACTGGAACACCTTTGACTATGCCCCACAGCATCCCCAGCTGTGGATCCCGTCCCATCCCTCCAGCTTGCCCATGGGTCTAATCCTGAAGGTCCCCAATCGCCTTCCATACTATCATTGCCAGTGGCACCCAAATCCTCCCTTACCCGAGTCCAATCCATCTCATCCTCTTCCGAGCTAACCATCTCTTCCTCCATCCTCTCAGTAAACCCTTCAAAAGAATCCTCGTCAGATGGTTCTGCAAAGATATCTCGCAGCCGCTTTCTTTCTCGCTCCTCGAGAGTATCTGACTCTCGAGGAGTCTTACGCCCACGTCTCCCAGTAGCAGAGCCATGAGGCTCAACCATAACAGTGCCCTAGTTTTGATTGCACAAGATTGAGAATGTGCCAGCCAAGAGCCAGTCTCGGAATATACTAAGCCTAGATATGTAAAAGAGCTTTCCTGTTCTATATGCTCTGCATCTAGAACCCATTTGTGTCTAGATGGGCACTTTCCGAACACCATAATTTTTGACTTGGTTTTGTTTATTGTCAGCTCGTTTTTGTGGGCGTAGATGTTAAGTTTAATCAATAATCTTCGTAAACCTATTTGGGTATTAGACAACAAAATAAATACAACAAAATAAAAAAAGTATGAATTAATAACCATATAATTGACCCAATTACACTTAAAGCAACAATAAATTTTAAGGGTTGTTGTATGTCTTTCAGGCTGTGTGGCCATGTTCCAGAAGTATTCTCTCCTGACGCTTCGCCCATATCTATGGCAGGCATCCTCAGAGATTGTGAGGTATGGATAAACTAAGTAAGGAAAGGAAAGAATATATATCTGTGTAGAGTCCAGGGTGTGGCAAGAGTCCTTTGTCACTGGGAAGCTAGCATTAATGTTTCAGTTAATTACCCTAATTAGCATTGGAAAGGTTTTTGTCTCTTGCCTGGGGGCATCCTTTGTTAGTCATTAGCTGTGCTCTGCCCTCAGAGTGTTGGTTCCCATCCACTGTTTTGATTTTAGAGTTTTTTAATACTGGTAGCCAGATTTTGTTCATTTTCATGGTTTCTTCCTTTCTGTTAAATTTTAAAAAATACTATAAAACCCAGCAAGCTACGAAAATAGCTTCTGTATACTATATCAGTCCCCCATAAAGTGCATGTGAAACAAATCGCTAATCCTTGAAGCCATATTTTCAGGTGTCTGTGGGAAGCTTGGAGAGTGGGGTCTAACCTAATCTCTTTGGGGGGGCATTCTAAAGCTGGGAGCCACCACGGAGAAAGCCTCTGTCTCATCCCCACCAACTGCATTTGAGATGGAGGTGGGATCGAGAGGAGGGCCTTCCCGGCAAACCTTAAGGCCCGCTAAAACGCATGGAGAAGACATGATACAATTGTTCAGGAGAATATATGAGCCTCGAGCAGTTTCGTCAGAATGTAGCTGGCCACACAGGCTAAAAGGCCAATATGTTATAGTGGTTAGGAATGCTGGGGTAGAATTAGAGAAATTCAGGATCCTGACAAAGCGTAAAGTCCATTGAATGACCTTGAGCCAGTCGCAATCTCTTGGACTAACTGTGTTGTTGTAAGGATAAAAATGCGGAAGAAGACTATATATAAGAAGCTTAATCTATTTGGAGGAAAAGCAGAATATAAATGTAACAGACCTACAACAAAACGAGTTGTTCATTAAGGGACTACATGCGAAAACAATGTGAGTGTCACCTAGTCTAGTTTTTAAAGTGCTGATTTCTTGTTCCTTAACTACTGCGGTTTTTTCATTATCATGTTACGCTGACGAGGAGACTTAAGACAATTTGTGACAGGATTATCATACCATGTGGGGATGCTACATTATCGTTAATCATTGCTGAAAAGGCTACCACCCCACGCAGGTATTTATTTTATAATGACCTGAAGGCAGAAATGAATTATTGAGAACAACATCAATGCAGATCTCTTTCGAATAATTAAAGCACATTAATAGCAAATATTTTAGCACGTTCTACTTAACCTTCTGAAGCAACAAGAAGAGTATTAAATATTCATTATCGTCTCATATGTATGTTCTTGCAAGTTTCAAACAAGCTTTTGTATTTGTGAATGTGAGTTAGGTTTTACAAGTATTTTAGCACTAGTGGTGCTGATTTCTTCTGTCACATAGATCAATACTTCTCTCTAAATATGGTAAGATTCCAGGTTCTGGTTGGTTAGTTACAGTAGATCTATTCAATCTCTTGTTGAATGATTGACATATAAGTACATCTCAATGTTTCAGTGAGTCTAGTGAAAATCAACAGACTTTGGGCTACCTTTCTTTCCTGCCAAGTCTAGTTCCAATTCATCATAGTCCAACCTGGTTCTCTCATTATTTTCCAGATCCAAGTTACAAACATCCACTTACAAAAGACTCATAGTTAAGAACTGAAGTGAGACAAAATCCAATTCTCATAGGAACAGAAAGAGAGGTGAATTTTTTTTTAACAGGAGCACAGACAGCAAAACAAACAACATAGAGGTGTTCACCCTTCCCTATGCTATCCAAAGCTAAAGAATTTTTATTTTTGGCTGCAGTTACACTTTAAAAATGTACCTGTTCCAACTTACTCACAAATTCAGCTTAAGAACAAACCTTGTTTGTAAGTTGGGGACTGCCTGTCCTTCTTCCCAATCATATATTGCAATCCTATTATATTTGAAAATCAATGCATTTGGTAATGATGTGTTCTCATTACAACTGATTATTTAACAAACTGTATCAGGGGAAACCTTTACCTTTTTACCAGACTGAATGCCTTAACACATCAACTGTCATTAACAGGACCAAATATCTTCAGGATCAAACACTGCTTTGCCTTAGGATCTTAATAGGGTTTTTTGAAAGATTAACACCAACATTTAAGAAGTCTTGTACTAACAGATCAAAATGAAACAAACAGAAGACTTTGTATTCAATCAGCCACACAATCATCCTCAATAGTCATTTTGTTGACAAATATATTGAGCCATTTCACTTTGAAAAAAGGGATCCAGAATCCTTATTTCTAAGATGAGCCCAGGATTAAGTGGTACTAATGGTACTATAAAGTTGTTATATGGTGTTAATATAACCTGAGTATTAAAAACATAATGGATTCACTGTTTATGAACCATTAAGTTTTTACTTCACCCCTCAAATAAACTTCAAATCATTATTGGCCCATTAATACCTTTTCCCTTCGGTCTTCTCTCCCTCATCCCTTGTTCCTCCTGAGCTAGACGTATGGGAAGGCAGCAGGATGTGGTATATAAAATGCGGTAGTGAGCTGCTGTCTGCACATGTGTTATAACATTCACAAATTCATACCCATATCTTTTAAAAGTTCCACAGCATGTACCAAACAGTTGTGTCAGTGAGCCCATCACTAGGTACCTTTATTGTAAAGATACCCAAGAAGCCTGGGGGAAAGGGGGGGATTGCCATGACAAAAGACAGGAAAGCTAAAATCCATCTCCTTTTCCCTGCACTACGGAGCACAGGAGAAAGAGAATGGCAAAATTGGTTTGTGTAGACAACTAAACTACGAGGGCTGAATGAAAAGTAATGCCTCCACCTTCATAACTCCTCAACAGGTGGCAATACTGGTATGTGACAGGTACTGGCTTGTTCAGTAGACTCTCCTCTACAGTTCCATTTGGTGGGAAGCCTTAGCATTAAACGGTTGTGTTGTTAAAGTGCGAAGTATGGAACCCTGCACAGACGGTCAGTCAATGCGACTTAAGCAATGTTCAGTCACTGAATTCTTGGCAGCAGAAGGTGTCACCCCAAAGGAGATTTGTACTGAAGTATGCATTTTTGTTTACAGATGATATGTTAAATTGTGTGTATTTGTTTTGCAAGGGTAAGTATTATAGTTATTGCATGAAGGGGTTAGCCATCTCAGCATTCTGAAGCTGATTGCCATGAAGAAGTAGGTGGAGCCAACTGCCATTTAGCAGAAGAGAGAGCAGAATTTGAAAAGAAACACAGTCTGTGGTCAGAACCACAGGAAAGGCTGGTTTTACAGTCTGTGATCTGAGAGTCACAGGGAAGAGACTAGTTCCAGGTTAGGGAAACCAGGGAAGCTCAGATCTCTAGTTGTGTCATATTAAGCAAGTCAAGTGACTTGTTTGGGTTTATTGGTAGAATCTGAGTGGTAAAAGGAAGAAATTCCTGTTAGATCCGAAGTGTTCAGTTAATAGCATCAGTTGAAAGAATAGGAAAAGGTTTAAACTGCTCAAGGAAAGGAGGAAGTCTTTTGAGAGTGGATTCATCATTTGTTATTGTTGCAACTGTTGAAGAAAGTGTACCTCTAAGTGAGAAACTACATTGAAACCACTAAGCTCTGTACCCGAATAAACTTGTTATTGTTCTTTCAACATCCAAGCCTCTGTCGCATATATTCTAAACCAAGTTACGCTACCATCTAAAGTGAAGAAGAAGAAGAAGAAGAAGAAGAAGAACAAGAAGAAGAAGAAGAAGAAGAAGAAGAAGAAGAAGAAGAAGAAGAAGAAGAAGAAGAAAGTAAAAGGTCTCCATGCGTCTTTGGTGGTTGCATCGGTACAAATTGGTGGCAGTTGTTATAAATTCTTTACAAATTGGTGGCAGTGGGCGGATAAAAGATTCCCCATGCCTGAAGGAGCCTTGGTCATTCTTAGTCCTTTACAAGATTCATCAGAGAATGCAAGCTGTTTATGGTGATTGTGTTGATGTGAGTAAATTTAAAGATGTTGAGGTGGGAAAATCTGACTTGTGTGACAAACAAAGAGTTGGATGTCCTGTGACAGCAACCATCAAGTTTCACAAGCAAAAAGTTGACAGATTGATTCAGAATGATCGTCATATCACTCAGAGAGAAATTTCAAGCATAATCAGCATTTCACAAGAACGTGTGGGTCACATCATTGCTTTGCTTGGCTATTGGAAGATCTGTGCACGATGGGTACTGTGAGATGCTGGTTGCAGAAACAGAGTGTCGACTTCTTCCATGACAGCTTCAGAAAACTTATTCATCATTGGCAGAAATGTATCCAATTGTCTGGTGATTATGTGGAAAAGTGAATAGTGGTAGTTAAAGAGCACATTCTAAGGATTATTTCTGTGTTTGATTTATTAAAATATTCCCATCCAAACCGAAGTAACGAAGGTGCAGGCATTACTTTTCATTCAACCCTCGTAGTTCAGATTAGAGGTAGTCCAGCTCTCCATGTTGACCCTGAAGTGAGGGACTGCTCTGCAATTTCAACTTCTGCTAATGCAAAGTAAAAACCAGGTTAAATAGTTTTACCCCACATGAAATCCCTGAACACCATGTAAATGTCTAGGAGCACCTTCTGGCCAGTGTTGACAGTCCCTAGGAAATCAAGGTTGTAGTGGGAAAAGAATGTGAATATTTGTATCCAAAGACTCATGAATGTCCTATGGAAGTTACAGAAACTGGCCTCCTAACTGCAAGCTATTGTTTTGTCCCAGCTATATCACTATTGAAAATTCCCACTGTAAAGAATGGGCTTTCCTTTTTGCGGCTGATGGAAACATGAGATTAAAATGTCATCTGTAGAGGTTTGATTGAGCCAGTTCACATCAACTTTCAGGCATTACTTCGGATGGGAAACCTTTATTGGGCAATGACTCCACAGCAACCATAAGTATGCTCCATCTTTCAAACACATGCAGAACAAAAGTAGTCTAGAATCACGGATGCATGTTTCATAGAAACTGGTATTGTCAGTGTCCAAGCAGGTGAGCAGAGCCAATCCACGGTTTACATAGTCTTTTTTTTCATTCTAGCAGACTTTCAGAACTAATTCTTTGTTTTAAAGAAAGAGGGGTTTTTTGTGGATTTCTGCTGGAATGCTTCATGATATGGGATTTTATGTATGTAATTTTATATTTTTCAACTGATGTTTGTAAATTATTATTATTATTATTGCTCCACTTTTCTCCCTTGATCAAAACTGATCACAAGCTGAGTTGTTGTGAATTTTCCGGGCTGTATGGCCAAGTTCCAGAAGCATTCTCTTCTGACGTTTCACCCACATCTATGGCAGGCATCCTCAGAGGTTGTGAGGCATACCACAACCTGGAATTCCAGACATGAGTCAATCAGGGGCAGCTGACGCCTCCAAACAAAGGATTCCCCCAGGCAGGAAGAAGCCAGGACATGAAGCTTGCAAGGCCATTAATGCTAATCAAGGTGATTAATTACAACATTCACAGTGCCTCCAACAGACAAGAGTTCTTTCTCCCACCCTGGACTTTCCACAGATATATAAACTGTTGTGAATGCGCCTTCAGAGACTGTGGATGATAGTGGTGGGATCAGGAGAGGAAGGAAAAACCCTCGTGAGGAGGGCTCGTTGGAAGATTTGTTTAGGAAAAGGGTAAGGGAGACTGATGGGGAGTCTTCTGAGGAGGATTCATGTGGGGATCCTGAGGTGGAAATGGATGCTGGGGAACAGGTGTTAACTGAGGAATTGGGCACGGACTGGGCACGGGCACCGGAGATGCTTGGGGACGAATCAGGGCCCATGGATACTGCTGGTGCTGGGGAAGCTTGGGTGTCTTCAGAAGCAGATCCCACTTGGTCTTCTTGGAGGAGTGAGAGGGGGTCCACAGGTGTGGATAGAGTTGGGCATGGGCAGGATGATTGGGACTCTGATGAGGAATTAGGAACGCCTGACCCAAGGGCATTGGCTGTGTGGAGTTCTGATTCAGATTAAGAAGTTGAGACACCTGCTCTTTGGGCATGGATAGTTTGGAAGCCCAGGGAGACCTGGATATATTGGGGTTGTTTGGCCATTATACCTAGCTCAGTTTGGGCGTTTTTTTTTTGTTTTGAACTCCTTTTTTGTACTTTTGAGTTTTGGGAAAGGTTTGTGGGCTTCAATACTGCTTGCTTTAGTTCATGCCTCCGTTTTTCAGCCCATTGTGAACTTTTGGGTCAAGTTCTAGAACTTTAAATTTAACCCGGATTATATCTCTGGCTAATCCGGATTATTTGCCAGTTCTTGTTTTTTGGGGTTTTAGCCGCTTGTTCTACTTAATAACACTGAAAGTTAAGTGTTTAAGTCTTTTTAGTTTGTTGAGCTATTTTTTGGACTGTTGCTTTAATAAACTCTATTTTGCTCTCTAATTGGCATCTGACTTTTGACATAAACCTTCCTTGCTGAGTTTTTCTAATATACCTCACAACCTCTGAGGATGCCTGCAATAGATGTGGGTGAAACGTCAGGAGAGAATACTTCTGAAACATGGCCATACAGCCCAGAAAACACACAACAACCCTGTGAATCCAGCCATGAAAGCCTTCGACAACACATATATGTAAACTTACATTAAACAATGTAAATTCAATTCAAAAGTGGGGAGCCATATTTTGGGTTATATAGCTGTGTGGAAGGGCCCTGAGCCTACGCTGCCATACAATCCAGTTCAAAACAGATAATCTAGATTTTATACGGTAATGTAGAAGGGGCCTCAAAGTTGTGTAAAATAAAAGCAAAACCCTATTGAAGGTACAGGCAAACCATTAACCAAACAAGTATTGCAAGCTATGAAAATGAAAAACTATATTCTCTTTGCACAGCTGCTGCATTTTCGCTTGGATCTATTCTGCGCTCAGAAAATAAGTAGCCGTGGAGGGAGAAAGGGAGAGGGGGGAATAGGCACAGAAGCAATTTAGATGTAAAAGGTAGCATTATTTGGGCTGGAGTGGCACGCAAACCGCAAGACAAGGATCAAACCGTCGCTTCCTACAAGCAGCAATGCTCCCGATGTTTCTATGTGCAACCTTAGGAGTGATGTAAGTGGGAGGGGGAAGAGCAGAGATGGAAAATGGACAATTTCTACCCAGAGGTTTAGACAAAGGAGATAACCTCCCTGAGGAGCCTAGCATGATAAGTAGCCACGGAGAGAAATGCTGTGATCAGTCAGAAAGGCAGAAGAGTTATTAGCTTAGCCCTGAACCTCCTACTTAATGTGGGCCCAGTGGTGATAGCTAACAGACCCTGGCTAAGGTGACAAGCTTTGGACCTGCTCGAGGAAATCCAATTGAAAAGCAGCCAAGAGGAACGACGAGTTAGAAACAGATGTTCCAGCCAGGAGGATGTGCACACATTTAAACAGAATGTGTTTTTAAAAAATTCTAAATATAGGATTCCATCTCTTCCTGTGGTCCTGTTATTCTCAACTCCTTTGAGAGGAGAAGGAGAGGTGGGTAAAGGGAGCAGAGGGAAGCATCTTTCTAATTTGGAAACATGTCATAAACCGTCGCGTTGGGTAACTGTCCGTCTTGCCTGGATCAGGATATTAAAATAATAATCGAGTTCTGGATTGATCCCTAGAAATAATGGAAGTGCTTAGAGTAAGCACACACAGAGAGAGAGACATACAGAAATGGCCATGTGCCGTTTTATGAGAACGGAAAGATCTCCAGCTCCAGCAAAAAAATGCTTATTAAGACTAATGTTGAGCATAACAGGGGGCGATTAAATGTTAGTCGTTAGCACCTACTGTTGATTATATGTTGATATGTATCTAAATTCTACCAACACATAAAGAGGAAACGAAGAAAAAAGCTTCTGAAAAGGAACTAATTACACCCCAAGGAAAACAATACTGACATAATGAAAGAAACGTCACATCCCTGGATACGCGTCCTTTGTGCATCTTTATATTCTATACCATGTCCAGAAACACATATACATCTGGCAAGGATGTTAATATCCAGTACATAAAGCATATATTGGGCTATATTCTCCTTTGGCAATATTTCCATAATTCTCATTAATGTTAATGGGAGTTATATATGCACCCCAGGAGGGAACAGTGGCCCCACTGTGTTGATTTTTACATCATTTTCACTATTCTCAACACAAGATATCCGGTACATATTTTGAGATTACTCAAATGCAGCACTCCAGGTGAATTAAGGTATGGCTCTGCACTCACGAAACAGAATAAGAAGAGAAATAAAAGGGACTAATTAATGCCTAAAGAATATAATAGTTATTACTGTAGAGTAGCAAAAGAGTATGAACACTTTAGGAACATTCTTTCAGGTTTGTTTGTTCAGCCTTCATTTGACACATAATTTGGAAAGATCAAGTTTCCCACCTCTAGATTTTTCATACATACACACACAAACACACACATATATATAGACTCATAATAAAAGATTGAATGCACGAAACCCCTTGGGCATTAGAAATGTTCAATGCAAAGGAAAATATTATAAGAATCAAGACAACATTTAAATTTTATTTTGAGATTTCCAGTAGGAACTCTCAAAATGTCCATGTGTATGTGTGTTTGTGTGTGAAAAAGTAGAAGGCTCCTTTACACACACATACCATGATCCCATTCTATAGAAACATGTACAATTTATTGTGTTTATAATAATAATAATACACTTTATTTATATTCCATTCTATCTCCCTGAGGGCAGATTACAAAGCAGATTACAACATACACAGATAGGCAATGACATGGAGCCCCCACTGGTGCAGTGGATTAAACCACTGAGCTGCTGAACTTGCTGAATAAAAGGTTGGTGGTTCAAATCTGGGGAGCGGAGTGAGCTCCCACTGTTAGCCCCAGCTTTTGCCAACCTAGCAGTTCAAAAACATGCAAATGTGAGTAGATCAATAGGTACCGCTACAGTGGGAAGATAATGGTGCTCCATGCAGTCATGCCGGCCACAAGACCTTGGAGGTGTCTACGGACAATGCCAGCTCTTTGGCTTAGAAATGTAGATGAGCACCAACCCCCAGAGTCGGACTCGACTAGACTTAATGTTAGGGCAAAACCTTTAATATTGACATACAAATACACAGAACAAAGGTAAAAGATTTCCCTTTCATCTCTGGCTATGGGGAGGTGCTCTTGTTCCAAGCCGAGAAGCCTGTTGTCTGTAAACACCTCCCGGTTGTGTTGCTGGCATGGCTGCATGGGTGCCTTTATTACTTTCCCACTGAAGCAGTACCTATTGATCTATCACATTTGCATGTTTTCGAACTGCTAGTTTGGCAGGAACTAGGGCTAACAGCGGGAGCTCACCCCAACCCACAGCTTTGAACTGGCAAACTTTAGGTCAGCAGATTCAACAGTTCAATGGTTTAACCCATTGCGCCACCACGTAACCAGACATGGACGTATGATGCATGATTCACTGATGTCATCATATTTTAGAAACATGGTTTTTAATTTATAAATCCTACTCCAGGATGGGCTTATTCAGAATTCCAAAATATTCCAGAATTGTTCACATGGAGGACAGAAATAGTGGCAACTTTGATTTCTGATAGCTGAGGGTACACAAACTTTGTCTCATGCAGAAAAAGATTTAAAATATTATTTTTAAAACGACCCTTAATAATAATAATAATAATAATAATAATAATAATAATAATAATAATAATAATAATTTTATTTTTATATCCCGCCCCATCTCCCCAAGGGGACTCGGGGCAGCTTACATGGGGCCAGGGCCTGGCAACAAACAATATAAATCTCAACAGTAGAAAACAAATCAAAAACAGATAAAATCACATATAAAAAGGTAAAGGTTTCCCCTGACGTTAAGTCCAGTCATGTCTGACTCTGGGGGTTGGTGCTCATCTCCATTTCTAAGCTGAAGAGTCAGCGTTGTCCGTAGACACCTCCAAGGTCATGTGGCCGGCATGACTGCATGGAGCGCCCTTACCTTCCCGCCGGAGCGGTACCTATTGATCTACTCACATTGGCATGTTTTCGAACTGCTAGGTTGGCAGGAGCTGGAGCTAACAGCGGGCGCTCAAGCTGCTCCCGGGATTTGAACCTGTGACCTTTCAGTCTGCAAGTTCAGCAGCTCAGCGCTTTAACGCACTTCGCCACCGGGGCTCCTAAAAATCACATATACCAATAAACAATAAACATACTTTACTAAAAACCTGGGTTGGCTCCTAAAAGAGGAGTGGGCTTTCTGGCAAATAGTGTACGATGCAAATTAGGAGAGAGGTAGGTACCAATGGACTATTATCCCGTTAAAGTGCTGGAGAAGGCGAACCTAGAGACAATGTATGGCCAAGGAGTAAAAATACTATAAAATAAAATAGACAACAGGGTGATCCCAAACTAAGGAAATCAGTCGCCGAGAGCCTGTTTGAAGAGCCAGGTTTTCAGGCTCTTAGGCTATGTAAGTAAGGTGCACATGAAACATAAATCCAAAACACTTCTGGCCCCAAACGTTTTGGATAAGGGACTCAACCTGTGTCCCACTGTTTTTAATAATGTTACTATGCTTTATTTCTCTCTCCAATGCATGAGGAGCTCCAGGGTAGTCAGCCCCTAAATAAGTACATCACATAAGGAATTATAAACGTTTTAGCGTTTCAAACTTCAATTTCAACAACACAAGCATCCACCTTGCATGCCAGGAGGTTGGATTGGGTGGTCCTTGTGGTCTTCTTATCCAACTCTATCATTCTGTAATTCTGTTATTCTATTTCCATCCCATTGGGAAAGACTTTCACAAAAATTGAATCAAGGATCTTTTTCTAGCCCTGCCTGGGGTTTTCCAAACTTGGGACTTGTTACAAAGAAAGGAAAATCAATAAAACCAAAGTGTAAAGAAGTGTGTTTTTATTTTGATTTATAGATGTCATGTTTAATTTTGTTTTAAAAGTCATGTTTAGCTGTGTTTATAAAGGGTAAGTATTAGTTACCAGTGCAAGGGGGATGGTAACCAGCTCAGCATTCTGAGGCAGGTTACCATAGTAACGAGGGCGGAGCCAACCACCGTTTGAAGGAAAAGGAGGGAATGTTTTAAAAACAGTTCAGTCTGTGATTTTTAGTCACAGGGAAGACACTGGTTCCAGGTTAGGGAAACCAGGGAAACTCAGATCTCTAGTGGTGTTAAATTAAGCAAGTTAGGTGACTTGTTTAGGTTTATTTGTAGAGTCTGAGTAGTAAGGGGAAGTAATCCCGGTTAGATCCAAAGTGATCAGGTTTAGACTGCTCAAGGAAAGGAGCAAGTATTTTGAAAGTGTATTCATCATAAGTTATATTTGCAACTATTATCTAAGTGCCTTTAAAGAAGCAATACTGTAACCACTAAGCTCTGTGCCTGAAATAAACTTGTTTTCTTCCAACATCCAAGCCTCTGTCACACATATATTCTAGACTAACTTAACGTTACCATCTAAAGTGAATAAGAACAAGAAAAGAAATAGAATTTCCCCTCTGCCTGAATGCTCCACAACTGGTGGCAGTGGATATAAAATATATAATAATATAATTAATCAAAAAGATTCCTCCCTTCCCCCACATCTCCACAATTGGTGGCAGCGGTGGGATTCAAAAGGATTCCTCCCTGCCACATCTTTACAATTGGTGGCAGCGGTGGGATTTAAAAGGATTCCTCCCTGCCATATCACTTTACACAAAGGTTACTCAGGGATGCTATGAGCCTACTTACATACGGTAAGCCTGGTGCTTTGGTTTAGGTTTGACATTCCCTTTCCAAATCAACAATTTGAAAATTGGGAGGAAGAAGTAGAACAAAGGGGGAGGGAAAGGGTTAATTGCTATCTTTAAGTTGTGTTTCATACTAAAAAAAAATGCCACCAGGGCTCCATAGCACACATTTGCACATAACATATGTATCCCCAATGCCAGAATTAATTAAGATGATAATACCGAAAAAAAATTAAATACGTTTTAAGTTTAAAAGAAATGTTTGCAATTTATTGCTCCACTGACAAACCTAAACAGATGTGACGTAGAAGATCTATAATCCAATCTCCTGAAGTTTTATATTTTAAAGAAATTAAATCAGCTCCAGGAGCTCCGGTTTTGATCTTAACATTATGTTGGACAAGAGGAAATGTAACCTTTTCTCCTTGAATTGGCTTTCTGATCAAAACACTGCCTTCATAGCCACTGTTTGTCCTACAAAGAGACAAAATATTCATTGGTGTAGAGGCAACTTTTGGTACGCTTGCACTTTCTATGATAGTCCCTAAAGCCATGTCCCCAATTAGAATCCAAAAAAACGCAGGCAATTCTAGTTATTCAAGTGCATATGCGTGTGTCATATATTCACATACCAGTAGCACATTATATAATGCCAAATTTATAAGAAGTATGTAATTTAGGATCAAATAACAGTGAGGTGGCAAAGGGAATGCAGTATTTATTTATTCATTTTATTTCATCTTTAGCTGGAGGGATATGATATTTCATGAGAAAAAGTGAGAGAAAACTAAGGTTGGTAAAGGTAGGTAAAGGTTTTCCACTGACATTAAGTCTAGTAGTGTCCAACTCTGGGTGTTGATGCTCATCTCCATTTCTAAGCCGAAGAGCCGGCATTGTCCGTAGACACCTCCAAGGTCATGTGGCCGGCATGACTACATGGAGAAAACTACCTGTTCTCAAATAGCATAGGATCCACAGCTGACGATTTCCTTGGTATTTCCTTTAATAACATCAGATAAAACATTTTATCTCAAAGCCTGCACATTAATGAATGCTAATTTTTTATTCACCGGAAACGATGTTTTAATAGTAATGTGGCTAAATTTTGTAAGGAGTCTCTTTAAGAGATTAAAAGTGAAATAATATTTATTTATTCATTTACAGTATTTATACCCCACCCTTCTCACTCCAAAGAGGACTCAAAGCGGCTTACAGAACGCAACTGAAAACTTGGTTGTTTCGGTTGGCCTTTGGTTAGACAGTCACTGGATAATCAGCCTCAGATGGCATTTTAATTATATCCTAAATTTTATTAGGTCCTCATCACTTATGTATTTTAACTTATGTTATTCTTATTTTGCTGCTGCAGTTCCTCCAACTATGCAGATGACAGAACTGTACCTGGTTGACTATCAACAGGATTTTCTGCAACACAGAAACTGCATATTTCAAGCAATCAAGACAAACAAAAATATCAATTAAGTTATCTTAATATAGGGTATTTTGCATCCAGAATACAAATCCACTTTGTTGTGGGGTTTTAAAATGTCTCATGTCCACTGGAGTGTTTGTGAGTGCAAAATGTGTATTCCACATTGCTGAGAACCAAGAAAGATGCTGAATCCAAGAGTCAGAATAGCCATTAATCATATCAACTGATGGGATCTGAGAGTTTTAGCCCAAAAGAGTAACCTTTCCAAACTTGAGAATGCTCAAGTTTGGTGGTTGACTGATATTATCAATTATTATAATAACTTTGTTTTATATTGTATTTTGTTTTTATCTTGTTATATTGTTAATTGTATGTATGTTGTTTTTATCTGATTATGCTGTCCAGGCTCTGCCCCATGTAAGCCGTCCCGAGTCCCCTTGGGGAGATGGTGGCGGGATATAAATAAAGTATTATTATTATTATTATTATTATTATTATTATTATTATTATTATTTTATTATGACACAGCAAACAAGATAGATATGCTGGATTTCGTATCACAAAATCACAAGTCGAACACTTCCCAAGTGTCTAGGACTGTGAGATGTATTTTCGGATGATGCGTGCAGATCCCAGTAGGGTGGCCTTTTGCAGTTGGCAGATCGTAATTTTGTCAATGCCCATTGTTTCCAAATGCCGGCTGAGATCTTTTGGCATGGCACCCAGTGTGCCCATCACCACCGGGACCACCTGCACTGGTTTCTGCCAGAGTCTTTGAAGTTCAATCTTGAGGTCCTGATAGCGGCTGAGTTTTTCCTATTATTGTTGTTGTTGTTGTTGTTGTTGTTATTATTATTATTATTATTATTATTATTATTATTATTATGCTCCTTTTCTGTTCTCCTTTACCGTATACTGGGGAGAGCTAAATGTCAATAATGTCCTCTGAACATAGTGATTCATGTGGGCTCATATAATCCAGTGTAAAGCAAATAGTGTGGATTATCTGATTTGATAATCTGGATTATTTGGTAGTGTAGAAGGGCCTCATACTGTTGTCTTATGCTCTGTTGTGGGTATGACAGCAAAGTGAACAAGAAAGGACATGTGTGTTATGCCACAGGCCAGCAGCTTGTAGCATTCCATTTTTTAAAGTAATAAATAAAATGATACGTGCAATGTAAGTGTTAAATATTGTACTATAGCAATAATATTCTATTGTGGGTACTGGAAATACAACTATATACAAGATCTGGTTTTCTTTTTGAGAAATCATGCCATGCAGGGTGCACAATTGCAATGACAGCACAAGCCTTAAGGAAAACCTGGAACCAGTTGATATTTGCGTAGCTAGCCTTAACAAAAAAACTAACCATTTTAAATGTTCTCCAAATTATTACATTCCAGACTCCCAACTTTTCAGCTAAACTTTACATTACAAACATATGAAAAATCCCAATGTAAATCTCTTGCGAGTGATTGGTGTGCACAAAGTGCATAGTTGATTGATGGGCGCTTTCACTTAATGAGGGTAATTACAAAGAACAACAATTCCAAACCACATCTGTTCAGTGTAACTGTCTTGTAGTGCCATGCAGCATACACTGAGAGCTATCAGAAATGCCAGTTTTGCCACAAATCATGCACAAGCACACTTGTAAGACAAGAAACAGATTAATAAGCATCAACACTTTCCCATAAACACTTGTTGAAGAGAATTAAAGTGGTTCCCGCTGAAGGAAATTATCCCAAAGTGGACACTTTCTCTTGGAGCAGCCCCGGGGAGAGCGGGCAGGAAGGACAGAAGTCCATGAACGAGATCTTATAAAGAATGTTCTTTCTCGCAATGTTCCTAAATAATGGAAGGCCAACATCTACGTTCACCAGGAACAAATGTGAGGATGTCTGTATTCGTTTGTCAAACTCTAAACTAAAAGCTTAATTTAACCGATTACATGCATACATTTCAGAAAGATACTGCTATATTATCACTCACAAATCGGCACCAATGTGATCCAATGATGATGGGAAATCAGTTTCCATTTACAGCAGTGGTTCCCCAAATGTTTTGGCCTTCAACTCCGAAAAATCCTAGCAGCTGGTAAATTGGCTGGGATTTCTGGGAGTTGTAGGCCAAAACACCTGGGGACCCACAGGTTGAGAACCACTGATTTACAGTATTGGTTTTTCAGTTACTCTTTCAACCTTTTCTAGATGGGCTGGGAGCTAGAAGGTTAAAAAGAAAATCTTGATGGTGTTTGGGGCAATTTTGCTCTATTTTTTAAAAATGGGCATAGGAATCTGAAATCATAAAAATAAAGTGGGAATTTCATGTGGTATATAGGCTGCATTTTTCACTTAGGACTTCATCACACACAGTAAAATGAGCGTTTATATATATTTAAGAAACCGCAACCCACGGTGCCCTTCACATGATGCAAGCTTTTGCTGTTTCTAAAGTGTTGGTTTTTCCAAAGGTTCCTGAGCAGGTTGGTAATTGACTTATTTTTAAATTCCCCAGTTAGAGATGGGCAAAATGGCCAATTTCCTCATGTGATGTTAATTCGCTTTTGTTGCCCACTTGTAAATAAAATGATAGCACTGTGTGTGGGAGGAGCCGAAATGCCCATTTCCCCAGACCGCTAATGGGGAAAGGGTTAATTTAAAACCACTTCCTATAATCAGGGTTGTTGTATGTTTACCGGGATGTATGACCATGTTCCAGGAGTATTCTCTCCTGACATTTCACCCACATCTATGGTAAGCATCCTCAGAGGTTGTGAGGTTGTGAGGCCTCTGAAGATGCCTACCATAGATGTGGGTGAAACATCAGGAGAGAATACTTCTGGAACATGGCCATACAGCCCGGAAAACATACAACAACCCTGTGATCCCGCCCATGAAAGCCTTCGACAACACTTCCTATGATCGCCAACACAAAGGCTTTGGGAAAGATGAGGGTTAATTTAAAACCACTTCCTAAGATCCGGGGTGATGTTCTTTAAAAAAGATAAATAATCCAAATCCTGGAGGAACAATGGGAGGAAATCTCAGTGCAAACGACCCCAGGGAAAGTGCTGCCTTAAGAAAGATGCTTCTGTTGCCTTAAGAAAGATGCTTCTGTTTCAGAAGGGTGTTGAGTGCAAATGACCCCATGGAAAGTGCCGCCTTAAGAAAGATGCCTTAAATCTGCTTCAGCAGAAGGGTCTTGAAGGCAGTGCTGCCTTAAAGGATGCTTGTTTTAAAAAGTGTGCTGGTATCCTTGAAATGGGAGGGGTCATCGCCTACCCATGTGATGGGAATTAATCGGATGGTTAATGTTATCAGGACCCACAGTGGTTCAGTAGATTAAACCCTTGTGCCACCTGAACTGCTAACCTGAAGGTTGGGTTACTGACCTGAAGGTTGGGTTACTGACCTGAAGGTTGGGTTGCTGACCTGAAGGTTGTCAGTTCGAATCTGCAAGATAGGGTGAGTCCCGTCTGTCAGTTCTAGCTTGCGGGGACATGAGAGAAGCCTCCGAGTTAACACATCCGTGCGTCCCCTGTTCAATGGTCAATTATCTCACACCAGAAGCAACTTGCAGTATGTTCTCAAGTCGCTTCTGACATGATAAAAAAGAATGGTTGAGTTATAAGCTGGAGGAAGCGATCTTAGTGTGATGGGAGTGAGTAAATTCTTAGTCTTCTTTAAAACTCCACACTTTCCCCCGCTTTCCCTCGTCTTCTCCAGCTCTTTGTGATGAAGTCCTTAGTCTTTTAAGAAATATTCAATAGGAAGATAATAATGTATTGGGATTAAAATACATGTTACACAGAGTTCTTAACAATATCTAAAAGGAAGTTAGTTACCATGGTGGCACAATGGGTTAAACCCTTGTGCTGCTGAACTGCTGACCTGAAGGTTGGCAGTTCAAGTCCATGGGACAAGGTGAGCTCCCACTGTTAGCCCTAGCTCCTATCAACCTAGCAGTTCGAAAATATGCAAATGTGAGTCGATAAATAGGTACTGCTTTGGTGAGAAAGGCATAAGACGCTCCAAGCAGTCATGCCAGTCACATGACCAGGAGGTGTCAACGCAGGCACCTCAGCTTGGAAATGGAGAAGAATATCTCCCCCAGAGCCAGAAATGAGCACCTCTTCCAGAGCCGGAAATGAAAGGAGAAGCCTTTGCCTTTGTTTGTGTATGTTTATCTCATTGTATTGTGACAAGGCATTGCAATGTTTGCCTGTATCTGTTTATATATATATATATATATATATATATATATATATATATATATACTGTAATCTGCTCTGAGTCCCCTCGGGGAGAAGGGCGGAATATAAATAAAGTATTGTTATTATTATTATTATTATTATTATTACTATTTGTACTCATTTCATCTGCTGGCTATTTTTTATGAAAAATATCACACTTTTAAAATTCAGGGGGGAAAAAGAATCAGCATATACTTGGCATGGTCATTACAAACCATTGTTTGATTATCTATGGTTTATTGCTTAAAGCGTAAATTGGCTTGCCCTTTTCTGGTCTGTTTCTGTCTTTCTACTTTGTACAGGTCCTATTCCAGACCAGGCAACTAGAAAAACCAGCCACAGTAGTGGTTTAGACATCACAACAAGTAACACTTTAACCAAGCTAGTGTTCATAATACACCAACAAACCATAAGTTCAGCTTATGGTTTGTGACTAGTTTGACAAACCATGACTTGTTAGCAGAGGTAAATATGCCCATCAGAGTAAGTCAGATTTCTACAATGCTTGTCATAGGGTTCAGATAAAAGCAAGTGTGCACATATTGTAATTTTTCCTTTAATAAAACAAGTTTGTTATGTTTGAATTTTTAAAACAACTGATTGTGGTTCTATGTGCCCTTCCTTGGAAGTAACACACAATGATCACACAGTGATTCAATTCTGGGAAAGCACTTGTGTGACACATCTGTTTAAAACTTATTTCAAAATACTGTATTTCTATCCCATTTCAATGACATTCATATATAGCATGAGATATTGTTCGAAGAAATACTCAGAACAGAAACAACAAAATCATAAATAATATTATAAGCTTTCTTAACCATGTCCAGAGTATAGGTGCTTTTTATTCAAATGCTGTTTAACATTCAGGGTCATGTTTTTAATAGCAAAGGGGCATGGAATTATAGCCAGTCAGTCATATGATCTCAGACAAGCCATTAATGTAACATGACTTTGTTTGCTTTTATATGACAGAAGACATTACAAGCCATGGCTGACACATGGTATTATAGCTGAATAAATAAATAGCTTGATTTGAAACACAAAGGTTCTTAGATATGTTTTGTAAAGTAGTGTTCTTTTTTATTTTTCTTTAAAGCCCAAGATTTATTCGCTTGTTTGATGCAGAAATAGTTTTCCATCAAACATGTCTTGCTCAGCTACAAATAACTAAAGTGGGCTTTGTCATATATAAGTGTTAGCATACGCTATGGAAAATCTAAGCAGCCTTCTTCCTGGAAAATACACACATTTTCTGACATTGCACTTTATAACAGCAGAAAAAGATTCTAGTGATGGAAGAAAATACAAGATTTACTCAGTCTAAATTAATCTGGGGGTGGTTTCGGCCACTAGATGAAAAGCTTAGGGCACAATCTGCTCAGGATGAAGATCCAAATGAAACTTGTATTATTTTGGAGTAGAACAGCTTTCTTTACTAAAGCCAATGGAAAATGGCAGACTTTGGGTGGTTTCTTTCATTTTCAATTATTCCAAACTCAGAAGTGATTTGTTTAGTACTTTAGGTATGTTCCCTGCCTTCGATTGCTTTCAACAAGCAATGCCCTCCTCAATACTCAAAGAGAACCTTCTGCTATATAACCTTCTGCTTTTGAAAATCTTGAGTCCTTCAGTTTCATTTGCTTTGTTCAGAGCTTGGAAGGAAATTAATTAAATATCCCTTATCCAAAATACTTTGGACAAGAAGTGTTCAAGACCATCGCCATCAAGTTCTCCACAAGCCCTAAATTCATGCATGCTGATTCTTCAAGTAGGCTTCAAAAGAGATTCAAAAATAAAGAGTAAGTGACTTTGGAGTAGGGAAGGTTGGTCTAGTATTCAAAGAAAAGTAATAAACATCATCTGAAGGAGATGTAGCACACAGTTTCAGCATGGCATAACTATAAGAAGCCTCTCCCTTCTACTTCTCCAGTGTTTTTCTATGCATCTCAATGGCCCATGAGAGTAGGAGGCGGATGAGAAATATCTGACTATATGATTATGGTTTACAGAGACTACATGCTATAGTTAGATGCAAAATACCAAAGCCACCTTGCAAGACCTCTAAACCCAGAAGATGTCTTCAACATTGTATATCCAGACATCATCCAATAGGCCAGGGCTTCTTAAACCTTTTTCACTCACAACCCCTTTCCCCTAGAGAAATGTTACGAGGGTTATCCAGAAAGTAGATTACATTTTGGAATTTAAAATGAACAAAGTATAGGAGAAAACATTTACCATATGCAGTTGAAAGCCACACCCAAATACCACTTCTCAAAATAGTCGCCATTCAAATCTAGGCACTTATCATAGCGATTAATGAGCTTGGCAACTCCTTCCCCTCAAAACTCTACCTCTTGCATCCTCAACCTGCTGGTCACCCCTTCCCGCAGCTGCGCATCATCGCCAAAACGCTGCTTTGAGAACGCAAGTGGCATAGTTTTCTGGGGATGGAGTTGCCAAGATCATTCATTGCTATAATAAGTGCCAAGATTTGAATGGCAACTATGTTGAGAAGTAGTTTTTGGGTGTGGCTTACAGCTGCATATGGTAATTTTTTTTTCTCCTATAGTTTGCTCATTTTTAATTCCAAAACGTAATCTACTTTCTAGATAACCCTCGTATATACCGCCCAGGTATATGGTATATAACAGAAGTATAAAAAATCATCATTTACTGATAATAAATCAGAATTTGTGAGGCTTGCAAGTGCTGATTTATTATCAGTAAATAGGCTTGGGCCCGAATCAGTTTGAACGAAAGGATTTGTAGTTTTCGGTGGGCCGTTTTATATAATATCCGAAAACAGAATAAAGAGGAGGGAGACAAAAAGCCTGGCAAAATGGATTAAGAGAGCCAGGTTTTATCAGTTTTGGAGAAGAAGGCATTAAGTCTACAATATACCCGAGGCAGGGATGTGCCGCGTTCCCCGGAAGAAGCAGCGTCCTTGATTTCTTCCTGGAAAGTTCCCGCTTCCTCCAGAGGGGCCCCTGGGAACTTGATTCCCAGCAGCACTTGCATAGGGAGAGCATTAAAAGTTTCTCTTGGTGCATGATGGGAGCCATCAATTTGCACTTCCTGGAGGGATCAACCTGTTGATATTCTAAAAGAAACCCCATTTTCGTTTTCAGCAGTTGAACCACATGATAGGCTCCTGCAGGTGTTTCTCAAAGACCAGAGCCAATATTAGGGTGCACAACATTTTTTGGCACAGAGGGTTACATGTAATGTTGGCTCAGTGCTATGTGGTTACACATTTACACATACCAGTGGTTTCCCTTTCTCAGTTAAAGACTGAGGTTTTCTTCTCCACCTCCTCCTATGTGACAAGAAGGTTATGTATGAAGAAAGGAGTGAAGAAAGGTTTACAATTTCCTTGAACTTGGGAAGAATTCAGGAGGAAGCTTGGTTTCAGTTGAAGCTTCAAGTCATTCATGAGAGGTTTCACTTAAGGCCTTCAGGGTACACATTCTGGTTGCAGGTCATTTATTGTTTCTGTGCCATCCTTTTATTACATAGTAAGGAACCCTTCCATTTTTCCCCACTTTCTTACATCTTGCGGCACACCATTCCACTGTAACTAGATAGAGGCATGAAAAGGTTCAAGGATCCTTTTCCAGTCAGCAAACCTTTATGTACAGACAGAACTGACATCAATGGAACAATTCTCACGGACAACACTAAGCACCACTGTGAATTGAGCTGTCACTACTTTGCACTGGTGATGACACTGTTAAAACAGTCACACACATCAACTACCAGTGAACATTCACATCTCTTCAAACCAAAAAGTTGGGAAATTTTATTTTAGAACGACAAGTCCATACCCTCCAACTATTCTAATTTAGCAGGGACAATCCCGGTCAAATCCCTGTCAACCTGCTTTTTCAGCTATTTGTAAAATGTCCCCTTTTCTCTCTCTCTCTTACTATCACTTTCCCCCTTTGTCCTAGTTTACTTTAACTACACAAATTGTAGAAACTGTACTAATAAAATCAGCAGCAGTGAGAGGAGAGGTGGAGCCTTGCCCTTCTCTGTAGGCTCAAGCAAAAGCAAACTCCTGCAGCCTCTCTTAGTTTGTGGGTTCTTGCTCATTTATATAATTTTGCCATCTTGGTGCTGGAGGAAAATCCTAAGAGTGCCTCGGACTGCAAGAAGATCCAACCAGTCCATCCTCCAGGAAATAATGTCTGGCTGCTCACTGGAGGGAAGGATATTAGAGGCAAAGCTGAAGTATTTCGGCCACATCATGAGGAGACAGGAAAGCTTGGAAAAGATCGTGATGCTGGGGGAAATGGAAGGAAAAAGGAAGAGAGGCTGACCAACGGCAAGATGGATGGACGGTATCCTTGAAGTGACTGGCTTGACCTTAAGGAACTGGAGGCGGTGATGGCCAACAGGGAGCTCTGGCGTGGACTGGTCCATGAGGTCACGAAGAGTCGGAGACAACTAAACGACTGAGCAGCAGCAGCCATCTTTACCACTCTCAAATGGATGCTTTCTGACCACTTACTTTCTGGTTTTCAGTGGTGAAATGCTGGAGAGGCCACAAGTCCTAAAATCCCTTATTTGAAACAGCCACTGATGATTGCAAGATCCTGAGAGTTATAGCCCAAAGAAAAGAAATGTTTCCAGGCTTTGCTTCAAAACTAGCCTAGAGACCATGCCCTATGCGGAGCATCTTAGGGCGGTTCCAGGCAGCACTTTAATGCAAGTGCAATTGGATTTTAAAAACCCAATTGAACTCACACTGAAGTCCATATATGCCCCAGAAAGCTCATGCTTTTCTAGGCCAGGTGTCCAGATGCCCTGCCAGTCATTTTCCTCCTCCCCCCTTCTCCTGGCACACCATTTCTATGCACCAGGAGAGGGCCAGCAGTAAGTTAATTTCTTTTTTTAAGGCTTTTCTGAGGGATTCAAAGGGGGCGTTAGAGTTCTCTTGGATATTTCAGGCTCATGGAGCCTGGAAGATGTGAGAGGGCTGGAAAGACCTGAGGCACCACCAACAGCTGGAAAGACCTGAGTCTTTCAAGGACATCCAGGTCTTTCCAGCTGACAAATTACTTCAGAACAAAGCAGGGTTCCCTGCTTTGTCCCAAAAGCATTTGTTTTTACATGCAGTGGCATTTGGACATTCCACATAAAAATCCAGAAGGGTGCGTATTTTTAGCCCTGTCTGGGTGCGCCCTTAAAGAGCTTGGTATGTTTAGCCTGCAGAAGAGGAGGTTGAGAGGATACATGATTTTCTGCTGCCCTGGAAACTAGAACTTGGAGCAATGCGTTCAAATTACAGGAAAGGAGATTCCACCTGAACATTACAAGGAACTTCCTAACTGCAAGAGCTATTCAGAGGTGGAACTCTCTGCCTTGGAGTGTGGTGGAAGCTTCTAAACAGAGGCTGGATGGCCATCTGTTGGGGGTACTTTGATAGAGCGTTTTCTGCATGGCAGGGGGTTGGACTAGATGGCCCATGTAGTCTCTTTCAACTCTATTATTTTTTAATCTATTTTTTATTGGAGATACAGTAGAGTTCTGGTTAACCAGGTTCCGGTTAACCGATCCTCCGTATTATTCGAGGCACCGCCGGGGGCGCCCCTCCCTCTCCTTCTTTCGAGTTCCTTCCTGGGGCAGCCTGAGGAAGGGAGCAAAGGGAGCTAGAGAGGAGAGGGAGAGGGAGGAGGAAGCTCCCCATGAGCATTGCTAGGCAGCAGCGCTCGTGGGGTGCTTCCCAAGGGACGAGGGCTCACCGAGGGATGGGGCTCATCCCTCGGCGAGCCCTCGTCCCTTGGGAAGCACCCCACAAGCATTGCTAGGCAGCAGCGATTGCGGGGCACTTCCCTAAACTGGATTGCTGGGAAGGATAATAGGGCCTCCCTATTATGCGATATATAACGGCGCTCCATGCAGTCATGCCGGCCACTTGACCTTGGAGGTGTCTACGCCGGCTCATCGGCTTAGAAATGGAGATGAGCACCAACCCCCAGAGTCAGACATGACTGGACTTAACATCAGGGGAGACCTTTACCTTTACTTTTTATTATGTGAGCAGTTCGGTTATCTGAGATTGGGCCCGCCCCTTTATCTGGGATAACCGGAAGTCTACTGTAGTTCATTTGTACAACTGATTTTGGAGTGATACCTATATTAGTTATGTTTATGTTACATTATGGGGGCCCTGGTGGTGGCGCTGAGCTGCTGAACTTGCAGACCGAAAGGTCCCAGGTTCAAATCCCAGGAGCAGAGTGAGCGCCCGCTGTTAGCCCCAGCTCCTGCCAACCTAGCAGTTCGAAAACATGCAAATGTGAATAGATCAATAGGTACCGCTCCGGCGGGAAGGTAACGGCGCTCCATGCAGTCATGCCGGCCACATGACCTTGGAGGTGTCTACAGACAACGCCGGCTCTTCGGCTTAGAAATGGAGATGAGCACCAACCCACAGAGTCGGTCATGACTGGACTTAACGTCAGGGGGAAACCTTTACCTTTTTTATGTTACATTATAATGTTCTTTCCCCCAATATCCCCGTGGACTCTGCAGAGATATGCAAATTTACAGATAATACTAACCCCTATTGAAATGAAAGACTCTTTGCCCAAGTACACTATAGAGCTGTACTAGACAACCTAGAAAATGTGTAGAAAGGACATACTTTGTTGGATGTAGATAAATGAAATCACGGATACTGGTCCCTCAGATGCAGGAGTCATACTGTATATTAGAGTATATGAAATCCAACAAACTAAGCCAGCACCTGTCTTTTGGACCTCCACCTGCACTAAACTGTTTTGATAGAACCTGATCCTTGGAGCCACAATGCTCCTCTTCACTGCTTCCATTGGGAGGAATTGCCGCAAGCAATATACTTGCCCATACCAAATATGTCAGCCTGAAGCAAATTTTCGAAGAACCAGCTGTTTCTGGGGTATCTTGGCATCTGATTAAATGATTTGCCAAAAAAAAATTCCAGAGGGTAAGAGGTACTTTAAAGGCTGCTGGAGAGTGTGATAGGGTTAGAAGAAGAGTGAAGAGGCACAGCTGTGACAGCTGAAAGCAGCAAAAGCTGCCACTGATCTGTTTCCCTGCTTATCACAACACCCATTAATCAATTCCAATCTCAGCAGGCCCACCAAGTCTACCACACTCCAACTCTCCAAAAACTGACTGCTCAGCCTTGTAATCCACTTGAAAAACTGTTCATCTGAGGAAATAGCGGAGGAAATGCTACCCACTAATAGCAGAAGTATTAATATAATACTTAGGAGTTTGGGGTGTAGATTTTGTTTTGTTTTTTTGTTACATGTGTGTATGTATTTCTGTGCCCTTTGCTTTGCAAGACCCTTTTGTCCCACACGCCACCGTTTCTTTCTAAAATGTCTCATTTAATTTTCACACAAGAGGCACTCGTCTGACTTTGTTGTACGCCTTGCTACAGACTTTTCATTGTAGGCAGCCTAAATCCCATCTGTTTACTGTGACTAAATTACAAGCTAACCTTTACCCCAGCCAGAATGAAGAGAGTCATTAAAAATATATCCTAGGGGTATGTTAGGAAATTAATTAAGACTCTGGGATCAAGCTATGAAAATAATATCACAAAAATATACGCCGGCGATTACACGCCGAGCGCTAAAACTGAATATAGTGAATAATGGGCTGCAGATGGACAACAGTTATTTTCAGTTTCTGGAGGACAACATGTTAGTAGTGCAGTTGCATCTAATATATCATTTTATTTTGCTGTGTCTTTCTCTAAAAGATTTTGCAGCTTTCTGTTGTACTTCAAAACTTGCAATGTATGTTTGGGGAGAGATTACAGCCGTCAAAAGAACTGCATATACAGTTAGTCTTCGGTATCCACTTATAGAGCTAGTTTATTGCTTTTCTTTGAAATACGGTAAATATTCAAAAACATTTAACCTACTGATGCCTCGATTAATGAAATTTTATTGGTATCTATTTTTATTTTGAAATTTACCCATAACTGCTGCATTTCCCACCCTCGGCTTATACTCGAGTCAATAAATTTTCCCAGTTTTTTGTGATAAAATTAGGTCCCTCGGCTTATATTCGGGTCGGCTTATACTCGAGTATATATGGTACTTATTCGTCCTTTGTTACTTCCCAGCTCCTAGCCTGCCTCTAGCAGTTACTTCTTTCCAATTCTAGGAATGTTCAAAGAGTCAAAATTTATGGAGACAGTAGTTCCATCATAAAATACTACTCTTGTTGTGCCCACAGTCTTTTCATGTATGTTATCTGACCTCATATTGGGTTTGAAAATATTCTGTTCGAAAATTGTGTCTTGTTCCTGGATGCATAACCATTTGACTTCTCTAGTCCATGTGGACATACTCGGGCTTACAGGGAAAATACAGGCTTAAATAGAATAAGCACTCCATGCTTACAAAATGTTCTCAATAATCTTGATGGGAGTTCACAAAAATATTTTTTTAAGCTACAACTTCTGAACCACAACAGTTTTGGTAGGAAACTACAGTTAAGAGTTGTAGGAAAAGTTTAACATGTGCTGTTTAGCCTTTCATTCCATGTGTCAGTCCTCTCTATCTACTCTTAAATCCCGACTGGTTTTGTTCACCAGTTGACCAAAGGTCTCCTGATGCCCTCAAAAGGCTCTGTCCTTCCTTGCCTGATTTCCTTTATGGTTTCACTGCTCTTAAAAAGAGATGTGTGATGGCAGGTCTATTACTATGGACTTCATCACATTGATGGGGTCCCTGATGCCAATTCACCAGCCTCCATGACGAGTCGGTGGGGCAGCAGGGCAATCCCAGCACCCCAAACCCTGCCCAGCTGACAACTATGCTTCCCCATCACATATGGGGAAACGTCACCAAATGACTCCCCTCCCCCCATGGGAGCCCCGTTGTTCCTATTGGAACATGGAGAGGCTATTGTGTTGCCGGTGGAGCATCCTAGGACACTTCTGCCCCAGTTGAGCAATGGAGCTCCACCATAAGTGAGGCTACATCATGTGATGGACACCATGGGGCTCCAGCGCTCAACTGGGGCAGAAGCATCCTAGAACAATAAAAATTCATGTGATGAGGTCCAATCAAATCTCCCCTCCAAAAAGAGTTTGGAAAAGTTTTTTTGTTTTTGTTTTTGTTTTTTGGGATGACAGCTCCAAGAACTGTTCAACCAGCATGGATAAAACCCACCTTTTCCATTAAGCCTTTAGGGTCAGTTATCCTTTTGTTTTAATGAATAGTAACTGAGCTTAAGATTCTGACTCACCGCCCATTTCATATTATTTCCCTATCCCTCTGCATCCTCTTGATTCTCACAGGTTGAATGCGAATTCTGTAAGTGCACCACGCACACTGGAGATACAGTAGAGTCTCACTTATCCAACATAAATGGGCCGGCAGAACGTTGGATAAGCGAGTATGTTGGATAATAAAGAGGGATTAAGGAAAAGCCTATTAAACATCAAATTAGGTAATGATTTTACAAATTAAGCACCAAAACATCATGTTATACAACAAATTTGACATAAAAAGTAGTTCAATATGTAGTAATGCTATGTAGTAATTACTATATTTACAATTTAGCACCAAAATATCACAATATATTAAAAACATTGACTACAAAAACATTGACTACTAAAAGGCAGACTGCGTTGGATAATCCAGAACGTTGGATAAGCGAATGTTGGATAAGTGAGACTCTACTGTACCGCCTCAGTAAATAATACAATACTGTATTTGAGCTCAATGGTGATATATAAGTTTTGTTTGATCTGTGGTGGTTCATTCACATGTTGAGCAAATCCATGACAATAACTGGGATTAGGAATAGAGGATCTCCATAAAAGAGGAAAAATCATGAATGAAATAACACTGAAGAGAACACTTCCCTGGGAATCTCTAGGTCTTCCAGTGCAATTCTATAGTCTGCTCATACTGGATGTGAACTACCGTGTTTCCCCGAAAATAAGACAGTGTCTTATATTAATTTTTGCTCCCAAAGATGCTCTAGGTCTTATTTTCAGGGGATGTCTTATTTTTCCATGAAGAAGAATTCACATTTATTGTTGAACAAAAAAATGAACATTTATTATATACTGTACAATAGTTGTCATCACAAACCAGCATAACCAGACAAACTGTGAATCTTATCAAGAATTTCTTGTTACTATCATTATTTCCATGCACAACACCCTATGGTACATACATTTACCGATCCTGCATGCTCTGGTGTTCTGTTCAGCAGGCATGCTTCCAAACAAAAACTTTGCTAGGTCTTACTTTCGGGGGAGGCCTTATATTTAGCAATTCAGCAAAACCTCTACTAGGTCTTATTTTCTGGGGATGTCTTATTTTAGGGGAAACAGGGTATAGAGTAATGTTGGGGTCCTTAGAGAACATGTTAAAGAAATCCATGAATATAGCTACCAAAGTGAAACATGCAGATGTGTGTTTGGGGGGGCTGTATTTTGAAAAAATAATGCTTAGGGTAGCCCCATCCACAATGAACAATGGGTTACTATAAGAGAATAAATCTTAATAAGTTAATACAGTCGCCGTCTTCTTCCCAACTGTAAACAGTGTTGTTATTGTTACTGTTTTAAATTTCATAATTAAATCTTTAGCCTCAAAACATAATTTCAAGGTAATTATCCACTTAACTCTCTCTTTATTAGCTCAGTTATTATCCCTTATTTGCACATTTATATTTGCAGCTTTTTAGGGTGAGAGACTGGGAGGAAATACAATTGGCTTTAGAAAGAGGTGGATTCATGTCGCGGCAATTATGGGACATTACTCATCCCTCAGTATTGTTTCAAGCACTTTGTAAAGATGGTATTGCAAATTCATGCTGTTTTTAGTACTCTGCAACATGCTTTATTGGGTAATTTATGTGTTCAACTCATGCTTATACAACCACGGACTCAGCTGGCATTTGGAAGAATGAAAAAGCAATCCATTCATAGGTCAGCAACAACTGTACCACTTACACAGGTATTACATTTTACATGAACCATAGTAGACCCACTTGTATTTTGTTAAAATCTGATTTATTTCAGACTAAGCTTGAAAGCACTATTATTTTAGATTGTAGTGCCCAGAATCCCATAGCCATAATGGACAATGCTTTTCTAGTGACTTGTGGAATTTAGAGTAAAAGTTCTCTGGAAATATTTGTTGGACTGGAGGACCAAATACTCTTGATGTTTATTGCAATGGTTTATGTTCAGCTCAGTACAATCCTATATATAACAATTCCCAAGACCCCATCATTTCGCTGGGGATACTTTCCAAGGAATTGCATATATGACTTCGCACCTTAAGCAATGTAGGTTTCTCTAGCATTGTGATCAAGAGAACTAAGAACAATCTTATTTCCATTGGCCCAAGGTAGTTTTCAACTTGGGGTTCTCGAAACACAACATCCTCCCAACTATGTTACATGTTTTTTTGAAACTGTAAGAGCCTTGGCAAACTGAGTATGACACTGTGTGTCAGCTGCTGTTAACAAGAAGACGGTTTAGTACTTATGTTGGCCATCACCATCATTGTTCCCCAGTTTACACTTTGTCTCTTTAAGTTGGAAATGACTGTTTTTAAGAGTTTCATAAAATAAGAATCGACACTATGTAATCCCAGAGGAAGAGAATGCCAAACCTCTTCTAAACAAAAATTGCCAAGAATTGTAATAGGTTTGCTTTGAATTGAAAATGACTTGAAAGCAAACAACAGCAACAAGAACAACACATAGAAATGTCCTAGATGGTTGTGGCCACAAACATCTAGCCCCTGTTGCTCACCTGTGATCTATAGTCATCCGTTGGATAAGAATTCCAGGGCCCTGATCCCCAAGAAGGAACAGATGAAGAGAGGAAGGAATTCAAGGAATGTTAGGGATTCCTCTTCTTCAGAAAAGGAAGGGGAGCAGGAAAGTGTTCATGAATCTGAGGGTGAGTTGGAATTTGAGAAGGAGATTTTGCAAGTACCCACATTTCAGGAGAGGCAAAAGGAAACAGAGCCGAGACGACGTTCAGCTAGATTAGCTGCCAGAAATGCAGCTGAGTAATTAGGAACTGCCCTAGCAGCTGTGAGGGGACTCAGGGCTATAAAGCAGAAGCAGGTGCAGCCAGCTCTTTCTGGTAACAAACTGACTCTAATGCCTTTGCTCCCCATGTGCCTGCTTCAAGTCTGCATCTGGATTTACTGCTGTTTCTTTGTCTGAAGTAAGACTGCTATTTGATTTGGGAGTTTATCAGAGACTAAGAACTGTGTTTGCCCTAAGACTTCCTTGCTTCCTTTTGCATTATTTCACTGAGTGTGCTGTACTTTATGTTTTGCTGAAGTAAAGCACTTTTCATTTATTTACCACAGTGTTTTAAAGCTGTTCTTGAAAGACAAAACAGGACAAGGAAGGAGGAAGGAATTCAAGAAGCGAGAGAGGGAGGCCTGGAGAGAGGGCCGGTGGAAATTTGAACAGGGACCACAATTGGCTCTTGGGCCAGACTTTGGACATGCCTGTTGTTGAAATTAATATTGTCTTCCTACACAATTACCAATGCCCCCTCAGATTTTGCCATTTCTCCCAAATAGCTCACATACCCCCATGACTATTGAGTGGCTGGTAGAAAGCAGGAGGATCAAAGAAACATCTGGCTATATTCCTCTAACAGATGTGAAATGTTTGCATCATTCACCGAGATCTTCAGTTGACTCCACCAGGCTAGATCTACATTGCCATATAATGCAGTTTGAACTGCACTATATGGTCAGTGTAGACCCCTATAATGGAGTTTGAACTGCACAGAACTGCATTATATGGGGCTGCTTCTATTACACAGCCATTTACTCTGAGTCAGGACATTGAACACTTTTCTGGGAATCTCTAGATCATGCAGCATGTCTCCGTGGTCATCTTTTGGCTGAGGCTAAACAGAGCCACATTGGAGGACCTAGAGATTCCTAAAGCGAACATTTTAAATGAAATCTGCAAAAGTCAAACCTGCAAATGGGGAGTGCTAAATTAACTGTATATTCTACTTGTAGATTTCCTATAGACAACTGTATGAACAAAATGCAGCTGATTCAGCCGTTCTTATATAAAATGAAGATGGTGCGCAAATGGGGTTGCTAAGGAGAGTATCCCAGTTTGTCCCAGATATATAGATTTTTGGATCAGCAGCTATCTTTGTCTTTACGCTGCCCTTCACCAGACCAGTCAGCCTATGCTCACATCAATATAAACTTGGTGGAACGTTTTGTCATCTGAATTGTCATCCAAGCTAGTGGCTTCCTTGCAAAGAGGGCATGCTGCCTTCAGCTATTCTGGCATTGAAAATTAGTGCTCAGAAGGACACTCTCTAGGACATGAGTCAGTTTGCAATTGGGAAAGATTAATCAAAATGGGAAGAAACACCCTCAGTACTTCAGTAATAAATTCTGTACAACTCATCAACTTACTAAAACTTTATGAGAAGTAAAAAGAGTTAGTTACACCAGTGGCTCTTTATAAAACTGATCCATGAAAAATATCAATGGAAAGTTTTGATGAAGAAGCATCTTGTCTATGAGACGTCACTGTCAGAAATTGCCTCTTCTCTGCTGCGATTTTTTCATTTACTTAGAAACACCCTCTTTTCAGATTTCCTTATGTTCATTTCTACATAAAATCTAGTTTCGACTTGGGTGGAATATCCACACAATCTAATTTTGGGAGGTTTATCTAGTCATTGCTTTACTTTACATCTTTTTCTTTTTATTGTTTTTGAGTGGATTGTACAAGTTTATATGTGAAAAAATGTAAGCTTTGCCTGAAATCAAAAATATCTTTCAAAATTGGAGCTACCCACCAAAAAATGTGTTGGCTGAGATCATGAGCATCACATCATAGTATAATACTCCCAAAGGCAAACTTATACTACTGTTGGCCCTTGGTATCTGCTAGGGTTTGGTTCCCGGGCATAACATGTACACACACACACACACACACACAGAGAGAGAGAGAGAGAGAGAGAGAGAGAAGATGGTATGCAAATGGGGTTGATAAGGAGAATACCCTAATTTGTGGATACCAAAATCCAAGGCTACTTGTGTCCTATTATATACAATGGTATTGTGCTGGTACAGCTGTACCAGAACCTTCTATTTTACTTTCTTGCTGCAAATATTTGCAGCCATAGGACAGGCCACCTGTCAATCACCATTAAGTTTGGTTCCGCCCCCTGTTCAGGGCTCTGGGAGGGAAGGAGCCATTTTTAAGTTAGTCTCTCTTGGGAAGTTCAGCTGTAGGACATAGACCAGCTCGTCCCGTAAAAGGCTTCCTATTTAAAGACCACCAGGGTTAAAGTATACCAGGGATATTGACCGTCCCAGGATACAGAACAACAGCACAGAAACATCTGAAAGCCTCAGCTGGTAGGTCCACTCAACAACCAGACGCACTTGGGAGTTGGTAGTGGGTCCCAGACCAGCTAGGCCCAGATAATAGATAGCCTGGGAGGAGTTATAAGAGGGTTTTCACAGTTATTCAAAGCCTATCGCCTGTCCTGTGGGACAAGAATCCTTGAAGATTTATTATTTGTTTGTCAATAAAGACTTTGTTATTTCTTTAAAGACTTCAAGGCCATCTTTTCAGGAAAATTCCTCAACTACCCTTCTTTAGGCCCCTGGCTTCCCGCTGGGCGTAAAGCATATGTCCTACATAACAGACAGTCAGTCACAGGCCCAGCGCGTGACAGAACAGGTATAGTAAAATAGAATGACAAAATTAATGTTTGATTTTTAAATTTTGGGAGTTTTTTTTTGGGGGGGGGAGGCATTTTCAAGTGTGGATGGTTGAATGCATGATTCAAAATCTGTGTACATGTCTCGTAACATCCCATATTAGCTATTTAGCCACTGCAGCCCACCTACCCCCACCATTCAGATTTTGGTGAAAAGGAGAGGGCATTGTCAAAAACATCCAAATATGTCCCTATAGCCAGATGCAAAATGAAGAAATCATCCAGAGATCCACTGAAGTCCTATGGAGGTCTCAGCAGATGTATTGCAAAGAATGGAAGAGAATCCCAACCTCTTCAACAACCTAAAAAAGAGATATGACGGTGTAAGGTGGACTTTCACATTCAGGTGAAGATCTTTCTATTTCAGCAGGCATTTGGGAACTGGTTGTTTTATATAATAGATCTTCTGTTTTAATGCTATTCTGTTTTTAATCTGTGCTTTTGAATTACTGATTTACATGGTTTTAATTCAATAGATAGTTATTATGTGTATCATTTTAATCTTAACATTTTGTATGCTTTAGCTATGTATCGATTTGCATTTTTATTATTATTCACTAAGCCACATTGAGACCCTTCTTATGAAAAGTCTGGGATAGAAATAAAGCAACTGGATGACTAAACACAAAAAGGAAAAGGAAACAACAAAAATATTTTATTGAAATGTGATCACTAAACCACAGTACACCAAATACTTGGAATGTTTACTTTCTTATACTGTTTTGATAAAGGAATCTTCAAATCCTAAACTGAGTATTCACTGAAGGCTGCAGTTACCTATGTTTCTACTCAATAATAGATCTTCTTGAATAAACTGAGGTGTATTTCAGGAGAAGTATAGAAATGCAGTCTAAACATTGCACAAAGTGGTCATGGTTCTCGCCTCTGTCCTATTGCATTACCTTTTATTTGCAAATCAAAAAGACCTGATGTATAATTTCTACTTCACAGAGTAACTTCTGATTCCATGTAGACAGGTCCAAGATCAAATCCCTGAATGCTATTGTTCAGCAAACTGTGCATAAGGATAAAGAGAACTATTACAACAACCAATCCAAAGAAACAGAAGACAATAAAAAAAACCAAAAAAATACAATAAAATAAAATGCCTTTCCTAGGATCAAAGACATTAAAGGGCAATTCAAACCAAGAATAGGGATACTGTATGCCCAATGGGGGAACATATTCTGCAATAAGGACAAAATAAAAACTAAATGGAAGCAATACATTGGAGAAATATGTATTTCTCCAGATGGGATGATGACAGATTTCTTGAAAGAATAGACATTTTAAGATGAAACCACAATTTTAGAAAGCAAAGTAAAAAAGGCTCCCAAAGCAGTTGGAAGAAATTAATCATCAAGAATAGATGCCATATCAATAAAGCTGTTTTAAAATGTACAGATGGAAGACATTCAAATCCTAAAGAAATGTAGTGCCTATGGGGGGGGGGCACAGACTAGAAATGTTTGATATCAAGAAGGGGGGCACTAAGATTGTAGTAATCATTGGACTATTGCAATGACCTTCATGCAAGCAAAGTAAAACTCATGGTTTGAAAGAAAGGGTTTGATGAGAAATGCTCAATGTCTAAGATTGGGTTTAGAAAAGGAAGTGGCATTCGAGATAATATTGCAAACATATGTTGAATAATGGAATGAAGCAAAGAATTTCTGGAGAAAATCAACTTCTGCTTTATATATTGCCACAAATCCTTTGTCTGAATAGATTATGATAAATTGCAGTTCAACCTACTATGGATAAGAGGCTACTGTTAGGATACAATATGGAAATGAATGGTTTCCCATTGGCAAATGGGTCAGACAAGGTTCTTTCCTTTATGTACAGAACATATAATATGTAAAGCAGGATTAGACTCATTGGAAGCAAGGCTGACAATTAGGAGAAGGGTATTTCAGATACTCAGATGACACTACAGGCAGTCCCCAAGTTACAAACATTTGACTTACAACTCAGTTAAAAACAGGGGTGAGACAGCAAGGAGTGAGAGAAATCTATCCTTAGGGAGGGAAATTCACTTCGGAAAGAGTTATCATAGAGAAAAGGTCTCTCCACTGAAGCTTTATCACCAATACATGTTTCCACAACAAGCCAAATTTTTCAAAATATAATTGTCACAGGGACAGAAAGTGAGAGGAACACTTCTGAGCAGGGGCACAGACAGAAAAACAAAACAAAACATTAACCCTTCCTTGTACTATTCAAAGCATGCATACATATATACCGTGTGTGTGTGTGTGTGTGTGTGTGTGTGTGTACACACACACACACACATATACACTTTATTACGGTCCATGGAGCCACAGATATTAAGTGGATAACATACAGGAGTTTACAAAACATTCAAAACCGGGGAAATGTGCTAAACAGACACATTCGACACAAAGTCAGGTAATACCCTGTTCGGAGACTCGGCTCTTTCTCAGCCTTTGCTGCCACTGGAAGGAACTTTGCCACCGTGAGGATCACCTCATGGTGCTTATCCTCCATAAAATATCTGACCTTCCCTTGCAGGGCATGGTCAGACAATCAGATCAGGATTGGGTGTATGAGTTAACTTCGATGGGCTGAGTAATAGCGGCACTGCAACAAGATGTGTTCTAATGATTCTATCTCATTTCCACCGTACTGGCATAATCTTTGAGAGTATATATATGATCGGAATTACACTTTAAAAATGTAACTGTTCTGACTTACAAACAAATTCAACTTAAGAACAAACCTACAGAACCTATCTTCTTCATAACTTGGGGACTGCCTGTAAATTGCTAGGAGAAAATAGCAAGACTTAGAATTATTTATACAGAAAGTTAAAGATGAAATTGCCAAAGATTGCAGTTATATATAAAGAAGACAAAAATAATGACAAAAATAATGGGACAGCAGGTTAAACTGCTGAGCTGCTCAACTTGCGGACCAAAAGGTCACAGGTTTGAATCCGGGGAACGGGGTGAGCTCCCACTATCTGCCCCAACTTAGCAGCTCAAAAAAAAAAAGGAGCCCCCGATGGAGTAGTGGGTTAAAGCCTTGTGACTTGAAGGTTGGGTTGCTGATCTGCAAGCTGCCAGGTTCAAATCCCACCCGGGGAGAGCGCGGATGAGCTCCTTCTATCAGCTCCAGCTCCATGTGGGAACATGAGAGAAGCCTCCCACAAGGATGGTAAAACATCAAAACATCCAGGCGTCCCCTGGGCAATGTCCTTGCAGACGGCCAGTTCTCTCACTCCAGAAGCGACTTGCAGTTTCTCAAGTTGCTCCTGACACAAAAAAAAGCTCAAAAAATGCAAATGTGAGTAGATCAATAGGTACCGCTCCAGCAGGAAGGTAACCGTGCTCCATGCAGTCATGCTGGTCACATGACCTAGGAAGTGTCTATGGACAACACCGGCTCTTCAGCTTGGACATGAGCACCAACCCCCAAGTCAGACACAACTAGACTTAATGTGAGGGGGAAAACCTTTGCCTTTACCTAACTTTAAAATGATTAACGGAGACATTCAAATAGTTGATTGGCCTGATTTGCAGCACTGAATTAATATTTTAAGCAGTATATAAAAATTCTTGACAACTTAACATATTTTGAGTGCACATAAGACATGATTCATCATTTTGATTGACAGATTGCCCAAATGTAGATGTTTCCCTTTGATCAATGGCTCTTGGGAGGGTCACAACTCACTGGAGGGGAAAAGATATTCCATGCAAGTCTCCTGGAATCTCCAGCAATGAGAAAGACCTCTTGCAAAGATCCTGCCAGTCAAAGGAAAAATACTCCCTAGCCTGAGCTATCCCTAGAAATCAAAATGGCCAGAGTAAGGCTATTATACTTCAGAGATATCATGAGACAAGAGTAATTAGAAAAATATAATTAGTAAAGTAGAAAATTGTAGGAAAAGTGGAAGCAAGAGTTACAGGTAGATTAAATTTGTCAAGAAGGCCCTGGCCTTCAGTTTGAAAGTTCTTAGCAGTTTCTCGTTCATAGGATTGTTTCAAGTATTGTAAGCAATGTTAACATGCATGCTGCTAGTATAGAAACTATTTGTTTTTGTGCTTGCTTGTTTGTTTTTCTGTGGGATTCTTTTTTAATGCAAGAACTAGTATTCAGCTAGCTATTGAGGAAATGATTTTTACTAAGCATTCATTCCTTTCGATGAGGCTGAACAAACCTGAAACTACGCTAAATTGTAAAATCATTGGGAAACACTTCCACCTTGTGGAAGAAGCAGAAACTGTATACTGTAGCATTGAAATAATGCAAGATGCTGGAAGTTACAGAGGGGTTTTTTTAAAACTTTTACACTGAAACACATCCTATCAAAAATATATTCTGATTTTGTTGCCATTTTGGTGTCCAGATTAAAATTAAAGCATCAAGACATTTTAAAGTTTGGATGTTGTTTAGGTAGTTCACTTATATTGTGAGTCTTTGGATAAGTTTATTGCATTATGTAACATGATTTTTGCCCCGGGTTATAAATATCCTAACTGGTCTTTTCATACAAACATGGAAAAGGTTTATTAAAACTGCAAAAACTTTGTTTTGCGGGACATCCTGCAGCACATTTTGCTATACTTTTCCAATGAATATCTCATCGAGTCTTAACCAATTCAACATAGTTTGTGGCAGCCACAAAAACCAAGTTTCTGGAGTATAACAACTACTTTTAAAGTACGTACCACACAATAAAACAGGAAATAATACTTTCGAACCAGGAACAATTTCTTTTCAAAATTTGTTACACAGTGTTATCTTGGTAAAACTAGTTATGATCTAGCTCGTATTTTTTGCATTTTTTGAGTTCATCTCTATTTAAAAACAGATGCCATTCTACATAAACGATTTCTCCATTGTCTTCAATAAACTTGTTTAAAGTGATCTACTTTTTATTATGAAAGTGATTGCCAGTACATTCTATTAAAAATATTTCAGCCTCTTGAGATCAAATGAATGGGAAGACTTTCTCCTTTAAATATACAGTTTGATATTTCACACCAGATTTCTAGAAAAATATTGAAAGTCTGAAATTGTGAAGTTTAATCAGCCGATGCATATGCACTATGACTCCCATATCTGTGGGAGAATATGCTTCCGGACGTTTTGTGGATATACGAAAGCATAAATAAACTCTATTGCAGGAGTCTCAAACTAAACCCCGTGGATCAGATGCAGCCTTCTGAGATCATTTACCCAGCCCCTGCCCTAAACTTTAGACCAGTGGTTCTCAACCTGTGGGTCCCCAGATGTTTTGGCCTACAACTCCCAGAAATCCTAACAACTGGTAAACTGGCTGGAATTTCTGGGAGTTGTAGGCCAAAACACCTGGGGACCCACAGGTTGAGAACCACTGCTTTAGACCTATGGTCAACCTAAGTCTGAAACAACTTGAAGGCACACAACAAAAATCCCAATTAACTTGATTATCTCTTCAGCCAAGAGTAAGTTCACATTTTCCATTGAAATTCTGGTAAGTTTAGGTAAAGGTAAAGGTTTCCCCTGACATTAAGTCCGGTTGTGTCCGACTCTGGGGGTTGGTGCTCATCTCCATTTCTAAGCCAAAGACCTGGCATTTTCTGTAGACACCTCCAAGGTCATGTGACTGGCATGACTGCATGGAGCACCATTACCTTCCCGCCGGAGCGGTACCTATTGATCTGTTCACATTTGCATGTTTTCGAACTGCTAGGTTGGCAGAAGCTGGGGCTAACAGCAGGCGCTCATTCAGCTCCCTGGATTTGAACCTGCGACCTTTTGGTCCGCAAGTTCAGCAGCTCAGCGCTTTAACACACTGGGCCACCGGGGCTTTCTCTTGATTAAAATTCTTCATTTTAAATATTGTATTGTTCTTTTGTGTTTTTTTTTTTTTGCACTACAAATAAAGTATATGCATTGTGCATAGGAATTTGTTTGTGTTTTTTTTTTTCAAACTATAGCCCAGCCCATTAACAGTCTGAAAGACCCATGAGCCAGCTCTCTGTTTAAAATGTTTGAGGACTACTGCTCTATTGGAATGAAGTACCAAGAATAGTCACAGCGGAGAACCTAGAAAATGCCTAGAAATATATACTGTATTTCATTGCATAATAGTTGCCATCATATAATAGCTGCATCTTCCTTTTTTGAATACTGGCTTTAGTGTTTTGTCATTCAGAGGTGTCACTATTCTACAAAATGTCAACACCCGTCTATACACCTCTCTCCTCTGAGCTACGGAGAGCTGCCTTAGTCATGCCCATGAGAGCTGCAGGACCTTTCTTGGCTGGCTGTAGTTGAGGGAGACTTGATAGCTCTGGCTGACAGTTGCGTGGCTGGCTTTGCAGCTACTCCATGGCTTAGCAGCTACAGGTTTTCCCTCTGCTGCCAGTAGAGCAAAGCCCCATAGTTGCAAAAAAATCCTCATGTAATAGTGAGACTATTATGCGATGAAATACAGTATTTTGTTGGACTTGGTAAACAAAACCATGGATCCTAGTCCTGCAGATATGGGTGTCATCCTCTCTCTCTCTCCCGCTCTCTCTCTCTGTGTAGAGTTGAGTTTCACCTTCTAATGCAATATGCAGTCTTGCTCAGCACTTCAGTTTAACAGCAGGAAAACTCCTATGCCAAATAATTAAATTATATAAGCTCTTTTGGACATAACACAGCTTCTACCAATGTTCTGTAAAACCTGAACATGCACTGTCCACTATGGTGGGATTTGAGGCCTTTTTTGGCTTGAGTAGAAGATGCTGGTGGATATGGCTGTAAGCTATACTCAGTACCATGCAATTATCATTAAAGAAACATAACCATTGAGTAGTTCTACATTAATTAGAAGTGCCCGTTCTTAAGTTTTAAAACTCTCATGCTAGACTTGCCAAAAAGGAAACGGATTTTACTTCAAACTGACTTGAAATAAAAGCAGATGAATGCCTTTCCCTTGAATGTATAAGCATTAAAACAAATACATGACATCATTATCCTTGCATTTCCCAGTAATTTTTTCCAGGATTGAACTTTTGTGGCTGCAAACTTAATTTTTTAAGGAAGAACAGCTGCACTGCAGTATTTTTTTCCCCTTAAAATAATCAAACTAGGCACCCTCAGGCTTCTAAGCACTGAGTAATATTCCTGTAACATAAAAGTTAGTTTTGCTGGTTTTGTTCCCTTAAATACATTATTTTCCTGCATAGTAAAAGTGAATGTCCTAATAGTGGGTCCAGCCAATCAAAAACAAACTCAAATGTTTTCTTTGTAAGTGAATTAAGACTCCAATCAAAAGTTGCCACTAATTCACACAAAACTAACAAAGGATATGCAACACGATGAAAATGTTTAAACAGTGCTCAGCTTTTGAAAGTGATGATGAAGGAGCCCTAGCTGCTCTCAGTGAGAGAGAGAAGTGAGAAAGCAAGCAAAACTCCCATATTTCATTACATAATAGTCGCCACCGCAAAATAGTCGCGCCTCTATTTTTGGGTTCCAAAAATAGTATTTTTGTTTTCTTTGCATAATAGGTGCATCCCCCTCCCTCCCTCCCTCACTCCCTTCCTTCCTTCCTTCTCTAAAAGCAAAGCAGTTTAAAAACTACAAAATGTGGGTCTCTGAAGCTCCACTCTTCTCTCCTCCCTCCTCCTTGTGAGGCAAAGGAGTTTACAAAACCTGAAATGGAGTTCTATTGAGAAAAGAAGAAGAAGAGTCAACCTGAGTTTCAAAGATCTCCATTTCAGTTTTTTAAAACTGCCTTGCCTCAAAGGAAGGAGGAAGGAGAGAAAAGTGGAGTTTCAGAAATGTAGACACACTACAGCAGGGGTCCTCAAACTTTTAAAGCAGAGGGCCGGTCCACAATACTTCAGACTGTTGAGGGGCCGAATTATCGTTTGAATAAAATTACGAACAAATTCCTATGCACACTGCATATGTGTTATTTGTAGTGCAATACAACAATAACAATGAAAGAACAATACAATATTTAAAAATGAAAACACTTTTAACCTACATAAACCTATCAGGATTTCAATGGAAAGTGTGGGCCTGCTACTGGCCAATGAGATAATCAAGTTAATTATGATTGTTGTTGTTGTTGTTGTGTGCCTTCAAGTCATTTCAGACTTTGGGCGAGCCTAAGTCTAAAATTATTTATTTATTTATTTACTACCTTTATTTACTACTTTTATATCCCACCCTTCTCACCCCGAAGGGGACTCAGAACAGGTGTATGTACATACAATATTTTATATTATTAGCATAGCACAATATTAGCATTATATATTACTATATTGAACTATACCACTATATTGTAATATTACTGTATATGTAATATATAACATAATTAATATTATTATATGGTATTATTATTAGTATTATATTGTATAACATTATAATTTTTTATCAATATTATATGTATATACAATATATTATATTATTAAAACTGACATAAAAATATTATATTATTAAACTAAGGGCGGGGGCCAGGTAAATGACCCTGGAGGGCCGCATCCGGCCCTCGGGCCTTAGTTTGGGGACCCCTGCACTACAGGCACACACCAGTGAAGGAATCCTCTGATTGAAGCTCATTTTTACAAAGACTTTGTACACCAAAAGGTTCTCTGTACTTTTCCTCATTATCAGTAATGTTATGAAAATAGTGAAAGAAGGCTGGGGAGACAGACTGTCAGGGTTGGCTTACAACAGAATGTCTCAATGCAATAAAACTTGAGCAGGGAAATTTCAGAGTTCAATTTTGCTGCAGTCATGTCTAAAATTTCTTATATATTCCTTGAACGGCAAAAGACAAAACACCAAAGCAGATAAACCTACCTCACCGGCTCCCCAAATTTTCACTATCATAAAAAAGCATTGATATACAACGATGGCAAAGTGCGTTAAAGCGCTAAGCTGCTGAACTTGCAGACCGAAAGGTCCCAGGTTCAAACCCCAGGAGCGGCGTGAGCGGCCACTGTTAGCTCCAGCTCCTGCCAACCTAGCAGTTCGAAAACATGCCAATGTGAGTAGATCAATAGGTACCACTCCAGCAGGAAAATAACGGCGTTCCATGCAGTCATGCTGGCCATATGACCTTGGAGATGTCTACAGACAATGCCGGCTCTTCGGCTTAGAAATGGAGATGAGCACCAACCCCCAGAGTCAGGCATGACTGGACTTAATGTCAGGGGAAAACTTTAGCTTTATACAACGAAAATCATAAGTGGAAGCTAGTATCTGCAAAAGAAAAGAGTTTTTTTATCGTGGCAGAAGCAACTTGAAACATACTGCAAGTCACTTCTGGTGTGAGAGAATTGGCCATTTACAGAGACCTAAGCCAGGGAATACCCGAATGTGTTACCATCCTGCTGGGAGGCTTCTCTCATGTCCCCTCAAGCTAGAGCTGACAGATGGGAGCTCAACCTGTCTCGCAGATTCGAACTGGCAATCTTCAGGTCAGCAACCCAACCTTCAGGTCTGCAGTCCAGCTGGCACAAGGGTTTATAAATGCTTTAATGCATGTGCAGTGTATCTGATATGATTCTTCCATTTCACATGCACATATTGTTAGTTTTGGAGAAAAAGTTTGCTAAAACATGTTGAACTGCTCCTTTTTCTGTAGAACCAACCTCTACTCTTTCAATATCATTTCTGCTTCCAATAGCAAACTTTCTGTTAAAGAGAAAGTGTCCAAAATTGTATTTCCTTCATTAAATGAGGTGAAAAATTGTACAGAGATATAGAGTTAAAAGGCTGTTGTTAGCCTCTCAGTTTATAGCAGCATCCACAGTGATGTTAAAATGCAAACAGGAATTTACAAAGTCATGTCCAAGGTTTTCCTTGCTTATATCAGTTCCTGAACAACAAACTTTAAATAACCATCTCAGCAGAAATAGCTTTGCTGTCCTCAAACTGTCCGAAAGCATTATATTCATAAACAGATTAGAAAGTGAATAAGCAGAGCATGCAGGCCATGGACTTATAACAAAACTAAGCTGATATGTTTGGTAAATATAAGAGACCATTGCAATTCTCCCTTTTATCTGTGGATGTCATTATTCAACTGATGGAGAGATGAAGCTGGAAGTCAATTACAGTAGAGTCTCACTTATCCAAGCCTCGCTTATCCAAGCTTCTGGATAATCCAAGCCATTTTTGTAGTCAATGTTTTCAATATATCATGATATTTTGGTGCTAAATTCATAAATACAGTAATTACAACATAACATTACTGCGTATTGAACTACTTTTCTGTCAAATTAAGCACCAAAACATGAAGTTTTGGTGCTTAATTTGCAAAATCATAACCTAATTTGATGTTTAATAGGCTTTTCCTTAATCCCTCCTTATTATCCAAGATATTTGCTTATCCAAGCTTCTGCCGGCCCGTTTAGCTTGGATAAGTGAGACTCTACTGTATTTATTTGATACTAGCTTGGGTACCCAGCATTGCCCGGGTTGTTTGAAAAAGTCAATGTTTTAATTATACAAAATTCATAAGGTTGTGGATTAACTACACCTGACATCATGCCAGGTTAAACCCCAGAAACTCCATCAGTTCTTAAAGTTTGTTATGTTGGGAAACTTTGCTCTGGATGCATCATCAGTAGGGTTCAGTGTACTCTCTGGCTGTAGGGTAAACTACAAGTCCCACTATGGTGGATCAGTCCTCTCAAACCCCTCCAGTAGGTTGAGTTAGTCATGGGGGTTCTGTGTGTCAAATTTGGACCGGGTCAATCATTGGTGGAGGTCAGTTTCGCTGGTTGTGGGTGAACTACAACTCCCAGAAAGGAAAGTCAGTTCCCTGCAAACTTCTCTAGTAATCAAATATCAGCATATCAAGTATGTGTGCCAAGTTTGGTCCAGATCCCCTGGTGTTTGGGTTCACAGTGCTCTCCGGATGTAGGTGAAATACAACTACCCCAAATCAAGGTGAATTTTCCCCAAAGACCTCCAGTATTTTTTGGTGGTCATGGGGGCTCTGTGTGCCAAGTGTGGTCCAATTTGATCATTGGTGGAGTTGAGTGCTCATTGATTGCAGGTGAACTATAAATCCCAGTGCCCACATCTCTAAAATGGTTGGCGAATGGGCCTCACCATAAAAGTATACTGCAGAGAAGCTTATTCAGCAGCAGCAGCGTGACCCAGAACCAGTAGCCAGTATAAGACAAAATAAAAACACAGACTATTGTTTTCTTCCTATGGAGGCTTTTCTTGTAGGAAAATAATATGGTTGTACTATTTACAATATGGTGGCACAGTGTGTTAAAGCGCTGAGCTGCTGAACTTGTGGACCAAAAGGTCTCAGGTTCAAATCCCGGGAGCGGAATGTTAGCCCCAGCTCCTGTCAACATAGCAGTTCGAAAACATGCAAATGTGAGTAGATTAATAGATACCGCTCCGGCGGGAAGGTAACAGCGCTCCATGCAATCATGCCAGCCACATGACCTTGGAGATGTGTCAGAACCCTGCTACTAGAGCCTGGATGTGGCTCTGAGTTTCAGGGTCACTGACATTGATAAGACACCTGCGTCCCAGGACTCGGAGGAGAAACGGCTGATGGACTTGGCGGGGAATTTGCGCGGGGTTTTACTGAGCGGGAAGAGACTGTTCAAATGAGGGGGAGGGTATATAAAGGAGGGTTGGCCGGAGCCTCCCATTCTTGGCTTTTCTGATGTTCATGTTTCCTACAGTAAAAGTTCCTGGTGATACCACAGAGAGTCTCGTGTGTTCATTCAGGAGCGGCTGTGGTGAGCTGACACTAAGCCAAGAATACGGACACCATCCCGCTGTAGCGGTGAGGTGTAACATGCAAGTGGAGGATGAAGAGCTCTTGGGCGCCGGAGGAGGAAGGTTGGAAAGGGCAACTCCCGAGACGGACGCTGAGTTCCACCAGCTGGCGGCCTTGGCGTCATCCACCGCTTATGCCCAGCCAAATGGGGTAACCCAGAGGCGCGGAGTGGTGCGGGGAGATAGCACCGGAGGAGAGGAAGGTTCACCTTCCCCAGGCCCGCAAAAGATGGTGTTTCTGGAGGAGAGGATGTCGGCGATGGAGACCACCCTGGCAGTGATGTCGAGGGCGATGGAGCGCCTGGCGGTTTTGGCGGAGCCGGAGCGAGGAAGGGAACTCCGGGCTAGCTCAATGTGGGACGTGAGCATGGGAAGCAGCCAGGGCTTTGCAGACCTCCCAGCACCGAAGGGAAGGGAAATGCGAAAGGAGCCCGGTGCCCGGCCCAAGATCCAAACGAGCCTGACGCGGGTGGAGGAGAGTGACGACGAAGGGGGAAAGCCTCCGAGAATCCCGGCTACGCTCCCAACTGAGACCCTGGTGCCCCTGGCGAATGCCGGGCGTGGCACAGGACAAAGGGAAGCAGCAGCGGGGCCCACTGGCCCGCAAGGGGGCTTGCGACGGGCGGAGAATTGGGGATTGCCACCACAGGGACCCCTACCGAGACGAGAGGAACTAAGGATCGAGTTTGGGGGAGAGTCCTCTGAACTGGATTTTTTCCTGACCACGGTGAGGGGCTATATGGAGGACAATGCCCACACTTTTAGAACGGAATCCAGCCGGGTACGGGCCATTGGTGCAGTGTTGAAGAGGGGAGCGGCCAGCTGGTACGTTCAACTACACGCGCGGCGCGACCCATGTCTGGGGTCACTCCGACGCTTTATGGGGGCCCTGGAGACCCGTTTCCGAGATCCACTGGAGCAGATCCGGGCGAGGGAGGAGTTGAAGACCGTCTCCCAGGGGCAGAGGTCGGTATCTGAGTATGCGGAGGAGTTCCAATGCCTCGCTGAAAAGGTGCCGGAATGGTCTGCAGTGACAAAGATAGAACTCTTCAAAGAGGGGCTCAGGCGGGAGATCCTCTCCTGGGCGGTGCATCGTGATGAGCCTGACACACTGCGCGGATGGATTCAGCTGGCGGGGCGCATCGAGACATCGCTGGCCCAGGCGAGGAGGCACCGAGGAGGGCTACAGCAGCGGCCGCAGATGAAAGAGGGGAGCCGGAAGGAGGGATCAACCCCAGCCGGGAGGAGAACGGAGCCGACAGGGAACGTGAGCACCAGCAGGAGGGGCTGCTTCGTGTGCGGCCGTTTGGGCCACAGGGCTGCCGAGTGCTGGCAGAGAAAAGGGGAAGGCGGAGGCCCGCCCAAACCAAGAGCCGTGGCAGGGAAACGCGCCGAGGAAGAACCACCGATGAGGCACCACTCGGGGGGGTTGGTAAGTCAGGACAAAGCCATGATAGTGGTCCCCATTCAGCTGGAAAGTGGCAGCAAACAAGCAACCTGCAAAGCATTTGTGGATTGTGGATGTTCCAGGAACATCATCTCCCCTGAATTAGCCGAGGGATTGGGATGCGAAAGAACGAACCTAGAATCCCCAATAGCTTTTTCGCAGTTGGACGGATCCACAGCATCGGGATCATTAGCTAAGTACAGTGCCGAAGATGTAAAGTGTAAGATAGGGAGTTGGGAAGGAAAGGTGTCATTTGTGATATCACAAATAGCCAGCTATAATGTTATACTAGGCATGCCATGGCTGGGGCAGGCCAACCCGCAAATCAACTGGGAGGATAAGAGCATGATCTTCAGGATGAAGTTGGAAGGAGGGAGCCAGGAAGTGGAGAGGGAGCCGGGGAAAAGGGGGGAGGAAGACTCTATCAGGATAGCAGAACTGGCAGATAAATTACCCCCAGAGTATCGGGATTTTGTGGACGTATTTGATGAGAAGGAAGCAGACAGTTTCCCACCGAAGCTGAGAGTTGAAGTGAAGATAGAGCTAGTCCCAGGAGCAGAGCTTCCTAAGGCAAAAATATACCCAATGTCGGCTAGGGAAAAGGAGGAACTGAGAAAATACATTGATAAAAACCTAGCGAGGGGTTTCATAGAGCCTTCAAATTCCCCTCTAGGGGCGCCTGTGTTGTTCAGGCGCAAAAAGGACCAAACGCTGAGGCTCTGCATTGACTACAGGGGCCTGAATGCAATCAGTTCTGTAAATAAATACCCCCTACCTTTAGTGAAGGACTTGATCGCCCAGTTATCGGAGGGACAGATATTCACTAAATTGGACTTAATTGAAGCGTACCATAAATTGCAGATTAAACCAGAGGACAGGTGGAAGACGGCCTTCTCCTGTGCATTCGGATTATTCAATTATCGTGTGCTCCCTTTCGGTTTGTGCGGCGGAGGCGCCGCGTTCATGCAATTAATCAACGAAGTGTTGCATCCATTGTTGTACAAGGGAGTCTTTGTTTTTTTAGATGACATATTGCTAGTATCTCGGACTAAGGAGCAACACATAGAACTAGTCAGGGAAGTCCTGCAAAAGTTGAGAGAAGCAAAACTGTATGCGAAGCTTGCCAAGTGCGAGTTCAATAAAGACCAGATAGACTTTCTGGGGTATAGGATTTCCTCCCAGGGAGTGGCGATGGACCCTGCGAAGGTAGAAGACGTGAGGGGGTGGGAAGCCCCCAAAACACGGAAGCAGCTGCAATCCTTCCTAGGGTTCGCAAACTTCTATAGAACATTTATCAAGGACTTTGCGCGCCTCACTTTGCCATTAACGGATTTGTTAAAGACTAAAGGTAGGGGAGAAACAGCCAAAGTGAAGGCCCCAGGGGCCAAACTGACCTGGACAATAGAATGCCAGGAAGCTTTCGAAGCCCTTAAAAAGCGTTTTACTGAGGAGCCTGTCCTACAGCACCCTGATATGTCTAAGGCCTTTGTACTACATTGCGATGCGTCAGACCGGGCATATGGGGCAGTTCTGCTACAGAAAGACGAGGGGGGGAACCTGAAGCCATGTGGCTATCTGTCAAAAAAGTTTAGCGATACAGAAAAAAACTGGCCGATTTGGGAGAGAGAAGCCTTAGCGATTCTAAAAGCACTAGAGTGCTGGAGACACTTTCTGGAAGGAAGTGGAACACCGTTTGAGGTGTGGACTGACCATAGAAATTTACAGTATCTAAGATCCCCTCGTAAACTATCAGCGAAGCAAATTAGATGGGCCCAATATTTCAGCCGTTTTGATTTCAGACTCAGATTCTTCCAGGGGAAACATAATATACTCGCTGACGCTCTCTCTCGGATGCCTCAGCACGGGGGAGGAATTCAGGAATCTGAAGGGAGTATTTTTCTTGATAAGCAATGGGGCCTGGCAGTACTAACTCGAGCACAAGCGGCCAAAGAAAACAAACGTACTGCCATTTCCACGGGGGGAGGAGAAATATGGGAGGAAGAGTTGAAGCGAGCGTATGGAATGGACAAATGGTTACAAACAAACAAAGAAAAGGGAGAATTGTGTGGGGATTTGGTGTTTGTAAATAAGAAATTGTATATTCCTGAATGTTTAAGACGAGAAATGTTAAGGAAGTACCATGATAACAAGGGTGCGGGTCATCTAGGCCCCACCAGGACTATTAAACTGTTGGCCAAACAATGCTGGTGGCCCGGAATGAGGAAAGACGCCAGGGGGTACGTCACGCAGTGTGAATTATGTGCAGAGGGAAAAACACCACCGGGGAAGCCCCAGGGGCTATTGCAGAAGGTGGTGGAGCCCATGAGGCCATGGGAATGCGTAGCCATGGATTTTGTAGGCGAACTACCCCCCAGCAGAGGCCACAGATACATTTGGACAATATTGGACCTATTCTCAAAACAGGCACACTTTGTGGCTCTGCCAAAACTCCCTTCAGCTGAAAAACTTGCTGATTTGTATGTGAAGCATGTATATCGCCTACATGGGTGTCCCGACAAGATAATTAGTGACCGGGGAGTCCAATTTACTGCAAAATTTTGGGGAAAATTCTTACAGCTGTTAGGAGCAGAAAGGAACCTGAGCTCGGCCTTTCATCCCGCGACCAACGGGGGGGTCGAACGTACCCAACAGACACTGTGCCAATTCTTAAGGATGTACACCAATTATAGACAGGATGATTGGGCGGACCTTCTTCCGTTTGCTGAGATGGCTTTTAACGGGGCCGTACATTCGGCCACAGGTCGTGCCCCATTCGAAATAGTATACGGACAGGAGGTGGCACCTTTCCCCAGGCTACCCGAGTGGAAGGAAGGGGAGGGCCAGACCGACGAGGAATGGCCGGCCAAAATCAAGCAAGGGTGGCAAACCGTGGTAGAGGCATTGCGGGAAACACAAAAGAAGTACAAGCTCTTTGCGGATCGTAGGCGCCGAGAGGGGGACAAATTGGGCGAAGGAGATCTGGTTTGGCTGAGCACAAAAAACCTGAAATTGGGGTTCCCATCCAAGAAATTGGCTCCACGCTATATAGGACCATTCAGGGTAGCAAAAAGAATAAACGAAGTGACCTATGAGCTGAGGCTACCAAAGGACCTAGGAAAGGTACACCCGGTATTCCATTGCAGCCTGTTAAAAAAGTATAAAGGAACTCTGGACAGCGGAGAACAATAGTTGTGTTTAATCTTTTCCTTCCAGGACGAAGGGGAGGAGGACGCCATGTCAGAACCCTGCTACTAGAGCCTGGATGTGGCTCTGAGTTTCAGGGTCACTGACATTGATAAGACACCTGCGTCCCAGGACTCGGAGGAGAAACGGCTGATGGACTTGGCGGGGAATTTGCGCGGGGTTTTACTGAGCGGGAAGAGACTGTTCAAATGAGGGGGAGGGTATATAAAGGAGGGTTGGCCGGAGCCTCCCATTCTTGGCTTTTCTGATGTTCATGTTTCCTACAGTAAAAGTTCCTGGTGATACCACAGAGAGTCTCGTGTGTTCATTCAGGAGCGGCTGTGGTGAGCTGACAAGATGTCTATGGACAACGCCGGCTCTTCGGCCCAGAAATGGAGATGAGCACCAACCCCCAGTCGGTCACGATTGGACTTAACGTCAGGGGAAACCTTTACCTTTTACTTACTATTTACAAAAAACAAGGTTTTCATAACATAAAGTTCTTTATACTTCCTTGTTATATCTTTGCTTCAGCTTCTTACCTTCAAGCTGGGCTTCTCTCTCTCAATCTCCAAAATGAAGCAGCTCTCCTTGGAGCAGCCAAACACACAGCACTTCTTACACCGAGGCATTCTTTACACAGAAAGAAGTCTTCACACAGGAGGAGCTGAGTAACTCACCTGCTTATATTACCCTACTGGTTTTGCTTAGTCATTGCATCATTTTAACTGTGCCTGTACATCATTTTTGTAATTCAAAATACACTGTTCATTTTCAATCTTTCTGAAAGGCCAATTCCCCTCAAAGCCCACCAATATTCAAATTTGGGCATATCGGGAATGCATGCCAAGTTTGGTCCAGATCCATCATTGTTTGGGTTCATAGTGTACTCTGGATGTAGGTGAACTACAACTTGTATAAATCCCTCAAAGACCTTTGTTTTGGTATTTTTTGTTGGTCATGGGGGTCCTGTGTGCCTTCTCTGGTATGGTGAGCAATATGGTGTTTGTGGAGGACATTGGCAGAGCTCTTGGACATGTTTAACCTGCAATGTGATTGGAGGGAGGGCCATTGGTGTCTTCTGGGGAGTGGGAGCTATAGCTATTTCTGGAGGCAAGAGCTTATCTGTGCAACCAGCCACATACACACATAAATAATTTTCACTTTTATTATGTGTATAGATTGTGTTCTTTGCAAACAGAATATTTTATCCACACCTCCCTCTAAAACTAATTGGTTTATCTTTTTGAAAATAAATATAGCCAGAACCCTCACAAAAATGGGAAAATGTGAATTAAAATGAAGTTTTCACCTAGGTTAACATTTCTTTAGGGATCTCTTGTTCTTCCAGTGTAATTCTGTGGCCAACTTTTGGTCAAAGTTGACGACAGCATCACCTTGGAGGACATTGAAATTCCTAGAGATTTTCTCTCTAGGAATATCTAAGTTTTTCCAGCACGACTTTAGAGTCTAGTAACACTGCTGAGCTAGGGGACAGAATTAATACAGTTTGATACCACTTTTAACTCAATGCTATGCTAAATATTGTACTTTTACCAGATCTTTAGCCTTCTCTGCCAGAGTGCTGGTGCCTTGCCAAACTACAAATCCCAGGATTCCATGGAAGTTAAAGTGGTGTCAAACTGCATTAATGCTACAGTGCAGATGCACCCTGAGATCCCTGAAAGGCCATGAAAGATACCCAAACTCCAACTCTATAAATCCCAGCTGGGATGCCAGTAAACATAGGAATGACCTATAATTTTTTTAATTATATATACAAAATCAATACAAAATACAAAAAGAACAGGAAAAGATAAATTAACAAAAACATCTTAAGATATACATGCTCTAAGATCCAGAATACTTTAATATAGGTTTTTTAAATGCTTGCTCTATTTACAGGCTTTAGGACTTACAATAAAATTATATTGCATTTTTCTAAAGCTACCTGTACAAACTATATTGTCACATTTTCACAAGCATTATATATACATATAATATCAACACACATGCACAGACAACACATGATTATATGCACAATTACATTCTCAAGCTTCTATCAAATCGGATGTTGTTACAAAAATATAAAAGCCTTTGTATTATTAATTTTTGTTTTCTTTTTTTTTAAATCAAAAATTCTGTATGGCCAGGGATCATTTCAAGTCTTCCAATGGATTATCATTCAGTCATTTTAAGCTTTCCGCTGAATGTTGGACTGTGTACACAGGTCTTACGGAAATTTATATGGCTATGATTCCCAGAAACCCTGAGCTAGTGTAAGTTTGCAAAATGTACTCCAAAACAAGCAATCTTTCTAACTGTGTGAAAATTACATCATTTAATAAAAAGTTATCTGAACAACTTGGGCAAGCCATAATTGTTTTAAAACACAGTGCTAGAAAGAAGTAAAGCTCCCCCCACTTCAAAAAATGGTAAAGTAGAATTTCCTTACAAAACAAGGGAAGGATATTTACTCAAATGCAAGCTAAAGAATATGCTATGCAAAAACAGTCTTTTTTCCTTCAAAAATGTAAATAGCAGGTTCTAAGATGGTAAGAAGTACCATTTAAGATTTACCCTTTACTGTAATTTACTTTTTTTAATGCTTAGTTTAATCACATATCAGCAGGGTATATAAGCTTTCCACTGGCTTCCGAATGCAGCCTTCCGTATGACATACAAAAACATGTCTCAAGCTGAGGGGAGTGCTATCAAAATAGAAAACTGACATCCAAAAAAACAATTTTTCAAAAAAAGGATGGATGGGGCAAGGAAGGAAAATAAATAGATTTGTCCTGGGTAAAAGAAATAAATACTGCCACTATCTACTTCACTGAACATCCATCGATCCAACAGCTAAGAAAGGTGACCAGCAACGCCTTCAATTGTACAATTGTGCTTACAATATTAATTTACTATATTAATGGCGCAGAAATTAACGTAAACTCTGGATTTTCGGATTTTCTACATGTTCTAAAATATGTGCCTTAGCTCATTTTATTCCTGTGGGAAATTATCCTGTCTATGAAAATTTGAAGTCCTTGTTCCTTGGTACAAAGAACAGACAAGAGGTACTCCCATCTACCCATTCATCCTCATAGCACATTTTCACTGTTGACCAGTGGTTCTCAACCTGTGGGTCCCCAGGTGTTTTGGCCTACAACTCCCAGAAATCCCAGCCAGTTTACCAGTTGTTAAAATTTCTGGGAGTTGAAGGACAAAACATTTGGGGACCCACAGGTTGAGAACCATTGCTGTAGAGGATAATATATACCCTATCCACTTTGGAGGGAACAAGTCCCCCACTTAAATATGAATCAGACCTTTACTTAAGTAACTGAAGAGAGCATTTGATCCACATGATGAATGCCTTAATATGCAAGATGGAAGAATCACATGCACTCAGGCCATATGACCAGGAGGACATAGCTAGGTAATAGGGTTTTCAGGGTGAAAACTCGTGATGGCACCAATATTTTTAATTATGGTGTTGGTGAGAGATTTTCTGCAAGTTCTGTCTGCTACCTGGTCAAATGGAAACAACATCTTGTAAAAGAAATTCCTTCTTCTAAACAACCATTGAACTATGTGAATCCTCCCCAATTTTCAGTCTGTAACTCTTACTAGGGAAAGTATATGAGTTGGCACCATGTCCCTTTCCCAAGCTTTCCAAGATATTTGCTTGTACGGTAGTAACACAACAGCTGATACTAGCATCACAGTATGCCCTATTTCCCACATTAAACAATATTTTATACCCAGTGTATTGCACTGAGTGAAGATGGTCCTAAACTTTTGGGCACAGACCACAGTTCACATTTTGGCATTTTCTTCTCTTCCCAAAAGTCTGTTGCATCACTTCTTTTGAGTTGTTTTCCATCCAACTGAACATGTGGCACACAACCATCCTGAAGTTTCAATACATCCTGTCTGTGTTCAAGTTCAAAACTTATAATAAGCGACTTTGCTACTGAATCCAATTCTCTTTGGTTTACAAGAAGCTCTGAAATCCTTTGGAAAGGCTTGTCTGCGGAATCGGTAGCCAAAGCAGGTTGAATGCAGAAGGTATTAAAATTTCCAGCTAAGTGGCAAATCTTCTCTACAAAATACCTGAGTGGATTTCCATTTCTGTATGAAGCTGTGAAAAAAAATACAGTACAATAACTTACATATCATGTGAACGGTTACAAAGAAAACAAAAGTAGCATATACTTTTGACTTACCTTTTAAGTGTTTGTTTAGCCCCTTTCTCATTGAAACTTGTGGCTTAGTTCATAGAAATATGATTGCTTACATTGCTATAATTTCTGCCACAAGGTGGAGATCTACTCCTGGTTTCCTCTAGCACCAAGTACTGGCATTACATTAAAATTGTTGGATTTGAAGTGAATGGTTTGAACCATTCGACATCAACTAGCTGAAAGTGTAAATGTAGCCCTTGCCCATACTCCTTGCCTTACTCCTTACACCTTGCTTTGGTGTGTGCAGTAATACACTCTCATCCTGTGGTCCCGAATCTTGATTAGCAATGTCCATTTAGTACATATAGTCAGCTATAGTTATCTATAATGTTTTTGTCTTCGTCAATTTTATTCTGTTTCCCAAATTGTAGCTGTTTTTCCATCCCATGTAAATAAACTCATCTCCTTAATCTGGTTGTGAATCTGCCTTATTTTGGCACTGCCTAGTACTGTGTCCAATGCTAGCCATTCACATACTCCTGAATAACTTTATTTTCTAAAACATATAGAACCATAGAATTAGAGACCACATGGGCAAAATAGTCCAACCCTCTTCCATGCAGGAAAAGCACAATCAAAGTATCCCTGACAAATGGCCATTCAGCATCTGTTTAAAAGACTCCAAAGAAGGAGCTTCCAGCAGACTCCAAGGCCTATGGTTGAACAGCTCTTATTGCTGATATTCTAGCGAGTTCGGAAATTACTGTGCAGAAGATCCATATGTGCACATTTCACATGGACCACGAAGAAGAATTAAAGCTCTTTAATCATACTCTTAGAAGTGGTTTTGAAGAATGACAGAATGTATAAATTTAACAGCGCATACCTTGTAATGAAGAAGTAACCATCTGGTATACTTGGTCTAGACAGTGATGTAATTCCAAGAATTCGACAGCTCGCTTTAAAGCTTTCTTTAACTCCTGGTCAATGGATTCTTCTCTCCTTAATAGGTTTGTTATTTCTCTCTGTGTTGATAATATGTTATTATTATGATTATTAGAAAAACAATACAAATCTTGAAGGTAGCATAGAGTGCTTGCTAAGAGAAGAAGCAATTAACTAACTCTAAGTGAAAATTTGACTGAACAAGAACTTTAATTTACCTTTTTACAATCTGATATTATATCCTCCAGGAATTTAGCGAATGCCACAGCTTTCTCCTTTATGTAATTCTGAACCTGAAAAGGAAATGTTAGACATTGGAAATTACATCAGATCTGGCACACCACTTCGTTGGATAAGCCAAGCCATGCAAAAATTTGGCCTGGTTCATATAAACCAGGCCTCACAATATTTAGATGAAGTTTAGTGGGCCGCACCTCACTTTACACAACAAACACAACATTGTGATATTTTGGGTAGGGAAGACAATGTATACCCATACAGAATCCACAAGAAGTATTACATAAATTGTAAAAACATCCAGCATAGTAGAAGTGCAAGTTTCTTGCCATAAAATTTACAAAGTGTGTCCTTTGGCACCTTGAAGATAACATGTTTTATTTAATGTACATTTACATCTCACTTCATTAAGATTTGGTCTCTTTGCTTTTATTAACCTTATTTATATTCTGCTTTATCTCCGCGGAGGGACTCAGAGCGGATTACAGTATACACATATAAGGCAAATATTCAATGCCTTTTATACAATGAACAACAACATACAATATACAGACAAAGGTAAAGTCCTTCCCCTTTCATCTCCGGCGTCTGGAGACGATGCGCAACTCTGGCCATAGAGAGGCGCTCCTGTTCCATTTTTCCATGCCAAGGAACCTGTTGTTCATAGACATCTCAAATTGTGTTGCTGGCATGTCTGCATGGGGCGCCCTTTTACCTTCCCGCCGAGGCGGTACCTATTGATCTACTCGCATTGCATGCTTTCGAACAGCTAGGTTGGCAGAAGCTAGGGCTACCAGTGGGAGCTCACCCCAACTCGTGGCTTCAAAATGCCAACCCTCCGATCAGCAGATTTCCTGAAGCTAGCAGTTTAACTCGCTGCACTACTGCAGCCTCTATTCTCTCTGCGTAGATGCTTTCTACTTTTAATTTATTTTTTGACAGAAAGTACATCTTTGTGGAGGCAGATACAGAAGTGAATTGAGGGGAAGGAGAAAGAGAGGGATAGGAATGAATAGAGGAAGGGAGGGAGGAATGAAAGCAAGTAAATAAATAAATGGATGGTGAAGAACAACATAAGGACCAAGCTGAAGAGATGGGTGGAAGGTAAATGTGAGTGTTTGTGAGAGTAAGAAAATGTGTGTCCATGAGGGAAAGAGAGCTCATTAATAATAATAATAATAATAATAATAATAATAATAATAATAATAATCCCCCCCCCCCGGTAGGTGCCACACAGTCCTAGACACTTGGGAAGTGTTCGACTTGTGATTTTGTGATACGAAATCCAGCATATCTATCTTGTTTGCTGTGTCATACAATGTTTTATAATAATAATAATAATAATAATAATAATAATAATAATAATAATAATAATAATAATTTATTTCTATTCTGCCCTATTTCTCCGAAGGGACTCAGGGTGAAGAGAGAAACCAGAGATGCCTTGAATATGTCCTTTGTGTATGAATATATAAGTGAAAGAATTGATGCATGGAGTATGAGGTTTGTGCATCTTAGGGCCCTTCCAGACAGACCCTATATCCAAAGATCTGCTCCCAAGTTTTCTGTTTATCCCAGATTATCCAGCAGCACAGTCATATAATCCAGTTTAAAGCAGAAAATCTGGGATTAGATCCTGGGATATAGGGCCTTTCTGGAAGGGCCCTTAGTACCCATCTGCACTGCCATATAAAGTCCAGATTATCTGCTTTGAACTTGATCATCTGGCAGTGTAGACTCATATAATCCAGTTCAAAGCAGATAATCTGGATTATCTGTTTTGATCATCTGGATTATATGGCAGTGTAGATCCAGCCTTAGAAAAATAACAGTACAAAGGGGGGAAAGAGGGGAAAGGATAAGATGCCATGTTCATGTTTTGGCTTCAACCCCATATACCGTTTCCAACCACATCCCCCTGAAAGGCTATGTATGGCCCTGGCTTCAAAAAAGTAACTTACTTCTCTTTTCTAATATAGCATTTCCAGGGAGCAAGGATACAGCAATTAATGAAACAGCTAAAAAAAGATAGTTTATCAAACTGAGATTTTGAACTTAGTGAATAATACCAACCAGAAACGCAAAACAGTGAAATATTATAGAAAACATTCCAAGGCTGCTTTGTATCTTCTACTTTAATGGATTTTTTTGTCTCTTTGTAACAAAGTGAACTGTTTGAGCAATTTGTATCCTAACCATCACAGTACAAATGACTATATACTTTTGCATGGTGTCAACACATGTCACAAGATAGGCAAATCCCAAATGGTGAAGGAATGAATATGTACATAAGAATAAGGAACATGCTCCACAATTTCAAATAAAATGAGAGTAAAGCTTGGCAATACACTATTAAGGGAGATTTACAGTTAAAATGTGTTCCCTTCCTCGTGCCTAAAAGATTTTGTAATGATCTCCAGCTCACCTCATTTTGTGGATACCATTTTAACAGTTCCTTCTGCATTATTCTGGATGTCTTCAGTATACAATCTAAAATATACGACAATCCTGCATCCATTCCATCACAGATGTCCGACATGAATAGCTTCTGAAAGAGGGATTTTTTTAATGCACAAGTGACTTACAGCTTGACGAAAACTGAATGGTGGTTTCAATTGACTTTTAAATAACATATTTATTTATTTACAACATTTCTACCCCGCCCTTCTCACCCGAACATTTACTATCCTTCATCCTTGACATTTAATTCTGTTTTAATGTTTATATATTTGTATATTTATATATTTTAAATTGTACTGAAATGCTTTTAATGTAAGCCACTTTGAGACTCCATGTGGAGAGAAAAAGCAGGGTATAGATAAAAATAATAATTCAATAAAATCAATAAAAATTAAAAAAATAATAATGACAATAATATGCAAGAAGTTATTCTTGTAATATAAACAATTAGGCAGCAGACAACAGGATTTCTGCAGCCCCTTCTACACTGCCATATAATACAGATTATCAAAGCAGATAATCCACATTATCTGCTTTGAACTGGATTATATGAGTCTACATTGCCATATAATCCAGTTCAAAGCGGATAATCTGGATTTTATATGGCAGTGTAGAAAGGACCTGCATTACATTCATCAGATAGTTCAATTTGCTTCCTCTCTGCTGCCTTTTCAAGTTTTCAACAAATGTTTCTGCTTAAACAGGCCTTCAGACCTTATTCATCAGAGATATATAATTAGTTGCACTGCTTTTGAATTATCCAACATGCATTTCAAGTGTGTTAACTGTTTTTAGGTTTATGTCTTAGTAGTAGTTTTTAATCGGATGTTTAATGCTTTTGAAATTTGTACACTCCATATTGTTTCAGATGTTCTGTTTTAATTTTACTGTAAACTGCTTTGAATCCCATTTGGGAGAAAAGCATGATAAAATGAAGAAAGAAATATATTAGACAGACTAAATTAATTGAAATGCCTGGTGCTGAAAAGATTGTAACATGGGTACCAGGTAAACTGTCTCAGATTGCACAAAACATTTTTATGAAGTAGACTCTGGCCAAGATGACCACCCATTCATCCTGCATCATCTTTGCAAAATGTAATACTATCTTTATGCTTATAAAGATATGGAAGGAACCCATAAGGTCATAATAGTAGTCTCCTAGATCGCCCATTTCCATTTTCCTATTATAACAACCAGAAAAATAGCCTCACAACCCACAAGTATCCTTACGTTGCAGGCCCACTGATGAACTAAACTCTTGCTTGTTATTCAAGCTGTTAAACTTTGCATAAATGCTATCTTTTTACCTTTGCATCCCTTGCCTCTCTGTTGTTTTCCACCCCAAAATGCAAGCCACAGCCAGACAGTGCTGCTAAGTGCCCAATATAGTTTACCATCTCTCTCAAAGTCTCCTTTATTTTCTTCTGTGCCTCTGCTACCATTAATGGCAAATCTGAACTGCTGCCCTAAAACAAAAATAAATTATTGAAGTTAGGGAACACTTGAGTGGCTTATTATCATAGATTCCAGTTCAGATTATGAAAGTAGGATGAACTGGGTTACTTTCCACACAACCATATAACCCAGAATATCAAGGCAGAAAATCCCACAATATCTGCTTTAAACTGGGATATCTAAATCCACACTGCCATATATTCCAGTTCAAAGCAGTTAATGTGGAATATTATTCAGCTGTGTGGCAAGGGGCTGAGTCTACACTGCCATATAATCCATTTCAAAGCAAATAATCTGGATTTTATCTGGCGGTGTAGAAGAGACCGCAGTTACTCTGATAATCACAGTACAGTGAGGCCATAAGAGTTTAATTCATTCCGTGACCAGAATCTTAACTCAAATCGCTCTTATCTCAAACTTTCCAAATGAAATGCATTGAAATGCTATTAATCTGTTCCACACTTGCCCCCCTCTCCATTTTTGTTATGTTTTTAAATAAGAAGATGCACTTTATAAATAACAAATAATATATAAATGCACATTCACATGAAACAATGAAAAAAGCACGATGATAGAAGCACGAAGTTGTGAAAAGGAAGCACAAAGTGAAGAGGCAGAAGCATCATTTTCTTTATACTCATTCCAACCTTCCTCCCTCTCTTGCTCTCTCTCTCTCTTCATAAAGTCAAACATAACAAGAATAAAAGCCACACAAAATCAATTAACCCAAAGTTCCTCAAAGTGGACAACAGCAAAGCAGACAGCAATCTCCCAAAGTGGGCAAGAGCATGAGGCACGGAAACACAAGGCTCGGAGGCACGGAGGCTGCTCTCTTGAAACCCTAAAGCCCTGTATTCTCGTGCTAGCGCTTCCTCTGGCTCTATCTTTTAACTCAAAATGCTGCTCGTATGTCAAAGCAAAACTCGGGCTGAGCAACAGCTCATAATTCAAAACACTCACATAAATAAGGTTTAGTCAACACCTTTTTTGTCATCTTTAAAAAGTGTTTGCAATTTACCTGGAAAAGCAACTGCAGATATCCTCCCAAATGTTTCACATCTTCTCTCATTTCATCATAAATGTTTACAAATTCCTCATTTTTTCTGAAACAGTTTCCCCAGTGCTTGGTTAGAAGTATAATCTGTTTGAAAGCTGAGACAATCATGATGCTGCAGGACTGAGCAGCTTGATCAGTCACAAAAACTAAAACAGAAAGGGGGGGATTAGAATACCAATTACTCTGGGAAAGGAGTATATGCTTCCAGCTAGTTACAAATGAATCAAAACATGGATTTGAGAAGAAAATAGATCTTACAGTTCTCTTGACTGTCTTCATCTTGCTCATAAGCCTTTGTCAGAGCAATGACTCCAGTATGAATTGTGAACATAGTCTCCAAAAGACTTTGCGCTATGCTCTCCTCTTCTTCATCAGTAGGTTCAAACACATTCAAAGCCGAACCAATCAGTTCCTTACAAATGGTAGGAAGGAATGATTCAGGTGCATCTGAGCTCAAGCTGGTCAGTTTATTTGTTGAGCCTGTGGTACCAAAACAGTTTGGGGAATAAAACATATGAGAACAAATAAATATTGTAGATATCCCTGTAGAAGGGGCCTGAGTCTCCACTGCCAGATAATCTGGGATCAGATCCTGGGATATAAGGCAGTGTGAAAGGGGACTGAGAGAGTATGACCCAAGGTCAACCAATAAGTTTCCATGACTAAGCAGAGATTTGAACCCTGGTTTCTCAGAGGCCCCTTCTATACTGCCATATAATACAGATTATCAAAATAGATAATCCACATTATCTGCTTTGAACTGGATTATATGAGTCTACATTGCCATATAATCCAGTTCAAAGCAGATAATCTGAATTTCATATGGCAGTGTAGAAGAGACTGGAGTCTTAGTCCAACTATATTATGCTGACTATGTGAAGAACAGAACTATATAAATACATGTACACACACCTGGTAAGTAAGAGCTGTCGAGTCTCATCTTTACCTCCGACAAACATCCAGAAATCCTCTTGCTCTTCCTCAGACTTCTACTCCTCCTGGCATTGAGAAAGTATTTATTATTACATGTTAACCCCCCCCCCCTTTTCCTATGGCATAGGGTTTTATTATGTTTCTGGATTTTTTTTAAGTTTCAGAAACTATACATCTGTGAGTTTTCTTAAAAAATAGATATGTGTTATTTATTTACTTTTACAGTACAAGATGAATACAGCAACAATTCGAAGACTGTTAGAAACCATCTCTTAGTAAATATATTAGTCAGTGCTTGTATAGTAACCCAATAACAACCTTGGCTGCTCCATGAGGAAGATGAAGAAAAATTGCCTTAGTGAGACATTCCTCATGCATACAATCACCTTGTCCCTGTCTAGGTCAGGAGGGTTATAACTAATTTTCTTATCACCATTACAAATATAGCACTTTGCTTTCTTACTCTTCTTTGCAAGTGTAGATACTGCCAGCTGGCAGACAGTACTACTGTATATCTAATATACCTATCCATGGGGTCACTTTACACTCACAATTAGTATAATTAGTATATATTTACTGAGAAATCTTTTTATTGAAGGAAAGGGTTTTAAAGGAACTATTTTACCTCTTTGTCGAAACGGAAGAAACAGATGCATTTAAAATATCTGGTTCCCAGTCATCAGTGGGGTCATTAAAAATTTCATCAGATTTGTTGGTGCTATTTGTCTGGAAGGAAAGAAAATCCATTGGCTCAGATTTAGTGACAAATAATCATGGGCCCGAATTTCGTCTCATTTGTATAATTCATGTTTTTGTTTCATGCCATCCATTCGGAATGCACAAAACAATACACCCCCCCTCTGGAACAGAAATATTAATGAAACAGAAAAAAGTGGAAATGGTAGCTGTTTGGTTGACTGATTTTCAGTGCGCTGGCAGGGCCTACAGCCGAGCGCCGAGCACTCAATGCTGACTGGCAGGTCCTACAGGCTCTGCCGCCAATGGTGCTTTGCCACCAATGGGCCGAAAATCTTCGGTTTTTTCGGACCTTGGATGGAAAAGCTCATTTGGATAGGTGCCCGTTTCTAGAAGCAGCAGACAGAAACGGGGCCATACGAATTGGACAAACAGAAACAGATAGCAATTCCATACAAATGCATGAGACTAGTGACAAGTTTCTACAGTTTAAATAAAAAATCAACACACAATAAAGATTAAGACTAGTTTCTTATAATCGTCACACTTTGTCTGGATGAAACACCCCATTCCAGTGGAGAATATTTCTGTCTCCAGACAGGTTGAAATATCAGCAAAGACTGGTTGATCATAGCATACAATTAAATTGAAATCATGCCTCAACGATACATACAGTAGAGTCTCACTTATCCAAGCCTCGCTTATCCAACATTCTGGATTATCCAACGCATTTTTGTAGTCAATGTTTTTAATATATTGTGATATTTTGGTGCTAAATCGTAAATATAGTAATTACTACATAGCATTACTACGTATTGAACTACTTTTTCTGTCAAATTTGTTGTATAACATGATGTTTTGGTGCTTAATTTGTAAAATCATAACCTAATTTGATGTTTAATAGGCTTTTCCTTAATCCCTCCTTATTATCCAACATATTTGCTTATCTAACGTTCTGCCGGCCCGTTTGTGTTGGATAAGTGAGACTCTACTGTAATGGCAATGCAGGAACATTTTTGTTTTTATAGTATCTATCTGCTTTGATAATCTGGATTAAATGGCAGTGTAGAAGGGGGCGTAGATGGGTTTCCAGGGCTTTCACTCCAGAGCCTTCACTTTCTTTATTTTTATTTCTTCTGCTATTGTATTTATGGCTGGCTCTCTGTCACACATCCCTCAGGTAGCTCTGTAAACTAGCCACAGGTGCACAGCTATGGAGAAAGGGCCAAGTTGATTTCTTAAACAGACCTCATAGACTTCTTTCATTGCAGCCAGCTTGTCTTCAAACTTCTCCATGCTCCAGAAAGTTGTAACACCCAGCTTGATGTTACGGACCTGCACACAAGGGCCAGTGCCATTTTCTTTATCTGTTGCATCATGTCTAATGTAAAAAAACGAACCTACTTACATGAAGTATCAATAAAACGTGACCTTTTAAAACATTGGGAGAAGACCGCACAGCTAGCAAGGACAACTATCTAACAAATAGGTGCTGAAGTTTAAATAAAAAGCTTACCGTTAATCAAGAGTGTTAAAGAAACATTTTCTGAAGTATTAAGATTACTGGGAATATTACTGATTTTCATTACACAGGGCTGCCTCAAGGACAAAATCAGCTGGTTTTGTTTTATCTTTTTAAAGAAAACGTACAGACGCTGCCTTAATTTAATAATTAAACCAACAGAGCACAGCTTCTAATTATTTAGTTCAAATACATACCTGCAAAACACAGTGTGATTTTCCAATTTACTACTAATAGCATTGGCCTCTTTAATCATCATGGATAGTTTCAAAGAATTCCAGTTCGGCTCTGACAAATATTTTTAATAAAGAAAGAAATGGTTATTTATAACAGTACAGTCAATGATACAAGGCTCCTAACCCTGGAATTAACCACCTTACAAGTGGTCTGCTTGATATTACATGTATAAAAGCAGATAATAACAATCAGTGAAATCCAAATATCCCTGTGTCCATGAACACTTGAGTATGTTCCTTTGTTAGAGGCACTTTTTAGTAAGTAAGAAACCTAATTTAGACCCTCAGTGTAAAATATCCCTCAATGAGAAAATGACTCTAATTCTTGAACTCCTAACTAAAAATGGGGAGAACTAGGGGGAAAAACAATAAAAATTTTCTGGGGGGTTTTCAGGCCTTTCTATATCTACTTCTAACACTTTTCCGCACTTCTTCTTATGCATTTATTCCTGCTGGTTCAGGGGATATTCTCAAAGCTTTCGTGATTTTCAACATGACGGAAGCGAGCACAGTGAAGACCCAGCATACATATAGACACTGGTCCCACCATCCTTCTGGGATCACTAACATAGAGAAAATTATAAGACCTGTGTGCCAAAAAAATCTAGGTGCATGGAACCTGTAATATTAGTTTAAGGTTAACATTTATTATGGCATGAGCTCTCATGTACAATAGGCCACCTCCCTGGTTGCATGGGGTTTCCAAAGTTCGTAGCCAATTCCATGTCTTATGCTTGTGAATGTTGTTCAGAAAAAACTTCCGTTCCATTTTATCAGCATAGATAGCTTTTCTTTCCTGCCTCTTCTGGATTCTTACTGACACTGAGATCACACCAATGATCTTACCAGTTAATAAAAATGAGCCTTCTTTATAAATTTAATGCCTGCCATGTATACTGCATGGCTCACAGGGATCATGTAATTGCTTCTGACTTATTCGGAGTCTGACATGGAGAGAAATCCTACCTATATTTGAATTTACTGCAAGTTGTATCAGTTTTCAAAACAATGGTATGTTTGAATGCAAGGCAATATCCACTATTTTATACAAGCATAACACCCAGCTTGCTTCTCAGAAAACGGTTGGAAAACAGCTGTTACACTATATATACTTCCAGAAGAGTTATTATTATCATCATCATCATCATCATCATCATCATCATCTTTATTTATACCCTGCCTTTCTCCTCATGGGGACTCAAGTCGGCTAACAATGCACACTAGACATATTTAAAATGAGCAATACAAAAGTTAAAAGACAACTAAATAGTAACAGTGTGATAAAAACAGAATTAACATTTGGTAAATACGCTAAAATGGTATTTAAAACTCAAGGCCCATTGAATTCCAGGGGGCTTGCTTATAGTAGACACTACATTATGAAAGGCAGTGCATGCAATAGTGAATGGAATATCAAAGAAGAGCTGGCCATTGAACAAAAATATGAATCTTTGTAAATTCAACATACACTTTTTTCTAGTTACTGTGAGAAAATGAGATGCAGATTGAATATCTCTTATCTGAGATGCTTGTGACCAGAAGGGCTTTGGAGTTCAGATTTTGAATATATGAATATTTGCATATATGAGAGTTCTTGGAAATAGGACCCAAGTCAAAACACAAAATTGATTTATGTTTCATATATGCCTTATAAACATAGCCCGAAGGTAATGTTATACTCAATAGTTTTAATAATTTGGTGAATGGAATAAATTTTGTGTACACCTAACCACCAAAAAGCAAAGGGTGTCACTATTTCAGCAGCCTACAATTTGGGAATATTTCAGAATTCCAGCTAAGGGATGTCCAGCCAGTGTTTTAATACAAGTTGTGAAGCATTCCTTCTCAATGTCTGTTTCAAAGAAGAGATGGTCTATTAATATTATTTGTTAGCAATAATAATACTTGTAATACTAGTTTACTAAAATTAAGTTGCACCTTTCTTCCTATTTCCCCGATTTTGTTGAAGAGTTTGCACTTCCTGAGCAATTTTCTGCTTCTCGGCCTCCAGAGCTTCAAGTATCTTGGCATGACGGATTGTGTGATCTTCTAAAACCTAACACAAAACAAGGATTATGAGCTTTTCCTGTGAAAATAAACCAGCTTTTGAAAAGCAGCAGTGCAACTTAAATAACATCATTTTTAATTCTTGAATTTCTCTACCAGACTTCTATTCCATCTTAGTTTAAAGCAAATATATAACTTACCTTGCCTTAAAATGCATAAAATGTATACACTAGAAATTTCTCCATTTAATATAAATGGATACAATAATAATGAAATCTTTCATCCATAGTTCACACTTTGGAACTAGAAGTGATGGTGTTTAGGCACAGAAACATGCATTTAATTTCAAGAACAAAGGACTAATTAAAAGTATAGTCAGCCCTTTGCACAAGTGAAAAACTGTAAATAAAAACCACTTTTTTAAAATCTAAGACAACAACAAGGAAATTCTACATCCAATGGGGCAGGTCCAAGTGTTTGGGACCAAGGTTCTGAGTTTACTGCATGCTTACAATGGCTATCCATAAAATAAATCCCTATGCTACATTCACAGGGAGAGATATAAAGCATTTTATTTCACATTCACATTTCTGAAGAGCGATTTTTTAAAAGGTCTCTGTTCTTTTCAGTAAGATTCCAAATATCTGAGCCTGCAGAATGCTTACACAGGGCAGCCCCAGGATAAGCTTTGCAGTGGCCCAGTTCTGACTGATACATCAGCAGTGCATCCAAGTTATATAAACTCTCACTTGCCAAATATCAGCCAAGCTTATGAAAAGAGAAAGCTAGAGGACACTTGAAACTTTTACTTAAGGCTAGACAAGACAGAATTTAGTGAATCAGTAAGTTCTGTATCAAGGTACATTGTCCAATTGATAAGACAGGATGCTGGGTTCTGTTGTTTTGCCTTTAAATGTACCTCTTTGGCAGCCAACGTTTCCATTTCCAAGCGCTTCTTGTTGAAGTGAACTTCTAGCTCAAGGCCTCGCTTGGCTTTCTCCAATTCTTGAATTTTATTTGCAGTCATTTGATTATTCATTTCCTGCAGTTGTTTCCTATGGGATTCTTCTTTCTAAGAAAACACAAGAGACTGTGAACTATACAGGCAGTCCCCAAGTTGCAAACATGATAGTTTGCGACAGCCACAAAAATGTTTCCAGTGTATAACAACTACAGTAGAGTCTCGCGTATCCAACGTAAATGGGCTGGCAGAACGTTGGATGAGCGAATATGTTGGATAATAAGGAGAGATTAAGGAAAAGCCTATTAAACATCAAATTAGGTTATGATTTTACAAATTAAGCACCAAAACATCATGTTATACAACAAGTTTTACAGAAAAGGTAGTTCAATACACAGTAATGCTATGCAGTAATTACTGTATTTACGAATTTAGCACCAAAATATCACGATATATTGAAAACATTGACTACAAAAATAAGTGAGACTCTACTGTATTTCAAAGTAGCACCACAAAATTAAACAGAAAATAACACTTTCAAACCAGGAACAGAACTTTTTTTTTTTTTAAATTTTGTTACATATTGTTATCTAAGCATGCTCTATACACATATCCAAACCCAGCCTTACTTGTCTAGTTCTTCATAGAGAAAGTCACAAGTCTGAACAGGAAAGCTTCACTTCTACATAACTCTTTCCATGTAATAGGAGAAAACTACCAAACAAAAGTCGGATTCCCTGTCGTATGAAAAGTGTATGGGAAACTCTCCGGTTCAAACTGAGTACTCTCCACATGTTGACTGAGAGTAAGCTTATTTGTTATCAGCTATCAATAAAATGATCAGATTTAGGACTGGATGCCAGGCTGAAATATAAGCCTTTTGTGAAACATCACAGTTGGAAGATATTTTAGCAGGGCAGAAAAAGTCTTTTCACCCTCTTTAAAATAATCTTGTGTGTTCACTCATTTCATATAACAAAATAAACATAGTTTCTATAGAATAATGCTCAGATCAAAAACTACAAAACATTGCTTATAGAAGTACCTTGCATAATGGCATTAATACAGTAAGCTTTCTTGCTTTAGTGGATAAAAACTATGTTCCCATTTATTAGCAGCTCAACCCACTATCTAGCTATATTATAGTTTATATCTTTATATTCTCTCCCATCTGCAAAGAAGTGCAAAAGATGTTGATACAATCAGGCTACATATCCTCATCAGCACTTCAGGGATTTTTCTGATACTTTGAATTGATTGGATTAGTTTTTGCAGATGCACACAGTGACAAGACCTCCGCCTTCCCCCACTAAGAGTCACTTTCTATAGGTTCATGGCCATTCAATTAAAAATATTCAATGATGACTTACCAACTGAGCTTCTAATGATTTTATCCGGCTCTCATAATTTTTCTGCTGAGAACAAAGTTCTTCCTGGGCCATTTCCTTTGCAATTTGGATTCCTTGTATCATTTCTTCCTTAGCTTTCACCCTTGCTTCTTCTATTTCAGATTCAAGCCTAGGAGCATTTTTAAAATCAACAGGTGAGAAGGGCGGGATAGAAATAAATAAATAAATACTAAAGCTCCTACAGACATTGCTGTGACTATTTTCAGATAGAGGAAAGGAGAAAAAATATCTGTATATGACTGTACATTTCGATAAAAGGTCTTCCCGATCCACATTTGCAGGTTGGGCTTTTGCAGATTTGATTATTCACAAATTCCATTAAAAGGATCAGACCTCAAGAAGATACCAGGAAGTCAAAATAAATAAACCACTTTTTTATCATCTTTCTACTACTATTATTACAATCTATTCTCTACTTTTCTACTTTTTTTTCTAACTGCAGTTAACTAGCTCTGAAGATCATAACAGCAAATTTATTTAATCTTTTTAATATAAATAAAACTTTGTATATAGTATTTAATATACATATATCAGGTCAGATACTTCAGATTGCGTTCTCCATCTTACTTTATCTTTTTTCCCTCTTCTCATCAATTTCTTCAACTCTATATTTTATAATTGTATCATAAAATAAATCTTAATAAAGAGTATTAAAAAAATGTTCTCCCTAGGAATATCTAGATCCTCCAGTGTGACTCTATAGTCAACTTCTACCAGGTTGACTATACAATCACATTGGATGACCTATAGATTTCTAGAGAGGTGTTCTCTCAGATAAAACACGGCATTTTGTTTTCATTTACAGTTGACTAAAACTCTGAAGGAGAGTTGCAATCTGGAAAAACAAAGAATGAAGTTATCTTGTGGTCACTATTACCCACCCATCCACCCCCTTCCTTGGATGAGTGAGTTTTCATAAGTGATTATAGTCTGAAAAAAAAGCTCTTTTAAAAAGTAGCATCTGTCCAGGTTTATAAAACAGGATTTCCAATAGTTAAGGGGGCCTTCTATTGAAAGATAAAACCAGAATACAAAAGGCAAAATCAACTCCTAGAATTTGGACCAGTGAGGTTTTGAAAACCAACGCAAGTCTTTCAGCATAAAGTAATATGATGGTCTTTTTCTAAGCCTGTCCGATTATTAAGGTTCACAAGAGAGAATTCCTTTTGGAGACTCCCCCTGCTCTGTCCACCTCTGCTTTGAGAAAATCCTTTGCTGGGCATGCAAGTAAAAGGGTGAAATGCTCTTCCTTAAAAGTGAAGATTTACATTCATTATTTCAGCATTTAAAAAATAAAAAGGCAATTCTATAAAGGAATAATGGATACTGAAGAGACTAAACACCCTAAAGGATCCTGATCCCATCTGCTCTTGGATATTAAGCTTAGTACTTAGATGGGAAGTCATCAACGAATACCATTTGCTGCATGCTATTTAAATTAAATGGAAACTAGGGAGTTCTTTTTCAAACACCCTGTATTTCAGAGGAAGGAACTAACAGAACGACCTCTGAATATTCCTTGCTTAAGAAAATCCTATGAAATTGGTGGGGTTGCCATAAGTCAACAGGTGTCTTGAAGGCGCATACATATACAATGTGTTGAAGATGACTTAATATTTTAAGATGATTGTATGTCAATATGTATTATCGTTTTTATTTATTTTTATTTGAATTCTTCATCTTAGGCCCCATCTACAACGACATATAAAATCCAGATTATCTGGTCTGAACAAGATTATATGAGTCTACACTGCCATATAATTCAGTTCAAAGCAGACAACCTGAATTTTATATGGCAGTGTAGATGGGGCTTTAGAGAGTCCTAAAAGCCTTAACCAGGATCCCCAAACTAAGGCCTGCAGGCCAGATGCAGCCCTCCAAGGCCATTTACCTGGCCGCTGCCCTAAACTTTAGACTTAGGGTCAGCTTAAATCTGAAACAACTTGAAGGCACACAACAGCAACAATCCTAATTAACTTGACTATCTCATCACCAAGAAGCAGGCCTGCACTTCCCATTGAAATACTGGTCAGTTTATGTTGATTAAACCTGTTCTTAATTTTAAATATTGTATTGTTCTTTCATGCTTTTTTACACTACAAATAACATATGTGCAGTGCACATAGGAATTTGTTCATGTTTTTTTCAAACTATATTGTGGCCCCCAATGAACCGGCTCTCATCTTAAAATGCTTGATGACTCCTGGCCTAAACTTTTCATTTCTCAATGTCCACATGTTTTCCAAATATAGAATAGAACGGTACAACTTACTGGCATAAATGTTTCTACCTACAACCTGCAGAAAAATGAAAATGACATTTGATTTTTTTCCCCATATATGTATTGTTGTGTGTTCAAAAAAACCGGCATGCAATATTCATGTCATAAGCAGGAAGAACATATATTAATACTCACTGAGCCCTTTGTGCAGCCAGCAATTCGTTTTTTGCAAATTCAAAGCCCTTTTGACCATCCTCATGGAGACCAACCCCACAAGATTGACTTTTTGTTTTCTGAACTTCTACTGGATGATTAAACCTAAAGTAATGGTCACCTCCAAGAATGATCCGGTCACCCTGTAAGATTCAGAAAATATTCATTTGTGGAATTAAGTTGTATCACACTAAACAACCCAGAGTCTACTATAAATTGCATTATAGCACATAGGATATCTGTGCCAAAATCTACACATAAATGAATTTGTTCATGCATATTCCAGTCTACTTACGTGATGTAGATTTGTAGGGCCCAAAATGCATTTCCCATTAACATACGTCTTTGCATCTTCTAGTGGGATGATACTCACAGCACCATCCACATGTTTGATAATGCTACAAATATAAGAAACATTATGTTATCACAACAAAGTCTTACAATTAGGAATCATAGAATCATAGAATCATAGAATCATAGAATAGTAGAGTTGGAAGAGACCACATGGGCCATCTAGTCCAACCCCCTGCTAAGAAGCAGGAAATCGCATTCAAAGCACCCCCGACAGATGGCCATCCAGCCTCTGCTTAAAAGCCTCCAAGGAAGGAGCCTCCACCACAGCCCCGGGGAGAGAGTTCCACTGTAGGAGGTTCATTTTAGAACATTCCCAAAGATCAAGATCTGCACAGCTTATTATTTTCCCAGTATATGTTTTGTTTTACCATTTATTACATCAGAAGCTACTTCTAAGACAACTTTCTTTTTGAAATATTGGGAGAAGTTGGTGTTCAAGGCGAGGAGGGGGGAATTGAGTTCTTGGCTTCCTGAAATTTATGAACCGAATACACTTCACTTGTTCTTACAATCATAGCTATTACTCATACTGCAGCAGAACAGCCAAGATAGTTGAACAAAATGGGATTGTAAGAAGTTACATGACTTGATACAAAGATACTGTGAGATCCTAAGTACAGCCATGCTGTAACAAACTATAATTTCATCTGGTTGAGCATCCTGTTTTCCAAAATGGCCAACATTTTTTTACTAGGAATCAGAACAAAGAAAGGAAGACCCCTTCTGGATCTGACCCAAGTACATATGTTCACACAATGGCCAACCAGCTACATATAGGAAGCTAATCATCTAAACACGAGTACCTCATCACTATCCCATGTTATGCAATATATAATAGGACACTGCCTCTGATACTGAACGGGATTTATCCTGACTAGTAGTCATTGATGATCCTAGCTCTTTCCTATTGTTTCTCCTGGAAAATTGATGCTGAGAAGCATACTAGCTATAAGCACGAAAGTTTCCTACCACTATAATAAGCAGCTATCTCCAGTTACGCACACACAGCCTTTACTGGCATACAACAGCAAAATCACAACACAGGCATATACAAAAAGTCACAGATAAAAAGGAAAACATACTTAAAAGTTACTAATCTCAATAAAATTTGCAAGAGTCTCACAAGAGAATACACCAGAGTTGTTCAGAAGATATGGAATTGTATAACACCCTTGCCATTGAGAACAGTCAAAAATGGTATTCCTGTATTTTATCCATATACAGTAGAGTCTTGCTTATCCAAGCTCCGCTTATCCAAGGTTCTGTATTATCCAACGCAGGTTTGCCTTTTAGTAGTCAATGTTTTTGTAATCATTTTTTCAATAAATTGTGAAATTTTGGTGCTAAATTCATAAATACAGTAATTATTACATAACGTTATCATGTACTGAACTGCCTTTTCTATCCATTTGTTGTAAAGCATGATGTTTTGGTGCTTAATTTGTAAAATCATAACATAATTTGATGTTTAATAGGCTTTTCCTTAATCCCTCCTTATTATCCAACATTTTTGCTTATCCAATGTTCTGCCGGCCCATTTATGTTGGATAAGTGAGACTCTACTGTATTATCATATTTGGGGCAAACAAACAGAGAATGGTGAAATGTTTCAACAGAGACCAAGTCACAAGAACAAACCCTTTTGGAGCGTTGCACATTTTTATATCTCCCATCCAAAAGAGCTGATGGCAATACATTACATCTTGCAGTCACTAAAGCTCTCCACTGGATGGGATTTATCAAAATGAGAAGAAATGCTGCCATGACTTCATGCTCACACGGAATTAATGACATGGCAGGGGAACAAGTTTTCTTTGCTGCAAGAGTCAGATTATGAAAGTCAAGAAAGTCAAGCCGGGCTGTGGCGCAGCTAGCTAGTAACCAGCTGCTATAAATCACTACTGACCGAGAGGTCATGAGTTCGAAGCCCGGGTCGGGTTAAGCCTCCGACCATACAAAAAAAAAAAATAGCCCCGGCTTGCTGTTGACCTAGCAGCCCCGAAAGACAGTTGAATCTGTCAATTAGGGAAATATAGGGACGCTTTATGCGGGAGGCTAATTTAACTAATCTACAACACCATAAAACTGCTCACAAGGAAAAGAAGAGGAAGAACAGCCACCAATGGACAGTGAAGCAACAGCTCCCCCTGTGGCCGGAAATCGTGAAGCTGGAAGATGTTAAAAAAAATGCCTCTGTGTCTGTCTAAAACTGAATGTTGTTTGTCTATTGGCATTGAATGTTTGCCATATATGTGTTCATTGTAATCCGCCCTGAGTCCCCTTCGGGGTGAGAAGGGCGGAATATAAATACTGTAAATAAATAAATAAATAAATAAATAAAAGTCTGCTCTTGACTGACTTGCACCCTTCCACATTTGTAAGCTTTAAGAGTGTTTCCAAAGACAGGCCAGTTGCTTCAATCTTTCTAAGAACCAAAAAATACCATTCGAAATAAAATGATCTGATAGAGGGCATATAGTTATCGAAGTCTGCTTGAAAATGTATATGCAGCCAGAATTTTATAGCTTTCAACCATGCCAAGGTTTCAAGAGCAGTTTGACTCGTCTCAATGCATAGAACGGCATAAGGCACACATCTAGGAAGCCCCATTAGTTTCCAGAGACACTTGGAATGTAGTGTATTAAATGATTTATCGATTGCAGAAATCCTATTTGGGTAACCATTCAGTAACACAGAACCAAGTCTAACTCCAGTCCATTCCAGGGATAATTCTCTCCATGCAGAATTTTATATAAAACTATGCAACCTCATGCAAATACTTTGCACTGTGTTTCCTTTAGAAAAAAAATGTTCCCCACAGCACTTTACATTTAATTATTTCTTTGGAGAAACACCTACCAATGGTCATCAGCAATTAAGATGCCAGAGAGCTGAATATCATGGCGTGAATTTGGCTTGCATCTTCCAACCGTCGTTTGTCCTTCCTTAATCATGTAAAGCAACATCTCAGAGAGTTGGGGATCTTCATTGAGATTGACCAAGTTAGGCAAACTGTTGTCTACCTTGAACGTAATACCTGCTTTCTAAAATGAAGGAGTTAGATAAGTGAGATATTATTTAGGAGGGCCCAAAGTAGTATGCTAACGTTATTTATCTGCCTTTAGAAATATAATAAAGGCAAAGGAGAAGAATAGCAGTCAGAAAAGTTCAGTATTTTGCATCAACACCTGAATTTCTTTAAAAGGTTGTACCTGTAACTCCATTGTTTCCTCAAACTTCTTCTTCTCTGCTTGCTCAAGTTTTTCTTTCCAAGCTCTTTTGTAATCAGAGGGAACAAAAGAATGGTTAAGTTATTTTGCAAGGATTTTTCAAAGGTTAACACAATTCGGGAGGGAAAGGGATACATCTAAGCAGCCCTTGTGCCTTTCTGCTCCATAGATCAATATAAATAATGATCACTATCATCTTCTTATAACAGGAAGCTTGCAAAGCATGGAGAATCAAGTCATTTTGAACAGATAACATTAGGCAGGTTTAAAAAAAATACCAGTAATTCTGTAGAATTAAAACAAAACACTTGGAAGAACTTGATAACAACTTGGGCTTAACAATTATGTCATGCTATGAGCCTTGGAAAATGTCCAAAAATAAACTATAAAATTAATGCAATATCAGAAAATAAGATAATTTGTAATATAAAATTTATGTGTGTAAGTAGCTCAGAGCCTGTGGAAATGTTACTTCTTTTAACCATAGGTTCCAGATTCCCTCAACCACCTTGTCCACTGGTAATGCTGGTTGGAGTGATTTGGAATAGTCCAAATGTAAAATATTTCCTGCCTCCAAACAGTCCTATAAAACATAAGTCCAGTCAACAATGGACTTTCCCACATTAAGAAATTCAGATTTAATATTAATAAGGCAAGCAAGAGAATTGCCAGAGCAGCAATTTAACTAGATGCATTTGCTGAAATATAAATAATCAATCAGTAACTGACACAAATATTAGTTATCCTACACAATAAACATAGTATTAGCTAAGAATTGTTGCAAGGAGTTTTCCACAACTGAAGATTTCCACAGAAATATGTAGTCATGGCTTACATCTTAAATTTCCCAACATTTAAGAAATAGGTGCACTGACATGGCTTACTTGGTTTGACGCCAGACTAAGCATTAGTGAGAATTGGCTTCCACTAAAATGAGTGTGAAAGGTTATTAATAACTGCTTGAATTTCCATTAATTTCCATGGGATTTAGGTTCCTTCTACACTCCCATATAATTCAGATTACCAAAGCAGATAACCCACATTATGTGCTTTGAACTAGATGATATAAATCCCCTTCTACACTGCCATATAATCCAGATTATCGAAACAGATAATCCACATTATGTGCTTTGAACTAGATGATATAAATCCCCTTCTACACTGCCATATAATCCAGATCATCAAAGCAGATAATCCACGTTATGTGCTTAGAACTGGATGATATAAGGCCCCTTCTACACTGCCATATAATCCAGATTATCAAATCAGATAATCCACATTATCTGCTTTGGACCAGATTATATGAGTCTACACTGCCAGTTAATACAGTTCAAAGCAGATAATCTCGATTTTATATTGCAGTGTAGAAGGGGCCATAGTTCAAATAATTGAGTAGATCCAACCCTATGTATTTGATTTATTACACCTATGTAATGAATATCTATTTATTGCATACTGCACCTAAACAGACTGCACCTAACTATACCGAAACAGACAGCATTGTAATTGTATTGTGTTAATATATGTACATAATGATAAGGAGAATTGTCTATTAGCAATTCACTGTACTCGGACATTCACAAGCTCCCTCACCTTTGCATCTCAGCCATCTCTTTTTCTTGGTGGTGCAGTTTCATTCTTAGCGATGTTATTTCTTGAACATAAACTCTCTGCTTTTCAGGATCAATATTCTGAAGATTCTTTTGAGCCAATTTCAGTTTCTCAATTTCCGCTTTCAAGTCTGTATTCAGCAAGAAGACACAACAAAAGAATTCCTATATTAAACATTTTGGTGAGATGTTTCTTTCTCTCCTAGATCAACTGAAGCTGAGAGAGAAAACCATTTTCTAAGAATTGGCCTATAGACGCACACTGAAGATGAAATTCTAAGAACTCTTGTCAAGACATCAAAGCCAATTGAATTCTTGATTTTAACTTCTTACAAACAAGAATGCATAGTATTGTGCCACATTGTTATGACATGCAAAAATAGAAACTACAGCACAGGACAGAATTATCTGATTTCAATGGAATGGGAGTCTTTATTAAAGTTGCAAGACTAATGATTCTGCTTATCCAATTAGTAAAAGCCAAGGGTGAATCCTATTGATAACCCCAACTAGAATAAATGCATTGAAACAATTACTGAATGGTGAGTCAATGCTTATATAAATTCTGCTAATTTAATGACTCTATTTTTGTTGGAACCACCAACAGCATTCAGATCCAAGTACTCAATTTTTATAAAATGTCTAGTTCTCCAGATGTAGAAATGTAAACAGTACAATATATGCAAAAACATTCAACATAACAGTTATCCGGGAGCTGTAAATGACTCCAAGTCCCCTTTGAGCTGACCAAAGGGAATTAGAACTGCAGAGTAAAGAAGAGTACATTTTGTTCTTTCTCTCAACATAAAGGCGTTGTAGTTGTCATTGCACTGAAACAAATACTTCATATTGGCACACAAAAACAAAGATGCCTGCACTTCTGGTGTGTTTCATACACATATATTTATAGTTGAAGGACAAAACATCTGGAGACCCACAGGTTGAGAACACTGCTCTAGACTCTAGATTTAGCAGATGATATGAAATGGCACTTTTAAAGAAATATAATTACCTTGAATTAACTTAGCATTGATGTCCTCATTTACTTTGGCAATGTTGACTATGTAACAAGCTTGCTGAGCATAACGAAGAGTACTAAGAGTTTCCTCTACATTTCTAGCAGCAGGGCTTACTGTGGCAATCATAGTTGTTTTCGAATTTCCACCAAGGCTTTCTTTTAACAGCCTTTAGTTAAAGGAAAAGATAATAAAGATAAAGTGATTTTTCTCAATGAGGCCATACGATCTGACTTCCAACACAGTAACAATGAATTTGAATATATCCACAAGTTTCAGGTTATTACTAAAGGTGTGAGTCAAGATAGTGATTGGTTTGCACATTATATTCATTCATTCTCTTTTTTAGCCTGCCTTTTCTCCATAAGTAGGACTCAAAACAGTTTACAAATAAGATAAAAACATACAACAAAGACAGAAACTTGTAAAAGCTTATAATTAAAATCTAGTTAAATTGTTGATAGCATTTAATAGTTTAAATGCATTAAAAATAAAAGAAAAAAAATAAAAACAGTACACCAAAAAAATCACAACAAAACTGTATCATATATAAAATATGTACATACCATGTAAGGACAGATTCACGATATGGAATGAATACCTTCTTCTTGTTCTGATTTTGCTCTGAAAGGGCAGAAATAACTTTCCCCAGAGTTAAAAGGGATTTGTTTATACTCACGCCTTCCTATATAGAGGAAGAAAGGAATAACCAAGATGGATCTATATATTACATTCTTGTTCTGCACATTAGGTATTGTTGTATTACAATATATACTAAAGTTTATGTGGCTCATAGGGCCCTTCCACACAGCCATATAACCCAGAATATCAAGGCAGAAAATCTCAAAATATCTGCTTTGAACTGGGTTATCTGAGTCCGCAGTTCAAAGCAGATAATGTGGGATTTTATTCAGCTGTGTGGAAGGGGCCAGAAACCAACAGAGAAGTTTATTCCACTGGCGAACAACCTGATACTCAAGAGGGTAAATTTTACATTTTACCTTCAATCTTTCTCCACTAGTCCGAGCTGCAGAGCAGCGTTCGCTACCTGCGAGGTCTACTAGATTAACACGACTGATAATTCTATGTTCATGTTCCTCCTTTTCCACAATATCTGTCTGAAATGTAAAAAAAACCAGTTAGACATCTATCCCTATGTTAAGGAAATATCTCTAGTCTTTTTACTTCCCAAAGACTAGAAATGAGGAGATTAAAAATACAATAGTTTAATTCTGCAGATGAACTAAGGGTTGGATGACCGACAATCAATTCAGATCAAGAAAACTTCAAGAAAGTGACACATTTGACTATTTCTGCAACATGGGTTTTATAATCTCAAACTAAAGCAAACATGCATACGTACACACAAAATCAAAATGTCCTTTTTCTCCTTCTTTCCTGTCAGAAATTTTCCCCTCTCAGCTTATCCTTCAGCTTTGCATCTCTGTGTCTCTTTCTAAAACAAAATAATCTTTCTTTGTGATTCTCTCCCTCCTATCACTGTCGGGTCAGCCTGATCTCACCCAAATGTCTTGATCTGGCAACACTTAGCAATAACATCTTTTCCCAAATTCCTTAACTCCTTCTCCTTCTCCTCCCTTTAACTCCCTTTAACCCCTTCTTCTTTTTGAAATTCACATTACATTTCCTGGTCCCAACACCTAGCCTGCATCTATGAAGTCAGCTCAAAATAAGTCCATAAATCATCATTTATTTTAGTAATCTAAAAAAAACGAATCGTTTCTTTCCTAACACACTAACACCTCATGAACTAATAGCAATAGCATCTACTACCAAGATTCAATAGGAAGCAATTGATTTTTTTTAAAAAAAAAAAAGGCTGATTGCACCTATTATTTGTAGGGCTGGTTTGATGAAGGAAGGTGTGTTGCTTAATGTTATATATTGTTTTTAGTTTTTACATACTGTGGTTCCACCCAGAGTTGGGAAATAAATGTGATGATCACCTTATTATGGATCAAAGTTTCATTAATTTCATGCCCACCACTGTTGGATTCAAATTATAACTTATTAGGACATATAAAACTACTTGTATTCTACTCGTGCTTTTCCATTGTTTGCTAGGAATTAAACAGTATATAAACAGTTCTACTATCTAATCCAATGTTTCTCAAACTCTGATCCTCCAGATGTTTTGGATTTCAGCTCCCACCATTCCTTACAGCTGGTAAACTGGCTGGCATTTCTGGGAGCTGAAGTCCAAAACACCTGGAGGAGCAGTGTTTGAAAAATACTGATTAGTCAATGGTCTGTTGCATATTTTCTACTAAAACACAGTAAGAATCTTTACACAACATACAAAGAGAAAGTGGGCAGCTGATTTCTGAATTTCAAATGCATCCAAGTTCATTAGTTTTCAAACCTTTGTTTGTGTCATCACCAGGGTGAAAACAGAATGAGACCGAGAACTCTTGTCGTTCATGCCTGTGGCCGCAGTCGCTCTGTGTTTATTTCCTAACTGGAGCCAGCTCTGATGAAAAATAAAGACAAATTCAGACACTTTGAGAAAGCACATTAAATGCACAATTTAGAAGACACTGGAGCATTTAAACTGACAAAAACACAGATTATATTTCATTTAATTTTCAATTTGTCCTATGGCTGGAAAAAATATATTATTTTTAATGTGACACAACATTTGAATATATCTGTTGGCAATATACATAAACACATATACAGCCAAATCTAAGAATGAGGGTGGAAACCTTTTGATCCTCTGGATATGAGGATGTCAGTTCCCATTATCCCTTACCAGCCTATACTGACTGGGATTTCTATAAGTGGAAGCCCAAAACCATTGAAGCTCTATAGTCCATTCTCCAAAAATTGCCATTTTCTGCCAGTTGGATTCCTGATATACTGCTTGACATTTGCTAGACGATACATCCCATTGGCAATATCTTTCTAATCAAACCAGGATTCTAATACTGTACTAACTGTCTCTTGAACTGTGTTAATATTGTATTAATAGGATTACTGTGTTACTGGTATTAAAGCTGGTTGGTACCACTAACCTGTGCAAAAGTACGGAAGATGTCAGAACTATTTTCTCCATTACTCTAGAATCTTTTATTTAGGAAACCCAAAAACAAAATTTTCACATATTCACTTGAAAAACATATTTATAATTCCAACTATAGAAATAATAGACACTTGCCTGAATATCTGAATAAGAAGTAACAACATTCCTAAAAGGAAAAAAAATAGTTTTATCTACTGGGAAAAATTTAATTCCACTTAAGACAAATCCTATCAAGCTTGCAGCTTAAACACCAAATAGCTTCAAAAAAAGCTAACAGATCACTCAATGAAAGGTTCTACACATATTTCAAGTCCATAATGATAGAATTATTAAGAGTTTACTCAGGAATGTCTATTTAATCAGTTGTTTTCTTCTAGTGTTAATAACTATCAATTCATGATGCAGGTCAGCAAAGTGAAAACTTACACTGTCAGGTCTTCCACATATGGCCCAAAGACTGGATGTTCTCTCACACGAAGCTGTTTATCAGAAAAAACAATGCAGATCAGAGATATGAATCGGTCATATAAGACTACGTAACAAAATTTGAAAAAAAATCTGTTCCTGGTTTGAAAGTGTTATTTCCTGCTTAATTATGCAGTACTTACTTTGAAAGTAGCTGTTATACACCAGAAACTTCATTTTTGTGGCTGCCACAAACTATGTTGTATTGGTTGAAACTTGATGAGATATTCATTGAAAAGTTATAGCAAAATGTGCTGTAGGATGTCCCGCAAAAACAAAGTTTTGGCAGTTTAATAAACCTTTTCCATGTTTTTATGATAGAAACTATTAGGAAATGACATTTAAAACCCAGGAACAAAAATCTTATTACATAGTGTAATTCTTCAAAAGCTACAGTTCTCTGTCCTACAGTTCAATTTTTTAAAATTTAAACAAACTTGTTCACACTATATTTTATTCAAAAACCAATAAAGTTATCAAAGGTGTTCACAAGAATCGCACCAAACAAAACAGTATAAGAACTAAACACTTTCCAAGGGCAACAAAAACAGCATATTAAAAAATAGAGAGAAAAAGAGATGCCATCCTGCAGTTCAGGGAGATAAACTTTATATAGGCTTCTTGTGAACCGTATCTTGCTCATACATGAGCATGTCTCATAGCTGGTAAATACCCATACAGAATCTATGTGGCCCCCAAGAAAACAGACATTGGACAATATACATCCTTGCTAAAACTAGCTTAAGTATACACATCTATTTAGAAGCTTGGTTCTAAAAAGAGTGCTAATAATAATGGTGCAAAAATAATAACCAAGATCCTAGAGGAGTAAAATAATTAGCCAAATATACCATTTTGTAAGCAATTATACCTTCTCACCATTTATATGATAAACATTCAAGATGTAACTCAATGCACAAAAGATCAGCAGCAACAAATGGCAGTGATGTCAATGAATGGCAAAAGGCTGTCTAACCACTACTTTCACAAACCACAGCTTGAGCCTTTGTCTCCCAGCACAAAATCTCTGTATCTTTGATCACTTCTTTCATCAAAACCTGACTCTATGGGATCTTTGAAGGCTTGAGAAATCACCCCTCATATTTTTTTTTAAACAAAGTACAGTAGAGTCTCACTTATCCAACATAAACGGGCCGGCAGAATGTTGGATGAGCAAATATGTTGGATAATAAGGAGGCATTAAGGAAAAGCCTATTAAACATCAAATTAGGTTATGATTTTACAAATTAAGCACCAAAACATCATGTTATACAACAAATTTGACAGAAAAAGTAGTTCATTACACATTAATGCTATGTAGTAATTACTGTATTTACGAATTTAGCACCAAAATATCACAATTTATTGAAAACATCGACTACAAAAATGTGTTGGATAATCCAGAATGTTGGATAAGTGAGTGTTGGATAAGTAAGCCTCTACTGTAATAGCATCTCTCATATACTGCCCTAGCTGCAATGTCAGACATCAATGAAAGAAGCAGGTATAGATACAGCCGGCCGATATGAGGACCATACAGTGCAGCATGCTAATGCAGCCAGAGAATTCTGCTCCCCAAACTGAATATTATCTCAGCCAATGCAATTCTTTTATGAGACGAGATTACAGCCACCCCTTTGCATTTGTGTTTGGCTTTTGTAGATTTTATTATTTGTGGAATTTTTCACATTTTGATCATCCCATATAATTCCATGGTCGACTTCCATCAGAACAGAATGACACTGGAGGACCTAAAGATTCCTAGAGAAAATACCTAAGAATCTCAAGGTCTTTTAGTGAGATAGACAACCAGAGTCATGCTGGAGGATCTAGAGATTTCCAGAAAGGAAAATACAGTTTTAATAGGATTTGTTTTTACACTTTTGAGAGTGGCCTGTAGCTCTAATCCCAAAAAATGTGGAGGGCTGTCTGTAAATCTAGAGTTGTTTCTGTTGTTATGTTTATTTAATCCCACTTTTTCTCTCCACAATAAGACTAATTGACTGTTACTATTCTCATAGACTTATTAGGTCATGCAAAACACAAATAGTAACTTACAGGGTCTTTCTTCTGTCCAGTTTCCCGTCTGAAGATGAGCAAGTCATGAATTTTTTCATTATAAACTTCGAAATAACTCATTTCAAGATGATAAGCAATCTAATAAAAAGAAGCACCAGAGATTAGTCTATAAAGGAATGTAGCAATCTTTAGTGTCTCCGGCCACTACCACACAGCTTAATAAAATCCCTTATTACCTACTTTGAACTGGAATATATGACAGTGTGGACTCAGATAACCCAGTTCAAAGCAGATATTGTGGGATTTTTCTGCCTTGATATTCTGGGTTATATGGCTGTGTGGAAGGTCCCTCCGTGAAAGGATGAAGTTTGAAGACAAAAATGAACTCCCTTTCAAATCATAAAACTGACGATGAGCTCAAAGATGAGCTTCCTTCCTTTATTTATTTATTTCCAACATTTATATCCCGCCCTTCTCACCCGAAGGGACTCTGGGCGGCGTACAAAATTGGCAACAATTCGATGCCTACACATAATTAAAACAGCAATGAAAATCCAATAAAACAATTAAAACAATATAAAGATATAAAAACATAGGATTAAAATCCATTCCTCCAAAATCCGCATGCTGTAGCCGTAAAGTCGCTTCCTTTCTTCCAGGAGTATCACCCAACAAGGATAGGATCATAGTATCATTAATACCTGTTGGGTTTCTGCTTCTTCTATTCGTTTAAAGAGATCTTCGCAGAATCTCGGTATTATTCCTCGCTCATCGTTATCAAAGCCCATCATACTGTAATGATAAATATTTCACTAATTAGCTTAAGGTGTTTTTAAACTCTGCAAGAGCAGATGTCTTTTCATCTGATTTCATCTAACTAGTATTTAGAAGATATCTATTTTAAAATAAATGTGCAAACCATTCTGCAGCATACTGTAAAGTCTAATATGATTTTGAAACTGGAAAATTTAGCCATTTTCTCTAATGCAAAGGAGAACAACATTCTCATAGATTTGTTTGGCAATTTACTCATAGATTGATCCAGGGACTACAAAATATAACAAATTATAACAAATTTGCTAACTGTAACCTTATTAGGTATGTTCAAACAACAGGGAGCAAAGGCTTAAAACATATTCTGGAGCACACAGAATAATTGGGCTAAACTTCATTATGAATTATCTTCATTTGTAGCCTCTAGTTCATTGGTTCCCAACCTTATTTTTGATCAGTGACCACTTTAACCACTCTCCAACATTAGTAGCAAAGGGGTTATGAATCAGTTTTTGGTCAACTTCAGATTCAGTTTCGTTATTTGGGATGTTGATTCAGAAAATTGCACATCAGCTCTGGTTTCTGATACAGAACATATGCATCCAGCCGTCGCCATCTGCTCACCCACAGAAAACCATATTTAATAATCTAGAGCTGATGTAGTCTATCCAATGCAGTTTTCTGAATCAGCATCCCAAATAACCCCGGGAACAGGCCTAAAAACTAAGACAAGAAATTTCTTTTACTACTTTTAGTAGTAACGGTGAGACCATATTTTAGTTCTTGCGGATCACTAGTGGTCCACGGACCAGATTGGCAACTACTGCTCTAGCTGCATAGTTAACCCTGTAAAATGCCTTTAGCATGTCAAAAGAAGTAAAATATGGCCTATTTAACTGGTATGGTGACATGCTGAGATAATTCACACTGAATGTAAACTATAGCCAGCATGTGACTTTTGTTAACCCTCTGGTAATGGACACCAGGTTGTGTTAATAGCTTTTAACATCTATAGAGCACTTTAGAGTAATTCCATTTTCATCATCACATTATTCAGCAACCCTGTCCTTTAGAACTACTGTATACCATTATTTCCAAGAACTCTTAGCCACATCTTAACACTAGCCCACTAGACAAAAGAAGTGTTACAGTCCATACGATTTTAATAATAATAATAATAATAATAATAATAATAATAATAATAATAATACTTTATTTATACCCCGCCACCATCTCCCCAACGGGGATTCGGGGCGGCTTACATGGGGCCATGCCCAGAACAATACAATATAACAAAATATAAAAACAACATATCAAACACAATTAAACAATACAATAGATAATATACATTACAGCACAAAGTCAAAAAAGCAATAAAAACAAGGGCAGGCCGCATGAGCACTAAGTTAAAAACTCGGGGTGAGAAAGAAATAAGAATAAAAACCACGGGGACCAGGGACATAAGATAGTGGAACAGTCTAGAGCAGGGGTCCCCAAACTAAGGCCCGGGGGCCGGATACGGCCCATCGAAGCCATTTATCCGGCCCCCACGACACAAGGGGGTTGGGCTAAATGACCCAAGGGGTCTCTTCTTCTCTTACAACCATTATTATTATTATTATTATTATTATTATTATTATTAACATTGAGGCTGGTGGCCATCTGTCAGGGGTGCTTTGCTTGTGCCTTTTGGTGCACAAAGGCAGAAGAGAGTTGGACTAAATGGCCCAAGGGGTCTCTTCCAACCCTCTTTATTATGATGATGATTATTATTAACATTGAGGCTGGGTGGCCATCTGTCAGGGGTGCTTTGCTTGAGCTTTTGCTGCACAAAGGCAGAATGGGATTGGACTAAAAGGCCCAAGGGGTCTCTTCCAACCCTTATTATTATTATTATTATTATTATTATTATTATTATTATTATTATTATTATTATTATTATTAACATTGAGGCTGGGTGGCCATCTGTCAGGGGTACTTTGCTTGTGCTTTTGGTGAGCAAAGGCAGAAGGGGATTGGACTCAATGGCCCAAATGGTCTCTTCCAACCCTCTTTTTAAATTATTTATTTATTTATTTATTTATTATTGCTCGGTGGCCAACTATAGTCCGGCCCTTCAACAGTCTGAAGGATCGTGAACTGGTCCCCTGTTTAAAAAGTTTGGGGACCCCTGGTCTAGAGGATAGATGTTGGAGGGGAGTAACAAAAGAAGTACAGTAGAGTCTCACTTATCCAACGTTCTGGATTATCCAACGCATTTTTGTAGTCAATGTTTTCAATATATCATGATATTTTGGTGTTAAATTTGTAAATACAGTAATTACAACATAACATTACTGCGTATTGAACTACTTTTTCTGTCAAATTTGTTGTATAACATGATGTTTGGGTGCTTAATTTGTAAAATCATAACCTATTTTGATGTTTAATAGGCTTTTTCTTAATCTCTCCTTATTATCCAACATATTCGCTTATCCAACGTTCTGCCGGCCCGTTTATATTGGATAAGTGAGACTCTACTGTATATGACAGTTACTCTCCAAAAGCACAACGGAAGAGCCATGTTTTTAAGTCTTTCTTAAAAACTAATAAAGTGGGGGCTTGCCTAATCTCAATGGGCAGTGGATTTTAAGTGACTGAAATTCTTACTAAAATTTCCATAGGATGATGTATCTTTATTCAATTGATTTAATTTCCTCCCATTTTTCCCATAACTAAAGGTAATTTTCTCAGCACTGAGGCAATTTCATTATTCACTTAAAATCATGAACAAAGAAAACACTAGGAGGCAACATAGATTCAAAGCAACCCCGCAAGCAGCAACCTTCCAATACAACTTACGTGTATGACTTTCCAGAACCAGTCTGTCCATATGCAAAGAGGCAGGTGTTGTATCCTTCAAAAGCCCTTTCCAAGAGAGGAATTGCCAAGGATCGATAGACCATCTCTTGGCCTGCAAAGTTAGGGCTCTTGTCGAAAGACCAGAATGAAAAATCAAAGCTGAAACTGTAGGTTTGTTTTGTGTTTGGATGGTTTACAACAGTCTCTTGGCCAGCCATGGAAATGATCTGGAACCTTTCTTCATTTCTCTCTCTGAATAAAGGCAGAAGGTTAACATAATTTGCAGGAGATAAAATTAAATGCAACAAATTAAGAATGCTCATAATAAATTAAAAAACATATTTTAATTCAATGTGTTTAACTGATGTTCTAGAACAGGGGTCCCCAAACTAAGGCCCGGGGGCCGGATGCGGCCCTCCGAGGTCATTTACCTGGCCCCCGCCCTCAGTTTTATAATATAATATATTGTATATACATATAATATTGATAATAATATTATAATGTAGTACAATATAACACTAATAATAATACCATATAATAATATTAATTATATATTCTATATTACATATAATATTACTAATAATATTACAGTATTGTGGTATAGTTCAATATAGTAATATATAATGCTAATATTGTGCTATGCTAATAATATTATATATTGTATGTACATATAATTTGTAAGCCACTCTGAGTCCCCTTTGGGGTCAGAAGAGTGTGATACAAATGTAGTAAATAAATGCAGTAAATAAATAAATAATAAATAAATACATTTTAGACTTAGGCTTGCCCAAAGTCTGAAATGACTTGAAGGCACACAACAACAACAACAACAACAACAACCCTAATTAACTTGACTATCTCATTGGCCAGAAGCAGGACTACACTGCCCATTGAAATCCTGATAAATGTATGTTGGTTAAAATTTTTATTTTTAAATATTGTATTGTTCTTTCATTGTTCTTGTTCTTCTTGTTGTTGTTGTTGTTGTTGTTTTTGCACTACAAATAAGACATGTGCAGTGTGCATCGGAATTTGTTTGTATTTTTTTTTCAAATGATAATCCGGCCCCTCAACAGTCTGAAGGATTGTGGACCGGCCCTTGGCTTAAAAAGTTTGAGGACCCCTGTTCTAGAACAATGATGGGCAACCTTTTGCGCTTGGTGTGTCAAAATTCACCAAAAAACCTAGCATGACTTTGGTGGTGTGTCACTTTGAGAAAAAAACCATAATTTTGCAATATGTAGTTTAAATAACAAAAATATATAATTGTAATATATAACTGTATTCAATAAATCAAAAACTATTTACTACCATTATTTCCATGTACAACAATCTATGGTACCTCTTGCAGTTTCCATGCTGATTTCTCTCTATTCTAGTTTCAATGTAGTAATGAATAATGAATAATAATAATATAATAGTAATAATATGATAATATACTACAATAATAATAGAATAATAATAGAATATATATATGTGTGTGTGTGTGTGTGTGTGTGTAATGTGCATAATTCCCATGGAGTAAACAACAAAACCACTGGACCAAATCACACCAAATTTGGCCACAAAAGACAAAAGACAGTCATCCAATCAATCTGCATGCAGCAGCATGCAGATGGCTAGGCCTGTCAGTGCTGACACGCGTGTCATAGGTTGGCCATCACTATTCTAGAAGGAGTTCTAATAATAATAAAATAATATTTTTTTTCTAAGAACATAGCTTGGACTAACTGCCAATAATTGGGAAAGGGGGAGATTAGGTACAGTAGAGTTCCGGTTATCCGACAAACGGGTGGGCCGAATGTCGGATGACCGAAACTGTTGGATAATAATAATAATTTGTATGACTTTAAATTGTAAGCACTTAGCACATATTTAACACCTCCTTATTCTGTAATCATATTAACTGTAAGCAAAATGGGTATGGGGGGAATCAGGCAAAATGTTGGTGCCCCAGAACACAGTTTGTTAATGGCCTTAAAACAAAAAATACATAGAATAAGTATATAGGCATAATAATTATGTTAGTATCACTTAATGTAGCAATAAAAACTACAGGATCCAGTGGTCCTGGTAATGACTTTTAGTCTTTACTCCTTTTTTGAAAATATAGGATCTGTTAAAATGAAAGAGCAGGTCCCAATAAGAACATAAGGATCCTTTGAAAAGTTGAAAATAGAAATAAAGTGAAACATGATAGCCTTTTCATTAGCAAAACTGGGAATTAACAGTAGGTGGTGCACTACGTATAGAGACAACAGAACCAAATTTGGTAGTACAGGTTAAGTATCCCTTGGCACTAAAAATGCTTTGGATTTTTTTTCCAGATTTGGAGATATTTTCATATATATAACGAACTATCCTGGAGATGGGAACCAAGCATAAACATAAAATACATGTATGTTTTATATATATCTTAAGTACATAGCTTGAAGCCATGTGAATGATTGTAGGGCATCCTGGATTTTGGAACAAGCGATACGCAACCTGTGCCAGTGTTCAGACAGAATGTTTTGCTACATGTTATCTAACCAAAAGGACATAACAATTCATGTAGTCACATACCTGCCGCTGAAGGGGCGGACTCTCACAGCCACAGTCACTTTACTATTTTCAATTTTAAAGGGGTCGTCTTTAATGCACGTGTCCTGCTTTGGAGTATCGTCTTGCAGCACAAACATTTGCTGGATAGATCTGGTATTTTCTTGCACCCTTCCATTTTTAATACTTTGAGCATATGATGTTGTTTCAGAGCACAATGTCTTATTTCTCACAGTGGAGATAGTAGAAGTCTGAGCATGTTGAACAGGCATGCATTTGGGGGTAAATTTAGGGCCATCTGTCATTCCTTTTCTTGGTGTTTTCAGCCTTTCCACATTTTTATTTTTAGGATTGCCATCTTGCACATTTACTATTCCATTTTCCTTACGGAAATTCTTTTCTCCCATAGATTTAACAGCAGATGTCGTATCAGATTTTGCTGGAAATAAAAGTGAGGATCGAGGAACATTTTCACTCTCAGTACTTACTGTCCTGTGTTTCAGAGGTGTGTAGCTCCTATAGCTGTTTGAACCGATCTGATCCAAAGACACATTATTTTTCATACTGGGATTTAGCTTTACATCCCTGCAGGGTGTAAGTGACTGAGGACCAGTCTTAACAAGTGGAGGATCATTGCTATTCCTTTTTGCTGGAAACAAAGTTGTGTTGTTTTTCTGTGATAAAAGTGCAGTGTTTCCTCTTCTCGCTTCATTGGCATTGTTTGTTTTGGGAATCTCCGTTGATCCAATCCTCTGACGGCACTGCAGGGTCAATTTTTTTTCTGTCTGTGTGTTTTCCCCATCACATGTTGCATTTATACTGGATTGTTCTTTGCTTGTAGCAGTTCTTCTCTGGAGGGTCAACTTGCCTCCATTTTTAAGGGCAGGGGAGGCACTCGCCAGCATGTTACAAGCCGAAAGCACATAGGTCCGATTTCTTTCTTTAGTCTTATTCAGGGACTGGGACAGTGAGTTCTCCCTCTCATTTTCTGACACATCTGGTGTAGGTTGTTCTCCAAATCTGTCTCTAATATACGCATTTTCTGGCAGATGCTGTTGTGAAGAACTGCTAAGAGTCCTAATATGGCTTATGTTTGGAACTTTATAGATAGGCATTGAGGCATAAAGCAAGCAGAAGTAACAGAAATCAAATTGTCTTGGTAAAGTTTTTTTCCTGAATGACACAGTTGGCTGTTATTTTCTCTATGATACAAAATATGTCACGACATGATCTGTTGAAAAAAATAATAGTTGTCATACACACAAAACTCTGAATGTCTGTGTAACAAAAGTCAAAAAGGAACAGAATGTAAGCCAAAAATTAGGAGTCTGAATTGTCTCAGGTTTCTTTCAAATTAGATTTGTGCTTTCAGTGAAAACCTTGCCCCATTTCATGTCCTAGCTTTTGTTGGGGTCCTGATCCATTCTTTGGGAACCTCCCAAAACAAGGAGGGTGGATATTTGTTTTCGGTTTGGGCCCCCAAAAATCAGACCATTATAGAGGGGGCATCCCACCCACTGGCTCCCCTTCTTGCGCGCTTTAAGGAGGCTTCAGATCTTCTTACCTGGCACTTGCTGTTTTTATTCTAGAGTAAGAGGCACTCCGCTGCAGGCACTAACAGGCATGCACACTTTCTGGGCCTGCACGCATGCACTCTCTTTGGAAAGAGAATGCATGTGTGGCGTGGCAGCAAACCCGGAAAGCGTGCACGCCTGTCAGCGCCTGCAGCCAAGCGCCTCTTGCTCTAGAGTAAGAGGCGCTCAGCTGCAGGCCATCCAACCCACTGGCTCCCCTTCCGCACGCACTTTAAGGAGGCTTCACATCTTCTTACCTGGCACCTGCTGTTTCTACTCTAGAGTAAGAGGCTCAGTCTCCGCTGCAGGCACTAACATGCGTGCACGCTTTCTGGGCCTGCATGCATGCACTCTCCTTGGAAAGAAAGTGCATGTGTGGTGTGGCAGCAAGCCCGAAAAGCATGCAGGCCTGCCTGCATGCCTCTCTGAGAGTGCATGTGTGGGGAGGCGCAGGCAGGCCCAGAGCTCAGCTGCAGCTGAGCGCCTCTTACTCTATATCAGTGGTTCTCCATCTGTGGGTCCCCAGATGTTTTGGTCTATAACTCCCTGAAATCCCAGCCAGTTTACCAGCTGTGGGGGATTTCTGGGAGTTGAAGGCCAAAACATCTGGGGACCCTCAGGTTGAGAACCACTGCTCTAGAGTAAGAGGTACTCGGCTGCAAGCACTGGCAGGTGTGTGTGCTTTCTGGGCCTGCCACCACACCACTCTCTTTCCAATACAGTAGAGTCTCACTTATCCAACATAAATGGGCCGGCAGAACATTGGATAAGCAAAAATGTTGGATAATAAGGAGAGATTAAGGAAAAGCCTATTAAATGTCAAATTGTGTTATGATTTTACAAATTACACACCAAACCATCACGTTTTACAACAAAACAACAGAAAAAGCAGTTTAATACATGGCAACGTTATGAAGTAATTACCGTATTTACGAATTTAGCACCAAAACATCGCAATGTATTGAAAACATTGACTACAAAAACATTGACTATTAAAAAATTGACTACAAATAAAAATAGAATTGCAGAAAATGAACTTACAGTCACAACACTGTTGGAAGTTAAGTCCGTAAGAAGTCCAGTCCTGTGAAGATTTTTTAAAAATCTGAGATCCTTGCCTGCCTAGAGGAACAGCTGTGGATCCAGGCAGGAGGCAGACTGTGTTGGATAATGCAGAACATTGAATGAGCGAAGGTTGGATAAGTAACACTACTGTATATGGTTTCACATGGACTTATAGGTTTCATTACTTTTATTTCCTACATTTATTTATTTACTACATTTATATCCTGCTCTTCTCACCCCAAAGGGGCCTCAGAGCGGCTTACAAATCAAATGAACATACAATATATTATTAGCATAGCACAATATAAGCATTAAATTACTATATTGTACTATATCATTATATGGTAATACAGTAGAGTCTCACTTATCCAAGCTAAACGGGCTTGGATAAGCGAATATCTTGGATAATAAGGAGGGATTAAGGAAAAGCCTATTAAACATCAAATTAGGTTATGATTTTACAAATTAAGCACCAAAACATCATGTTATACAACAAATTTGACAGAAAAAGTAGTTCAATACGCAGTAATGTTATGTTGTAATTACTGTATTTACGAATTTAGCACCAAAATATCACGATATATTGAAAACATTGACTACAAAAATGGCTTGGATAATCCAGAAGCTTGGATAAGCGAAGCTTGGATAAGTGAGACTCTACTGTATTATTACGTAGTAATATTACATTAAATATATAATATATAATTAATATTATTATATTGTATTATTAGTAGTATATTGTATTCCATTATAATATTATTATCAATATTATATGTATATTATAAATTTATATATTTATAAATTTATATTATTTAGTGACACAACTACACACTGCAGACAATACACGTGTCACAACACACAGTTTAGACAGCTCTAATCTGCACAGTGTAATTGATGCACTTTGACGCCATTGTAACTACTACCCTGTTTCCCCGAAAATAAGACATCCCCAAAAAATAAGACCTAGCAGAGGTTTTGCTGAATTGCTAAATATAAGACCTCCCCCGAAAGTAAGACCTAGCAAAGTTTTTGTTTGGAAGCATGCCCGGCGCCCGCCAAACGAAACACCAGAGCATGCAGGATTGGTAAATGTAAATGGAAATAATGGTAGTAACAAGAAATTCTTGACAGGAGTCACATTTTGTCTGGTTTGGTTATGTTGGTTTGTGATGACAACTACTGTACAGTATATAATAAATGTTCATTTTTTTGTTCAACAATAAATGTGAATTCTTCTTCATGGAAAAATAAGACATCCCCTGAAAATAAGACCTAGCACATCTTTGGGAGCAAAAAATAATATAAGACACTGTCTTATTTTCGGGGAAACACGGTATGGCTCAAGGCTATGGAATCATGGGAGCTGGAATTTGATGAGGCCTTTAGCATTCTCTGCCAAACTAGAATTCCCAGGAACTCATGGCATTGGCTGAAAAAGTGGTGTCAAACTGCATTGATTCTGTAAAGTGATCCGGAGAAGTCACACTCTCTCGGCCTCAGAGGGAGGCAAAAGCAAACCCTTCTGAACAAATCCGGCCAAGCAAATTGAGGCCACTTCTACACTGCCATATAGTAGATAATCCACATTATCTACTTTGAACTGGATTATATGAGTCTACACTGCCATATAATCCAGTTCAAAGCAGATAATCTGGATTGTATATGGCAATGTAGAAGGAGCCATAGTCCCCATTAACCCCAGCCAGCACAGCCAATGTAGGGGACTATGGTGCCCAGTGTGCACCATAGTCTTAAATTACAAGGAAGCAGGGAGGGCACCAGAAAGGAGACTTGAATTGCTCCACACCAAGACCCCCCCACACAATAAAAAGATGGTTCATTTCACAAAAGAGGGTGGGAGTGGCCCCTCCCGCGCCGAGACTTACCTGTCACCAACCAACAGAACAAAACCACAGTGGCGTCTCCAGCTCTCCGTTCGAATACGCCGCCGCTGCCTCTTATTGGCCAAGACATTGATGACGACAGCCGTGAGGCAAAGAGGGATTGGGCCGCCAGTATGATGTTTGGAGCAACACCTCCGGTTCCCAAGCGGAAGCGCCTGCGAGTCAGCAAGGTAAGGAAGGGCAAAGCGATCAAGGCAAGAGTCCAAGACTGTATCCATTTAGGTGGGAGGAAGGGTGCATCTGTCTACACAATGTATGTGGAAACCACTTGAACTGCCATGGGCCAATGCTGTGGAATCCTGGGAGTTGTAATTTTACAAAGTCTGGTCCCTCATCAAACTACAAATCCCACGCAGTAAGTAAATGGGGAAGTGTGTTAAAGCACTGAGCTGCTGAACTTGCAGACCGAAAGGTCGCAGGTTCAAATCCCGGGGGCGGAGTGAGCACCCGCTGTTAGCTCCAGCTTCTGCCAACCTAGCAATTGGAAAACATACCAATGTGAGTAGATCAATAGGTACCGCTCCAGCGGGAAGGTAACGGCGCTCCATGCAGTCATACCGACCACATGACCTGGAGATGTCTATGGACAACGCCGGCTCTTCGGCTTAGAAATGGAGATGAGCACCAACCCCCAGAGTCAGACATGACTGGACTTAACGTCAGGGGAAACCTTTACCTTTAAGTAAATAAAACTTTATTTCTATCCCACCATATTTCCGCATGGAGACTCTGGGCAGCTCACAGCATAAAAGGCAAACATTCAATGCCATAAAAATACAAACAAAAATTAACACATTCCAATGGACAATACAAATTTCATTTAAGTCTACTGTCAGTCTCAGGGCCCTTCCACACAGCCCTATATCCCAGAATATCAAGGCAGAAAATCCCACAATATCTGCTTTGAACTGAGTTATCTGAGTCCACACTCAGATAATGGAGGATTTTCTGCCTTTATATTCTGAGATATAGGACTGTGTGGAAGGGCCCTCAGATAACCCAGTTCAAAGCAGATATTGTGGGATTTTCTGCCTTGATATTCTGGGTTATGTGGCTGTGTGGAAGGGCCGTCACTGAACTCATAAGGTTGCAATGAACAGGACACTCAGGACACTTTTACACTGCCATATAAAATTCCAGATTGTCTGCTTTGAAATGGGTTCCCATCCACACAGTTGAATTAAAACCCACATTATCTGCTTTGAACTGGAATATGGCAGTGTGGACTCAGATAATCCAGTTCAAAACAAATATTGATGTCTTTTATGCCTTGAAATGGCTGTAAGAGCCCTGCATTGCCAGATAATCTGCAATAAAATGATAATCTGGGATCGGATCCTGGCATATAGGGTAGTGTAGATCCAGCCATAGCCAAACACAGAACTACAGATAGATTTTTCTCTAATATTTTACTAAAGGCCCTTCCACACAGCCATATCAAGGCAGAAAATCCCACAAGATGTGCTTTGAACTAGGTTGTCTGAGTCCACATTGCTATGTATTCCAGTTCAAAGCAGACAATGTGGGATTTTATTCAGTTGTGTGGAAAGGGCCTCAGGCTTGATTTACACTGCCCTATATCCCAGAATCTAATCCCAGATTATCTTCTAATCCCAGATTATCTGGCAATACAGACTCAGGGCCCTTCCACACAGCCATATAACCCAGAATATCAAGGCAGAAAATCCCACTATATCCGCTTTGAGCTGGTTTATCTGAGTCCACACTGCCATATATTCCAGTTCAAAGCAGAAAATGGGGGATTTGATTCAGCTGTGTGGAAGTGGCCTCATATAATCCAGTTCAAAGCCAATAATCTGGAGTCAGATCCTGGGATATAGGGCAGTGTAGAGCCAACCTGAGTCTCTTTAAAAATAGCTATGTCATATATTCTTGTGTATATATTGACCTTGTTTATAAACAAAGGGTCGATTTTAGGAGAACATTTGGATATGAGTTAAGGTGCCACTCACACTGAACCAAGGATAACAACCCTGATTTAAGGTAATGTTTTAAACTCTGATTTGAAGACTTATACATGAGTCTTTTTGTCTGATTTGAAGCCCAAATATTGATAAAGCCCGGGGATTTAATTACTCAAAGAAAGAAGAAATGTATCACCAATGCAAAGAACAAGAAGGGTGGTTGTCTTCTGCTGTGAAACACAAAACTGTGCCATATTAAAGACTAATATGTAGCAAGACACTTCATAGACAGCTCACTTTGGCCCTTCTACACTGTCTTATAATTCAGATGATCAAAGCAGAGAATGCACATGATCTGCTTTGAACTGGATTATATGAGCCTACACTGGCATGTAATTCAGTTCAAAGCAGATAATCTGGATTTTATATGACAGTGTAGAAGGGGACTATATTTCACTATAGACCAGTCGTGTAACACTGCCATATGACAAACTGCATTTATTTTGGTTTTGTTTCTTTTCAAAAGAGACAAGTGAAAACTTCCACATTCCAGTGGGCAGTAATTGCAAGAAAATTCACTTTATACTGAATCAAACTATTGATCCTTCTAGCAATGGGTCATTTTTGGCTCCACTTCTTGCAATTTGTTGTCTAACAGGGATCCTTATTTATTCCATCCTCTCATAGCAATATGGGAATCGGATTCAGAGTACCTTAGATTTCCCTAAAGCCCTATCTATACTGCTATATAATCCAGTTTCTGAATCCAGATGATCTGCTTTGAACTGGATTATATGTCAGTATAGACTCATATAAGGCAGTTCAAAGCAGATCATCTGCATTCAGAAACTGGATTATATGGTAGTGTTGATTCAGCCTAAAGGAACTCTAGCCACCTCACTAAACTTCAAATCCCAACATTCTACAGAATGGAGATATGGCGATTGAAGTGGCATCAAATTGCTATAGCAGTCTGGTATAACCGCAGAAATATATACATTCATATCTGCTCCTAGCATTGTGCCACTTTGACTGCTTCTCACTCCATGTTGAACAAATATGAGGCATCCATTGCCTTAACGAAAAAAACAGAACTATCCATTTAATATTATTTGTGGGATGCTGGGCAGCACTTAATGTGAAGCCCACACTTTCTTAATTGTGCTCTTCATATTGCACATGAACCCATCAATTGTAGAGCTTCCATGCACCATCTGTAATTCATAGGACAGTGCATATGTTTAACCTGAACTATATTTTGCATCCAAAATAAAAAGCGTCTGGTAACAAATCTTACTAAGCGACCTGCAGTAAATTTCCAGCCCATGAAACAAAGCAGAAGATTAAAATGCCAAGATGTAAATATGACAAATTGTGATTTTGTACACAGTTGAACTGAAGAGAAGAATTCTGACATCCTACTGATATCAAACACCCGCTGAATCATGAAATTAAATCAATGGGATTTCAAAGGGATTATTTTTATTCGGATTATAGCCAAAGAATTATGAAGTGCGAGTTGAAAACGGCTTTTCATTTACAAATGTAATATTTACAAATACAGTACAGCTCATTGCTTCTGAAAGGTGCTTTTGTCATGTTTTCTGATAATGTCCATAAGGTTGTCACCAGTCACAAGTCCCTTCTGAGACTGTTTACTTCTCTGCTGTTCTTTCCTCTTTTGGTCATGAAGATACGGAGAGTTCAATAACTGGGGAGGGAGGATGGTGCCCGTGGGTTTCACTCGCTTCACAACATCCCAGAACAGTTTCTTGCTGTTGTTATTAATAAAGGTAATTGCCGTTCCGCTGTGACCGAGCCGACCTGCTCTTCCAACCTGAGAAATTAAAAGCAACAATGCTTAAGGTTGGCCAAATTGTAAAATTGAGATGGCTATATTATTTACAGTGGAACCCTTCATCATAGTTACATCTGAAAATGTCAACCCTTATGCCACTGTATCTTGGCAGCACCAAACCAAACATGACTTCTCAGCAGTTACAAGATTGTAAGCCAATTTTTCAATCTTGAAACTAATGGACAAGATGTCAAATATTTTCTGTATCTATGAAACCCATTCAAATGACTCCTTTCAGTGAAAGCCACACTTCATCCTACCAATTAGCATTCATTGATTGATTAGCTTTCATTGACAATGCAGCCTGTCCTCTACATTATAGATTCAACTTTTGCGGATTTGATTACATTATTCAACAAAATTTGGAAAAATTCTGTTCCTGGGTTGAAAGTGTTATTTCCTGTTTAATTGTGCAGTACTTACTTTGCAAGTAGTTGTTATAACCCAGAAACTTTGTTTTTGTGGCTGTGACAAATTATGTTGAATTGGATGAGACTTTATGAAATATTCATTGAAAACCTACAGCAAAATGTACTGTAGGATGTCCCACCAAAAACATTTTTTTTGCAATTTGATAAATTTTTTATATGTGTTTATGATAGAACCAATTAGGAAATGATATTTATAACACAGGAACAAAATTGTGTTACATAGTGTTATTTGCAGATTTGATTATACATCCTTTTTGAGAATCTCTAGATTCCCCAATGTAATTCTATATGGTCAACTTCTGATGGATCATAAAGGCATGCTGGAGGACATAGAGATCCCCTGAGAGGTATTCTCTCAAGTTACAAAAAGCTCTTTTTAATTCAAGCATTTTCCACTTTCACAGGGTCCTGTGAACCTAACCCCATGAGAGTGGAAGGCCTATTGTATTTAGTAATGCTATGCCAAAGTTATTTACTGTTTTCTTACAAAAGGGTATGCAATGTAGTCTGTAGCATCATAAACACAAATATTCAACATATTTTAATTAGTCTTGAGTAATTAGTGTTAATTAGTGTTCCATGTGAGAACATATGGCCAAATTACAAAAGGAAGAAAAACTCCTGATACAAAAACTTTTTTTTGCTTTTATTTAGTTGGGACAACTCAGGTTTTCATATACATATTTACTTGTTAAGTATTGCTGAAAGCTGACACATGCAGAAAAATCAGCTTTATTATTATTCTCAAAGGCCACACATTTGAAGATTTGTCAAGCAATTGTACAAGATTCAGGGGAGGCCCAAAGAACTGGATAAAAACCCACACAACTAACCTTTGAGTGTAAAGCTATACTATAGAAATACCCAATAATAATGAAAACACAGATGTGTATTTACCTGGTGTACATATTCATCCATACTAGATGGCATGTCAAAATTTACCACCAGCTTAACGTTGACAAGGTCAAGTCCACGTCCAAGGATTCCTGTGCTTACAACGACTTCATACTTTTCTTGGAATAAACCCTAGTTCAAGGAAGAGATATATAACATTTCAAGTAAGAGCTGTTTGACTGCAAGATATAAGAAATGGTGGGATGGGGAGGGGGGAATGAAAAATATATGATTTATTTATTCTTTCACAAAGACTCAGAGGTTTCCCGTTACGTTCGTGCAACACGCTAAAGTGTCACGACACAGTTGGGAAAGCTCTGTGTTATGTAATTTTCTAATGTTTGCTATCAAACCTAAGAAAATGTCACAGAAAAGTGACCATCAGGCTAGCAATATTGTCTGATCACATCTGGAAACAAAAACAGGAAAAAGGCAAATAAGAATAGAATAACACTCCTAAGTATTTTAAGAGAACTAAAGCTACTTCTTCCCAATTATATTCTTTGAATTCAAGTTCCGGAAAAGCACTTTTCTAGTTGCCACTTTAAATGTTCACGTTTGTTTTAAAACAGCCAAGAATAAACTGAATCGAGGTGGCAAACAAAACATATAAAAAAAAACCTCAGTGGAACCCATTGTAGTCATCATGAGAAATAAAGAGAGTGGATAAAAAGGGATTCACTCATAATACTAAAACTGGGTTTATTCCATTGAAGCTGAATTAGCTATTCCAGACAAATAAAAGGAAGCATTTATTTGCACAGCTCAAAAAATACAGTTTGCTATCTCAAGATGCACCATGGCCACCAACTTGCTTTTAAAAAGTATTAGACAAAGTCATGGACAATTTCTGTTGTTTTGGGCCCTTGGGTCAGCTTTGATTTACAATAACCATATGAGGCCTCCGAGAGAGCCTGTTATTATCTCAGTTAACAACCAGTCATGGTGGCTATATATTATCTTTTTTCCTAATGTCATTATGCTTCCAAATACCAGTTGCTGGGGAACAAGAGCAGGAGAGTGCTATTTATGTCCCTACGAGCGCCCCACACACATCTGTTTGGCCATTGCAAACCCCCCCCCCCAAAAAAAAAACCAAAGCTCAACTAAATAGAAAGCTTTCTCTGATGCAGAATGACTCTTTTTATATTCACCACCAAACTTTTTCAACATCGACTGCATACAGGGAGGCAACTATCGTAGGCATAAGATTTTGGAGGCATGAAATTGTTATTTATTGATCTTGCTGTTACTGTATTACTGTATTTTTACAGCCACATTGGGAAGAAGTACCTCTGAGACCTAAGAGTATTTTAAGAGTTACTAAAACAATTGACAACATATAATTATAATAATTTAAATATATAATTATAATATTTTAAATAATAATTATTATTATTACTGTTATTGTTGTTATTATTATTTTATTTCTTACTCACCTCTCCTCATGGCTCAAGGCACGTTACGGAGTAATTAAAACACATAAACATTGTAAAAATTCCACACGTACACATATTAAAATATATTTCTATAAAAGATACATATTAAAAGGTATTTCTATAAAATACACAGAACAGTTATAACCATCTTTAATACTTATTTTGTACCAACAATAGGACTGCACAGAACACTATGGTCACAGAATGATTCAGTAGTTGCAGTCCTGAAACTCTATAAAAATTATGCTGTCATTCAGAAATGTGGAAAAGAAGAACACAAGTAATCAAGAATACAGACCAGTAAAGAAATGGCTACAAACCTGTAATATAGTATTTCTTTCTGTCTGTGTTTTATCGGCATGCATGGATATTGTTTCCAAGCCTGTGATTTTATGAACAGCATCACTCAGAAGATCTGCACCCAGTTTACACTCCACAAATACCAGTATTGGCGGCTTGAAAAGTTTCTTATCCTAAGCAAAGGGAAACAGCTTAATTTATTCTTGCTTATCAACACAGACAATGGTTGCCAATAGCAGTTACAGCTCATTTTATCTTCCACAGCACTCCATCATCCCACCGAAAAAGTGATGATTTTATAAAAGCCAAGTGCGGACATTACATTTTGCAGTTCTATATTCAAAACCATAACTTATGAGATTCACATCCAAATACTGATTTGAATTTATTTTATGATATCTGCTTAGCCGAGAGAGCCAGTATAATATTTATAGCATCAATTACTACAAAGAATTGAAGACAAGGAACACAAGGCCCCTTCCACATAACTGTATAAAATCCACAATGAACTGGATTATATGGTGGCGTGGATTCAAATAACCCACTTCAAAGCAGATATTGTGGATTATCTGCATTGATATTCTGGGTTATATGGCTGTATGGAAAGCCCCAAAGACAAAGGCCATTAATTTAAAAAGCTTTTCAGCATCACTTGCGCAAAAGTACTATATATGTGATTTTGTACTACTATATATGTTAGCATGGGATCATACATTAGTGAATGAGCACATGTTTTGTCTGGATACTCTAAGACGCAATCATTAACATTTCCAGATGGAGATGGGCCCTTTCTACGTTACCATATAATCCAGATTATCATATCAGATAATCCATGTTGAACTGGATTATCTGAATCTACACTGCCATATAATCCAGTTCTAAGAAGATAATCTGGATTTTATATGGCAGTGTAGAAGGAGCCATGCAAAACCTCTTGTTCAAATCCTGAAGAGCTGCTGTTTGTCAGTATAATAATACTGAACTAGATGGGATACTGATATAACAGTTCAAACAGCTTCCGATGCTTTTAGCTACTAATATAGAAAGAAATCGGTTAACAGTAAACTAATCAATAAGCTGTTTGTATTAGATTTAACAGAAAGGTCTACCAAAGCGGATTACAATGATTAGTAATAGTAGTCTCCCAAAGGAGACTCAAGCCCCTTCTACACTGCCAAATAATCCAGGTAATCAAAGCAGATAATCCACATTATTTGATTTGAACTGGATTATTTTAATCTACACTGCCATATAATCCAGTTCAAAGCAAAGAATGTGGATTTTATACGCCAGTGTAGAAGGGGCCTCAAAGTAGTTAACACTAAAAACCATACAGCATGTATATTACCCCATCACATCTGCAATGTCCATGATTAGCAGAGGCAAAACCAGAGGGATCTCTTCCCACAAATACTTACATTTAGAATTTCAAACAGTTTCTTCTTTTTCGAAGGTTCCTCCACCCACAGAATAATCTGGCGGACATTGGAACACGGCTGGTTCTTCTCCCCGATGGTTATTTTCACATGGTTTTGGAGAAGCCGATTTGCCAACTGCTCGATACCAAAAGGCATTGTGGCCGACACCAAAATAGTTTGATGGTCTCTGGGGATATTCTCCAAAATATCTAGCACCTGCTGCTGGAAGCCCATCTTCAACATAGTGTCGGCCTATTTAAACAAAGAGAAAAATGAACTAATTAGCATCAGGTTTTCATTTGATGTGCATGGCTGAGAAAATAAATATTGCTTCATGCAATGGATTTGATTTACAGGAAAGGAGATTCTACTTGAACATTAGGAAGAACTGCCTGACTGTGAGAGCTGTTCAACAGTGGAACTCTCTGCCTCGAAGTGTGGTGGAAGCTTCTTCCTTGGAAGCTTTTAAACAGAGGCTGGATGGCCATCTATCAGGGCTACTTTGATTGTGCTTTTCCTGCATGGCAGGAGGTTGGACTGGATGGCCCATGGTGTCTCTTCCAACTCTATGATTCCATGATAAAAATTCATTATCAATGGATTCTCCTTAAGATGGAAAAGTGTGTTATAGTTTGATTGCTTCAATGGATTTGGGAGATTGAGGTTTAAGTTCTTGCTCAGAAATAAAACTCATTGCAGACATTAGGGCAGTTACTCTCAACTTTACCTGCCTTACAGAAAGGCAGGCATTTTAAAAAAAGAAAGTTTTTAAGACTGAGTCAGAGGGTGTTTTGATGCTTTTAATAGTTCTAATTGTTTATTTTTTAAAACAGTACTAGCTTTAATTCTATTTGAATGTTTATAGTCTTTAGGTTTTAAATTGTGTATCATTGTTACCACTGTTTAATGTTTTGAGCCTCTTTTAGAGAAAAAAGTGATATATAAATCAATGTAATAACAACACTATATAACAAAAATCGTTTAAAAAAATCTGTTCCTGGTGTGAAAGTGTTATTTCTTGTTTAATTATGTGGTACTTACTTTGAAAGTAATTGTTATACTTCAGAAAATTTGTTTTTGTGACTGCCACAAACTATGTAGAATTGGTTGAGACTCTATGAGATATCCATTGAAAAATTATAGCAAAATGTGCGGCAGGATGTCCCACAAAAAAAGTTTTTGCAATTTAATAAACTTTCCCCATGTGTTTAAGATAGAACCAATTATGAAATGACATTTATAACCCAGGAACAGAAATTGTGTTACATAGTGTAATAAGATGAATGACAATAACGGAAAGAAATGTAAAGCCACCATGAGCTGACAAGAAAAAATCTAATACTGTAAATGAAAAAAGACTGAAGCACTAGCTATGCCCTTTAAAGCCCTATACAGTTTATGTCCAGATTACCTAAGGCCCTTTCTACACTGCCATTTAAAATCCAGATTATCTGCTTTGAACTGGATTATATGACAGTGTAGATCCATATAGTCCAATTCAAAGCAGATAATGTGGATTATTTCCTTTGATAACCTGGATTATACAGCAATGTAGAAGGGGCCTCCAGCAGATCTAAGATTTAAGATAAATTACACTGCAACAAGCCAAAAAAACAACTACATAGGAACATAATTGAAATCTACTACACAATATACATATGTACATATCTTGCTTACTAAGGCCTAATGTATGTGCTTGCTAAAGTCCCATCTACACTGCTATATAAATCCAGATTATCTCCTTTGAACTGAATTTTATAACAGTAGACACTCGTATAATCTAGTTCAAAGCAGATAATGTGGATTATCTGCTTTGATAATCTGGATTATATCACAGTGTTAATCCAGCCTATATGGAAACAGTCACTGCAGCTGCTGTTTAAGGCCCCATCTACACTGCCATATAATCCAGTTTCTGAATCCAAATTATCAACTCTGAACTGGATTATATGGCAGTGTAGACTCATATAATCCATTTCAAAGCAGATAATGTGGATTCACAAGCCGGATCATATGGTAGTGTAGATCCATCCTAAGAAACATCCACCCAAGATTTTGTCTTCAAGACATAATAAAGACTTACCTCATCCACTACAATTATTTTGATATTATGGAGTTCAACAGAACTTTGCTTTAGAATTTCTAGGAGCCTTCCAGGTGTTGCTATTATAACCTAATAGAAAAATTGGGAGAAAACAACTTCATACAATAAATCAAAATCTCAAAATATTTTTATTGAATTGATATATTCAAATTCTTCCCTGTCATCAAAACTCAGGGAAGCACAGAAAATAAATCCATTTAAGCAATGTAAAGCAGTTTGAATTCAAAACAATATGGAATAGTTTAAACAAATTAAAGGCATATTAAACAACTAAACAAATGTGATTATAATCTTCCACAAGCAATGGAAGAGACAAGTCTCTGTGTGTTTATTGTTAGCCTATATTCAATAAAAGGCCTTAAAGAGTATTTTATTCTGTAAAAGCCTCACGGTTTGGTCTATGTATTGAACCAAGTGGCCTTTTCCAGGAGACAACACATTCAAAATATCAACAGCAGAAATTTGTTGGCAAAAAAAAATCTGTCTATAATGTGGAGTGTAAAATAATAAAAGGGCCATCATTTACTGAATAATCATGAAGTCTTTTTATACAGTAAAACATAGATCATCAGTAAGTACATGGAGACTTTCTTGTCCTTTGCTTGCAGATATTATAATCCATGCTCTTCAGTGCCTGCTATGACAATCTTCAACAAACCTATTCACCAACGGGCCAGGGAGGTTTTTAACAAAAACACTCAGGGCAGGAAGTTGCATTTCATCAGATAAATTAAACTACTAGAAAAAAGAGGTGTTTTTTTCTACCTGAGAGTGTTGTTTTCTAGTTCTCCCAATCTGTTTTGATTCCCAAGCCCCGACCACCCATATAAGGCATTCCCTGGGTTACAAACATCCGATTTACAAATGACCCCTAGTTAAGAACGGGGGTGAGACAACAGGAAGTGCAATAAATCTTCCCCTCGGAAGGGAAATTCAGTCCTGTAAGAGTGGGCAAAAGGTGTCTCCGCTGAAGCTCTCACCAATTGTTTCCACAACATGCCATTTTTTTTCCAAAATCCAGGGACAGAAAGTGCAGTGAAATCTTCTGAAGAGTGGCACAGACAGAAAAACAAAGACCACAGGGGTGTTAACCATTCCTTATGCTATCCAAAGCTATATATATATATAATATATTCACTTATTTAACCTGGTTTTCAAATGTGGTAAAGAAGGATGGCAGGATCTTTCGTTTTCATAGATGGAGATAAGGGGGACCAAGATTATGAAGAATAAAACCTGTTATAATAAGTGTTGATGGTTTTAACTATTCATTTTTTAGCTAGCCCTAGATTAAATTCTGTTTCAGTGTTCATAGGCTTCGGGTTTTAACTGCACATGGTACTGTTTTAGCACTGAGTCCCTTTGGAGAGATAGGTCGGTCTACAAATAAAGTTTTATATTATTATTATTATTATTATTATTATTATTATTTTCAGTCTCATTAAAGCCCCTTCTACACTGCAATATAAAATGCAGATTATCAGCTTTGGACTAGATTATATGGCAGAGTAGACTCACATAATCCACCTCAAAGAAAATAATCTGGATTATCTGATGTGATAATCTGGAAAATATTATAAAAAGGAAAAGAAGCATATAAATCAATATCATCATCATCTAATTATGAAGGAGGGCACAGGGTGAAATAGGATAGGCATCTTACACATTTCCAGAAATCCTTTTACTAAATTCCTACTGTATGGTTTGTATAGAAATTCATACTCTCTTCACACTCTCATCAGCATCAGAGGAAGTCCAAACATAATTTGGAATTCTCTGAAAAGATTGAGAACAAAAAAAAATATTGATTTTGGGCTCATACCCTAAAAGGCACTAGATCGCATCTGATCTTGGAAGTTAAGCTAGGTCAGCCCTGAGTAGTACTCATATAGCAGACTGACAATAAATACCAGGTACAGTAGGCTATATTGCAAAGGAAGAAATTGGCAAAATCAACTCTGCATATTCCTAGCCTAAGAAAACCTTTTGAAATTCACCAGGTTATCATAAGTCAGCAGGCAACTTGAAAGCGAACACGCACACACAAATAATTTTATGCTGTTCTACATATTAGGGCAAAAAAGTCACCTTAACGTTCTGTTTCAGGCGATGAAGCTGAGGCGGTAAAGGTAATCCTCCAACAAGAAGAACTGTTCTCATGTTTGGTAGCCCAACCATAAGCTCTTTCGCCTGTTTCTCAATCTGGATAGCTAACTCCCTGGTTGGCGTCAGAATAAGAGCAGATGGTGCTTCTACCTAAAACAAGAAAAGAGTTACACATGTCACCAATACATTTTCACAAATAAAACTCTCATCTAACTAAAATATAAAGAGAACTACTGGTACCCCTTAGATCAGCTCAAGAATCTTCTTTTCATCCAGAAGTAGGAATGACATAAAACAATCAGGGTGTGGCATTAGATACCAGGGGAATCTATTCTTATTTTGATCATTCTTAAACACAGAAATAAGAGCGAGTGGGTGAAATGTTACAGAAATGGTATAAAGGCCCATTCACGCATCTAAATATGGGTTTCAGGCATTAAAAAGATTGCTGCAATGGCTAGCAAAGATATCTGAATGAGTCATCAAAGAACTAGACCTTTTGTACCAGCCAAATATCACACCAAGTATAATTATTTGCAATGGCATCCATTCACAAAGGACCCTTCCCCACTGCCATATAAAATCTAGATTATCTGCTTTGAACTGGATTCTATGGCAGTGTAGACTCAGGGCTCTTCCAGACAGGCCCTATATCCCAGGATCTGATCCCAGGTTTTCTGCTTTAAACTGGATTATATAAATCCACACTGCCAGATAAAACCTGGGCTCAGATCCTGGGATATAGGGCCTGTCTGAAGGACCCTCATATAATCTGCCATATAATCCAGATTAGCAAAGCAAATAACCCACATTATCTGCTTTGAACTGCATTATATGAGTCTACACTGCCGTATACTCCAGTTCAAAACAGATAATCTGGATTTTATATGGCAGCGTAGAAGGGGCCTAGGATGGATGTGCTCTCTCCTTACATTGACAACCTTCATGATGTCAAAAGCAGTTAAATATTTCATTGTGCTTGCAGCAGAACAGTATTTTTGTAATTCCCAGGATCAAAAACATGTCCTGAAGGGTTCACCAATCATCCTGGACAGATTTTAAGTGTACACAATAGGATATACAAGACAAAAGAAAACACACATATGTCATATCATCTTATACACAGTGTAATCACTCGGCATCTGCAAGGCTTGCTAAACAGGCTGATTTCCCTTTTGTGAAATATAACTGAAGTATTTTCTGTAAACTTCACTATAAACACTGCACATTGTTGCTAACAGAGGCCCCTTCTACACTGCCATATAATCCAGATGATCAAAGCAGATAATCCATATTATCTGCTTTGAACTGGATTATATGAGTCTACACTGCCATGTAATCCAGTTTAAAGCAGATAATCTGGATTTCATATGACAGTGTAGAAGGGACCACAGTGTAAAAATGGATGGCATTCAGAAATCTTTCACTGCTTCCAATTTTTGTGACCCCAACATTGAACTAAGGGGACCCCATTTGGGGTCGGGATCCACAGTTTAAGAAGCGGTGCTTTAATATTTCATAATATTTTAATAATCTTAACTGCTGGCTATGATCTCTCGGTTGACTGGGACAATCTTGGCCAATTCAATAAATCCCTTTGCATATCCAATCCACTGGCACTGAACTTTTTTTCTTACTTTCAAAGCAATGGAATGAAACACAGAACTTCAAAGCAAAACCGCTACCAACCAACCAGAGAATTATTCCTCTAGAATTCTCAGTATAACAAAAGATAAAATCTCATGGAGGATTTCTTCCAGGAGTAACCTCCCTTGTTTGCAGGCACACACACGGAAACGTGTCACACAATTTCCACCTCTTTTTGAACTTTACCTCTCCCATGGCTTTAATTATAACAGGAAGCAGGAATGCAGCCGTTTTTCCTGAGCCTGTGTCAGCTGTGGCCACAATATCCCTGCCCAGCAATCCAACCGGAATCATTTGCATCTGAACCGGAGTTGGAACTTCATAGCCAGATTTTTTTAAATTGGAGCTCAGAACATCAGGAAAGCTACAGTGTTCAAACTCAACTATGGGTCTTGCAATTCCTTCACCTTGGACAACTATGCCAAGCTGTTGTTTTAAGTTGTCAATCTGCTCATCTTGAAGACTTGATACAAAGGCATTTTCTTCATAGGCATAAGGGCCATTCAGGAAACTGGGGGGAAGTTCTGCTTTATTAGTAATAGCCAGTTCTACGTTTTCTTTCTCCTCTCTGACACGTAAAAGGTGTTTGGCTTTACACTCCAAGCTGCAAACGTCTTCGTCCGTCTTGTCGCAGATATACTCCCCATAGCGGCCACAGACCACACATACAGGTTCTCCAGGTAGTGGCCAGCGTTGGGTTTTACAGAACGATTTTATGGGCTCCTCCACAAGAGAACTGTTCTCTTCGTTGGATTCAGTAATGGCCACTGATGCATTGTGAGAGATCTGTGGCTCACTGTACCCTTCTACTGGTTTGAATACATTCGTCTCTGTGGCTGGTACATCTCTTATATCCGACTTGGCCTCTCTGAACTCTGTAGCCTTTTCAAATGAGGACTCATCTGGAGAGGACTTATTCTTTTTAGCTACACAGGTCTCCGAGTCAACTGCACTCCTCTTGACTTTAAGAGACCTTGGAACAAACATTCTTCAGAACCCTGTAATAAAAGCAGAGAGCAATTATCAGAAAACCCAAAGACAGATTCTCATGCATTCTTTCGGGAACAGTTTCTGTTAATTAGAAATTTCAGGGTACTGTGTGTGGAATCCACATTTGATATATGTATTTTGTTGTATGTACAGTAGAGTTTCACTTATCCAACATAAACGGACCGGCAGAATGTTGGATAAGCAAAAATGTTGGATAATAAGGAGGGATTAAGGAAAAGCCTATTAAACGTCAAATTACGTTATGATTTTACAAATTAAGCACCAAAACATCATGTTTTACAACAAATGGACAGAAAAAGCAGTTCAATACACGGTAACGTTATGTAGTAATTACTGTATTTATGAATTTAGCACCAAAACATTGCAATGTATTGAAAACATTGACTACAAAAACACTGACTACTAAAAGGCAAACTGCACTAGATAATATAGAACATTGGATAAGTGAAAGTTGGATAAGTGAGACTCTACTGTATTTTATATTGATATGTTTTGACTATGCAATCCATGAGGAGAGGTGGTGAACAAATACAATTTATTATTATTATTATATTGTATGACACAGCAAACAAGATAGATATGCTGGATTTCGTATCACAAAATCACAAGTCGAACACTTCGCAAGTGTCTAGGACTGTGTGATGTATTTTTGGATGATGCGCGCAGATCCCAGTAGGGTGGCCTTTTGCAGTTGGCAGATCGTAATTTTGTCAATGCTTATTGTTTCCAAATGCTGGCTGAGATCTTTTGGCATGGCACCCAATTATTATTATTATTATTATTATTATTATTATTATTATTATTATTATTATTATTATTATTATTATTATTATTCTACTTCCGGTCACTTCTTGTTGGAAAAAAAGGCCTCTCCTTCACCTAAAAAGGGGCAAGAGGACTACAAAATGGCACAATTTTCCTTTAAGTCCCTTAGGGGGCATTGAGGAGGCATTTTGGTAAAAAACAAATGGAGAGAATTGCTTTTGTTTTTGGAGGAAGCCAGCGGAGTGAATGTAGTGCTCCAAGACGTCTACCCCTTTTTAAAAGTCAAATGAAATAGTTGCCATCACTTAATGTAGCAGTAGCAAATGATGTAATTTTTTAACAGATTGTATGTTGTTACACATACAGATTTCAATCCTTGGGTTCACATGGCACCTACCTAGAACATCATTCTGGGAGGAAACTAGTTTAACTGCTTCAGGATTCAATAAAAGACTACAAAATTAGCTTGATCCAGACTTTAACTAAAATGACTGCTATCTTATTGCTATCTTGTGTTAATGACAAAAAGTTTGGATACCAGGAGTAGGACAGAGTAGGATTATGGGACAAACAGTGCATACTTAACGGGTGTCATTTTTTCTGACTGTGCATTGCACTGTTCAGTGTATCATCAGCTCTTTTTAGTTCTTAAAAGTACTACCTGGAAGTATTTGCTCTACATCTTATATCAAAGTAAAACTAATGCAATAGCAGCAGATGTATATGTGTACAGGTTGAGTATCTCATATCTGAAATGCTTGGGATCAGAAATGTTTCGGATTTTGAATTTTTTCCAATTTTGGAATTTGTATAAAGAGATATTTTGGAGGCATTACCCAACTCTCTACACAATATTTGTTTATGCTTCATATACACATCATATAATAGCCTGAATGTGATTTTATTTTGTTGTTTATTCGTTCAGTCACTTCCGACTCTTCGTGACCTCATGGACCAGCCCACGCCAGAGCTCCCTGTCGGCTGTGGCCACCCCCAGCTCCTTCAAGATTAAGACAGTCACTTCAAGGATACCATCCATCCGTCTTGCCCTTGGTCATCCCCTCTTCCTTTTTCCTTCCATTTTCCCCAGCATCATTGTCTTCTCCAAGCTTCCCTGTCTTTTCATTATGTGGCCAAAGTACTTCATCTTTACCTCTAATATCCTTCCCTCCAGTGAGAAGTCGGGTTTTATTTCCTGGAGTATGAACTGGTTGGATCTTCTTGCGACGTTTTTATATAATATTTTAAATAACTTTGTGTATGAAGCAAAGTTTCAGAAAGCAAAAGAATCACTTTCTCAGATATCCATACGGACAATTTTGGATATTGGAGTATTATAGATTCCAGAATTTCAGATAAAGGATGCTCAGCCTATATATATTTCACATAGCCTGTTCACATGGTCTATTGTTAATTGTATGATAAGTTTTAATTGCGTTAATTACTTCTGATCATTATTAGTCATTAGAGAAATGTGTCCCAATTATTTTATTTTGTATATTCAAATTTCTCACTTATTATTTTGAGTTGTTTTAGAAGTATATCCCGATGTTGTCAATTTGATTGTTTATTATTTTTGAAGTGTTTTTTATGTTATGTTTCTCAGGCACTGAATGTTTGCCGATCTTCTGTTGTTCACTGCCCTGAGTCTCTTTTGGGAGATAGGGCAGTATAGAAATATTTTTTTAATATTACTTTTATTATTACTGTATTACTATATGATTTTTATTTGATTGTTTCACAATTCAGTTTTGAGTGGGTGAACACTGGAAAAGTTTTCTCTATCCACTTCCTCCATGCCATGTATACCTAAAGCCCCTTCTACGCAGCCATATAAAATCCAGATTATCTGCTTTGATAATCTGGATTATGTGGCACTGTAGAAGGAGCCTCCGTTGCTATTTGTTTTTGATACAATGCATGTGCTTTCCATCAATTTATTTCTGCATTGCATTTTGGCCCAGAAATTTCAAACACACACACAACATAGAATGTAAAATGTTACAAGCATTTTGGAAGCCTATATCAAATAAAATGTGCATAGATATAATTGAGTTGAGTTGCAATGCAATATGCCTGAGGACACAGGGAAGAGAGAAGTGGACACATCCACTGCATTTATACATGTTTACACTAAAAAAAAATGCAGTTTGACACCACTCTAACTGCTCTGGCTCAATGCTATGGAAGTCTGGCAGAGAAAGCTAAAGGTCTTTTAAGAAACTACAACTCCCATGATTCCATAGCACTGAGACATGATAAAGTGGTGTCAAAGTGCATTAATTCCACTGTGGGGATGTGCTCTGTGACCCTGACAATCAGGGCTTTAATCCCTGCTCAGTCCTGGAAACTCACCGGGTGATCCTGTGAGGAGGCACAGGCTGGATCTATATTGCCAAGCAGATAATCTGGATTTTAAATGGCAGTGTAGAAGGGGTTACACTCTCTCAGCCTCAGAGGAAGGAATAAAGCAAACCCTCTTGGAACAAATCATGCCCAGAAAGCCCTGGGATAGATTCGCCACAAGTCAGGCCCCTTCTACACTGCCTTTATATCCCAGTATCTGATCCCAGTGGAGACTCATATAATCCAGTTCAAAGCAAATAACCAGAGATCGGATCCTGGGATATAGGAACTGTATAGAGGGTGCCTCGGAAACCACCTGAAAGCCCACAACAGCATCTGTGTGTGATTCTATAACCAGTCGTTCTCAACCTTTTAGTTTTCCCAGCTTTCGGACTTCAACTCCCAGAAGCCTCTGCTAGCTTGACCAACTGTGAGGAATTCTGGGAGCTGAAGTCCAAAAGCCTGGAAGGCCATAGGGTTGCGTTCAAAGGACTATTACCAGAGCCTACTTTAAGTAAAGCAGAGAGATCAGCATCAATGGGTCCAATGCAGCCCTCCCGCCTTCCCGATGGCATTACCGCGCTCCGGTTCCCCCAAGCAGCCGGGATTCCTCTCTGCAGGCGGCGGATGTAGCCCTCCGCTTCCGCCGGGGCCTCCTCGCCATCGGCACGCAGTCGCATCATAGATTCCGCCCTTTTCTCTTAGAGAGAGAGAGAGTTGATTGGCACATGCCTCACACTTCCGGCTCCGCTTCGACGCTCCTGAGCCAGAGGATAACTACTACTATCCCAGCAGAGGAGTCTTTTGAGTTCACCCTCTCTCCTGTTGTTATCACGCTCAGGGACCCAACAGAAAGTAATGCTTTGTTATGTTGTCGAAGGCGTTCATGGCTGGAATCACAGGGTTGTTGTGTGTTTTCCGGGCTGTGTGGACATGTTCCAGAAGCATTCTCTCCTGACGTTTCGCCCACATCTATGGCAGGCATCTTCAGAGGTCAGGAGAGAATGCTTCTGGAACATAGTCATACCGCCCGGAAAACCTACAACAAACCAATGCTTCGTTGTCTGGATATTTCTGGCTTTTTTTTTTTTTAAAAGGGGTTTTAAAGAAGTCAAACCTGGATGCATTCTGTTTCAAAAATGAAAAATGCAAAGAGAAAAACTAGCCAGGTTGTGAGTTTTTCGGGCTGTATGGCCATGTTCCAGTAGTATTCTCTCCTGACGTTTCGCCTGCATCTGTGGCAAGCATCCTCAGAGATTTGTTCAGAGGTCTGCTGGAAATGAGACAAGTGGAGTGCATATACGAGGGTGGGTTTAAAAGTTGCCTCCTGTGTCATAAAAATGTTGTGAATGAACATCCAACAGCAGAAGTTGCTACAAATCATAGCCTGAACTATCCTCTACTCCAGTGTTTCTCAACCTGTGGGTCCCCAGGGGTTTTGGCTTACAACTCCTAGAAATCCCAGTCAGTTTACCAGCTGTTAGGATTGCTGGGAATTGTAGGCCAAAATATCTCAGGACCCACAGGTTGAGAAGCACTACTCAAAACTACCATTCAAAATAGTCACTATAGATTTGTACACATTCGCACCACAGTTTAACCCAGGCATCGAAACCACGAGTTTTGCTTTGTGACCCATGATTTCAAAACTGTTTAATCTTCATTCAAGTCATTGAATGAAACCACACAGGTTGTATGACACAGGAGGCAAAACATTTGGATCCACCGTCATATATGGATACCAAAGTACATAGCTGCTCAAGTACCAGTACAGCTAGATCATCTCTTATCCAGAAACCTGAAATACAGTTGTCCCTCCAGTTTTGCCTTTTGCAGATTTGATTTATATTATTTTAGGAAATCTACAGGTAGGTAGGTAAAGGTTTTCCCCTGACATTAAGTCCAGTCGTGTCCAACTCTGGGGGTTGGTGCTCATCTCCATTTCTAAGCTGAAGAGCCGGTCTTGTCCACAGGCACCTCCAAGGTCATGTGGCCAGCATGACTGCATGAAGCACCGTTACCTTTCCGTCGGAGCAGTACCTCACATTTGCATATTTTCATACCGCTAGGTTGGCAGAAGCTGGGGCTAATAGCGGGCGCTCACTCCGCTCCCCTGATTCGAACCTGCGACCTGTCGGTCCACAAGTTCAGCAGCTCAGCGGTTCAACCCGCTGCGCCATCGGGGGTTCTAGGAAATCTGTAGATCATGTCTATTCTTCACAATGGCTCTATGGTCAACTTCCTCCAGTCATGATGAAAGACCTAGAAATATCTAGAGAGAAAACTACTACAAATTTCTCTCTGCTCCAGTGTTCAACTTCCAGCAGAAGTTGCTAGATAACCTAGAAATTCCTAGAGAGGAGTTGGAAAAAATAGCAATTTCTTTATTTGCAGTTTTTTACTTTCACAGAAGTCCTATGCTCCAGCAAATGCAGAAGGCTGACCTAGACTCTAAAATACAAAATTGTCCAATGGATGGTTCAGTCGTGACACTTTTGCTTTCTCATGGTTCAATATACACAAACTTGTTTCACGCCCAAAATTATTTAAAATGTGGTGTAAAAGTTATAGTCTGTATAACAGCGGCGGGAGCGGCTGCTGTTAGCTCCAGCTCCTGCCAACCTAGCAGTTCGAAAACATGCCAATGTGAGTAGATCAATAGGTACCGCTCCGGCAGGAAGATAACGGCGCTCCATGCAGTCATGCCGGCCACATGACCTTGGAGGGGTCTACGGACAACTCCGGCTCTTCAGCTTAGAAATGGAGATGAACACCAACCTCCAGAGTCAGACATGACTGGACTTAACGTCAGGGGAAACCTTTACCTTTTTTATATGGTGTATATGAAACACTAATGGATTTCATAGTTTAGACTTAAGTTCTCTATAAATATAGCCTGAAGGCAATTTCAAACTATATTTTTAAATAATTTTGTGCATGTAACAAATTTTTTGTCCATTGAAACATCAGAAAACCAAAGTGTTACTATCGCAGACACTCGTGTGGACAATTTAGGATTTCTGAATGAGAGATGTTCAACCTAAATACCTCCCTAAAAACCATCAGAACTCCATAAAATAGAATTATAATCTCACTTATCCAACCTTCGCTTGTCCAACGTTCTGTAATATCCAACACAGTCTGCCTTTTAGTAGTCAATGTTTTTGTATTCAATGTTTTCAATACATTTCAGGTACAGTAGAGTCTCACTTATCCAACATAAACGGGCCAGCAGAATGTTGGATATGCAAATATGTTGGATAATAAGGAGGCATTAAGACAACAAATTTGGCAGAAAAAGTAGTTCAATACGCAGTAATGCTATGTAGTAATTACTGTATTTATGAATTTAGCACCAACATATCACGATATATTGAAAACATTGACTAGAAAAATGCGTTGGATAATCCAGAACGTTGGATAAGCGAGTGTTTGATAAGTGAGACTCTACTGTATTTAAAAAAATGGAGATCATGTCTCTCCTCAACCTTCTCTTCTACGGACTAAAGGACCAAACATGCTGGAGTATTAATGGGCATGTATAAAACAATGTGATTCTTTTAGTGAAGAGAGCTGAGGACTGACACTGTATTTACTTTTCATTTATTTACCACTGTACTTCAGATGTTGTATTAATTTAAGAGAGAGGAAATCACAGAATTCTGCCCATTGGTAGGGAATTGCAGTGGAAGTGCACGGTATCCTAATTTATTTATCTGTATCCTTTTGCATGGGATATGGTGTTATTTCCCTGTGCTCCTATGAAGTTATATTGCCATTATATTATACAGAATTCTGCATGAAACAAATTTCTGAATGCATCAAAACCTTTCAATATTCTTGCGCCCACAGAAAGCCAGCCCTATAAATTAAGGTGTCATTTCTCGCAGTTGGTGCATCATTCAGATTGGCTGTTGCTTAGAAACCCATACTTGCTTCAATGAGTCAATTAAAGGTGCCACTGCACTCTCTTTGGTTTTCCTTTAGCCACATTCCTTTTCTCGGGTTATTAAGTTTCAGGGCACTTACAAACTGCCTTCAATTTGCACCTCCCTCTCCTTATCTTTAGGGACCAAGAGGGTACCACTTTGTTCATTTTTTTTTTTTTGCTTAGTTGCTGGATCTTGAGCCGTGGCTTAAGTTAGAGGGAAAAAGCCAAGAGATGAAGCTTTCATACCAAAATACATTATTTTGATATAGGTCAGGGTGCACAACGTTTTTTTATCCCTAAGGATTGCGTTTGATGCAGAAATAGTGACCACACATGTGATTCTTTTTTACTTGCTATAAAGGGATAGAGATCTTTCTTGTAAGGAGTAACTTTTCAAACAATGCAATGAATAAAAGAAGCAATTTTCATCTACATAGTAACTTGCCAGGCTCTGTGTAACCCTGATATGGAAAAACAAAGCAATCAGTGCTTGAAATGTGTGTTGTGTTTGTATATGTATAAGGTAAATGTTTCCCCTGATGTTAAGTCCAGTCGTGTCTGACTCTGGGGGTTGGTGCTCATCTCAATTTCTAAGCCGAAGAGCCGGCGTTGTCCGTAGACACCTCCAAGGTCATGTGTCTGGCATGACTGCATGGAGTGCCGTTACCTTCCTGCCAGAGCGGTACCTATTGATCTACTCACATTGGCATGTTTTCGAACTGCTAGGTTGGCAGGAGCTGGAGCTAACAGCGGCCGCTCACGCCGCTCCCGGGGTTTGAACCTGGGACCTTTCGGTCTGCAGCTCAGCGCTTTAACGCACTGTATATGGATGTAATATATATACAGTATGTATCCAAAGGCCAACTGTTTGAGAAGAAGGGCACATAACGATTTGGCCCCTTCTACACTGCCCTATATCCCAGGATCTGATCCCAGATTATCTAGCAGTGGAGACTCATATAATCCAGTTCAAAGCAGATAATCTCAGATCAGATCCTGGGATATAGGGGAGTGTAGAAAGGGCCATAATCTGCATCCTCAATAAGTCTGGATATTTATAGCCAGAGTTATCTACTTAGCCCCTTCATGTGTTCATTGGATATAGTTGGTCTGGTATTATAAGAGTCTGGACAAAAAAAACCTCCGATTTTTTTTTCTGGATGGTTACATCAATACCTTGAAAGTGTGCTGCTTCAATCTTCTTCCTCAGGCTGGTTCTACACTGCTTATAATCCACATTATCTATTTTGAACTGTGTTGTCAAAGGCTTTCATGGCCAGGATAACAGGGTTGTTGTTTGTTTTCTGGGCTGTATGGCCATGTTCCAGAAATATTCTCTCCTGACGTTTCACCCACATCTATGGCAGGCATCCTCAGAGGTTGTGAGGTATGGAGAAACTAAACAAGGAAGGTGTGTGTGTGTGTATTAAATAATAATAATAATAATACTTTATTTATACCCCGCCACCATCTCCCCGTGGGGACTTGGGGCGGCTCACAATGTTACAAAAGTAACAGCGCAAATACATTAACAATATACACAGTTTAAAACACAAGAAGATGATAAAACGGAAGTTAAAACAAAGGTTTATACAACAGTAATAATATCAAACAACCACCAAAGCAATTCAGTCAACTTCAAAGGTGGGGGGGGGGGGGAACTATAGCAGCAATATATGATAAAATCATTAGATTAAAATGAAAGGAACCTAATAACATTCAGAATAGAATTATAGTGAGGCTGGTCTCTCCAAATAGCTGTCTCTCCAAAGGCCAGCCCAAACATCCAGGTTTTCAATTATTTCTTAAAGGACGGTAGGGAGGGCGCCAACCTAATCTCCCTAGGGAGGGAGTTCCAGAACCGAGGGGCCACAGCTGAGAAGGTATATATAAAGTTTAGATATATAAAACTTCCTTGCTTAGTTTCTCCATACCTCACAACCTCTGAGGATGCCTGCCATAGATGTGGGCGAAACGTCAGGAGAGAATACTTCTGGAACATGGCTATACAGCCCGGAAAAAAAATACAACAACCCTATTTTGAACTGGATAATACATTGTCATATAATCCAGTTCAAATCAAATAATCTTGATATAGCAGTATAGAAGGGGCCTGAGTCTACACTGCCATATAATCCACTTCAAAGTAGATAATCTGGATTTTATATGGTAGTGTAATTCCAGCCTCAGTGAAATCTAGCCGTTGATATGACAAATATTGCATAGCAAGTTCCTATACACATGGGACAGGGATTCTGCAAAATGCATATATTTTTTAATGATTATGAATCACCAGCACTGTTTGGAGAGGAAGGAAGCTTGAAATGTGCTGTCATTTGTTGGTAGTGTCTCTCTCTCACACACACACTTTCTCATATGTGTGAGGTGTTTCAGGCATTCCTGTATTTACATTAGAAAGGATACTCTGAGACTTGTGTTGTTTGAGTCATTCTTGTTTATGCAAATATTTGAGTCATTCTTGTTTATGCACTAGCTTTCCAACAAGTATTTCTAGGGCAATCCACGGAGAGCTTGAATGAGCTCTCTGTACCTTTTTGGTGGCCTGAACCTGGACCTTCAGTGATGCCGGACAAGAAAGACATTGATATGACCATGAGTCAAACATTAAGTCAGGATTTCTCTCCCAACCTCTGCAGAGCAACAGCATATATAAGCAAAGGCTAGACTTTATGCTATTCAGTGCAGAGGCCATCTATGGGGAAGGACAATGAGCACGAGAAAATTAGGAAATGAATGATGGAGTTCAGACTGCTCAACTGCATAAGCAATATCAACAGGGCAGTTAATCTGCTTCAAGTTTTAGTCTGAATTTTAAAGGAACCATCCAAGGTGCGGAATTCCAACCCCAAAATTAGTGCAGCACTGCAAACAACTCCCTTAAATTTCAGACATAAAGCAACATAAGATGGATCTACATGGCCATATAATCCAGATTATCAAAGCAGATAATACTGTATATATTATCTGTTTGAACTGGATTATATGAGTTTACACTGACAGATAATCTAGTTCAGTGCAGATGATCTAGATTTTATATGGCAATGTAGAAGGGGCTTTACTACATTGCCTTCGCTGCCAAAAGTGCTGCAGGCTCATCAAATTATAGCTTGTGTGATTCTATAGCATAGGCCCCTTCTACACAGCCATATAAAATTCAGATTATCTGGTTTGAACTGGATTATATGGCAGCGTAGACTCATATAATTCAATTCAAATCAAATAATGTGGATTATCTGCTTTGATGATCTGGATTATATCGCAGTGTAGAAGGGGCCAAGAAGAGGCCCTAGTAGATCCTTTCTCAATACACGGAGCTTCCCTTTAAAAAAAACCCCCAATAAAATTGAGAGTCATACCTCTGAAAAATTTCAGACAGTATGATAATCTATACCCATTTGCATAAAGTGAGATTTTTAAAAAGCCTGAGTAGGCTCATATTAGAAAGTTTACAACAAATTAGTTTCTCAGGCCCCTTCTACACTGCCATATAAAATCCAGATTATCTGCTTTGAACTGGATTATATGGCAGTGTAAACTCATAAAATCCAGTTCAAAGCAGAGAATCTGGATTATTTGATTTGATCATCTGGATTGTATGTCAGTGTAGAAGGGTCCTAAAACGGAAGTTAAGATGATGTGAATCAGCTGTTTTAATACTATTTGCACATCATGTCAAAATGCATGTTTTTGGGTTAAAGTTAAACTTGGAAACAAAGGTTTATCAGATCTTTATTAGATATCCATTTGTGGATCAGTTTGTGTTTGATATGGAGCATGCCTGTAAGTATGTCCATGTTCTCAAACGTCTTTCCATGCTCAGACAGCTAATATCTATTCTCATTTACCTGTGCAATCATTCCTCAAAGCCACACAGGTAGCTAATTGTAATTCCCATTAGCATGGTGAGAATGTCACAATGTCTCAGAAATTCAGGCTTCACACATCATTTTATGTATACCACATGAGACTCATTCTATTTTTAGCTCTAATATATTTTTCTACCTGAGGCAAAGGAAAGGATATTCCTGATCCATCCTTCCAATTTCACAGATAGAAATAGACTTGACTTACAATTTCATTCAGTTTATATTTGGATAACTGGAGTGTCCTTCTTTCATTTATCTCATTTCAGTTCTGAGAGTCCGGTATGAAAGTATAGTGCAGTGGTTTGTGTGTTGAACTAGGGTTCGGATTCCAGAGATTATGGTTTGAATCTGCATTTGGCCATAGAAACCTACTGGGTGATCTTGGGCAAGTCACAGTCTCTCAGGGAAGGCAATGGCAACCCCTTCTCCTTAAACAAATCTCATCAAGAAAAACTCATGATAGGTTTGCCTTAGGGTTGGCATATGTTGGAAACAACATGAAGAGCACATAACAACAATAATTTCAACCCTAGCTGTAGGACCGATGAAAGCTGGCTCATTCAGTCAAGTGGGACATTGGCACCTTCTAGGTTCAAGCCACTCAACACAGTCTTGATGCCTACTTCCATACTTATAACCAGCCCATGGAGAGAATTTGTCTCTCTACAAAAGAATCAAGTTGGATATGAAAGCCTAATGCACCGAGATGAAAAGTTATTCTTCAGATTACTTAGGGCCCTTCCACACAGCCATATAACCCAGAATATCAAGGCAGAAAATCCCACAATATCTGCTTTGAACTGGGTTATCTGCCATATATTCCAGTTCAAAGCAGAAAATGTGGGAATTTATTCAGCTGTGTGGAAAGGATCTTAGATGTTAAATATTAAAGACATGGAGACAGTGTGATGTAATGGCTTGAATTTATGTTATTTCTTGTGTCAGAAGCAAACCAAGGGTACAAGTTGTAATGGATTTGCAAACATAGATTTTTTAAAAGAAAAAAAACTTGGCAGTAATACTAAATGTCTTTTGCCTAGCAGCTGGTCTGGAGTGCCTCTGGTGTTGCTGTTAGAAGATCCTCCATTGTGCATGTAGCAGGGCTCAGAATGCATTGCAGTTGGTGGTCTGTGGTTTGCTCTTCTCCACAGTCACATGTTGCAGACTCCACTTTGTAACCCCATTTCTTAAGGTTGGCTCTGCATCGCGTGGTGCAAGAGCGCAGTCTATTCAGCGCCTTCCAAGTTGCCCAGTCTTCTGTGTGCCCAGGGAGAGGTCTCTCATCTGGTATCAGCCACTGATTGAGGTCCACTTTTGGACTCTCGCTTGCTGAGGTGTTCCTGTGAGTATCTCTGTAGATCTTAAGAAGCTGTTTCTTGATTTAAGGCTTGAATGTAGTAGCAGGACTGTGGGAAATCAGGATTCAATTCCTCATTCAGCCATAGAAACCCATTAGATGACTTTGGGCAAGTTTCCAAACTCTTAGCCACAGAAAACCCTGTGATATGGTCTCTATCAATCAGAAACTACTTGAAGGCACACCACCACAACAAAACAACAATTAAGGACCTATAGTAAAAAGGTAAAGGTTTTCCCCTGACGTTAAATCCAGTCGTGACCAACTCTGGGGATTGATGCTCATCTCCATTTCTAAGCCGAAGAGCCGGCGTTGTCCGTAGACACCTCCAAGGTAATGTGGCCAGCATGACTGCATGGGGCGCCGCTACCTTCCCGCCAGAGCGGTACCTACTTATCTATTCACATTTGGATGTTTTCGAATTGCTAGGTTGGCAGGAGCTGGGGCTAACAGCAGGCATTCATTCTGCTCCCGGGATTTGAACCTGGGATCTTTCAGTCTGCAAGTTCAGCATCTCAATGCTTTAACACATTGCACCACCACCAGGGGACCTATGTTGAAATATAACTACAAGAAAGCAGGAAAAGACCAAATGAGAATACGTTGTCACTCTCTGCTGATATTTTCAATTTCCTCAGGTCATCCTGCAATACGAGTCCCAATGAGCATTAAACTCAAGTGTTGATGCACCATCCTATACCATATCTGAAAGCAGATGGCTGTCTTACAGAGGATGTCTCTTTCTCAGGGCCCTTCTACACAGCCATATAACCCAGAATATCAAGGCAGAAGATCCACAATATCTGCTTTGAACTGGGTTTCCTGAGTCTACACTGCCATATATTCCAGTTCAAAGCAGATAATGTGGGATTTTATTTAGCTGTGTGGAAGGGGCCTCACTTGGTGGGCCGTCTTTCCCAAGAGCACTTTCTCTGATTTGCAGGCAGGATGCAACCAGGCAAAATGTCCAGCTAGTCCATCCAGATCAGCAATAAACAAGCAAGAATTCTAGCATGCTAGATCTCTCAATTACACATGAATAGGACTGCCAGAATGAAAACTGAAGACCACACCTGGTTACGTAGATGAATCCCAGCAGTTTTTGCTTGTTACCTAGGCTGGATCTACACTGCCTTATATCCCAGAATCTGATCTCAGATTATCTGCTTTGAACTGGATTATATGAGTCTACACTGTCAGATAATCTGGGATAATCTGGGATCAGATTGTGGGATATAGGGCAGTGTAAATCAAGCCTAGGGGCCCCTGGTGGCAAAGTGTGTTAAAGCACTGAGCTGCTGAACTTGCGAACCAAAAGGTGCCAGGTTCAAATCCCGGGAGCGGAATGAGCGCCCACTGTTAGCCCTATCTCCTGCCAACCTAGCAGTTCGAAAACATGCAAATGTGAGTAGATCAATAGGTACCGCTCCGGCAGGAAGGTAAGGCCACTCCATGCAGTCATGCCGGCCACATGACGTGGAGATGTCTATGGACAACGCCGGCTCTTCGGCTTAGAAATGGAGATGTGCACCGACCCCCAGAGTCGGTCACGACTGGACTTATTGTTAGGGGAAAACCTTTACTAAATCAACTCTAACACAACTGGCTAAGCAATTTAGGCTGGATCTATATTGCCCTATATCCCACAATCTGATCCCAGATAATCTTCTTATCCCAGATTATCTGACAGTGTAGACTCATATAATCCAGTTCACAACAGATAATTCTGGGATCAGATCTTGGGATATAGGACAATCTAGATCCAGACCCACGTTCCAAGGCTAGGAATAACTCAGAGAGAATGGCTGAGTATCTGTTTCCTGAAGCGGATGCTCCACTTTACCAAATGGTAGGGCCAGCTTCTTCGTCTTGAGAAACAAAATCATCTTGCCATGTGTGTTGACATAGAACCAGAAAACCAGAATTAACATTTAATTGGGTTAAAGTTTGAAAAAAAATCAATTTAGCCGCAGCAATTTGCAGGATATTCATTAATGATTTAAGCTCACATTTATAATTGTAGGGCTTCTTAGGAACAAGAATGCTATATGCTTGTTGTGATTATTGTGTACCTCTCAACATCTTTCCTGGTATGTGTTTGAAATTTTTCTGTGGAGGAAAAATAAATGGTTATTTTTTCCTGTTTCCAAAGAACAAGTGATTCATTGCATTTCTGTTTTTGAGAGTGATACATTGGGTACTATTCCAAGATATTTGGAACATATTTTTAATATGAATGAACTGGAGACCTCCAACATTTACTTGGAAGCTATGCAATCTCCATGACAGGACATGAGTGCAATTTCTTTTCATCAGATGCTCTCTATAATTGTGTTCCTATTCACACCCTTTTTTAAACAAATGCTATCCCATTTAAATGATTGAATATCTTCTGGTTATGCCAAGCAGGGACATTGGACCAAAGTAGTTACATGAGCATTCATGTAATCGTGACAAGAAGGTAAGTTTTTTTTTAAAAAAAGTAAATAGGAAAACTTATTCTCTATATAGATTCATCCTTTGACTATGGATGGACCCAATATATTTCTCCTTGTTTAGCATCTCTAGTTCCAGCCAAATCTGATGTGACAGCAACATGACCTAATTCAGGTCTTCTGAAATCCCTAGAAAGGGAAGGAGAGATTTAATGCATATTAGAGCAGAGAAAGGGGAAGTGTTAACTCCTTCCTCTTGAGCTTCTGAGCTGTGCTTCTTTTGGGGATAATTAATTTTTCTAGATCCAGGGCTACAGAAAGAGGAAAAAATAAAATACTTACAGAAAGAAGGAACTATAGGAAGGAAAACTTAAGTGGCCACAAGGGTCTACACCTCAATTTCATCCCGCCTATGTTTCAAATTGGTCTTACCATCAATTTATAGGATTTGACAGTACAGTTGTTACTGTGCATTTGTACGTTTAAATTTTGCAGTTGTGATTATTCATTAATGTGATGGATATGCTCTCTCTAGGAATCTCTTGGGCCCCTTCTACACTGCCATATAACCCAGATTATCAAAGCAGATAATCCCCAATATCTGTTTTGAACTGGATTGCATGAGTCTACACTACCATATAATCCAGTTGAACGCAGATAATCTGGATTTTATATGGCAGTGTAGAAGGGGCCTGAGATATATCTGAATTCAAATAAAACGACAGGAAAAGCTTTATCCACTGAGTATTCTTACCTAGGAAATGATGAATTAAATTTAAAATTGAATAGAATTGGGGACCTGCAGGTGGTCTTGCATTTCCTGCAGGCAAATATATGGTAGTGTTTAGATTTCCATTCTAGCAGCTGATTCGTTGACTTAAAGACATATATTTTTTTCTTTCAGATGCAATTACTGGAAGAATTTTCACATACAAAAATAACAGCCCAGACAAAGCCATGTTAACCCAGGGGTCAGTCCCGCTTGATTTGTTTTGACTTGTGAGTCAATTCTTATTGTTTCATTGGTTACATTTAGTTAAAAAGAATATGCTTTGGCAGTGGGGGGGAAATGTGCAAAGAAAAATATCCTACTGTAATAAATCACCAACTACACCAGCAATTCTTCCATTGCATACGAAGTGATACAAATAAGGAAGGACACATATCTGACCCAATATTTTTCATGCGGGATGCATTGAAAGACTAGGAATTCTCAAATTAATACTAGTCTCCTTTCATCCTTCTTGATTTCACAGCAATAAAATAATTCCTTTTCAAAGGGGCAATATATGGAAATCGTTTATCAAATAAATCACAATTGTGCTTCAAAGGACCTTTTTTAGACAATAACTACTGAAATGTACTGAACCACTGATTTATGAAATTAACTACATTTCCAAATTAATGTCCAGTCTCTATCTTGTAAGCCGCCCCGAACCCTAGGGGAGTGGCGGCATATAAGTTTGAAAAACAAACAAATAAATAAATCAGGGGAATACAGAGCCAACTCAGCCATACAAGATATCTGTTCATGTCCAGTTCAAGTTATTATCTTCTGCAAATTTGAACTCACTTACTGATGTTGTTAGATAAACACTGCAATTCTAGAAGGCATAACTTCTAGGATGCTTGGAGCTGCAGTCCAACAACACCTGGGAAGGTTGCAAAGCCTCACCCTTGCCCTAAATCCAGTTGCAATCTCAGGCCCCTTCTACACAGCCATATTCCACTCAGATTATCTGCTTTGAACTGGATTGTATTAGTCTACGCTGCTATACAATCCAAAGCAGATATTCTGGATTTTACATGGCAGTGTAGATGGGGCCTCAAATAGAGGACTACGGTATTAAACCAAGTAAATGTAAAAGTCTTGATTTACCAAGTTCTCATTGATTCGGTGATTAAGAACCTGAGTTGGAAAACCAGTTGGATTTAAGCCTAACAAATTGATTTTAATATTAGCTTTTATTACAATTTTGTAACTAACCAACCCAGAAAATTCCTTGCCTAAGAAAACCCTATGAAATGCGTGGGGTTACCATAAGTCAACAGCAACCCAAACACACACACAAAATCAAAGCACAAAAAGAGTGGGATAATACTCGAAGATACAACCACTGGATTTAATGTTTAGTGACAATATTACTCCTTTCTTTGATATAGTGGATACATGGAGTTTTTGGTAATTCAGGTAATTCTTGTAATTGATATGAAGAAATAGATGTATTAATAATAACTTTGTACACTGACAATTGTCTCTCCTCCCTCTCTTCAACTCTCTTGCTCCCTTTTTGTGACATACTCGATATTTGTTAAGATTTAACTTATTAGCAAGAACCTCCTCCTTTTTCTCATTATTTTGTTTACTTTTTTCTCTGTCCTGCTTTCCCTTTCTCCCTTCTTGTGTTGTAAAAATGGGAAATGCTCATTAAAAACATTATAAATAACTAGCTAAACCCGGCCATGCTTCGCTGTATCTCAGTATGATATGAAATTAATGTGAAAGTAAATAAAAGTATTGTAGCGAACATAGATTCACCGAGAAAACATATCATTCATTTGAGTTCCCTGCCTTGCTTTGCTATGTTTCTGTGGAATGAATGGTAAGGAATGAAAAGAAGGTTTCTACCAAAAAAAACTTTATTGTAAAGCTAGTGGATTTTGGGTTTGTCTTTTTTCTGCATAAACAATAAGATCAGATGGTTTATCAACTCTGGCGCATGTGACATATAATTGCCCATAAGAGAAGCAATACCTCACCACCTCTGAGGATTTCTGTCATATATATGGGCGAAATGTCAGGAGAGAATACTTCTGGAACATGGCCATACAGCTTGGAAAACACACAACCACCCAGAGAAGCAATTGTTTTCTAATTTCAAACTGTACACTTGCAAAGATTGCCCCTGTGCTTTATTGATAGCCATTGCGATAGCAAGGCATATTGGAAGTTGAGGTTGTGTGAACTTGAATGGCATGTTGTTCAGAATGAGTGGGATTCCTAGGGCAATCACCCCCAACTCCCGCGTGTATTTAGAGTTGGCCATGTTGGGTCTGTGTGCCAGGTTTGGTCCAGATCTGTTGGCAGCTGGGTTTAGAGCACTTTGGACAAGGGTGAACTACAATTCCCATAATCAAGGTCAACGCCCACAAATTACAGCAGTATGTTCAGTTGGTCATGGGGGTTCTCTGTGCCAAGTTTGGTCCCAGTCCATTGTTGGTCAGGCTAACAGTTTATCAGGAGGCAGATGAACTATAACTCCCATCAATCAAAAACAATATTCACCAAACTTCTGCAATATTTTCTGTTGGTCATGGGGAATCTGTGTGCCAAGTTTTGTCCAGGTCTGTCATTTGTGTGGGTCTTAGTGGTCTGTTGAAGGTGGAGCTGAACTGGGTGAAAGTACTGCAAATCCCATAATTACTGGTCCATCCTCCTTCGATCAGCACCAGGATGTGAAGTAGGTAACGGGGTGTCTGTGTGCCAAATATGGTCCAGGTCTGTCTTTCTTGGGGGTCACAGTAGTTTGATCCAGGTGAAGATAGTGCAAATCCCATCACCTATGGTTTGTCCTCCCCTAACCACACCAGGCGTTGGGGGGGGGGGTCTGTGTGCCAGGTTTGGTCCTGATTTGTCATTAGTGCAAGTCGCAGTGGTCTGTGAGAGGTGATGTGATTGAAAGTACTGCATATCCATCTGTGGTTTTTCCTCCCCTAAACTCATTATTAAAATACATGTGTTTTAATATGCTATGTTGTGTCAAAATTTCAAGTTGACTTGACTGACTACATTTCAAGTTCTGCGTGCACAAACATACACAGGCTGTATTTTTATATACAAAGAAGGGGATGGAGCTGTTTTCATAATCATGTGTGGATTTTTATGTTTTCTTTTACAAATAAGTTTTTTTTTTCAGATCAGTTGCTCAGGATTAAAACTTTTGTAATATTGTATTTCTTGAATACTAAGACAATCCCCATAACACATTTCTAAAAACAGAGTGCATCTTAGAATCACAAAGCTTTTTTTCTGGTGGTGGTACTGATATTAGTCTGTGTCTTACAATTGATGGCATCCTAAAATTGATGAAATATCATTATCTGCTTTGAACTGGGTTATCTGAATCCACACTGCCATATAACCCAGTTCAAAGCAATTAACATGGGATTTTAAACAGTTCTGTGGAAGGGGCCTTAAACAGAAGGATCCTCTCTGGCATCCATGCAAGCCGCTGAGAGAAGGAGGGCTGTCATATTTTAGTTCGATGTATTTGTGTGTCTAACCAGTTCATAGTTTATGAAGCAAGTCAGGAACAAAAGTTTTCTGCTGACCAGCTCTCCTTAGAATTTTGTCATTTCAAATAATTAACTAGTCAGCCCAGGTCATTACCTGGACTTTAGTCTCTTTAAGATGATTGATCCATCTCTGGTCAAAAAGATTTCGGAACCGCAGGCAGAAAATTTGGAGACTTACTGCTGCTACCACAAGGCATCGCTAAGGATGCAGCTCACTGGCTTCAAATTATAAGAATTTCATCCTTGATACCTGGATCATTAAGCATTTAACCTTGCAACAGATTTGTTTTAAATATATATTTGGTAACCTTTATAGGGAAACTGACTTTGATTTCTGTCTGCACAACCATGACCTTTTGCTATTCATTATGAGTATTGGATTCAATTTGCATGTGCTCAAAATAAAGAACTCTTGTACAAATAACGACTTCTCTTTCTTGGCTTAAATGCACTTAAAGGCACCAGATCTTGTCTGATCATAGAAATAAGCCAAGTCAGTTCTGATTAGAATTTGGATGGGAGACCACCAACAAATTTTAGGTGCTGTAGGCGATATCTCAGAGGAAGGAACTGGCAAAACCAGTTGTTACTATCCAGTTATAATGATGCATCCGCACATATGGTTTCGTCTGTACATGCTATGAGGATGAACTGGGGTTTTTCTTTTTGTTGCTGGATTTAAAAAAAAAAAAATCACTGATTTTACTGAATTTTATCTAGTATTTTTACTACAGTATTATGGTATGGGAGGAGGTCCATGGGAGTGACATCATGAATGAAATTTATCTGTCTTGAGTGTCCACTGAAGTTCATCAATGGAGCCTGATTTCTAAATTAGTATGCGTTATGGAACTACTCTACATGATTCACTTTAAAAAAAAGTGTCCCCCCCCCCCCCCCAAAATCTGGCTATGGCCCTGCTATTGACTATAACCAGTGCAAAATATAGCAGCAAAATTGCTGGCTGAAGCAACATATAGAAACAGATCACAGCACTTTTAAAGGAGATACTTTGGTTGACTATTCACTCCAAGTCCAAATTCAAGGTACTGGTCATAACATTTAAAGCCCTAAGTAGCTTGGGATCTCAATAATTGAAGAAACAGCTCTTCTTATACATTGACCGGCTCATGAATTGAGGGCTGCAAGAGAGGTCCTTTTCTCTGTTCCACTAGTGGGGGCAATACAAAATGGGAAGACCTTTTTGGTTGTGGCACCTGGTTGTGGAATGCAGGGCTACTGATTTGTGTGTGTGTGTGTCAGGAGTGACTTGAAAAACTGCAAGCCACTTCTGGTGTGAGAGCATTGGCCGTCTGCAAGGACATTGCCCAGCGACACCGGATGTTATTTAGATGTTTTTACCATCCTTGTAGGAGGCTTCTCTCATGTCCCTGCATGGAGCTGGAGCTGATAGAGGGAGCTCATCTCTACTCTCCCCGGATTGGATTCGTACTGGCAACCTTCAGGTCAGCAACCCAACCTTCAAGTCATCAGTCCTGCCAGCACAAGGGTTTAACTCACTGTGCCACCAGGGGCTCCTTTCTCTGGTCCTGTGCAAAATCTGGTACAGAATGTTTCCCAGCTGTTCAAACCAGTATTGCAGGAATACAACGGGCCATGTTTGTAGCAGAGGAGAGCTATTGTGTTACTAGAAGAGCTTCACAGAATATCACACTGACAAATTACAATATCCTGCTCTAATCTTAGATGTAGTTCTTTAACCAAACATGAGAAATATATTTCCCTAAGTCTCTATTCAAGGCTTTACAGACAGGCCCTATATCCCAAGTTTTCTGCTTTAAACTGGATAATATAAGTCTGCACTGCCAGATAATCTGGGATAAACAGAAAACCTGGGATCAGATCCTGGGATATAGGGCCTGTCTGAAAGGGCACTCAGAGACCATGGATCCCTGAAAATCAACAGATCTAACTTCAACTTCCTCTGGAAGGCTCCATATTATTTCCTTGGCTTTAATGCAAGTGTTGGTTCCAAAAAGACTTAATAAACTAAAGTGATCTTTTAAGTAAATGGATCTCTCTAGTTGGAACTAATAATTGGATTTAGGCCATTCCCCCAATTTTAAGAAGTACTGTACAGTGTTCCCTTGCTATTTTGCGGTTCACTTATTGCAGATTAGCTGTTTTGCGGTTTTTTAATAAACTCTAAAAGACTATTATAAATCATAAAAATTATAATTTACAGCCTAAGGAAGGGAGGGAGGAGAAGCCAAAAGGAGAGAAAAGGAGCCCAAGTGACAACAGGAGGAGAAGGAGGCAATTTATCAACACACAATTTGTTGATAAAGACTTAAAATAGTGTATAACTACAAAAATAATGTATAAATATTAAAATAAATATAGTGTCCCTACTTTGCGGATTTTCACTTATTGCGGGTGGTCCTGGAACGTAACCCCCACAATAAGTGAGGGAATACTGTATTTTAATTGTCTTATATTCTGGAACAGTCTATGGTTATTCTCTGAACATGAATGCATATTTATATATGTATAATACAGGTTCACAGAATGTTTATCACTGTATGTGATGCTTATAAGATAGCACATTTCTCACATAAAAATTAAAATCCTGATTTTCTGTACAGAAATTGTTTTAAAACTGTGGAATGGTGAGGAAGATTCAGACTATTTTTCCATTAATCTTTACCACAGAGGATTAAGCAACTCAGCACGGGAACATTGCAGAACAAGCTTTCCCAATTATATGCAACTGATTTATATTGTCAGAAACATATTCCAACGTTGCCAGTGGGATGCACATTTATTTTGAGCCATGAGAATTCACAAGGCTTTTAAAAGTCATGAACTGCAGCCCTCCATGGCAACAAAAGAACAGGTCAACCTGACTTCAGCAAGGTAGAAATAAAATGGGTTTTCCGAGAAACAGACACTTTCCCTTGCAACCTAAATCCAGTTCACTTGGCACAAGGTCTAAACAAGTCCACCATGAGTATAACTGCAACCTAGGAAGCATTTCTAGGTTGACCAATCTTACAGTACAATCCTAAACATGTTACTGAAATGTAGAAATAGTATATTTAACATCCATTTTGGTGAGATATAAAATACAGCACACCTGCCCCTCCGTGACACAGAGGATATAGTGACAGACATCCTATGTCCCCAGACCACCTGAGCCAAAGAAACATGAGATGGCAGTAGAAACAGTTGTGATCATTCTGGGCACAAACTCAGGGGATAGTCTGAATTCTGGGTCAGATTTGAACTATCCTCCCACTTGGGTTAATGCAGGGCAAAACGATATTAAAATGGCCTTATCCCACATTAGCCCACAAATCAGCTTTGTGAGATGTTTGATCACCATGTATTCAGCCCCACACTGATCTAAGTGGTCAATATAGATATGTGCCCTAGGACATGGAGTAACGGATTCAAACTACAGGAAAAGAGATTCGACCCAAACATTAGTAAGAACATCCTAATGGTAAGATCTGTTCAACAGTGGGATATGCTGCTTCAGAATGAATCGAGAGTTCATTTTCTAGATGTCTTTAAAAAGAGACTGGATGGCTATCTGTTAGGAATGCTTTGATTGTGGCCCCTTCCGCACAGCAGTATAAAGCGCACATTGAACTGGATTATGTGGCAGTGTGGACGCAGATAATCCAGTTCAAAGCAGATATTGTGGATTATCTGCCTTGATATTCTGGGTTGCAGGGCTGTGTGGAAGGATCCTGTGTTTTTTGATGCATGGCAGATGATTGGATTAACCTTGTCATCCTTCCAACTCTGATTCTTTGATCTTATACGATTCTTTCGGCAATCCAACACATTCTTTAAAGAATGGAATCTTGACTATTAACATTGCATAAAGAAAACAACACTCACACATTTGAATATATGAAAGCTGTTTTATTAAGCAGGCCATTGGTTCTTTTAAAAGCTAGGTAATCTCTAATTATGGGTCCCCTGGTGGCACAGCAGATTAAACCACTGAGCTGCTGAACTTGCTGACTGAAAGGTCGGTGGTTTGAATCTCGGGAGCAGGGTGAGCTCCCACTGTTAGGCCCAGCTTCTGCCAACCTAGGAGTTTGAAAACATGCAAATGTGAGTAGATCAATAGGTACGGCTTTGGTGGGAAAGTAACAGCGCTCCATGCAGTCAAGCTGGCCACATGATCTAGGAGGTGTCTACGGACAACGCCAGCTCTTCATCTTAGAAATGGAGATGAGTACCAACCCTCAGAATGGGACATGAGTAGACTTAATGTCAGGGGAAACCTTTACCTTTACCTTAATATCTAAAATTACTTGCATATTCTAGATTTGTTAGATTTTAGATTTGCTCTGAGTGATAGAGACTTGAAGATCTCAACAGTATGATTTTTCCTATTCATCCTATCCATCAATTAAGTAAGATGTATTATGAGTTTTTTGAATAGTAGCTCTCCTGCCCAGGTTGTAAAGCAGGTAGATAGCTGTTATTTTGCACTCTAGAGCTGAGATGTTACACTCATTTTTACTGAGGGTCACACCACCCTTATGGTTGCCTTCAAAGGGCCATTTGTAATCGTAAGGCTGTATAAATATAACTGCAGTATGTTGCCCTGGCCTTGAAAGCCTTGTGGGCCACATAAGATGATGTGGCGGGCTGGATTTGGCTCACAGGCATGTGTGCAAATAGTAGCTCTTTATTATTAAAACTGCAATGTTAACTTGGTCCCAATATAAATGGAATTTTCCCCTGGACTTGCTATTAACTTTTCAAATCTAAGATATTTAAAATATATTATTTATGAATCTCCTAAATCAAAATTAGGGTTTAGACTACTGAACTGGTAATGGCCAGATTGAACAGAAATTCTTATATTTTGTCCTTTACGTGTAGACCTTTATCCTGTCTGAAACCTAGATAAATGTTCCTTCTCTGGCTATATCTCTCAGTGGAACTTAATTTCAAGCAAGTGGACTTGTGACAGCAGTAAAGATCCTATGCATAAAATAAGGACGTATGACTGCTACCTTCCCAGGCTAATGTTTATTTATTTATTTATTTATTTGCGACATTTATATCCCACCCTTCTCACCCCGAAGGGGACTCAGAGCTTTTTACAAGTATATATACATACAATATATTATACGACTATATTGCAATATTATTAGCAATATTGCATGTAATATAAATATACAATTATAATACCGTGTTTCCCCGAAAATAAGACAGTGTCTTATATTAATTTTTGCTCCCAAAGATGCACTAGGTCTTATTTTCAGGGGATGTCTTATTTTTCCATGAAGAAGAATTCACATTTATTGTTGAACAAAAGAAATGAACATTTATTATATACTGTACAGTAGTTGTCATCACAAACCAGCATAACCAGACAAACTGAATTCTATCAAGAATTTATTGTTACTACCATTATTTCCATGTACAATACTCTATGATATGTACATTTACTGATCCTGCATGCTCTGGTGTTTTGTTTGGCGGTCATGCTTCCAAATAAAAACTTTGCTAGGTCTTACTTTCGGGGGAGGCCTTATATTTAGCAGTTCAGGAAAACCTCTACTAGGTCTTATTTTCTAGGGATGTCTTATTTTAGGGGAAACAGGGTAGTGAATTATTATTATTATTACATTGTATTACATCATAATATTATTAACATTACATATATATATACAATATATTATAATATTACTATAGTATAATATTATTATATATTATTATATCATTAAATTTATAATGTTACTCTTATGATGCCCTCTTTTCACCATACCAAACCTTTAGCACTGTCTGAAATGGTTTTTTTTTTTTAAAACCCTGATGTTTTTACTTCCTTATAGAAACAGGGACTTCATTTGCCATGGAAGCATGATATGAACCAAATTTTCACAGAGACAATGAATCAATGAGCTGTAGCCTGTCAGACTAACCAAAATGCACAAAATATATCATGCAGACTTTTGAAGCTCCACTGGTTTCTTCATCAGGCAAAAGAGGTTAAAAATTATACAGGAGAACAAAGGTGATGATGAAAAGTCATGGGTATATATTCTGGCTCCGGTGTTGCTTTTGTTGGAATTCAAATCTTCTGAACGGATTTCAGTGCAAGCAAAAGCCACTCCTTTCTTGGGTGTGTCCTAGGCCCCTTCTACACTGCCATATAAAATCCAGATTATCTGCTTTGAACTGGATTATATAGCAGTGTAGACTCATATTATCCAGTTCAAAACAAATAATGTGGAATATCTGCTTTGATAATCTGGATTATATGGCAGTGTAGAAGGGGCCCTAGTCCCCACATGGATAGTTCAGAAACAGAGCCTACAGCAGTCTTCCTTGGTGGTCTGCCATCCAAGCACTAACTTGTAAGATCAGATGGGATCTGGGCCCTTTGGGGTGTTTAGGTAGACTATTTGATAAAGAAATATAAAATAATACAAGTACCAACCAGACCTGAACTTGTTTGGCTTCCAAAATCAGACGGGATCTGGGATTCAGGCAGACTACTTGATGAAGACATATCATATAATACCAGTACTAACTAGAACTGATTCTGCTTAGCTTCCAATATCAGATAGGATCTGGTGGCTTTAGGATGTTTCGGCAGATAATATCAAGTCATACAAGCACTGACCAGACCTGATCCTGCTTCCAGGAGCAGCTGATTTCTGGTGCCTTTAGAGTATTCAGACAGTACTTGAAGAAGACATATAAAACAATACAAATACCAACCAGAGCTTGTTTAGTGTTCAAGATCAGATAGGATCTAGTACCTTTAGGATATTCAGACAGACTACTTGATGGAGCTAACCCTGCTTAGCTTCAAAGATCTGACAGGATCTAGAGCCTTGAGGGTGTTTAGGCAGACTACTTGAAGGAAACATATCATATAATACCAGTACTAACTACAGCTGAGCCTGTTTAGCTTCCAATATCAGATGGGACCTGGTGCCTTGAGGGTGTTTAGGCAGACTACTTGAAGAACACTATAAAAATACAAGTACTACCTAGAGTTGACCCTGATTAGCTTCCAAGATCAAATTGAATTTGGTGCCTTTAGGATATTCAGTCTACTTGAAGAAGAAGACAGATAACATATTACAAGCTGACCCTGCTTTGCTTCCAAGATCAAATAGGATCTGGTGTCTTTTTAGGGTGTTTAGACAGATTACTTGAAGAAGACATAGAAAACAATACAAGTACTAATCAAAGTTGCTTCACTTCCAGTATCAGATGGGACCTGGCGCCTTTAAGATATTCAGGCAGTCTTATTTGATGAAGACATATACAATTATAACAACCAGAGCTGACTTTGCTTAGCTTCCAAGATCAGACCAGATCTGTTCTCTTTGGGGTGTTCAGTCAAACTACCTGATGAATAAATATACAATATGTTGTCGAAGGCTTTCATGGCCTTTACTGGGTTGTTGTGAGTTTTTCAGGTTGCACGGCCATGCTCTAATTGCATTCTCTCCTGATGTTTTGCCTGCATCTGTGGCAAGTATCCTCAAAGGTTTGTTCAGAGGTCTGTTGGAAATAAGGCAAGTGTGTGTGTATGTATATGTATACATACACACACACACACACACACACATATACACACATATATATACTAGCTGTGCCCGGCCACACATTGCTGTGGCAAAGTGTGGTGGTATGGGAAATAAAGTGTTGTGACTGCGCCTTCGGGGATTATGGTTGATGGGGATGGAATTCGAAGAGGAAGAAAAAACCCTCGTGATGAGGGTTCACTGGAGGAGTTGCGCAGGAAGCGACTTAGAGAGCTATATGGGGGATCTTCTGAGGAAGATTCAGATGGGGAGATGGATGCTGAGGAACAGGTGGTGGCTGGGGAAGCGGGCACTGAATGGGCACAGCCACCGGAGATGTCTGGGAATTTGGGGTCTATGGATACTTCTGAACCTGGGGTTTCTGCAGGAGCTGATCCCAATTGGGATGCTTGGAGAAGGGAGGATGGTTCTTTAAGTGTTCATGGGGCTAAGTGTGGGCAGGATGATTGGGACTCCGACGAATTGCTAGGTACTCCAGATCCATGAGCTCTAGCTGTGTGGAGCTCAGACTCTGAGTAGATTTGGGACACTTGGTGTTTGGGTGTGAGTGTTTGGTCACCCAGGAGGAAGGGAAATAAATGGGAATGTTTGGCCACTGCACTTTGCGTGTGGCAAGGTGTTGCTGAGGCGCCATTGGGATCTCTGTGTTTCCATGAAGACTGGACTTGGACTATGATTTGAATCTGCTGTTATCACCTAGCTTGGCTCTCGCTGTGTCTTATCGTGGACCTGTTTTGGATGACTGCACCCTCTTCAGACCTTGGATCGGAATTTGACCTTGCTACTGCCTTCGCCCTGTGATTGATGACTACTATCGGCTTTTGACTCCTGGCTTGCTCTTTGGACACCGCTGTTATCTCCTGACCTGACCTTGGAATCCCGGACGACGTCTTTTCACCATCCTTTTGGAGCCTTCGGCTTTATCCACATTGTGGAAGCAGTCTACTGCATTCTTAGTTTGTTTGTTTGTTTCCTGACCAATTTGGTGTTTTCTTTTGGGAACTGTTCCTTTGAAAACTACAGAGCCGGCTGGCAGGGCTTGGACTCAGAAAGTGCAGTTTGCACTAAGTTTGTTTAGCTTTGTTTTTACCTGCTTGTGTTGCTGGATTATATTTTTGTTTGAACTGCTCTTGAAGCACTGATAGTGAAGTGTTTCAAGGTTTTTTCTGTGTTAACATTACTTTTTGGCTTATCTGCTGAATAAACTCTATTTTTGTTCGCTAATTGGCCTCTGACTCTTGACATAAAGTATTGAGGAATTGATAGTAGTTAGTATATGTTATTTCCTAAAGCTTGTGAATATACAATATTTCTGGTTATTCCTTTTTTGTCTATTGGAGGCAAGTATGAATGCTGGAATTAGCCAGAATGATTAGCATGTAATGACCGTTCAGCTTCAAAGCCTGGTTGCTTCTTCCCTGGGGGAATTTTTTGTTGGGATGTGTTAGCTGGCCCTGATTGTTTTGTGTCTGGAATTCCCATTTTCAGAGTGTTGTTCTTTGCAATATTTTCTGTTCTACTGTCTGTGTAGATGAAGACGAACCCATATGCAGTGCTTGAGCCCACACACTCAAAAAGAAAGGCTGTGGCCCTCAGAAAACAGGATTTGCCAGGCTTTGATGGTGCAAGGCTATTCAGTGCAATTCATGCTGGCCAACAATGGATTCCCCTAGGTAGGAAGCAGCCAGGCAGGTGGGGTTTATATCCCTCTGGAATAATGTCCAGGGTGGGAGAAAGAAATCTTGTCTGTTGGAGGGGAGTATGAATGCTGCAATTAACAAGAATGATTAGCATTTAATGGGCTTTCATCTTCAAAGACTAGCTGTTTCCTCCCTGGGGGAATTCTTTGTTGGCAGGTGATAGCTGGCCCTGATTGTTTTCTGACAGGAATTCCCCTGTTTTCAGAGTGTTGTTCTTTATTTACTGTTCTGATTTTAGTGTTTTTTAATACTTGGAGCCAGATTGTGTTCATTTCATGGTTCACGGCAACACAATAATAACATTAATAATAGTAATAATAATGACTTTGATAATACACACTACTTTTCTCCCTTCTCAGCTTCCTCCCTGGGGGAATTCTTTGTTGGGAGGTGTTAGCTAACCCTGATTGTTTCCTGTCTGGAACTTCCCTGTTTTCAGAGTGTTGTTCTTTATTTACTGTCCTGATTTTAGAGATTATATTGTTTTGTTTTATTATACCACAGTAATTTTTATATATTTATAATCGTATATTATTTGCTTTGAATTGGATTATACGAAGCCCCTTCTACACAACTGTATAAAATCCACACTGAACTGGACTATATGGTAGTGAGGATTCAAGATAATCCAGTTCAAAGCAGATACTTTGGATTATCTACCTGGGCATTCTGGGTTATATAGCTGTGTGGAAGGACCTTGAGTCTACACTGCCATATAATCAGTTCAAATCAGATGATCTGTATTTTATAGCCAGTGTGGAAGAGGCCTAAGTGAACCCTGCCTGTCCCCCTGGCACCACTGTGGCTGAGGGAGTTGCTATGACACGAAGGGGGCAGGGCCTACTCTTCTGACTGGCAGTCAGGGAGAGAATGGCTCTTCCTTATCCTCTGTAATTTGGACTTTATTTTTCTAGGGTTTTTTTTTAATTGAAAGACATTGATTGGATAACTATGTCTTTTGTGGCCAAATTTGGTGTCATTTGGTTCAGTGGTTTTGTTGTTTACTCCATAGTAAAACCGCACATTACATTTTATATATAGATAGATAGATAGATAGATAGATAGATAGATAGATAGATAGAAGATATCTGTGGAATGTCCAGGATGGGAAAAGGAACCCTGGTCTGTTTAGAGCAAGTATGAATGTTGTAATTAGCAAGTTTTGTTAGCATTGAGTAGACTTGCAGCTGCAATCAATCAGTGAGGGTATTTGTTGCCTGTTGTTGCCTGGAGGCATCCTTTGTTTGGAAGGTGTCAACTGGCACTTGATTGTTTGTTGTCTGGAATTCCCCTGTTTCTGAGTCATATTCTTTATTTGCTGTCTTGATTCTGGTATTTTTTTTAATACTGGTAACCAGAGTTTGTTCATTTTCATGGTTTCCTACTTTCTGCTGAAATTGTCCACATGCTTGTGGATTTCAATGGCTTCTCTGTGTAGTCGGACATGATGGTTGTTAGAATGGTCCAGCATTTCTGTGTTTTCAAATAATATGCTGTGTCCAGCTTGGTTCACCAAGTGTTCTGCTATAACTGACTTCTCTGGTTGAGTTAGTCGGCAGTGCCTTTCATGTTTCTTGATTTGTGTTTGGGCAATGCTGCGTTTAATGGTCTCTATGTAGACTTGTCCACAGCTGCATGGTATACGGTAGACTCCTGCAGAGGGGAGAGGATTCCTCTTGTTGATAGCATTTGTTGAATTTTCTTGACGGGTCCTTAGATCTTATTTCTAAGATCTACTGCCAATAGGTACTCTATGACAGACATCAAAAGAGCTGCAAGGCCAAGAACAAGCCAGAGAGTAAAGACAAAGACTGGGCAAGCTGCCCTACTTGCAAAGGCCGAACTTGGTATAATAGTTGTAACTGTGGAGCAAGTTACCTGTAGAGGAAAGGTGTTCTCACCATATATCAACGGGAACCACTAACCGCATAGGAAAGCTGATGAAGAAACACAACCTACAAACAATCTACAGACCCATGAAGAATAATAGAGTTGGTAAAGACCACATGGGCCATCTAGTCCAACCCCCTGCCTTGCAGGAAAAGCACAAAGTATCTGAACAAACCTCTGAAGATGCCAGCCACAGATGCGGACGAAACGTCAGGAGAGAATGCTACTGGAACGTGGCCGGAAAAACGCAGCCTCCCAATAAATATACAATAACACACCAATCCCAGGAAAATGAAAGCGGCGTCCCTTTGCATGGCTGCCCCTTCTGACGCCTCTAGACGTGCATCCCATGTTGTCCCAGCTCGACGCCGGATAGTGATGATGACGGTGATGCTTTCCCCCGGCGTCAAGAATACCCTATACGAGAGGAAACTGCTACCACTCCCCCCCCTTTCCTTTTCCTTTGGTTTCGCCCACCGCGCCCACCGCCTCCTCTTCCCGGGCGGCTCCTCCCAAAACGCCGCTCGCTTTAGGGGGGAGCCGAAGCCAAGCGTGCGCATGCGCCTTTGTGCCGCCTGCCTCTGCTCCTGTGTTCCCAGTCCAGTGCGGCAGGCGCGAGAGGGAAAGGAGGAGAGCGTGGAAGAGTCCAAGCTGAAAAAGAGGGGGAGAAGGAGGCTCATTGGGAGCCAGACCTTAGGAAAACAGCAGAGGAGGAGCCAGCGCCACCCCCGCAAACGGCGTTGGTTTCGCCCGGGGAGCCGGTCTGGAGAGCTGGGACGTCTCCCCGCCTTGGCTCCTGCAGGAAAAGCCCAGCCGCCTCCCTTCAGGGTTTGCTGAAAGAGGGAAGCCAGGGCAGGAAGGAGCCCTTCTTATAACCTGTCAGGAAGGAAGGACCGCGTTTGGTTTTATTTGAAAGGCAAGCGAGGAAAATAAAGACAAAGCGCCTGGAGAAGGGGAGAAAAGAACCACAGAGGACACATTCCTGTGCTGAGGCTTCAAAGGGAAGAGGATTTCTCTCCCTTCCATCCAAGGCTGCTGCTGAGGGCCACGAGCAAATCTGGGGGTTCTCTCGGCCTGGCATCATGTAAAATAGACTATTTTGCGGGGGAAATATCTCTATCTATATCTATCTATCTCCTAAGGGAAGTGGGAGGACAATGGGGGATGCTGTGGAGGCCAAGGAGCTGAGGAAGACGTTTATTGTCCCAGCCATCAAGCCCTTCGACCACTACGACTTTCCCCGGGCCAAGATCGCCTGCAATCTCGCCTGGCTGGTGGCCAAAGCTTTTGGGACAGGTAGGTTGGAGGTGGGAGAAACACCCACCCTCACACACATATCCAGGAGAAATATTGGGTGTGTTTTTTGTTTGTTTGTCATCCATCTGCAGGCCAAGAAAGGGCACCAGGCCGGATATGTGTGGACAGGAAAGGATTGACACTAAGCCCTTGGTAACCACCAGGTTTTGCTCCTGTTCTCTGACTAGGCCGTTGTTTAGAAGGGGTCTGGAGCATCCACGGATTTGGGTATCTATCCACCAAAGATATCCCAATCCATAGATGCTCCAGACACCTTCTAGCAGGCCCATAGCCAGACAAAAAAATTGGAAGGGGTTGAAACTTTTTTCCCCCTGAAATGACTTTTAAGCCTGGTGTCTCCTGATCTGGCACGAAATCTCGACACGGCCCTGAAATGACCATCATTGTTCAAAGATTTTTCACAGATAATAGGTCCTGAATCATTGCTTCCTCTTGTTGGTCACAAAGGACAATCGTTTACACAATTGACAGTAGTTTATTTCTGTTTTCTTCTTATTGCCTTTATCATGATGATGGGTTATATCAGTGGTTCTCAACCTGTAGGTCCCCAGATGTTTTGGTCTCCAACTCCCAGAAATCCTAACACAGTGGTTCTCAACCTGGGGTCCTCAGATGTTTTGGCCTCCAACTCCCAGAAATCCTAACACAGTGGTTCTCAACCTGGGGTCCCCAGATGTTTTGGCCTCCAACTCCCAGAAATCCTAACACAGTGGTTCTCAACCTGGGGTCCCCAGATGTTTTTGGCCTCCAACTCCCAGAAATCCTAACACAGTGGTTCTCAACCTGGGGTCCCCAGATGTTTTGGCCTCCAACTCCCAGAAATCCTAACACAGTGGTTCTCAACCTGGGGTCCCCAGATGTTTTTGGCCTCCAACTCCCAGAAATCCTAACAGTGGTTCTCAACCTGGGGTCCCCAGATGTTTTGGCCTCCAACTCCCAGAAATCCTAACACAGTGGTTCTCAACCTGGGGTCCCCAGATGTTTTGGCCTCCAACTCCCAGAAATCCTAACACAGTGGTTCTCAACCTGGGGTCCCCAGATGTTTTGGCCTCCAACTCCCAGAAATCCTGACACAGTGGTTCTCAACCTGGGGTCCCCAGATGTTTTTGGCCTTCAACTCCCAGAAATCCTAACAGCTGGTAAACTGGCTGGGATTTCTGGGAGTTGTAGGCCAAAACACCTGGGGACCCACAGGTTGAGAACCACTAGGTTGCATTAAGACGTTTTCCACCGTGAATTAGCATGAAGTTTTCAGCCAAGCAAAAGTTGTTTTGATTGTACTGTTTTTTTTAGTGTCTATTGAAGACTTCTATTGCATTTTTCCATCACACAACCTAAGCTACTGATGACCACCTTTACCCCCAACTTCTCCAAACACCACAGCGTACTTGCAGAGTGCACCTTGTAGATGAAATTAGTAGGCCAAGCAGGGGAATGTGCTGAACCATTTGAGTTGAAATCTTAGATGCCTCTTCTTATCCACAGAAAATACATATCCTGGCAATAGTGTCCATAAATTTTGCACTGACTCAGCTTTCATATGTTCAGAAACAGTCTTGTTCATATAAAGTCCAAGGTCTAGTTTCTTCTCTTTGTTCCTGTTCCATGGTTTCTTTGGCAGGGCTTGGATTAGATCAATGGTTCCCAGCCTTTGATTCTCCAGTTGTTTTGGCCTTCAACTCCCAGAAATCCCATCCAGTTTCCCAGCTGTTAGGAATTGTGGCATCTGAAGTCCAAAATACCTAGAGGACCAAAGGTTGGGAATCACTGAATTAGATGAACCAGTGGGAGACGTCTCAGTTTCCACCTGCAATCCAGGTCAAATCCGTCCTGTCCCATACCTTAAGCTTTGCCTGCTGGCTACCACATTTTGACAGCTTCCACTATGGTCGCTTCCACTATGTCAGCTATTGCTGCTATTGCAATGTAAATTGGTAGAAAGGTAGATAATGATAGTATGAACAATCAAAATTTGATTGAGTTGGTTCTTTCAGTTCTAGAGGGACTCTAATTTTTGCTTCTCATATGTTTGGCAGGGGAATTTGGTTAGCCAGTTAAAATTCATCAGTAAACCATGGTTTTTTAATACCTGAAAGATTTTAGGGGTGGTTTGAACCCCTAAACGACCCCCTTGGCTACAAGCTTGCCTTCTAGACAATGGTCTAGGAAGATGATGTGCCTCATACCAAATGACAATATCAAGGTTTGCTTTGGGGTTTTTAGTTTTTCTCTTTTCAGACAGATAGATCTCTTTATGGATGAGTCCACTGACCAAAGACAAAATAATAATTTTATTTCTTACCCGCCTCTCCCCACAGCCCACGGCGAGTCACAGCACAGTGTAAAACACACAAATACTATAGAAATTCTACAAACATGCATGAAAATGCTATTCCATAAAAGATACAGATCAAAGCATTTCTGTCAAATACGCATTAATCACACAGGACAAAGACAAAAATGATACACTTAATAATAATAAACTTTATTTGTATTCTGCCTTATCTCCCCAAGGGGACTCAGTGCAGATGAGTTTAAAATTCATACTTAAAGATTGGCTGGGACCCTTTTCCACACAGCCATATAAAATCCACATTGAATTGGATTATATGGCAGTGTGGAGTCAGATAACCCAGTTCAAAGCAGAAAATGTGGGAAATCGGCCTTGATATTCTGGGTTATATAGCTGTGTGGAAGGTCCTACAGATGCAGGTGAAATGCCAGGAGGAAGTGCTGCTAGAACATGGCCATATAGCCTGGAAACCACACAACACCCTTAGATATGTTCATTGCTATGACAAGGGACCCCATTTTGTGAGATGAAGAGATTTTTATAATGAATTTGGCTATACAGCAGACCCCTCCTACACTGTCATATGATCCAGATTGTCAAAGTGGATAATCCACATTCTCTGCTTTGAACTGGATTATATGAGTTTACATTGTTCAAAGCAGATAATCTGGATTTTATATGGCAGTATAGATTCTCCCCAGAAAAAAAATACAGTTTGGCAATTCCAATTTTCAGGAATCCATGGATACAGAGGCCCGGCTGTATTCAGTAATGAACCCGACAAAGATGTCTTTCAAATTGCCTTTCAAATTATGATGAATATATAGGATTTCCAATGCAGTCAGTATAAGTAGCAATGGCCTCCCCTTCCCTCACTCCTCTCTCTCTTCCAGTTCATAAAATACACACTGTTTTTCCATTTGAGAGGTGGCCCAGAAAACCAGAGAGGCTGTTAGTTTCTGGTGTGTGGGGTAAGCCTGCAGTCATTTGCAGAAGGGATAGGATCAGGAGGGAGGGTGGGTGGGGGAGGATTTCATGCCACTTGTCACCTTTCATCATAGAGACGGGTTTCCCCCACTTGTCTGGTTGCATCAAGAGTATTCCTTGAATGCACTTCACAAGGTGAGAGGCTGCCACGGTGCTGACAGGCTTTGCAGAGGGAACAAATCTTGTCACTGTGGATATGTTAACCTCATGGGAAAAACCCTTCCAGACAACTGGGACAGCTGCATATTTAAATATTTTTGTAAATATTTCTTTATAAAGGTGGGCCTATGTGGCATGTTACTAACAGAGACCTTCCCAAAAGAGATGTGGCAAAAGTAGCAATCCATATATCTTTTTCCCCACTGAGAAATAACAACAGGAAGAGGTTCTTGTAGTTCTGCCACTGTTGCAGTGAAGCCAGGATTTGGTTACATATTGTAACAGGGAAAAACTGTGTCCTGTTTCGTTCTTGAACTGGCCACATGGAAACTGTCAGTACTACAGAGAGTTTCAAGGCGCCTCTGTTCATTTGCCTTAATCATCGCCATGGTGTGCAGGTTACTCATCGCTTGGTAATACATCATGGTCAAAATTAGTACTTTATAGTGTACTCGGCCATAAAATATTGTTGTTGTTCTTTTTATTAACTGATGGAGTTGCTTAATACCTTTTAATGCTTTACAAACTCTGATTTCTTCATCATGTCTCTTGTTACTATAGAAATGCTGATGTGTTAGAAATCTGAGTGCCCTTCCACACAGCCATATAACCCAGAATACCAAGGCAGAAAATCCCACAATTTTTGAACTGGGTTATCTGAGTCCACACTGCCTTATATCCCAGTTCGAAGCAGATACGGTGGGATTTTATTCAGCTGTGTGAAAGGGACCTGAGAAAGTGTGACTAAGGGAAATTTCAGAAATAATATAACATATTTTTCTGTAAAATTTAATTCTGCAGGCACTGTCATGAAAATAGTTTAATTAACATATTGTGAGGGTGTTGAATTCATTCTTGTTTGATAAACAAGTGAAACAGCATTCCTGCATTTCCATCTTCAGGTGACCAAGAAAGATGACAGTAGTGTGGTGAAGATAAATCAGGAGATGTGTTCTAAGACCGCCCTCTTTTTCAACTCCCTGAAACTTTTTTTTTTTAAGTAAACTTGGATATAGTATCAGTTTGAGGAAATAATTGTGTGGTTTTGGTTTTTTCATACGTGTATAAGAAAAAGTAGTGGTGGTCTGAGAAAAAACATGTTGTCTGCTGGGAAACTAATACAATGTTGGCAAGAACCGCCTAACATGCAACAGAATACTGTGTGTAGCTGTGAAGAGCTTCAAAGTGTGAATTGTTGTGATCAGGTTCCAGTAATGTTCCAAGTTAACATAGAAAGATAACACTATGTAACACGATTTTTGTTCTCAAGTTGTAAATGCCGTTTCCTAATTGGTTCTATCATAAAAACATGGAAAAATTATTAAACTACAAAAACTTTGCAGGTCATCCTGCAGCACATTTTGCTATAGTTTTTGATGACTATCTCAGAGAGTCTCGACCAATTCAACATAGTTTGTGGCAGCCACAAAAATGAAATTTCTGGAGTATAACAGCTACTTTTAAAGTAAGTACCACACAATTAAACAGGAAACAACATTTTTGAAACAGAAACAGAAAATCTTTCACATTTTGTTACATAATGCAATAGGAAATGGTACCTAATATATACAGAACAAAAGAGTAAAATATATTATCTTCTTTGAAAGGAGCAAAATTTTGAAGACTTGTCTTGGATGGAAAAGACAGTTTTGACAACCTCTCTTTGTTACTGTGTAAAAATGAATAGCATTTTCACAAAGTAACCTCTGAATAACATCTTCACAAAGAGAGCCATGGTGTGCACATACTACCAAGAAACAACAAACTATTATTGCAGTGTGAATGTGGCTTTTGTGGTTGTGTCTTCATATTAAAACTAACATCTCAAGTGGCTATCCCTTTGAGCCCCCCTTTACTACAGAAATAAATGACTTGTTTTGTTACATTTATCATGCAATGATTCGTTATTTTATATCCTGCCTTTCCTCCAGTGAGCTCAGTTATATAGCTTTCCTCTGTATTATTTTGTCTGCACAACTCTGTGAGGTATAGCAAGCTGGAAAATAATGCTTGGCCCAAGGTCAGTGGCAAGTTTCACCTTCCTGATGAGAACTGCCTCCCAAATCCCAGTCCAACTCCCTAACCTTTGCAACACATTCTTTGCCTTGTCCCATTCCATCATGTATTCATCTGAAGATTCATAAGCATAATATTTTCCTTGACAATAGTAACAGCTTTGGCTTTTTTTGATGCTGAAAAATGTGGTTTCCATCAAGAGCAACATGTCTTACAGTTGCAGTGCCAAACATGAACCTCAAATGCTTTGTCATTTAGGCATCCAGTGTTGACCACAATGTTACTTCATGCTTGCTGCCATTCATATGTTGAAGGAAGAGATATCCATAGGCTCACAACTGTCTGTGAATGTCTGTTACAAAAATGGGCAACCTGTGCCTCTCTGTATATTTTAGGACTGCAGATTCCATCTGATCTAGCAAGGGCTGAGGGATGCTAGAAGTTCCAGTTCCTATCCTGGCCTATTGCCTAACAGATGTAACCTTTTAGGAGCATCAGTGTCTTTTTAAAAAAGACACCACAGTGTTCCCTCATTACTTTGCGGTTTACTTTTCATGGATTCGCTGTTTCGCGGTTTTTCAATAAAACTCTAAAAGACTATTATAAATCATAAAAATGTACAATTTACAGCCTAAAAATGGGAGGAAGGAGAAGCCAAAGGGAGAGAAAAGGAGCCCAAGCGGCAACGGGAGGAGAAGAAGGCAATTTATCAGCACACGATTGGTTGATAAAGACTTAAAATAGTGTATAACTACTAAAATAAGGTATAAATATTAAAATAAATATAGTGTCCCTACTTCACAGATTTTCACTTATTGCGGGTGGTCATGGAACGTAACCCCCGCAATAAGTGAGGGGACACTGTATATTTCTCTTAGGCAAAATGGGCAATGTCTTCTTTTTTCTAGTGAAGACTTTGTTTAATTGAAGGCAATCTGTTTGGAGCTGCATTTTTGTCATGGGCAGAGCTGAAGTCAGCAGTTGATGGAATAAGGAGTGACGTGAGCAACTTTACTATTTTCATTCTTTTTGTTACCACTCTGCTTATCCCCTTCCCTCTCCCTTTTCTTAGCAAGCTGTTGAGGAAGGAGAAGATCATTCTTATGGAGATCTTTACCAATCATGTATGGAGAGCTTTTGGAATTAGGCTGAGGGCCATGAATTGTCCACCTCTGTCTTGAGCCATACATCTAACATGTCATATTTTATGCATGATGTGTAAGTTTCAGTGATGACATGTGTGATCTTAACCTGTGGTCTGAAGTCTACGTTTTCCTTGTTGAATATTTTTCTTCTTCCATAATTCTAAATGAACCTCTCAGCCAGCAAATCATAGTTTAATTGTCCTCTTAAAGAGGACTCACTCTTTACTGAGTTGCTTTCTTCTTGCTATGTGTGTCACAGATGTCTCATCTATTAATAGATTGTTTAGAAAACCAGATTGTAATAACCACAAAACATGTGACAATGGGAAACTGAAAGTCTGAAATATATGAGTAGAAATGATTGCATGATATATAGTAGCACGCCATTCCTTTAGATAGGTTTCTGAGAGTTGGAGAGGTTGGTACAGATTGTTGAGGGTTGGCAGCATCAATTTTTCCATTGATTATAATAGTATAGAAATAGATTTACTCTAAAAAATGTCCAATTTTAACATGGATGCTATAGAAAGCCTCTAAAGCTTCTTAAAAAACCCTTTCTTCCTAAATCCTAATGTTAGTTCCAATTAAAGCCGAGTCATCAAATCAATGGGATTTACCTGTGCGTTGACTCAGAATTCACCAACTGAGTCTGTGGCTCTGCTCTGATTGAGGCGTGTAACCAATCTATGAGTGTGTTTTGTCATGTTTCTGCAGCCATGCAGATCTCAAAAACGTAACCTCTTTTTCCTCCCCCTCCTCTTGTCTTGATGAAATTTTATGTAGAACTTGAAAGCTCATATAGCATTTTGTGACCTCTGATGTTTTCCTAATGAAAGTGTAGTGATATATCTTTTTAGCATTTCACTTTAGAAATGTAACAGCTCAGCCATACGTAACTCTGAGATACGTAACTCTGTTGTCTAAATAACTTAGATATTATCTATATCAGGTGAAGAATGAAGAATCTGCCTCTCCAGATGTTGTTGCATATTACCTCACATTACCCCTGCATGTATGGGCAATAGATATAATAAGATGAATTTTCAAACAACATTTGGAAAACCACAGATTCACTTGAATCATAGATTTTTGTTAGCTAGTTTATTTCTAGCTTGTTTTCATCCTTCATCACTTTAACTGAATGTGGTGAAATCCACAGTATGAACAACAATAGAGAATTGTGTTTCTTAAACGATTTTCTTAGCAGTAAGCATTAACATCAAAATATATATTTTCCTTCTCATTTCTTCACGTCTTTTGGTTTCCTTGTTCTGGGAATCTTAATTGCCTGTGTTATTTTTGGTGGCTCATTTGGCCTATAGGTATTTTTCTTTTTTATCTGTACTAGCTGTGGCAGTTTTGTCTTTAAATTACTGCTTGGGATCAGTGGCTGCGGGAACACATTGGTATTTCATCCAAACATGATATGGTTGCTCATACCAGGTGGGGTTTCTTTCTCAGAAAAGAGATAGAAAAATGTATTCTGGATGGATATTCCACCCCCTTTGGGAAAACAAACATGGGATTTTATTGCTGTGGATCTAGATCTACTTGTGTGCTTGTCACTGGTGCTTGTAAATAGCTCTAACACACCATCTGCCTGTCTTGCTTGAAAAGAGACTGCTTACACATCTTGAGTGCATTTTCAACTGAACTCCTGTAATCTTCCATGCGAGGATTCCCCTTGAAGACAGATTGAACATTTTTGTTGGTTCAGAATGTGGAACTGTAGTAATGATTGGTATTAGACATGTAATTACAAGATTCTTGGAATTTCACAAGTAGCTAATTAGGGTTGAGCTATGTGCAGTGTGCCTGTTTCCTACTTTTTAAAAGTTCTGTAGATTCAATTTGAAATGTGTGAGGGTTGGTCTTATTCCACATGTACATCTTATATGATGAAATCTAGTAGTAGACCTTGCAGCAGGGCTATATTAGAGGTATGAGATGAATGCAATTGATAGAATGTTTTTTATTGGTGAGTCTACGTTCATTGTAAGTCACAGATCCTGGTCTGTTTAAGGCAGGGCTGGACAGCTGTAGCCTGCCAGTTATTTTTGGCCTTTGACAACATCAGTCACTCTTACCAAACTTAATCAGTGGTAAGGGATCATTGGAATTGCAGCTCAAAAATATCAAAAATTGCCCACCCCTCATTTAGATGCGCAATTAAAACCTTTTCGAAAGACGTGTTTTCATTGTGTAAATACACTAAAATTGGCATTATACTTGGTATATGTCTGCTGAATGAGTTGTGTACTTATATTTTAACTTTTGTTATTATTTAAATTCTATTTGCATATTGCAATTGCACTTAGAGATCCTATGAAAATTATAAAGTATACAATTACTTAATGGATGTTTATAGCTGGCCCTCCACATTTGTGGGTTTAACTTTTGTTGATTTGATTACTCATGTATTGATTAATATGTTCACTCTAGGAATCTCTACATCCTCCAGAATTACTCTGTGATAAATCTCCTTTGAAAGTTGACCATAATGTCATACTGAACGAGCAAGGGACTCCTAGAGAGAACATGTTTCCCCACATAATTCTGCACCCCCCCCCCCTCCCGGGCATGATTCTGTGGTGGACTTGCCATTGAAGTCGATCTAGAGTCTCTTTGGGGGACCGAAAGATTCTTAGAGAGATGCTCTTTCCAATAAAAAAAAATCCCACTTTTGTGGGGGTCCTTCAGTCCTAGCCCCTATAGAAGTAGAGTGTCTACTGCAGCGAATAGCCCCTTCTCCATTACATGAACATTTGCTTTGAGGGACTTTCCATCAGTAGATCATTGGATCCTACTCTATGACCATTTATTTCTCTAAATATTTTTTAAAGGTAACCTTTTTCCCATTTGCCAGCTGAAACAACTGTCTGTTTTTCTATCTATCTATGCACTATATTTTATAATCCAATGATAGTTGCCATTTTTGAGTTGTATGTATTATGTTTTGTGTTTGCTTTGCTTATTTTATTGTTATTAAGTTATTTTTGATGGTGTCTGCATTTATTATTATTTGTTTCTATTTTCTTTGTTGTAAGCCACTCTGAGTCCCTTCGGGGAGAGGGAGCAGGATATAAATAAAACATTATGATGATGATGATTATCATCATCATCATTATCCATCCATCATCTATCTATCTGTCTGTCTATCTCTATATCTCTATTTTTTAGTACTTAGAGCAGGGGTCCTCAAACTTTTAAAGCAGAGGGCGCCGTCCACAACCCTTCAGACTGTTGAGGGGCCGAATTATCATTTGGGGGAAAAAACCGAACAAATTCCTATGCACACTGCACATATCTTATATGTAGTGCAAAACAACAACAATAACAATGAAAGAACAATACAATATTTAAAAATGAAAATAATTTTAACCAACAAAAACCTATCAGGATTTCAATAGGAAGTGTGGGCCTGCTTCTGGCCAATGAGATAGTCAGGTTAATTAGAATTGTTGTTGTTGGGTGTCTTCAAGTTATTTCAGACTTTGGGCGAGCCTAAGTCCAAAATTATTCATTTATTTATTTACTACATTTATTTACTACATTTATATCCCACCCTTCTCACCCCGGAGGGAACTCAGAGCAGCTGTATGTACATACAATATGTTATATTATTAGCATGGCACAATATTAGCATTATACTATATTGAACTATACCACTATACTGTAATATTATATGTAATATATAACATATAATCAATATTATTATATGGCATTATTGTTAGTATTATATTGTATAAAATGATAATATTATTATCAATATTACATGTATATACAATATATTATATTATTAAAACTGATATAAAAATATTATATTATAAATGAGGGCGGGGGCCAGGTAAATTACCTTGGAGGGCTGCATCCGGCCCCCGGGCCTTAGTTTGGGGACCCCTGACTTAGAGGCTCCTTGGTCCCATATACGACTGCATTAAGATTAAGAACCACTTCACAGCTTGTTCTTTATGCAATCTTGGGAGATTGTGCTGAGTAACCATGAGAAATTGCTCTTTTTCCATGGCAGTGGCACAACTCTGGAATGTTCTTTTTGCTCTGAAACCCTTCAATGTTTTCTTCCATTTCATCTGTCAATGTGATACTCTTGTGATGTTTAACACATAGCTCTGTGCCTACAAGTTTTAACATGGAACATGTTTTGGTTTACATTGTGGCACGGTGATGGTTATATTATATGTTTGTTAGTTTTAGAAATTGTTTGTGTTCTTAAAGCTGTATTTCATGGTTTTGTGGTTATGGCAAATACTGCCCTGGGAGGAAAACAGAAAATTATTGCTTATATTGAAATAAGCAAGCAGCATTGTTTCTTTGCCAGCTGCATGAGGTAGATTGCCTGGCATTTTTATCACATCTTGTATTGGGAATATTTTGTCCTGCATAGATTAGGGGTAGAAGAGAGCCTTTAGCATGCTGTTATGGGGAGTTCTGCTTAAATTGCAGAGGAGGCAGGAAATAGCAATGGGGTTGCCTGTGTGCTAATATAAGATTCACTGAGCAACCACGCAGACACCATGTCTTGAGAAATAGGCAGCAAAGCAGCCCATCTTTTGCCCTTATTGTGCAGTACAGGATATTGCAGTAGCCATTACGGCTTTAGTGGCATCTGTGTCAGGTGTGTGCTAAGTCTAATTAATGGGTTTAATTTCAGATGCGAAGAGAGCTTTCCAAGGTGCTGAACACTGTCTCCAAAATACCTCACTTCCTGTCTAGAATAAAACACAGAATAGATTTATCATACCACTGACATGAGAGCTTATGGCCATCCCAGTTGCACAGAAATTTTGTTGCTTGTCATTCAAGCATCTTTAGGCAGGCATGAGATAGACCATGCTTTGATAATCAAGAGTTCAGCCTCTTTGTGGCCAGTGCTTTCTGAAAATGGAACACAAATTACTTCCTGATGTTCCCTCCCTCCTGCTCTCTTGACTTGATAATCTTAAACCTACATTATACTTAGGGCAAGATGGCACACAGAAATAGCTAGTTATAACTGCTCATCATCTTTACAGACTTTTTTTGGGACAAAAGGGAAACCAGAAGAGCATTTACAGAAGTTAGTTTGAGTTTGTTAGTTTATTGAGAAATGGAAGTGAGGCCCTCATCAGTCAGGAATTGTTTTAAACATTTTACTTATACAGTAAATACAACACACAATCACTGTTCTTGTGTAAGTACATATGAGCCAAACATTTAAGTATAAAATATCCATAGCATCATGAATCAAGAGTTTCAAAGAGTTATTTGAAACATGTCCACTGGAACATCAGATTATTTCTTTCTTAATCCCAAATCACAAAGTCCTTTTCAAGTGCTTTTCATCTGAAAGGTAATAGTGTCAATCTGACAGAGATAGCAGAAAGGAACACTAAAATGATCAAAGAGCTGAAGCATTTTTCACACAATGAAAAGCTAAAGATATAGAAAAGCTAAATATATTAAAAGACAAAAAAAGGGTGCTGGAAGGAGAGAAAGAGACTATGATCATTTCATAAGCTTTTAAATGCTCTCTCCACATCTACTCGGACTTTGAGGTCATCCCAAAAGAATTGAGAAGCTGGAGGTTCAGGAGAAATCTATGCAAGCATTACTCCATACAGTGTGTGGATAAGATACCAAATGTCTACAGTTCTATTCACTAGACTTGTCAAGGTGAATTTGTCACCCTGCCTAGGACTGCATGAGTTCTGTTGGAGCTAGGAAAGTTATCATCTCAGTTATGTATGACACCAAAACTATACCAAACCAGTGTGGGAGTTGATGTTGTATTCTGTTTAGAGGGTTGGGATGGGATTTGGGAGATCCAGGTTCAGATACTCATGAAGGGTGTGTCTGCACTACACTGTTATGTGTCATGCCATATTAACTGTCATATCATCCCATAAAATCCTGGGATTTGCTGTCCACTTAGCTCCTTTTTGGAGACGGGTAGTAAACCTGTCTGGCAGAAAATTCTAAATATTTTACCAAAGTATAGATTCCATAATTCCATAAGATAGAACCATAAAAGTTAAAGTGGCATGAAATATAATTGTGTAGTGTGGATGTACCCTGATTCATAAAACTCCTTGGGTGACCGTGAACAAGTATCTGTCTCTCTGTCCTACTTATTTCTTGTGACGATAAAGAGAGTTACCAGTTGCATATAAATTTTATATATATTTACACTCATATATAAGTCTAGAAATTTTAGTAAAAACCAACCCCCCAAAAAACTGGGTCAACTTATCCATAGGTCAATGTGAGTCCTATATCTTAACTCTTAGTTTTAAAAAGGATCCATTACCTGCTCTGAGTAGAGTGGCAGAAGCAAGAGTTCAGTCCATCCCAGGAGAATCTAAAAGACAACAAACCCTATCTGATCTTTCTGCTGTGGCACCGCGTCTGACCTTTTTTAATGACTGGGAGGGGAAATGGTTGCGGTGGTCTGGGGCTGCTGTCCTCCTGAGATGGCATTGAGGCTTTCCTTTCTCTGTGAAATGACCCCCAACTTCCCTATAAGTTATATCAAAATCCATAATTTGGGTCCTAAAACATGCCCTTGGCTTATACAGGAGGTCAACTTGTAACTGAGTATATATGGTAGATACATCAGTGAAAGCCCCAGTGTCAAGAGCAGCTTGAAGCTGAGGAAAGCATGTTTGAGGGCACTTGAAAGGCCTCACATTCACTGTGAGGGTTATCTTTTGTTCACGTCAAGCAACAGAAAAAGCTTGACATACTTTATGTGGTGTTATCAGGGTACTCAGACACTCAGATATGCTACCTGACTGCAGAAATTATCTTCCATCCTATTCTGGACTATACAGTGTTCCCTCACTACTTTGCAGTTCACTTTTCGCGGATTCACTATTTAGTGGTTTTTCAATAAACTCTAAAAGAATATTATAAATCATAAAAATTTACAATTTACAGCCTAAGGAAGGGAGGAAAGAGAAGCTGAAGGGAGAGAAAAAGAGCCCAAGCGGCTACGGGAGGAGAAGGAGGTGATTTATCAACACACGATTGGTTGATAAAGACTTAAAATAGTGCATAACTACTAAAATAATGTATAAATATTAAAATAAATATAGTGTCCCTACTTTGCAGATTCTCACTTATTGCGGGTGGTCCTGGAATGTAACCCCCGCAATAAGTGAGGGGACATTGTATTTGGGAGGAATATAGAGACTGAGTTTTTCTGAGGTGCTTGGAAAGAAAATAGACAGAAAATAGACAGAAAATAGACCTCATTTTCATATGTTAGTGCAATTTTTAGGCAATGTGTTATTTTGCTTTTCGCATTTGTCTGTAATGTTAGTACATATTACGTTTCTTACTTCTGTAGTATTAGTAAGAGCAAGCTGCTGTAGGATTCAACTAATTGATTTGATATCTGTTTTTTAAAATAAGGTTAATAGTGACTTTAGCTCATTAATACCCCCTTACCAGCCAAATCCTTGAATTAATCTACCAAAATGGGATTACATTTAGAATGTATTCTGCAAAAGAGAAAACTTAAACTCAGCCAGAATTTCCTGTTTTAAAACCTGTCTGTATAAATAGGCTACTAGTGTGTGTGTGTGTGTGTGTGTGTGTGTGTGTGAATGTGTGTATAGCACAGTTTAACATTAAGAGTCACCCATGTTTTTTAAAATCATAAGTAGACTTCTGGCCACTTCTAATACGTTCATGCTCTTGTTTTTTTTTCAGTCACTCCAGTGTTGCGTTGTCTGTATGTTTAAGGTCTTTTACCTGTTTAAGGTCTTTTACCTTTGATCGAAACCCATGTCCCTTGCATTCCAGAGACTTTTCCCCCATGTATGCTATGTCTCCTTCATTTCCTTTGACCAACTATGGTGTCTGTTTTTCTCACCAGTCTTCCTTAAAGCCAAGCATGGAGAGCGTTAGGGTGAGAATTGTCCCATGGATCTGTGCATCTCCTTCAGAGTTAGCATGTTCACTTCTGTGATGAATGCCCTCGTTATTTGATCACTGAGGTTTCGTGAATGCCCTTTGACAGCTTGAGTGGTTCTCAACCTGGGGTCCCCAGATGTTTTTTGGCCTACAACTTCCTTAAATCCCAGCCAGTTGACCTACTGTTAGGATTTCTGGGAGTTGAAGACCAAGAAATCTGGGGACCCCAGGTTGAGAACCACTGCCCTAGACGGAGTTGCAGTTGATAAGTATTCTTTAAATTTTATAACAGGGAATTTAATAGTTTCATTGAAAAATTCATAGTGTGGAATGTTGTTTTTTATATAAAACTAGCTTGGGAACCCGACGATGCCCGGGCTATTTGAAAAGGGCCTGGTTTGTTTTGGGGTGTTAGGTAATATCAGTTTGGTCATAACTGATATTTGGTTACGCTATGTCTTAGGAAAGAACTCAGTCTTTGCTTTTGTTTTTTTAATGAATGCTCCCATTACAAAATGACTAAGGATGTGGGTGAACTTTAATTCCCAATAATCTTGGGTCAGTCACCCCCAAACCCTGCCAGTATGCAAAGTTGGCCATGTTGAGTCTGAGTGCCAGGTCCATCGTTGATGGGGTTCAGAGTGCTCTTAGATTGCAGGTGAACTATACATCCCAGTCCCTACAACTCCTATAAATCATGGCGAATTCTCTCCAAACCTTTCTCTCTCTAGTATGTTTAGATGCGGATCAATTCCTGTTTGCTGTGTGCCATAGGAAAGGGTAGGAAAGGTTTAAAGGAAAGGCAATGGGTGGGGTCATGCAAATAGACAGGGAAAGGAACACTGGGATGTGCTCGCTGTAACCTGCAATGTCCTAGGAGAGAGAGACTTGGTGGCTCCTCAGCACTGGGAACTAGAGCCTGTTTGTGGAGGCCACAGGCTGTCTGTGTGAGTGGACGCCTGTGCCACATACACACATACAGATTTTCACTTTTATTATGTGTATAGATAATCACAGATTTGTCCTGGGTTTGTTTTGATAGCTCTTTCATCTTCATTCTGCTGTTTGTTTTTAGTATTTAATATTGAGATTTTCCTGCTTCTTGCAGTGGGTAGGACTGGATGGCCTATGAGGTCTCTTCTAACTCCACGATTCTATGATTCTATATGCTCTCCCAACACTCTGGCATCTTCAGGAAACAAGTATATTTCTGTTTTGGTCCTATACTGGGATAAAGCCAGGATGTTAATAAATAAAGAAATCTCATATCACATGGCATTGACATTGTAAACAGGATGTCTCCCTAAATCAATCAATCAAGCTTTGTTATGGGCCCTGACTAGTACTGTAAAAGAAAAAGCATGCAATTAGATTGATCAAAATAAATAGGCAAGACAAGGAATAAACAGATTTCTTTTCACATGAGGGAAGCTGCTGGTTTCTACAGAGATTTGTTGAGTAGAATATAGCAACATGTAAAGTAGTAATCACTCTGGGTCCCTTCGGGGAAATATGATGATGATGATGATGATGATGATGATGATGATGATGGTGATGATGGTGATGATGATTATTATTATTATTAATCATTTCCTCATTTTCATCTGGGTTGCACCAGAACTTATTTGGCCATGTCACAGAAAAAAGATGGATACTTATGCAAATAACAAGCCCCCTTTTGTTCTGTCATAATAAAAAATATTTTTCATCTCTTTAATACTGAATATCCTGTTTATGTCAGGTGGTAACAATGCTAAGTCGATCCATTTCACTTCTAGGATGTTACTTAACAAAATGCAGACAAGTCCATAGAAGGTGAATACTTCTTCAGATCTTCTGTAGATCAAGCAATATGTGTTTTGGCAAAAAAAAAAAAAATCAAAAAAAAATATAAAAACCAAATCAATCTTCATGGAACAGAACAAAACAAGATTCCTTGACACATTTTTTCACTACCACAGGTTGTATTCTGATGTGTTTTATGGTAGTGAAATGACTTCCCACATAAATACATATATATTATGAAAGAAAGCACTTAATCCTGCATAATTTATCTTGGGGTATTGTTCATTGCCGATCCTTTTTTGCTTTCATAAAAAAGCACTCTAATGTATAGACAGTCAGGTTTGAAGCAGGGATGCTGGAGCTTCATATGTAGTTGGATTGCCAACTGCAGCCATAATGGATAGTTGGGCATGGTGGGAATTCGAGTTTTAAAACATGAATAACTATATCTTATCCATCCCTGGTACTGTATTTCCCTGAAAATAAGACTGGGTCTTATTTTTGCATTAGAGCTTATTTTCTCATTAGGACTTCAAGGGATGTCTTTTTTATGTACAAAAATCTACATTTATTCACATGCAACAATCTATATTATTCATGTGTAAAAATCTACATTTAGTTGAATACAATCATGTCAGCTTCTTCTGGAACATCATCATAATATTATGTCAATCATATTATTTATTTACATTCAGTTATATAGTAATACTATTGGTACTATTTTAAAATTCAGTGCATCTGTCATATGTTGCAATGGATGTACTACCAGTAAATGGTAGTACTACCAGTAAATGGTAGTAATATCATCTGGCTGATGATATTAACTGGGGCTTATTTTGGAATAGGACCTATATTACGAGTCCTCTGAAAAATCATGTTAGGTCTTATTTCCAGGGAAACAGGATATAAAGAAGTGGCCTGAAGCTTTTTTCTGAGGGTGAAGATTGTTATTGGCATACCTAAATTTGTAAAGCGTATCCATTTTTCTTCAGTGACTTTATAGGTGGAGGCCACTTAGTGCAAATGATGGCCATTCTTCTTTTACTCTCAGCTTGTGCCCATCTGTTCATGGAAAAAGGCAACCAAGTGGAAAATAAGATTTTGTGTAACCTCCTATTTTAAATGGTGTCACAGAGGACTTTTTGCCCCCACAGACACACCATAAATAATCTGCAGGAACACGTTTCTTTACTCTTAAGTGATAGTATGTGTTTTCCTCTGAACACACAAAAAAACACCCCTATACATTTGAAAGAAGCAGTGGTAGAGATCTTTAGAACCTGTGTATAAAGTGAGCAGAACAAGACTGTAAAGGCAGTTCAATTTCCCACAGGGCAGTGCCTTTAAAAGAAGTCTGTTCCTGCATTTGTCTTTTTGGTTTCAAGGTGAACCTGGCTTTACAGTTAGGGAAGCAGAACTTTCTCTTGCCTCCTTGTCATCTCGGTCACTGGTCTTGGATTCCAGCAATTGACAAGACCTTGATGTAGACCTTCACTACTCTCTTACTTAATTGCTTTACTCCTCTCTCTTTCTTAGCTTCATTGCCTGCATACACAGAATGGAAGCAATATAGCAGCTATGGATATGGTGCAGGAACCTTTATTTTCAGTCCTCACACAGTCTTGAAAATTAACTTTCTTAATATATTTCTTCACCCAGCATACTCTTAACACAGTGGTTCTCAACCTGTGGGTCCCCACGTGTTTTGACCTACAACTCCCAGCTGTTAGGATTTCTGGGGGTTGAAGTCCAAAACATCTGGGGACCCACAGGTTGAGAACTACTGTCTTAACACAATCCCTTCCTAATATTTTGGACTTCAGCTCCCAGGTTTATTGTCTTCAACTCTCAAAAGCTTGCATGACATTTGAGCATTGAAGTCCAAAATATCCGGAAGCCCCAAATTTGAGAATGGTTGTTTCAGCAAATTGTTTCATCCGTAGCAAATAAAAAAATGTATATCAAATGGCCTTCCCGTTTTCCTGTAGCAGCCATTCAGTCTATAAAAACATTCTGAAGATTTTTCTGTGCTCTTTGGTAGAATCCCCAAAGAATTGCATGTACAACTAATCCACAATAACATTTTTAGTTATGACTTCTCTTACTCAGCTTACGATGTTGTACTCCTGTGCGGCATCTTTCCACCTGGTGCCTTTTGGATCTGTTTGATTACAGCAACTCCAGCCAGTATAAGATGTAGTACTATTGATAAAGAAAATTATATTTTGAGTAGGGAACAAAAGGTTTATGGTTATTTTGAATTTTTCTCTTTTGTGTTGATATTAAAATCTTTTGTTAGTTGTATTTAAAACTGCCAAGTTTTATGGCCTCTAGGTTTGGGTGGATATCCTCCTACATTTTTAAGATTTGCAAGAAGCTTAGCAGTTTGCATAGGACATACACCACAATCCTTTTATGTACTCCATTAGGTATTGGCACAGATACATTAGGTCAGGGATATAGCTTCTGCTATACTGACATTTTTGTTACAAAGCTGACAATTGACCATATTATCTGGGACTGGTGAGAATAGCCCAAAACATCTGGACACTGTATTGGATAAAAGAAGAAAATACTTTTGTTGTTCTTTTCTGTTGCTAAGGTTCACTGTTGCTTGTGGCTGAATACTCACTTCTGTCTTTCCACCCTTAATTACGTTCATAATATAGTACAAGTCTGGCTAATGTTCATTTTGAAGTAATGTCATGTTCTGGGCTTGCTTTTATATTGAAGTACCATCCCTCAGGCAGTGGCCATGCTGACTTAGAGATTTATGTTCTTCAAATAAATAAATATATATATATATATATATATATATATATATATATCTCGAAGCCTTGAAAAAGTTTTTGTCACTGACTTTCTACCTTGTCAGCTGTGCAAGCGTGTGCCAATTACTTGACAGAAAATGCATCTTCATGTTCACTGTCAGTTTACTTACGCATGTCTATGTCTTGTCCATATGCCTTAAAGAGGTTTGGAGGTTCTGTACCCTTCTGGATCCATTTTGGGGGGCTGGTGTGGCCTGCAGTAGGTCTCAAGAGGGAGAAGGTAACCTGCTGATCTAAGCACTGAAAGACAAAATAACCCTACCCAATGGACCAAGAGTCATCCATCAATTTATTGCAAAATATAATGTTACTTAAATAACTCTGAAGTAGGTAGCCTGATCCCATCTAATCAGTTCCCTATCATTAATAATAAACAGATCCAGATCATAGGCCTCCAAAATCTTTTCTTGTTCCACTCCGGAGAACACAATTAAGATCAAGAATTAACAATTGAACTATAGGTGTTGCATGATTTATGGGGAATATTTTTTGGCTTGTAAAATTTTGACATATTGTAAGAGAATTCTATCATTTTTATCATTGCAGCAGCTCTGGGTTTTTAATGCATTTTCCTTACAAAATACGTACAGCAATTATAAAATGTAAAAACATTCCTGATAATTTCTCCCACTATCTATCTATCTATCTATATCTATATAAAGTTCACAGCTGCTTTGCAGATCAGGGAGCAGGCAATAGTATAAGATGATACCCTTCACATTTGCTGGAGTTAGGGGCATCAGACCCTCACAAAAGTGGGGAAATTGTGAATCAAAAGGCTTCATTTTTTGTGAGAGAATACTTTCCTATAAGGCTCTTAAGTCCTCCAGTATTACTGGTTAATGTCCCCAGATGATTACCATAGAACTGCACTGGAGGATCTAGAGATTCCTAGAGAACGTCTTTCTGGGAATATCTAGCTCCCCAAGAATCTCTAGGTCCTCCAGCATGACTGTTATTTCTTAGCATATTTTTATTCTTCCCATTTATTTTATATAAATAAATAGCAAGCTTGGGGCTATTTTGCAGGACAAAAAGTTATGCCAAGAAAGGGTTACACATCCCCAGCACCACTTCATTGATCTTGAAAGCAAACCAACAAAATATCTAAGAGAAATCTGGGGAAAGCCTTGATTATGAATTTCCTAATTTGTTTGACCTCCCCACTCTCCAGATGTTTGGGTTTGGCTACTCTATATCCTAGCAGTAATCAACTAAAATTAGGGTCAGAAGCCTTAATAAATTACTTTGATGTCAAAATTTGTGATGTTCTCTAGCTGTCTTTACCTATATCAAATCTAGAGCTATACTTTATATCTATATAAACTTACAATTTGCAGAAATGCTATGTCCCTTCTCTTTGATAAATTCCCTATTTGTGAGATCTGGTAAAGAATTGGATTACCAATGCTGAATCTTCCAAACCCAAGCTGTGATCTGAAACTGTGCAACCCAGACAAACATTGAACATCTGAATAAGAACCAGTCAAGACTGACTCTCTGACCTTTGGAGGGCAGTGGGAATGTACCTCATTTGCTTTAAAAAAACAACCCTCAATGTGTCAATATTCCTCAGCCCAAGGTCCTACAGATGGGTTAGAAATACAGCTATCCTCAAAGGCCATGATGGCTAAAGATTATGATGACTGCAGTATGACATATCTACTGTTCCATCAGATGTGTGGTAGTTGGTATAGGGTAATTTACAAAGTGAAGCTAATTTAGATGGTGATTACATGTAGTGGTATTTGCATTTTGGAAGCTGAGAAAGGTTATCCCTGATGAGCACTTGAATGGGGGACCTCAATGTAGTCTGTTTTCAGAGGAAGGAACTGACAAAACCATTTCTGGGTATTCCTTACATTAGAAAACCCTATCAAATTTGTGGGTTCTCCATAAGTCACTGGGTGATTTGAAGGCATATACCATGTATGCATGCACATTTGCACTTTGATCCAACCTACTAAAAAGCCAGTTTGAGGCTGTGTGTAAAATTATTGGCTTGAAGGCCAATTTGAATGGTCACATTTGCTGCAAATTATAGGCTACCGTGCAGATCAAAATCAAAGGAAGCATTGTCGTCCCTCTCAGTACAAAGTTAGTCCTTGTCAAGCTTTGTGCGATGAGGAGTGAAAGCTCCTCTTCTAAGCTGAATGTTCCCCTTCATTAAAATTATGGAATCTGGAAAACTGCACCTCTGTGTCATAATGATTGCAACACTGTTCCTGTTTGTTACGATTCTTTTAATATATTCTGTCTAGGTCCTTTTTTTTGGCAATTAGACTCTTTAAAAATATTCAAGGTGTTTGTGTTTTTCACTTTGTAGAAAATGTACCAGAGGAGCTTCGAGAACCATTTTATACAGATCAATATGACCAGGAACATATTAAACCTCCCGTCGTTCATTTGCTGCTGTCTGCTGAACTCTACTGTCGTGCTGGGAGTCTAATTTTGAAGAGCGATGCTGCCAAACCACTCCTTGGCCATGATGCTGTTATCCAAGCCCTGGCACAAAAAGGCCTCTATGTCACTGACCAAGAGAAACTGGTAACGGAGAGAGACTTGCACAAGAAACCCATTCAGATGGTGAGTGTTGGTATTAGATCTTGTTCCTGAAGGAGGGTACGTTTTTCCAGTAATATTAGTACCATTTCTGTTTTAAACTTAAGGCTAAAGCTTATGCTTGCATCTGCACTAAAAGTGAGCTCTGTTAAGTATCAAAGACTCTTGACTTATGTTTAGTTGTTAAACCAAATTAAATGATTCTTGCAACATTGAAGTAGGAAGGTGCAGGAGTTGGAAGCACTTTGTTTTAAAGCTTTTACTCCCCAAAACAACTTGTCTGCTGTAGCCAGTTTCACCCAGCCACAGGCGAATTGTGCAGTCACAGAAGAATCTGGGGAGCGATTCTGTTTCCAAGGAGTCACAGCTACACCAGGAACGCCTGGTGTAAAACCCAGAATGAACTGAGGGTGCATTGTCAGAATTCTTTGCAGTGCACAGCAATTCTGTTGCTCATCATGGCAAATGCCCAATGCTGGCAGATGAATAGCTGAGGAAAGGGTTCCCCGAGGGTGGGAAGTTCTGAGAAAACAACTGGTGTATGTTGTGTTTCTTCTTTATTGCTCTGTGGTTAATGGCAAGGTTTTTGCATTTTTAAAGAAAAGCTTACAAAAGTACAGATAATGCAATTGTGTATTTCCTTTCTCTTTTTTGAGATTTTTAAAATATTGAGTGCAAAGAACTTCAAAAAAAAGAGAGTATTGTGTGCATGTTTGCAATCAAGAGCTGATACAAAAAAGTTGTTAATTTTGCAGAAATATAAAATAAGGGCAGCTGTACAGACAATAAAGTGGCAGTTACTTAGGGTATTCTTCTGGAATAGAAGCTGGCCTGGGGAAAAAGGGAAGCAATGCAAATATTATAATATACGGAATGATTGTTTTCTCTGTATTTGCTTCTCTGCCCGTGGTTTTATTGTTCTTTTGATTTTGCTTAATGTAGTGTATATTATCTTTTATTGTATTGTTTAATGTGTTATGATTTGTTGTTCTATTTATATTCTGTGATATTGTATTGTTCTGGGCATGGCCCCATGTAAGCCGCCCCGAGTCCCCATTGGGGAGATGGTGGCGGGGTATAAATAAAGTTTATTATTATTATTATTATTATTATTATTATTATTATTATTATTATTATTATTTTCTCTGTATTTCTCTTTATTAAATATGCTTCTTACTCTTTTTTTTCTTGGTTGCCTGGCACATTTTGTTCAAGATCCCTGGCAACATGAATAAAATACCTTGCTGAATGTGTAACTCATGGTCACTACCACTGCTGAGAATTATCAATTATATATCTGTTTTCTTCTGCTTTATGGGCAGATTATAGTCAAAATGGTAATGTTACTAGAGAGATGAAATGTTCAAAAATTTGGAAACTGTGGAAAGACGCACCCACTCCAGATTCACTTTCAGGCAAAACATGAAATTGATATATGCACTACTCATTTTCATATCTGGTGCTTCATTCATAACTTGGTTAGCATTAGTAATATTCAATGTATTTATGAAATTTAAAAGTATAAAGGCCTTGTACAAGCAAAATTGTGAATTTGCCATATAGCAATCACAGAGCCATAGACTATTTCACCCTGTGTTGCCCAAGCATGTGTGTCTTGATTTTTTCATGTGAGTAAGAGGAAGGGGAGAAAGGAAAACAGGACCCATGAATTGTATGGTAGGCAATGTGAAAATGTGTTGTTGAATGATTTCATGGTTGGATTCACTGGGTTGCTGTGTTTTCCAGGCTGTATGGCCATGTGTCAGCTCACCACAGCCGCTCCTGAATGAACACACAAGACTCTCTGTGATATCACCAGAAACTTTTACTGTAGGAAACATGAACATCAGAAAAGCCAAGAATGGGATACTACGGCCAACCCTCCTTTATATACCCTCCCCCTCATTTGAACAGTCTCTTCCCGCTCAGTAAAACCCCGCGCAAATTCCCCGCCAAGTCCAGCAGCCGTTTCTTCTCCAAGTCCTGAGCCGCAGGTGTCTTATCAATGTCAGTGACCCTGAAACTCAGAGCCACATCCAGGCTCTAGTAGCAGGGTTCTGACATGGCGTCCTCCTCCCCTTCATCCTGGAAGGAAAAGATTAAACACAACTATTGTTCTCCGCCGTCCAGAGTTCCTTTATACTTTTTTAACAGGCTGCAATGGAATACCGGGTGTATCTTTCCTAGGTCCTTGGGTAGCCTCAGCTCATAGGTCACTTCGTTTATTCTTTTTGCTACCCTGAACGGCCCTATATAGCGTGGAGCCAATTTTTTAGATGGGAACCCCAATTTCAGGTTTTTTGTGCTCAGCCAAACCAGATCTCCTTCGCCCAATTTGTCCCCCTCTCGGCGCCTACGATCCGCAAAGAGCTTGTACTTCTTTTGTGTTTCCCGCAATGCCTCTACCACGGTTTGCCACCCTTGCTTGATTTTGGCCGGCCATTCCTCGTCGGTCTGGCCCTCCCCTTCCTTCCACTCGGGTAGCCTGGGGAAAGGTGCCACCTCCTGTCCGTATACTATTTCGAATGGGGCACGACCTGTGGCCGAATGTACGGCCCCGTTAAAAGCCATCTCAGCAAACGGAAGAAGGTCCGCCCAATCATCCTGTCTATAATTGGTGTACATCCTCAAGAATTGGCACAGTGTTTGTTGGGTGCGTTCGACTCCCCCGTTGGTTGCGGGATGAAAGGCCGAGCTCAGGTTCCTTTCTGCTCCTAACAGCTGTAAGAATTTTCCCCAAAATTTTGCAGTAAATTGGACTCCCCGGTCGCTAATTATTTTGTCGGGACACCCATGTAGGCGATATACATGCTTCACATACAAATCAGCAAGTTTTTCAGCTGAAGGGAGTTTTGGCAGGGCCACAAAGTGTGCCTGTTTTGAGAATAGGTCCAATATTGTCCAAATGTATCTGTGGCCTCTGCTGGGGGGTAGTTCGCCTACAAAATCCATGGCTACGCATTCCCATGGCCTCATGGGCTCCACCACCTTCTGCAATAGCCCCTGGGGCTTCCCCGGTGGTGTTTTTCCCTCTGCACATAATTCACACTGCGTGACGTACCCCCTGGCGTCTTTCCTCATTCCGGGCCACCAGCATTGTCTGGCCAACAGTTTAATAGTCCTGGTGGGGCCTAGATGACCCGCACCTTTGTTATCATGGTACTTCCTTAACATTTCTCGTCTTAAACATTCAGGGATATACAATTTCTTATTTACAAACACCAAATCCCCACACAATTCTCCCTTTTCTTTGTTAGTTTGTAACCATTTGTCCATTCCATACGCTCGCTTCAACTCTTCCTCCCATATTTCTCCTCCCCCCGTGGAAATGGCAGTACGTTTGTTTTCTTTGGCCGCTTGTGCTCGAGTTAGTACTGCCAGGCCCCACTGCTTATCTAGGAATAGGCTCCCTTCAGATTCCTGAATTCCTCCCCCGTGCTGAGGCATCCGAGAGAGAGCGTCAGCGAGTATGTTATGTTTCCCCTGGAAGAATCTGAGTCTGAAATCAAAACGGCTGAAATATTGGGCCCATCTAATTTGCTTCGCCGATAGTTTACGAGGGGATCTTAGATACTGTAAATTTCTATGATCAGTCCACACCTCAAACGGTGTTCCACTTCCTTCCAGAAAGTGTCTCCAGCACTCTAGTGCTTTTAGAATAGCTAAGGCTTCTCTCTCCCAAATTGGCCAGTTTTTTTCTGTATCGCTAAACTTTTTTGACAGATAGCCACATGGCTTCAGGTTCCCCCCCTCGTCTTTCTGTAGCAGAACTGCCCCATATGCCCGGTCTGACGCATCGCAATGTAATACAAAGGCTTTAGACATATCAGGGTGCTGTAGGACAGGCTCCTCAGTAAAACGCTTTTTAAGGGCTTCGAAAGCTTCCTGGCATTCTATTGTCCATGTCAGTTTGGCCCCTGGGGCCTTCACTTTGGCTGTTTCTCCCCTGCCTTTAGTCTTTAACAAATCCGTTAATGGCAAAGTGAGGCGCGCAAAGTCCTTGATAAATGTTCTATAGAAGTTTGCGAACCCTAGGAAGGATTGCAGCTGCTTCCGTGTTTTGGGGGCTTCCCACCCCCTCACGTCTTCTACCTTCGCAGGGTCCATCGCCACTCCCTGGGAGGAAATCCTATACCCCAGAAAGTCTATCTGGTCTTTATTGAACTCGCACTTGGCAAGCTTCGCATACAGTTTTGCTTCTCTCAACTTTTGCAGGACTTCCCTGACTAGTTCTATGTGTTGCTCCTTAGTCCGAGATATTATCAATATGTCATCTAAAAAAACAAAGACCCCCTTGTACAACAATGGATGCAACACTTCGTTGATTAATTGCATGAACGCGGCACCTCCGCCGCACAAACCGAAGGGGAGCACACGATAATTGAATAATCCGAATGCACAGGAGAAGGCCGTCTTCCACCTGTCCTCTGGTTTGATCTGCAATTTATGGTACGCTTCAATTAAGTCCAATTTAGTGAATATCTGTCCCTCCGATAACTGGGCGATCAAGTCCTTCACTAAGGGTAGGGGGTATTTATTTACAGAACTGATTGCATTCAGGCCCCTGTAGTCAATGCAGAGCCTCAGCGTTTGGTCCTTTTTCCGCCTGAACAACACAGGCGCCCCTAGAGGGGAATTTGAAGGCTCTATGAAACCCCTCGCTAGGTTTTTATCAATGTATTTTCTCAGTTCCTCCTTTTCCCTAGCCGACATTGGGTATATTTTTGCCTTGGGAAGCTCTGCTCCTGGGACTAGCTCTATCTTCACTTCAACTCTCCGCTTCGGTGGGAAACTGTCTGCTTCCTTCTCATCAAATACGTCCACAAAATCCCGATACTCTGGGGGTAATTTATCTGCCAGTTCTGCTATCCTGATAGAGTCTTCCTCCCCCCTTTTCCCCGGCTCTCTCTCCACTTCCTGGCTCCCTTCTTCCAACTTCATCCTGAAGATCATGCTCTTATCCTCCCAGTTGATTTGCGGGTTGGCCTGCCCCAGCCATGGCATGCCTAGTATAACATTATAGCTGGCTATTTGTGATATCACAAATGACACCTTTCCTTCCCAACTCCCTATCTTACACTTTACATCTTCGGCACTGTACTTAGCTAATGATCCCGATGCTGTGGATCCGTCCAACTGCGAAAAAGCTATTGGGGATTCTAGGTTCGTTCTTTCGCATCCCAATCCCTCGGCTAATTCAGGGGAGATGATGTTCCTGGAACATCCACAATCCACAAATGCTTTGCAGGTTGCTTGTTTGCTGCCACTTTCAAGCTGAATGGGGACCACTATCATGGCTTTGTCCTGACTTACCAACCCCCCCGAGTGGTGCCTCATCGGTGGTTCTTCCTCGGCGCGTTTCCCTGCCACGGCTCTTGGTTTGGGCTGGCCTCCGCCTTCCCCTTTTCTCTGCCAGCACTCGGCAGCCCTGTGGCCCAAACGGCCGCACACGAAGCAGCCCCTCCTGCTGGTGCTCACGTTCCCTGTCGGCTCCGTTCTCCTCCCGGCTGGGGTTGATCCCTCCTTCCGGCTCCCCTCTTTCATCTGCGGCCGCTGCTGTAGCCCTCCTCGGTGCCTCCTCGCCTGGGCCAGCGATGTCTCGATGCGCCCCGCCAGCTGAATCCATCCGCGCAGTGTGTCAGGCTCATCACGATGCACCGCCCAGGAGAGGATCTCCCGCCTGAGACCCTCTTTGAAGAGTTCTATCTTTGTTACTGCAGACCATTCCGGCACCTTTTCAGCGAGGCATTGGAACTCCTCCGCATACTCAGATACCGATCTCTGCCCCTGGGAGACGGTCTTCAACTTCTCCCTCGCCCGGATCTGCTCCAGTGGATCTCGGAAACGGGTCTCCAGGGCCCCCATAAAGCGTCGGAGTGACCCCAGACATGGGTCGCGCCGCGCGTGCAGTTGAACGTACCAGCTGGCCGCTCCCCTCTTCAACACTGCACCAATGGCCCGTACCCGGCTGGATTCCGTTCTAAAAGTGTGAGCATTGTCCTCCATATAGCCCCTCACCGTGGTCAGGAAAAAATCCAGTTCAGAGGACTCTCCCCCAAACTCGATCCTTAGTTCCTCTCGTCTCGGTAGGGGTCCCTGTGGTGGCAATCCCCAATTCTCCGCCCGTCGCAAGCCCCCTTGCGGACCAGTGGGCCCCGCTGCTGCTTCTCTTGGCCCTGTGCCACGCCCGGCATTCGCCAGGGGCACCAGGGTCTCAGTTGGGAGCGTAGCCGGGATTCTCGGAGGCTTTTCCCCTTCGTCGTCACTCTCCTCCACCCGCGTCAGGCTTGTTTGGATCTTGGGCCGGGCACCGGGCTCCTTTCGCATTTCCCTTCCCTTCGGTGCTGGGAGGTCTGCAAAGCCCTGGCTGCTTCCCACGCTCACGTCCCACATTGAGCCAGCCCGAAGTTCCCTTCCTCTCTCCGGCTCCGCCAAAACCGCCAGGCGCTCCATCGCCCTCGACATCACTGCCAGGGTGGTCTCCATCGCCGACATCCTCTCCTCCAGAAACACCATCCTTTGTGGGCCTGGGGAAGGTGAACCTTCCTCTCCTCCGGTGCTGTCTCCCCGCACCACTCCACGCCTCTGGGTTACCCCATTTGGCTGGGCATAAGCGGTGGATGACGCCAGGGCCGCCAGCTGGTGGAACTCAGCGTCCGGCTCGGGAGTGGCCCTTTCCGACCTTCCTCCTCCTGCGCCCAAGAGCTCTTCATCCTCCACTTGCATGTTACACCTCACCGCTACAGCGGGATGGTGTCCGTATTTCTTGGCTTAGTGTCAGCTCACCACAGCCGCTCCTGAATGAACACACAAGACTCTCTGTGATATCACCAGAAACTTTTACTGTAGGAAACATGAACATCAGAAAAGCCAAGAATGGGATACTACGGCCAACCCTCCTTTATATACCCTCCCCCTCATTTGAACAGTCTCTTCCCGCTCAGTAAAACCCCGCGCAAATTCCCCGCCAAGTCCAGCAGCCGTTTCTTCTCCAAGTCCTGAGCCGCAGGTGTCTTATCAATGTCAGTGACCCTGAAACTCAGAGCCACATCCAGGCTCTAGTAGCAGGGTTCTGACAGCCATGTGCCAGAAACATGCTTCTGGAACATGGCTATACAGCCTGGAAAACCCACAGCAACCAAGCAATGTGAAATTTATTATTTGGATATCACAATCATAAAAGTTAGGCTGGCTGTATAAGTGGATATGAAACTTAATATGGTGTGGAAAATGTTGAACTCCATAATATTGCACCAACATAATCAAAAGACACACCCATACTCTATTCTTCTCTTTAAAAATGCTGTAGTCACAATGTGCAGAAATGCATCTTGAGCTTGAGTTTTGTGTATATTCAATATATGCATAGAAATTATCATTCTTTATTTGTGTAGAATAGGAATGTGAATTGTGAGACCCATAGGTTGCTTTGAGTCTTCATTAAGAACACCCAAAGGTTATGCTACTTCCCTTCAAAAATAGAACTAAAAAGTATTTTCTTGCAGGGAAAAAATGTTCAAAACAAGTTGTGAGGCTGTACATTTATGCACTGTACAACTCCACACCTAAATCAGACACAGTATCATCTCCTAAAATGTGACACACTGTTACTTCTGGTTTCCGAGAATGAACTGCAGCTCTCCAGAGCTCCAGAGAAGCCAGAAATGGGGTGGTTTAGCCCATCCTTGCCACAAGTGGTCTTACATACAAATCTCCGTATTTTGGGTTAGTTGAGTCTTCTCTAAATAAACATTACAGTTATTCCTTTTTCCCCAGATTTTTTGTAGTTTTTTTTCCTGGGCCTTCACATTTGTAAACCAAAATTGTACTCTTGTGGTTTCACTCAAGTAGCTGCTGATTGAGTTATCTCCTTAGTTGTAGCATATGCTTACTAATCCTGTGACCTGAGTTTTTAGCTTTATTCATAACAGTGGCTTAAATCAATATGATAAACAGCACTGAAAACAGATGTCTCTCACTAACGTTATTTATTAGAACCTCTTGGAACACTAAGTGGCATATGACTTTAGGAACCCTAATGTACAAATAGGCTCTAGACTGTCCTTGGTTCTGAAGGAGATAATTCACACACCGACTAGCTTCTGCCTCCAAATTTAGAGCATTCCCTTCTGTTCTTTCCACAAGGACCAGTATCACTGAGGCCTTCCAAGATTGGGTTTTAAAAGAAGCAGCAAATGTCAGCTTCTCTAGAAGACATGCAGGGGGCACATAACCAGCAATGCCCATCCTAGTTTGTACATATTGTGGATTCCATTGAGAGCTTGCTATGTTTAATATGTACTTTACTGCTGTGCTGCTATATCTCATAGCATTTCTTAACAGGATGGAGGAAAATCGGCATGGGTTGCAGGTTTCATCCTTTGGTGTGTTTGAGACAAAACAGGGAGTGTTGAATACCTGTACTGTGGGAATTGCCTGAGGCCTGTCTCATCGCTAATTTCTTTCCCACAAGTGAGAGCAGGAGTTTTCTAACTGGCAAAAAGGAGGTCTGGTGTGGAGAAAAGAATGCATAAATAAAGTGTTTGTGGTCTTTTGATCATGTGATGTGGACTGCTGAACTATGACTTTTACGGTACAGCCATAATAATATATTTCCAGAATTGTTTCAGACATTTTGCATGTGGAAATCGTAGCCTGATTCTTTAATTCATAAACTCTATTGAGAGAAAAGGATGCAAGTTGTTATCAGGCCTCTGTGTATGTATATTCTCTCTTTTATAAAGCTGACATTTCAAGTTCTGTTCCTCGAATAAATTATGCACATTAACAGCATTCAAATGAAAGTTGTCAATACCCTTTAAAAACTTATAGTTTTTTTAAAGGGTATTGACAACTTTCATTTGAATGCTGTTAATGTGCATAATTTAGCAAAGGTTCAAGAAAAAGTTTAAGGAGCAGCATCTTTCCAGGGCAGCGTAGGTAGGAGGGGGAATACCAGGTACTTAATATGTTTTTGAGTAGCAGCTTTACTTGACAGAGAAGCACTTTGTCCTAATATGGGAACTGTGGTTGTAAGATGTATGGAGCTATAATGTAAATATTTTGACTGTTGGCACATAACACCAGTAAAGCAGTGTTAGGAAGAGTAAGGGGACTATAATAAATGCTTAAGGGCTACTGTCTTTACCAGTCAGGATGAAACATGGCTTATTTTAGTTATACTCTTTTTAAAAATTCTAATCTCGATCTGGCTAGCTGGATCTGTGGACAGAGATGTCCCAGTTGCTGTCTTTCTCTCTTGAGGTTGTGCAGGGAATATATGATCTGCCTTAGATGCTGTTTGACTGCAACTCCTTAGATTGTTCGACATAGTTGGATTGTGTCTTAACTGTTAAGAGATTCTGGACATAATCCTGTTGAACAGCAACACAGTCTGTTACATTGGTGGATGCGTTTGTGGCCAAGCTTGTGTAAGAAGGTCCCTGTGATGTTCTTACATAATTGAACACAGCTCTGCTCCCATCCAGCAGCATCTGTGGCTCCCAGATTATTGGGTGATGAATCCCTTGCTGGTTTTGGATAGCTTTCAAGGGGCTATCCAAGGTTCTGGACCTTTTTGAGAGTAGGGGTCAGTACCTTGGACAACACCTTTAAAATATAGACTGAAAGCGGGTGGAACTATTGTCCTAATTACATGGCAGCTGCTACTACTCCCAGCATGACCAGGCTATGAAGTTTTATACAGGCGTATGAAGTTTTACTCCTCAGATTCTAACTTCTGTGTATATCTTTGCTTTGTAAATTTAAGTTCTTCAGTAGACTGTAGGTAGGGGGAAGGCTAAAAATACATATGCATACACAACATTGATAAGCTAGCCATGTACCAAAACTATGTTCTATTATCTATTATAATCTATTTTCACCAGACCCAATCAGTGATTTCCCAGGAATGATTCTGGAGCCTGGACATAAATATTTGACTCTTAAATAACCAATTTAGCAATTTTCTGTGAATGTGTTCCTTTCTTGAACTGTCAAAGAAGTATCTTTTTCTTTTATTATCAGATAAATAGCTGAAATGGTGTTTGGGATTGAAACATATTCCAGCTCAATATTCTCTCATCAGAAAGAAGGCATACTTTTAAACTAAAATGGGAGCAGAAGTCCTTTTTCTAGAAGGCCTCGATTGGACTATTCGCACCCCTTCTGCTCCACTTGGGATTCAAAATGGCACAAAAATCCCTGAAGCAAAGATTACGGGATATTGCCCTGGGAGATCTTAGAGCCCGTTCAAATTCACCATGCTCCCCTAGAGTCTTGAACTTACCATGCAGAGAGCCAATTAAGACATGTGAATACCTAGAAAGCCTTACAGTAATAAAATTTTGTAGATTTTTTACAAAGGCGAGACTAAATGTTTTTCTCTCAGAACTGCTAAGAGGCAGACTGTCTGGAATCCCCCTCTCCCAAAGACTATGCCCCTGTGGAGGAAATGAAATAGAAACAATAGAACACATTTTATTGCAATGCCACTATTATACAGTGCAACATAGCCAACTTTTATATCCAATCCTCTTCCACATGACAAACCATCCCTCGCAGAGGATTGTTACATATCTTTCAGAGGACAAGTGCCACAGGGTGACTCTCACAGTGGAAAAATTCCTCACAGTGGCAGCAAGGCTTAGGAAGCAACTAACCTCTGATAGGTATATCACTTGAAACCATGTAGATGTATCTTGTACAGTGAACTTCTCCTGAGATGGGAGAATTCAAAATGACTGTTCGTTTTCTGATGGGTCTATGGACTGCAATAAATGTTGTTGTTGTTGTTTGTTTGTTTGTTGTCGTTGAATCTTTATCAATGTATTTTAACCAGTTCGTTTTCTAGCATGGTGTGGCTTGATTTGCTTAAAATAATGCTTGATTTCTTCAGTGGATATTATCTTTATTTAAAAATTATCTAGAACTGAGAAAATTATTATTATCATTATTACATGATCTGTGGATTTGTATTATATTCATGATTTCATATAATAAAGAATGGCCATCATTGAAAAAACATATAAGACAGTAAAATGCCACACTTGTGACATGAGCTGTCTGCTTTTAAATAAGTTTTCTTATTTTCAATAAAAAATAAAGGCTGAGTTTTCTTGGTAGTGTTTCCTGAAATACAGGATTTTGGAAAAAGTAGGAAGCAGAATAATATAACTGAGCACAGAACTGTAACTTAGAAATGAATGTGATCTATAAAATCAGAAAGCAGTGAAAAGAAAGAGCAACTATTTGATAGCTTATCCATATGTAACCCACCAGTCTGTCTAACTTTATGCATTGAGTTTGGGTATTGGAATAGCCACCTCTGTCCACAGGCAATGCTCATTCAGTTCAGTGGGCTGAGACTGGGGTAGGTGGCCAGCATGGCCAAGAGCTGACTGAGATGACAAAAGTCCTGCTGAATCTGTACTAAATCCAAAATCCTACTTATCTAAAATCCTGCTTATCTAAAAGTGTTGACACTATCCTTGCTTAGGCCTAACTTTGTGCCAAGATTGTTGCGAGGTTCTTAAATCAGGAAGATCTGGCATAATTAGAATTTTTCTTCAATCTGCCCCTTTTCTACCCTAGCTGGGTTGAGATCAGCTGGCAGATCATCTGTGTTGTCCAAAGAAGATTCTGCTGGCCTATAAGTAGATCATCTGGCAGAAGATCAGTTCATCTGGCACAAGAGGCTTCTTCTTTTTGATAACCCCACACATCTGGCAAATCTTTGCATTAGAACTGCACTGCAAATTAGTATAAGGTTGAAGCCTAAGGCTCAGATGCTTGCACTGCTTTGAAGCTTATGCAGTAATCCGAGCAAACCATTTATGTCACCTACTAACCTACTTAATAAGGCTGTTGCAAAGATAAATAAGGATATTGTAATCTGGGATAGTCTCCGTGGGAAGGGGTTGGCAAAGATATATATGGTATTTTGAAAGGATTTTCTCTGAAGTGAAGTCCTCATACAGGAAAAACCAGTTATGCCTGTGCTATAAAGCCCCCAAATCCTGAAAAAATGTATACTTTTCTTATTAAATGTATACTAATTCTCATGTTAGTTTTTCAGCATGAGAATTGTTCATTTTAAAATATTGAAATGTGGGAAATAACATTATTAATCAGGTGCTGCTTTGAACTGGGCCAGAGCCAGTCCCATTGTCACTTCCTCTTCACAACATCTTCAGACAGCTATCAAGATCTATTGCCAATGTCTGTTCAAGGTCCTACTTCAGTAGGCACTTAAAACTGGGTGGCCACTGATCTAGTCTTGCTGTAAGCCATTTAGTTTCCACAGTGCTCCAGAGCCATTTGGATCTGGTGTAAAGTTAAAACATCAGATGAAGGGGAGAATTCAAATGGCAACTGATCAAGAGAGAACTGGGTTGCTTGAGATAGACAGGAGTCCCAAATGCCAAGGGGCCTCTCAGGCCATGAGCTGGTACCGGTTAGACTCCTAGTCCTGTTACCTAAGTGCAAGAAAGATATACAGGCAGAATATTCCTTGTCCGTAATGCTTCAGATCAGAAACGTTTTGGATTTTTTTAGATTTTGAGGAATTTGCATTTGCATATACATACATAATGAAATAGCTTGGAGATAGAACTCAAGTCTTTTTAAAAATATATAATCTTTATTAATTTTCTACAGATTAAAATATTGATAGGTCTAAAATAAATAAAAGTCCAAAAAGAGGGTAAGGTATGTGGTAGGAAAGGGTAGAGGTATGACCAAAAATAGTGGAGAAAAGAGTGAAGAATAGAAAGAAGAAGAGGCAAGGTGAAAAGAAGAAAAGAAAAAAAGAGGAAAAAAAAGAATAAAGGAAAATGGGGGAAAGATAAAATAGAACATAAAAACAACTTCCTGGCATCTTCTTCGACGATAGAGATAGAACCCAAGTCTAAGCATGAAATTCATTTACATTCCATATATACCTTATGCATATTGCACCACACCTTTATTTTCTGATAGTTCTAATTTTGTCCAATATTTTTCATTATTTTATGCATGAAACAAACTCTGTATACATTGAACCATCAAAAAGCAAAGGTATTGCTATCTCAACCAGCCAGGTGGACAAATTTGGAGCATTATGGATTTTGGGATAATAAGAGGTATATTATGTGTGCATCTTTAAATTGACAAGAATTCACATTCCCAGCGAAGCCAGAGGAGTGGTATGAGTCTGGATATTCACTTAAATGAAACCATCCATGGGATGTTGACACTTTTTAGACTTTCTGCCTGTCATGGATAAATAGCCTAAATAAGTTATATGCCTTTTCAACTTATCCTGTTAGAGAGGCCTTAAGGCAAAGCAAAAAAAAAAAAAAACTGCTAAAGCTGCTTGGGTAATCCAGGTTTGAGTCTGCCTTAGGATGAATTACTATGTCAAGGCAGGTGTTTACTTCAGGTTGCTCTTCTTTTCTCAGAGGAACAATTAGCTTTGTTATTAGAGTAAGAAGGAAGAAGGGGGAGCTTTGTTATAATGCAATTAGTATCGAGAGCTGGCCTTTTATCTGACATTTGCAAAGTTGATGTGGCATTTTTAACAGAATACACATGTTAGATGGCAGACTTCTGTGAAGATATATTGTTCTACTTTCTGATATATATTTTTTTCTGGTCAAAAACGTAGAATGTATCAAATCACTTAATTCTGTTTGTGTTTCATATTATTCTATTTAGGATAATACCACATCCAGAATTTTGAACTTTTGTCAGTGGAGCTTCTTCAAAATCCACACCACTGTTGGTAGCAGCTGACCTCCAGTTAGAACACTCTAGAACTAGGGCTTCCCGGTTTGCAGAGTTAATTCCACATTTTTTAGGTTAGCTTTAGCCCCATCTTTACATCTCTTTTGTTGTCCACCTGACATTCTGTTTTCCATTCTTAAGTTGAGAACAAAAGAGCTGCTTTGGTAGATGGTGATTGGGCAGTTGGACAATGTAGCCAGTTCAGTAAAGTTGATAGCAGAGGATCATCACTTCAATGCTGTTGGTCTTTGCTTCTTCCAGAATGCTGACATGTGTTTACCTGTCTTCCCAAGTGGTTTGCAGGATTTTTTGGAGGCAACGCTGATCAGAAGTCAAAAGTGACAGTCCATGTTTCGCAAGCATACAACAGGGCTGGAAGGACAATAGCTTTATAAACAAGCATCTTGGTATCCCTACAAATTTCCTGGTCCTTAAACAGTCAAAAATGCTGCACCCACAGAGCTCAGACAGCTGTTGTAGTTCAACGTCAGTGTCGACTTTTGTGGAGAGATGGCTGCCTAGTAGAAATGGTCAACATTTTCTAGTGTAAAACCATTAACCTTTACTGCTGGCATTGCAAAGGGAGTGATTGGTGTCTGCTGGTAGAGCATGTTGATTTTCTAAATGTTCAGTGAGAGGCCAAGCATTTAATATGCTTGTGCAAAAGTTTTTAAAGTGGCTTGTATCTCTTCCTCAGAATGAGCACAGACTACATTATCGTCAGCATATTGGAGTTCTATCAGACATGTTGTTGTAACCTTACTTTTGGCTTCCAGCCTGCTGAGGTAAAAGAGCTTGTCATCTGCCTGATAGGTGATTTCTACACAGGTGGGAAGCTTCCCGTCCACAAGGTGGAAAATAAAGTTGGGGCAATAACACATCACTGTTTGACACCTGATCTCACCTGAAATGGATCACTTCGGGAGCCATTGCTGTCAAAGACTGTTGCCATCAAATCATTGTGGAGGAGCTGCAGGATGTCCACAAATTTATTAGGGCGTCCATTTTTCAGGAGGATGGTCCAGAGAGCATTATGATTCACGGTATCGAAGGTCTTTGCAAGGTCGATGAATGCCATGTACAGAGGTTGCTTTTGTTCCCTGTAGTTTTCTTGGAGTTATTGTGCAGTAAAGATCATATATACAGTTCTTCTGGAGGGGAGAAGCCATTCTGGGATTTCAGGAGGATGTCTTCTGAAATAGGTAGAAGGCAGTCTGTGAGGATTTTTGCAAGAATTTTCCCAGCAGAGGCTGAAAGGAGATACCTTGATAGTTTCCGCAATCTGTTCTTTCTCCATTTTTGAAAAAGGTGATGATGGCATGCTTGAAATCTGCTGGGATCTCGATCGCCCACACTTTTCCAATGAGCTGGTGGAGCTGTTGTGTCAGCTCAGGTCCCCACCCTCTTTAATGATTTCGGCAGGGATCCCATCAGTTCCACTGGTTTTTTTATTTTAAATGGGTTTATGGCTTTACTGACTTCTTTCAAGGTAGGCAGTGCTGCAGGCTCATCCCTGGTTTGTTGCTGTGGGATTATTGGTATATGCATTACATATACTGTTTGTGTTATAACATTTTTTATAAGAAACTGCTTGTACTGAGAGCAGAAAGGTGGAAGAAAGCAAGAAATCGCCATGCTCAATTGCTTTTCATTAAGAAAAGAGCCGCCAGGCCATTTATTTATTTATTTATTTATTTACAGTATTTATATTCTGCCCTTCTCACCCTGAAGGGGACTCAGGGCGGATTACAATGAACATATATATATGGCAAACATTCAATGCCATCATACAAACAACATACAGTATAGACACACACAGAGGCAATTTTAATATTTCCAGCTTTATGAGGGTATGCTCGATTCCAGCCACAGGGGGAGCTGTTGCTTCATCATCCACAAGTGACACTGAGTGCTGTACTTCCTCATTCCGTTCCACGTGCTGCTGGCAGATTTATGGTGTTGTAAATTAGTTAAATTAGCCTCCCGCATAAAGCGTACCTAAATTTCCTAGTTGACAGATGCAACTGTCTTTCGGGCTGCTTAGGTAAACAGCAAGCTGGGCTATTTAATGATCAGGGGCTTAACCCGACCTGGGCTTCGAACTCATCAGTAGTGATTTATTGCAGCTGGTTACTAACCAGCTGCGCCACAGCCCGGCCCCATTGTTGACATGTACATTGTCCTACATATTGGGTTTGTGTTGAGAAAGTTCCACAATTGTCAGATTAAATATGACCACCACCACCATTTGAACGATAGGCCATGACTTGTATATATTTTGTTATATTGCAGAAAACGAACTGGCCTGGTTCCAACCTATTAAGAAGTGATTCCCATGATGAAAAACTAAATTGTTACCTCTAGGATGATAAAGGAATTTCCCAATGAATCATGTTCTATCTCTCTCTCCCTCCCCTTCCCCAACTTTTTTTTAGCCTTTTACCATCTGTATTTATTTTTCTGCTTTAACATATTCTGCTGTATATTGAGCGTGTGTTGTCATCTATAAGACACTTATAGGCTACATAGGATGAACTATCTTGCTACTCAGAGCTTGGCCAGGTCAATTTGATCAGAGCTTGGCCAGGCTGGCTGATGAATTCTGGGAGTTATCAAAAAAAGTACTGTATTTATTGGAATATAATGCACACTTTTTTTGGCTAAATTGCTTAGCCAAAATGGAGATGTGCATTACATTCAATTGCGCATTACAATTGCGTGCCTAAACTTTGATTTTGCTTCTCTGTCAGGCTGAGACTAGCGAAGTCACCAGTTTCTGCCTGATGGAGGAGCTGAGGGTTACTAACTGGCTTTGATCAGGCTCTGAATGAGACCAGCTGGGAAACTGGTTGCCGATAAACTGCCAGGCCCAATTCAAGGTGCAGGTTTTGACCTATAAAACCCTATACGGCTCGGGCCCTACCTATCTCCGTGATCGCATCTCCTCCTATGAGCCAGTGCGGACCTTGAGATCATCCGGGGAGGCTCTCCTCGCGCTCCCACCACCGTCTCAAGTGCCCCCTGGCTCTGGAATGCACTGCCAAAAGAGATCAGGCAATCCCCTACATTATCCATAAGGAACTGAAGACCTAGTGGTGTCGGCAGGTTTTTGAGTAATTACATTGGAATACCGTCGATCAATCTGGGCCTGAATATATTGCACAAGATTTATCTAGCCTGAAATGATACACTTTAATATATTGAGTTTATGGTTCCCGTTCCCTTGATCAGGTTATTTATTGCTATATAATTGTATTGTTTTACCTTGTTTAATAATGTGTTATTATGCTGCTATGTAATTTATGTGTTGTTTTTATGATTGGAAACCACCCTGAGTCCCATCCAGGAGATAGGGCGCTATATAAATAAAGTTTTATTTATTATTTTTATAAACCACGGCCCTACACCAAGAGTTTACTAGAAGGAGAAAGCCCCCTCCCAGCCTTGGCTTTCTACTCCTTCTCCAGCTGGAAAAGGAGAAAGCTCCCCTCCCCTTTCCTTCCCAGCTGCCTTTTCCCTTATCTTTTGTCAGCTGAAAGGCAAAGGAGAAGCAGAGTCCCCCATCAAGCCAGGGTGCACGTGGAATTTCTTCTGCTTGCACCCAGCTGGCACAAAATGGATAGCAAATCCATTTTGATAATGTGCACCTCAAAAGTGAGGTATGCATTACAATTGAGGGTGCAGTACACTCGAGTAAATACAGGTAATTTTCCATGGTCAGAATTTGATCATTCCAGTCCTCCAAGTTGAAGGCATCCTTCATATCCTTTGCCTTTCCTCTCTTTGCCAGATCCTTTTATTTAGTCCATATACAGGTCTTTATTTTGTCATTTTCACCTTGCCTTGGTAGAGGAAAATTCCAACAGTGGTTACCTTTTGAAATGCACAGTTAGATTTCTGGAAGGTATTCCACAAGTGGAAAGATACCTGTGACTTAGGTTAAGCAAGGAAAAACATATTGTTATTAAGCCATGTCTGGTTCATATATCAGTGGAGTGATGTTAATTATCCAAGGTACTGAACATATGTTGCAATTATAATTCAGCACTTTGGACAGCTCACTTCCAGTTCTGACACTGTCATTAGGACAGCGGTAGCTTTAGAAGGGCTGGTGCATATCACAGTTCTCTAGGAAATCTATATTATGTGGAAAATGCAGTTTTGTCTCATCGACCACTCCAAAATGCATCTAGCTATGTAGCTATTAAAATATACAGCAAAAATAAGTGAGTTTTTTTTTAGAGTGGTGTTTGAAAACATTTTCTAGCATTTGAGACTGATCTTCATAAATCACCCCTACTCATCTTCATGACTTCACAAAAGAGAAAGCATGTATGTGATTTAAATTTTTAGTGTTTACAGGTTACAGATCTGATTTTTCTTTGGATTGCATGAATATACAGAATGGAAACATCTGCTGGAGGCTATTTATAATGTTCTCTTTTGCATAAGTGCCCTTGAGTTTCCACTATAACTGCCATTATAAGGTAGTGGCCAGAATTTACAATCAGAAATAGGGAGACCCAGGTTCAAATTCCCCTTCAGCCCTGAATCTCACATTGAAGAAACTTGTTGGTCTCTACTATTTCACAGGAATGCAATTTTGTTAATATGTTAATATTTAGGATATAATATTCACATATATAGACTAAAACAGTGTTTCTTAAGCTATCCCCCCATGTTCCTAAGACTAGCATCATGTTTGTGCCCACTGACCACAACGTCTTTCTCTCTTCCTTGGAAATTCATTGCGGACTGGCATATAATAGCGTGTGGACCATCACTGGTTTACAAACCACCATTTTGAGTAGTACTGGACTGAATAACATTTGTTAGTACTTCAGGGAATACATATATATAAGAGTTTTTAAAAAGAAATATAACTATTTTAAAAGTAAATTTTAAAGATTTTAAAAGTAAATCTTTATAGAACTGTCTTTTTTCCCTTCTGCGGTTGTTTTTTCTTGGAAATGGGTGGTGTAATTATAGAACACAAGCTGTCTCTGTGGGTCTAGTCTGTAAATGAGAACTGAGCACTTACTGATCGATTACATTGGATTCCATTGGAATGAGCAAAGTTGTGTTCTTATTAATGTTCTCTTACTTAACTATATTACAGTGTTTCTTTCTGTTTCTGTGCCTAATGTTTGGCTTCCCCAACAAGCTTTGAATTGCAATTTTCGCTTTATTTTAGATTACAAGTCAACTGAGAATAGAGAAATAGATAGCTCAGATGAATGAATAACTACAAGGACACAGATGTCTTTGTGAATATCACCATCCTACAGCTATATTAACATATCACAAGCAGAAATAAATCCCCAGACCTGTGGATTGTAAAAATATCTCTCCTTGAAAATGTTCATATCAATTCTTCAGTTGTATAGTAAGCCACTTCACTGAGGTTATTTTAGCTCCTGGGAAGAACATTCAGTCGGAACCCTCCCTTCCACAGTTTTTATTGATAAAATATTCATACAATCCTTAATTTAAAAAAAAAAACCAAAACTGTTATTTGAGGAGATCCTGAAGAACTAAACCATTCGGCTTAGGGGAAAACCTAGAACACTTGGTTCCATCAGTGTATCCTGGTGACTGTGGGCAGGATTTGCTGTTAGTTCAAAGAGGTTTGTTATTCCTTATCCAGAAATCCGAAATGCCCCAGAATCCAAAATTGTAAGTGACTGAAATTGAACCCTCCTTTCTGGTTTAATGTCTACAAAACTTGTTTCATACACAAAATTATATATGTGTGTGTGTGTGTGTGTGCGCGCGCGCGCGCGTTTTTCCCATGGAGTAAACAACAAAACCACTGAACAAAATCACACCAAATTTGGCTACAAAAGACATAGTCATCCAATCTATTTCTTTCAATAAAAAACCTAGAACAATAGTCCAAATTACAGAGGATGAGGAAGAGCCTTTCTCCCCTTAACTGCCAGTCAGAAAGGTAGACCCTGCTGTCTTTAGCAACTCCCTCAGCCAAAATGTTGCCCAGGGCACAGGCAGTTAGGGCACACTGCCTATAAAATACAGATTATCTGATTTGAACTGGATTATATGGCATTGAATAGCCTCGCAGCTAAGTAAACATTTCTTATCTCTTCCTCCTTTTTTCAAATACTTTGTTTCAGCATCAAAATAACCTATCACAAATGCTATGTTGCTAATACTTCCAATTAGTCTATAAAATAGGCCAGGAGCTTTATTCACCCATTACAGGTACATGAGTGAGTGTGAGAGATTTTATGATGAGAGGTTCTGAGTGAGAGAAAGCTGCTAGTTCAAAGTTCATGTCCTTTGACTTTAATTATTTGTTAGTGCTTAATGCTTTATAAGGGTGGAAATGGTATTGCTGGGCTACACTTGTTGAGACTGGATTCTTAATCTCATATTGCATGGTATGTGATGCACCAAATATGAATGGTGTCTGTATGAACTTGTTTCCGCTGTTTTTAAATGCCCTGCTGATTAAGGATTTAGGTTAAAATAGCTTCTGAAAAATTGACCTTCATGTTTAGTGAGGTCTAATTAATTTTCAGTATGCACTGAACCCTATTTACAAGTGGAATTCGATTAGCTACAGTTCAGTGCATGTTGTAATTATTATATACAGCAATAGATTCCAAGTATTTTGCTGGGGGCATCCACCAATGAAATTTAGTTGGACTTCATTTTTTCCTAACTAGGATATCACTTTTCTCTCCCATCTCTGCTCTTTTACCACTTTAAATATGAATTTCAACATGAATTTAAAAATACTTTCTACATAAATGACAGACAGCTGAATTATAGAAGCCAGGTGAAATGGTAGAAGCTAGGTTCATAATCAAAACCCTGTGATTTTGACAAAATTGATTTTTAAAATGACCTTTAAAACTATCATTTGTGGCAAGTAAATGCACGAGTAGTCTCCTGGCTCTGACTTTATATTTCTCATGTGTTAGGCATGATGCTGATGTACAACTCCGAGCTGGTATGTGATAGTACAATGGCAGAAACAGCTCCTAAGTGTTTATCTTCTGGGGTAATATCGGAATACTCTTCTCTTACTTATTGATTAAACTTTCCAAGTTGCTTGCCACACAGTCATTTTAGTAAAAGTTCAGTTTTGGATTTGGGAGATCCACACAAAAGACTAAGCAAGGAGATATTTCCATCGGTGGCTCCCCCGTGTGCTCTTCCCAGAAAGGAGCTACTGTGACAGCTTGATGGGACAAAGGTCTAAATGAGCATTACTCTGTTCTGTTCACAAAGACCAGGCCTTTGTGAACAGAATATTTAGAATATTTAGCTGTTTCACAGTTAACTTCCTTCTTTGTTTTGCTACATTAGAAAAAAGTAGTCCTAATTTTTATTAAGCTATAATATAGTGGAAATGGAAGGTTTGCCAGTGAGTGAATGGGGGATATGAATTCTTGGTCAGAGCAGATATCAGTCTCCATGGATGGAAATGGGAAATCTGTACACATCAGATTGCGTCTTTTGTCTGACGTGTGTATTCTCCTCTCTGTGACTTTTAAAGTTATATCTGTGCTGAATTGGTGCTGACCAAGTTTAGTCAAAATTTGTAACCATAATTAGAAGCATATTTGCAAATTCTAACTCGAACTAGCAGTGTCTAATATCTGAGGAAGTACATTTGAGTTTATAAATGTTTATACTTCTGAATTCATTCTCTTGGTTAGTCTCAAAAATGCTGTAAGATCTCTTTGCATACTGGGCTCACCATCCTTAGGGATTGTGAGCGCAGACATAATGAGGCATCCTGGTAGGTTTTGAAACAGTAGATCGAAGGGATAATTTGCATGTCAAAAGGAAGGAGCATGTGGTCATGGTATTTATGAATCTGTACTGATCTAATAAATAGGCTCATACAGTTTTTTAAATGCCAGTAAATTTAGGAATTGAAAACGAAGCAGTTTGTGCTCCCTATAGCTCCCTATAGTATACATTTTTTTTTCCAGCATTCTCTGTTCTGGGACTAGCTAAAGAATTGATCTCTTTTATTTCTTAGTGTTAAAGAATAGTTGATTCACTTTGTCATGATTAGACAATTCTTAGAAGTATTTTATTATATGCTTGAGAACCTGAAATATGATGGTTGGGTAAGAAGGATATGGCCTTTTAGAAGGCGAGGAATGTTTTTTCCCTCCACACAATTGAGAGATCTGGAATCCCCTGCTCTCATCATCCATCAGTCCCCATTGACCTGAGGCTATGGTTCATTGGTACAGAACCACAAGGGCTGAGGTTCAGTCTTTGTAATCTTCCTTACAAAGGGTCAAATAGTGATTGTGAAGGCCTCTTTTGGGTAAATCTGTAGGATGTTTCCATAGTAATTATAGTGGAATCCTAATGCTATAATTCTAATGCCAACAAAGGCAGTATAGATGTCACATTAGCCTTAGGCATTAAAACGATGCAGAGTAACCTGGAATAAAGCTTTAAGTGTAGTTTACATCCAGGTTAAAAAAATGCCTGTAAAGATCCGGATCTTCCTTGAAAATCCAAACTTTTGGAGGTATCAAGGCAGTCTGGGAGATGAGGTGGCAGTTCATCCTTACCCCCATCCCCCCCCCTTCAAATGAAGTTCTGACAGATCTTTGAAGAGTGGAGCAGGGTGTCCTTCTTAAAAACTCTGTCAGAAGAAGGAAACAAACAGCCACCAGGAACAGTAAGGATGCTTTTTCTTTGTTTTGGGGGTGAAATGGGGGGGGGGAGGGTAGGGAGGCACTGACTATGCCCAGTCATACCAACCTGATGTTGGTACTGCTGGCCCGTATGGCTGGTCCCCCACCAGTGAGGCACCGGAATGTGGCCACAAAATGCAGCATGAACCGACATTTTCAATTCTACTTTGTCCTACATTTTGTGCTGTGCAGAAGCACCCTAAGTCAACGAATTAGTTGCTTACATCAACTAATTGCGGGCCGAAATGTTTTAATTGCATCACTTGATATAATTAGTACCTATTTTAATTTATGGTTTATATTTGAGTTATATTTAATATGTTTTGTGATCTATGTTTTTGTTATGTTTTGTTCTATTTATCATTTGTTTTAATTTTTAATGTATTATGTGCTTATTCTTATTTTGTATTGCTTTGCCTTGTTGTAAGCCGCTCCAAGTCCCCTAGGGGTGGGACATAAATAAAGATGATGATGATGATGATGATGATTATGTCAGAATCAACATTCTTATGTGGGTTAAGGGAGCTTTGTATGACCATATGCCTCCTCCTTCAAGCTTCGTTTTCTCCCAGAATTGGAACTGGGGTAGGCAGAAGTAATAAGGAGGCAGGACAACAGAGAAAAAGATTATGTTAACATCATTCATTTTGCATCACTTTTGTTATTAAAAATAATAGATATATATTCCTTTTACCAATCTAATCTTGGAGCTGAATGGGAGATTCAGTGAATATCAATGAATTTCAGGTGCTTCCTTCGAGAAAATAGGGCAGCCTATAAATAAAGCATTATTATTATTATATTGTTATTTCAGAGTATAAACCTCTGGGTATTACTTGCCTAATAACATCTAATTAAATTTGTGGGGTCTCCATAAATTGACAGGCAATTTGAAGGTGCACACACACACACACAGGGTATGCAACTTGTGCTATTTAGGAGCACTCTTTGAACATGGCTTATTTAAAGCAGCAGCATTCACTTTTGGCAAACCAAGAAGTCCTTCATTGTGGTTTATACTTAATTACCATTTAAAATGGCAAGATGTTCCAATGACTTGGTGAAACTGTTCCATCCCATTCCTGCACTCAGTGCTTGAGCTCTTTCCCAGTCACTAGGCTTTCCCTTTTGTCTCGCCAATTGCTGTTCGGGCCTGTCACAGCCTCTTATTCACTCGATGGAAATGTATGGGTCAGCTTTCTAGTAAATCTGTTAGTCTGCAGCTTATCAGTTTGACAGGCCGGTATTATGATAATGACCAAAGGGGACACAAGTTTTAATGTGATAAGGATATTTCTCACCTGTCCATCTCTATTTCTTTCATGTCTCTAATACATTTGTTTTAAGTAAGAGCCTGGGAAATGTCCCGCTGAGACCTCCTAACCTGGTTCCCTGTAAAAAAACAGTCTGACAGAGTCTGTCTTGTCACTTTCCACTGTGTAGTGCTAACAGGCCCTTTCAGAACCTGTTAGAAACAATTAAATGCCCTTGGTGGTTGCTCTTAAGCCTCCTTGGAACGTGTTAACACTTCTCTTTCTAAATATGCAATTTTAGGAAGCAATCTAGAGTATTTTTTTAAAAATGAAGAAGATAACATGCAGTGCAGGAGTATTTGTGGACATTCGATGAAAGGAACTAGTACAGTTCCAGGTAACAATAAGATTTAAAACTGTGGTGTGTTTACTTCAACTTTTGACTTTAAAATGTGTCTGATTTACAAATATATAAGGGTGAACTATATCTCTTAGAACTTCTTTTTGAGTTAAATTTTTCAAAGGAAGTATTCATGTTCGGTGTTGTTAGGAGAACCTAGAGATTTGGGTGATGGACTCCAAAAAGCCAGCCCCTGCTCAACTATGGAAACCCATTAGGTGACCTTGGGCTGCTTAAAAGGGAAACAACGACAGACCTACTCCAGGTGAATCTTGTCAATAAAACCTTACAGTAGTACTGCCATAAGATGAAGTTGATCTGAAAGCACTTTACAACAACAACAACAACAACAACAACAACAACAACATTCAGAGATTTGAAATATCTCAACTAAAGGGTTTGTGGATACAGTCTCCTGTTTTCTGTTCTGCTCTGCTCAAATCATAGAAGTACAGATTCTTTGAGTTGGAAGAGACCACAGACCACTCCCAACAGATGTCCATCCAGCCGCTTGTTTAAAAACCTCCAGAGAAAGAGACTCACCACCCTCTGAGGCAGCATATTCCACTGCCAAGCAACTCTTACCATCAAGAAGTTATTTCTGATGTTTAGGTGGAATCTCTTTTCCTGTAATTTGAATCCACTGCTCCATTGTGTCCTATCCTCCAGAGTAGCAGAAAACTTCCCTCTTCCTCAATGTGATATCCTTCAAATATTTAAACATAGCTATCATGTCCTCTAGCAGTCTTCTTTTTCTGAACTAAACATACACACAGCTCCCTTGGCTGTTTCTCATAGGGCTTAGCTTCCAAACCTTTGATCATTTTGGTCACACTTCTTGTCAATATCCTTCTTGAAATGTGATGCCCAGAACTGGACACAGTATTTCAGGCGAGATCTGATCAAAGCAGAATATAGCGGAACTATGACTTCCCTCGATCTGGACACTTTGCACCTGATGAGGCCTGGAATCACATGGGCTTTTTAGTGGCTGCATCGCACTGTTGAATAATGCTTAGCTTGTAGTCTACTAAGACTCCTAGATGCTTTTCACATGTACTGTTTTCATGCCACATGTCATCCATCCTATACTTGCACATTTCATTTTTTCTGCCTAATGTGATTAGCAAATCAGATTTGCATACCAATCAAAGTAGCTAGGGAAATTTCTCTGAATTGGTACAGCTTGATAGTCTGGAAAACTGTGTGGGGAGTAGTGGGTGACCTCAGAATGTTACCATCACAGCACTGCATTACATTTCATATTGTGCTGTCAGATTTCTGTTGCATAAAGCAGTGGTTCTCAACCTGTGGGTCCCTAGATGTTTTTGGCCTACAAGTCCCAGAAATCCCAGCCAGTTTACCAGCTGTTAGGATTTCTGGGATTTGAAGGCCAAAATATCTGGGGAACCACAAGTTGAGAAGCACTAGCATTAAGCCTTTTGTATGTAGAAGTGTTGCAATTTTTATTTAAAATTCATTTACTGTATATAGAAGTGTTTCATCTGAGTAAGTGTTCAGAGGCATACAGACAGGCCTGTAGACAGCGGGGGAGGGTGTGTGTTAAGGGTTCTAACCCTTCACCTGAAAGGGTTCAACCCCCCCCCCCCAAACCTGGTTTACTCATGAATTTTAACTGGTTAACCAATTTATAAGTAAACCAGGATTTTTTAACCTGACACATTTTAGGGTTTTTTTTGGACTTTAACCCCCCCCCCCCCCCTGCATACAGATTAAACATTTATGGTGAATGTTGGAGTCAAAACAGTTCTTGTGTATAGGGGATTATGGCCAGCTCCAGGTTTTGGGATATGTCCCATGTAACTTTGGGCTAAAACACTGCGATAAAGCCAATAATCTGTTTGGGAGAGGGAACAGATGGCATTTTGATGCTTGCTCCCAAAGGAGTGCTGAAAGAGGAAATTATGTTTCTGTTAGGTTCTCACAGGGCAGGCTAAGCTTTCACCTTTTGCCACTTGATTCAGAGATGGGGATCATTCCTAAATGGTTTAATACTGCATCTTTACTTATATATATATAAAAGTTAATGGTTTTTTTGGATGCCTGGGCAGGAAAATTGTGGTGGCCATCAGATGGTGTTTTCCCCTCTCCACAGAATGGCCCTTGACTTATTAATGGGTCATATCAAAATCCATAATTTTGACCACAAAACATGCCCTTGACTTTAACATGAAGTCAACTTATACACAAGTATATATGGCAGTTATTCCACTGGTCTATAAGATGATGATCTGGATGTCCTTACCATCCTTCATTGAAGAGGACTGATACATTTTAATCTCAAGATGGAAAGTGTTTGTGTGTATGAGTGTGTGCATATTTTCTACACTACTGAAACAACAGGAGTGATTAGCCTTCCCTGACTATCTTTCCGTTTTATCATTTGGAAAACTGAACTTGAGGAATTTTAAATTTCACATCAAAAACGTAGAACTAGAGATGAATTGTAACTCATGTGTGTATTTGATAAGGGATTGTACAGTGATGGAGGCCTTAATAATATTCTGATCATCCCACTTTCCTTTCACAAAGATAGTAAAACAAACATGCTATTATTCATTCAAAATACAAGAGTCCCCATGACATCTCTTCTGAGATTATGTTGGCTGGATTTCTAAACCTGGTTCTGTCCAGGTTGATTCAAGGTTAAGGCTTACCAGACTCTTGTCCATTTTTGGTTAGGGTATATTAGAATTATAATGCAAAATGTCTGGATGGTATCAGAAACGAGAAAGCTGGGTTAGGTTATGAAACCGCATCTTGTTCAAAACAACCTGTTGAGTCATATGTCTGGGAACATATTTAAACTTAGGTTTCCTTGGCCTGTTCATCAGCAATGACTGCTTAATTGAAGGAAAAGGTGTCAGCAATATACTGGATTGTTTTGATTTCTAGTGAAGTGCAACCCTCTCCCTGAGAAACCTTTTTTGTTTTAACTTCTTTGGTACTGGTGTGTGCCATCTGCCCTCAAAAAAGGAAAAGGAAAAAATACAATTTCTGTAAGAGGGGTAATTCAATTTTAATGAAGTTTTTTTAAGTGGAATTCAATGGTAGCATAACATAGCACTTGAATGGTGCTGGTGCTTTTTAATATTGACACTCATTCCAATCTCAGGTTTTGCTCTCACACACACATCCAAAAACCCTGAGCTTTGATTATTTAAGCTGTGAATAAGTCATGCTTTACATCATCTCATGAAAGTCCATATAGTAACAAAATTTAAGAATTCATCATAGTTTCAAAAAAAAAACGGGGGAGTTGGAAGAACCCTCAGCACTTACCATTAGTAATGTTATATAAGAACCATTTAGTTTCCATGGTGATAGGCTTCCAAGGTAGAAAGGAAGCCTGTCAACTTGGGAAGTGATTTCTTTAGAGATCAGTCTGTTATATATTAGAGGTATACAGTACACTGCCGGTAACAATCTGGGGTGTATATTTCTTTGATTTGCAATCACAAAGTAGACAATCTCTGCTGCATTCTTTAATCTATATATATAAAAATGTAATGTTCGCTTTACTGTAGAGTAAACAACAAAACCACTTAACCAAATCACAAAACACATAGTCATTCAAAATATGTCTTTCAATCAAAAAACCAAGAAAAATAGTCCAAATTACAGAGGATGAGGAAGAGCCTTTCTCCCCCTAACTGCCAGTTAGAAAGGTAGGCTCTGCTGCCTTTACCCCCCCCCTCCCCCGCTGCCTTTAGCCCCCCCCCCTTCATATCCTAGCAACTCCCTCAGCCAAAATGGCACCCAGAGCACAGGCAGAGTGCACTTAGGCCTGATCCACACTGCCTATAAAATACAGATTATCTGATTTGAACTGGATTATATGGCAGTGTAGACTCAAGGTCTTTCCACACAGCTATACTACCCATTTATAATCTTATATTATCTGATTTGAACTGGATTATCTTGAGTCCACACTGCCATATAATCCACTTCAGTGTGGATTTTATACAGCTGTGTAGAAGGGATCTCATATATATAAGCAGATAATATAAGATTATAAATGTAATATGAAATAATTACTGTGGTATAATAATACAGAATAATACAATCTCTAAAACCAGGACAGTAAATAAAGAGCAACACTCTGAAAGCAGGGAAATTGGGAATTCCAGAAAGAAAACAACCAGGGCCAGCTAACATTTTCCAACAAAGGATTCCCCCAGGCAGGAAGCAGCCAGGCTTTGAAGCTGCAAGGTCATTAAATGCTAATCAAGGTGCCTAACTGCAGCATTCATACCTGCCACACCGAATCATAGAATCGTAGAGTTGGAAGAGACCTCACGGGCCATCCAGTCCAACCCCCCCCCTGCAAGAAGCAGGAAAATCTCATTCAAAGCACCCCCGACAGATGGCCATCCAGCCTCTGCTTAAAAGCCTCCAAAGAAGGAACCTCCACCACAGTCCAGGGCAGAGAGTTCCACTGCCGAACAGCCCTCACAGTGAGGAAGTTCTTCCTGATGTTCAGGTGGAATCTCCTTTCCTGTAGTTTGAAGCCATTGTTCTGCGTCCTAGTCTCCAGGGCAGCAGAAAACAAGCTTGCTCCCTCCTCCCTATGACTTCCCCTCACATATTTGTATATGGCTATCATGTCTACTCTCAGCCTTCTCTTCTGCAGGCTAAACATACCCAGCTCTTTAAGCCGCTCCTCATAGGGTTTGTTCTCCAGACCCTTGATCATTTTAGTTGCCCTCCTCAGGACGCTTTCCAGCTTGTCAACATCTCCCTTCAACTGTGGTGCCCAGAATTGGACACAGTATTCCAGGTGTGGCCTGACCAAGGCAGAATAGAGGGGTAGCATGACTTCCCTGGATCTAGACGTTATACTTCTATTTATGCAGGCCAGAATCCCGTTGGCTTTTTTTGCTGCTGCATCACATTGTAGGCTCATGTTTAACTTGTTGTCCACAAGGACTACAAGATCTTTTTCACATGTACTGCTGTCTAGCCAGGCGTCCCTCATTCTGTATCTTTGCATTCCATTATTTCTGCCGAAGTGAAGTATCTTGCATTTATCCCTGTTGAACTTCATTTTGTTAGTTTCGGCCCATCTCTCTAATTTGTTAAGATCGTTTTGAATTCTGCTCCTGTCTTCTGGAGTGTTAGCTATCCCTCCCAGTTTGTTGTCATCTGCAAACGTTATGATCGTGCCTTCTAACCCTTCGTCTAAGTTGTTAATAAAGATGTTGAGACTATTAATTGCTATTCAACCTGGCCAGCCAAGGATTCCACAAGGTAGAAAGCGGCCAGGCTTGCAAGCAACAAGGCTATTCAGTGCTTTTCAACTTCGCCAACCAAGATTTCCCCTAGGTGAAAAATCCCCAGGCTTTAAAGCCATGAGGCTACTCCATCCCATTCAACCTGGCCTAGCAAGGATGCCCTATGTAGAAAGCAGCAAAGCTTTTAAGCTGCAAGACTATTCAGTGCAATTCAATCTGGCCAAACAATGATTCCCCTACAAAGGAAGTAGCCAGGCTTCAAAGCGGCTCTTTGATTGAAGGTGCTACTCCAGCTACTCCAGAAAACAGCTAGGCTTTAAGGCTGCAAAGTTATTCACTGCTATTCCACCTGGCCAACAAATGATTCCCATAAGCCACAGCAACACGTGGCCAGGCAAAGCTAGTAAACATATAAAGAGAAAGGCTAGTGGAAATACTTGGGTTTCTTACAAGAACAAAAGAGCTTAATGCAAAAAAAAAAAAAACATAAGAATGAAGGAATTCTGAATCCAGATATTTGTTTTGGGCAATGGAACTGGACAAAGCTCCGAGTTCTTTCATGTGAAAGTCTATTTTCAGTTACCTCCAATTGCGCTTAGAAATTCAATCCAATCGTTCTAAATTACACTTAGAAATTAAATTAGAGCAATTGAATTAGAGGTGGGATGGAAGCTAGGATAGAGAAGAATGAGAAGTTGCTCATATTGTTAATTGCGTAGGAATCAGAAATCATCTCTGATCTCCTGCAGACAAACTAAAGATCTACTAAGAGATCCAGATCTCTCTTCTGCCCATTCTTGCTCTGATACAGTTTTAATTATGAGATTGTATCTTCATCTCTCAACATAATCACTTAGGCCATTGTTTCTCAAACTCTGCTCCTCCAGGTGTTTTGGCTTTCAGTTTCCAGAAATCCCAGCCAACTTACCAGCTGTTAGGAATTGTGGGAACTGAAGTCCAAAACATCCAGAGGAGTACCGTTTGAGAAACTCTGACTTGGGCTATTCCACTATGCAAAATATTTTTACAAAAATAAACAATTAATAGTTGTTTATAATGGCCATGGGCAAAGCTTAGAAAAGTTGGCTCTTGTGTTATGCCAGGTGCAGTTTTATCCACTCCTCCTCTCAGTTTTCTGTGCCTTGTCTTGAGCTTGACCTTCTAGGACAAATGCTGCCTCGAGGGAGCCTTTTATAAGAAAATGCATGCATTGGCATTTATCTATACAGCTGTCTTGCATACATGTGCAGATCATTTAATGTGCTCATAATTGCAGTTTCTTTACAGCAAAAATCAATGACTTGTTTTTAGAAATGAACTTTTCTTAAAGTTTCCCATATAAATATGGGTGCTTTTGTAAAGTTGTGAAAGTGAACTACTGAGCAGTTCAATGCAGCATTTAGTTAATACACAACATTTGATTATGTCCTTGGTAGCCACTTTGTTTTGGTCCCTTGCTTCACTTTCAAAAGAGGGCTTAATAGAAATGTACGGAAAGCAGGTTCTGTGATGTTTCCTCTGCGTGCGTCATCTCTTTCATCAAGCCATAGTTGGATCTCAAACCATATTGTCAAAGAAATATGTCCTTTGTGTCCTAAATTCTCAGGAGAATAAAAACCTAATGTCTTTAACTTCTCACTTTACGGAATATTGTGACCTCTGCGCCCCTCCAACTAGTTCTTGTTCTTACTTGGATGCACCCAACTCTACCATAGAGAGCAACTAATGAAGCAAAAAGAAAAAGAATTATGGTGTGTATGCAATTACTTAACAAACTTGTCATCTGTGTTGATTTGTTATTTAGTAAGGAGGATTATTCTCACCTGGATTTCAGGGAAAGTGAGGAAAGTGCATCTTATTCGTTCAAAGAATTGCATGGATATCATATTTAGTTATGACTTCATTGGTTGCCGTTTGTATTCCAACTCTCCTTGAGAATTTAGTGGGTTGTATAAACTCCACATTGTGCCTAAATGTTAAACTTTTTAGCTAAAATAGGCCAATTTCACCATGATTTTGAAACTATTTTAAGCTCAGGAGAAGCTTTCCTCAGAAACTGGAAGTTGACAGTTGCTGGGATGCAGGGTTGGTGGTGCTGAAATTCTTTTAAAAGTCCCTATTTTTTCCACTCCTGGCCAAGAGTCGGGCATTTGTACAGTCTCCTGTGCCTTGTTACTATTAACTTGATCTTTATAGTTGCTTGCTTACTATGTAGTGCCATCATTTAGACCAAAGCTTTTTGTTGTACCAGCTAAATCTCTTACTGACACTTCTTAAGCTTCAAATGTTCTGAACCTATGGGAGACTGTAGTACCGGTTGCATATCCTTTATCAAAAATGCTAGGGATTGGAAGTATTACCTATTTTGGAATGCTTATGTAGGCAAAATTAGATGTTTTGGAGATGGTACTTAAGTCTGAACACAAAATTTATTCATGATTCATATACACCTTACACACACAGCCTGAAATTTATATACAATATTTTATATAATTTTGGACATAAAACGAGCTTGCATGTATTGAACCATCAGAAAGCAAAGGTGTTACTATCTCAGTCACCCATGTGGGCAATTTTGGAATATTTTGTATTTCATTATTTACAGATAAGGGATATTCAACCTGTACCAACAATAGTTATGTTCCAGATCGTTTTCTCTTTTGAGGCATAGCTGTTCTATAGTCATGCAAACTCGCTACTTTTGATTTAGATACCATTTACATATGTGTTTTTCTGGGATTTTTGAAGACTATTTTGTCAGCGGTTCAGATTTCGTAATATTTTCTGGTATCACACATCCTCAAATGTGTGTAACTCAGATTTAGTATAAACAGTGTTTTAAGAATCATTCAAGTCTCATTCAGTGAACATTTTGCTTAATGGTAACCGGCTAGCCATAGTTTATGTTATATGATCCTTCTTCCATGAGATAAACTTGGATTGCCTCAGCTAGATGACACTTGTCTTGTTTAAAGTTGAGCCTCAAAAGAAATATGCTGTATTAATGTCTTTTAATGTAAATTAAATGCTTTTACTCTCTGTGTATTGTAAAAAAAAGATCTGGACAGATTATTTCCAGAAACATTTAAACAAGATTCTTCTAATCAAAGCTACTTAATTCCCAAATAGCAAACCAAGGAAGCATTAGCCATGGTGCTTGAGAATAATTGTAATTCAGGACCCCGTAAGCTTCTTACCAAGCAGACCTAAATCTCCAGTATGGCTGAAGCTTCTGGAATTCACACAAAGCAAGAGCAATAATTACAGACTATTTCAGAGATTATTTGACAGATCAAATTTAACTACAAAAGATCAAATTGCAGCATTGGTGACATTACTACATTTTAAGACCACTTCCAAATTCAATATTAAGAAGTCAAAATCTACAATGATTTAAGATGTAAGAAAGACGAATACCTTGCCCCTTTGCACTTTCTGTTTCCTCACAGTTTAGTAAGACCATTAAGGACATGATATGTAGAGTCATGAAGTGGTAAAAAGGACTTAAGTTGAGACTGGAGAGGAAAGAGTCATATTTTCAAAGCTTTGTACACTACAAAAAGAAAATCAGACCTGGTGTTCTTGCAGAGCTGGGGAACTTTTTGCTTTCTAGATATTGTGGGTTTCTGCCCCTATAACCTCCAGCAATGGGAGGGGACTTTTGTAGTCTACAACTTTTATAGGGCAAAAGTTTTCTTGGTCCTGATGTATTATGTTGACTGTTTTGATTGTTGTCACTGTTTTCCATATGTGTGCTGATGGTGTTTTCTAATGCTGCACATCATATTTACTGAACTGATGAGTTTTACAGATTTTGAGTACTTGAGCTACTCGTTATGGTCAATTATCTTGAAGACTTCAATTTTTCATTGCAATATTGAACTGATTATAACGTTTTTATGTCACTTGATGAAGCATGAAAGAGCAGAATGACTAAAAATACTAGTGATTAAAGCACTGAAGCAATATCTTTGTCTCTGTTTATAACAATGAGCTTGTACCTTGTATCTCAAAATTCAAAATTGCATATGTACAATTATTATTTTGTATTTTTACCTATACTTCCATGGTACAGCTATACTTCCATGGTACTTGGGCTTTCACTATTCAATTTAAAATCCAGTTGCCTCTTCTAGTTTCGCCTGCTGGCTGAAAAAACTATACAAAGAAATTTTTCATTCAGGTCTTCCCTTTGCTATAAATTTAATAATTTGCCTTCATATATTATCTCCAGTATCTGCTGAATATTGGAGCCGAATACTTCTACCATTGTTGTAGGATTTCTAAGTACTTTTCAGTATTCAAAGTTATACTATAGTAATAAAGATGAAATCTCACAATTCCCATTTATTTCCTTTCATAGATAGCCATGATGGGGAGGGGTTTACATAAATGCACTTTAATAAATCATTTAATGGAAAACCTGCTGCTTCTTGTTACAGTTCTGTGACCCTGAGATCATTTTTCAATTTTACCCATGGAAAAAAATCTTTGGATTTTTGGGATCTTTTATGGATAGTTGCTTAGGGAAATGAAAGTGATGGCTTATTTTTTTTTCAAACAAGTAGTCTCAACATATCCATAACAACTTCTCTTTTCAGAGTGCTCATTTGGCCATGATTGACACCCTCATGATGGCATATACGGTGGAAATGATCAGTGTGGAAAAAGTGATTGCATGTGTACAGCAATATTCATCCTTCTTCCAAGCCACAGATCTACCCTATGACATAGAAGATGCTGTCATGTTCTGGATAAATAAGGTAAGATCTGCCACAAATATTCTCCACATTGAAAATTCTTCATGGTTAAGGTACTTGGGTAAATCAGGCACTACAGAAGGTCACTAAATCAGTTGGTGATGGAATTTGGATGGAAACCAAACCATGCTCTCACATGATGAACCTACAATTTATTGAGAAGAAGCTAATGTTGCTCCAAAGGTTCTAATTATTTTAAGACTGCTATGTAGCAGTGATCTCACTCCATGCATAATGAATGCCATATAACCCAGAATTCTGAAGGAGACACGTTTCCTAACTGTTCTTGGTTCAAGTGAAAAATGGTATACATCCCATGGACAAGACTCCCTTTATCGTTTGTGACATCCAGACCAGGCACTTTGGTTTATCTCTTTCCAAACAAACAAACAAACAAACAACTACTCTGGTTTTCTAGGAAAAAGAAAGCCAAAGGGCTGGTGTAGACCTCACAATAAACAAGCCGTGTCTCTAAAGCTTAACTTTTTAAGAGATTGGGGTGACACTTCTGTAAAGCAGGTAAAGATCCATATATCACTGAATATCTGCTGAGACAAAAATGCCAAGTCTTCATTTCTGAGACTAGGAGGAGGGCTGGGATTCTTCATCATCACCAGAAGCAATACCATGTGATGACTGATAATGTGGGAAGCTGTGCTATGGGTAAAATGTTGGAAGGAACCTAGTTAAGTTTCTTCTAATTTCCTTTTGAATCAGTTAGTAACCATTAGCATTTAGTCATGTGACAACAGTGTTTGACCGAATTTAAAGTGTGTTGTTTGCAGATGGTTCAACTATTGATAGATGGAGTAAATATATATAATATATAATAATATATACATGCATGTATACATGTTTGTTCTACCTAATTCCGAAGTCTGTGGGTGGTAAGTAATAACCTATCAAAAAAACATAGGATCAATAAACAGATGCATAGGAGTCTTTCCAGACATATTTGTTTACAGCAGGAGGTTCACATGCAACATGACCACAATAACTCTTTTCATTTTCCTGTATAGTGCAAAGGCAATAGGATAAAGATAATAAGTGAGAAAGACTCAGACCTTCTCTAAGGCGTGCTGGGATTGAGCAGTTCAAAGCTTTGAAGATTAACCCTATTTCTCTTGTAAGATTTTTTTCCTGAAAGCTCAGAAAAAAGGAGAAAATGCCCTTGAAATTTTTAGCATTGTACTATGCTGTACCATGCAACAAATGTCAAAGGTATTTCTTTCCTTCTTTCTTGCTGAACTTTTAGCAGTATGCATGTGTGCGTGTGATTGTGTGTGTTAATGTAATTGATTGCATGGGGAAGAATTGTTTTCTTGATATATTGTATATTACTCGTAAATTCTTACAGTATAGGTGTATGTGTGTGTGTATATGTGTGTGTGTGTATATATATATCAGTGTGTGTCAAAGTATGAGTGTTGGTTTGTTGGTTTGTTAGTACCACAAAGGCTCCTTCGTGGCTTGTTGGATGTGGACCAAACTTGACACATAGCTTTCATTGTGCAAGGTAAAATTATTGCAAAGTTATGTTTTGGGGTGAGGATTCAAGAAAGAAAGAAAGAGAAAGAGAGAAAGATAGATAGATGCAGGCAGGCAAGCAAGCAAGCAGCAAGCAAGCAGAGATGGACAAAGGTATATGGAGGAAAGGGAAGAAGAAAAGAAAGAGCCACAAAGAAAATGCAAACTTGAGCAATGCTGGGTATGTACACTAGTTCTTGATGTTGCTGGCATATTGCATACTCATATGCTGCATAATGAATTAATAAATGATATTTAAATTATATTTGATATTTGGCGTAATAAAATTATATCAAATTATCTTTACATAATTTTACACTTTACAAAATTGACTTTTACTTTCAATTCAGCAAAAAATGCCAAACTCTTTTAAAACTAATGCTATTTCATTTGACATCTTAGGTAAATGAACACTTAAAAGACATCATGGAACAAGAGCAAAAACTTAAAGAGCATCTTAGTGTTGAAACTCCGGGAGGTCAAAAGGTATGTATAGAAGAAATAGATTTAAGAAGCATCCAGAATCAAATGCAACTATGAACTGTTTTTTCCTGTAATCTGTGTCTTCCTCTGTTTCTATATAATAAGGTATATGAGGAAGTTCTTGGAGAATTTAGTTTTGCATGTAAAAGTAAGGTAAAGGTAAAGGTTTCCCCTGACGTTAAGTCCAGTCATGTCTGACTCTGGGGGTTGGTGCTCATTTCAATTTCTAAGCCGAAGAGCCGGTGTTGTCCGTAGACACCTCCAAGGTCATGTGGCCGGCATGACTGCATGGAGCGCCGTTACCTTCCCGCCAGAGCAGTACCTATTGATCTACTCACATTGGCATGTTTTTGAACTGCTAGGTTGGCGGGAGCTGGAGCTAACAGCGGCCGCTCACGCTGCTCCCGGGGTTTGAACCTGGGACCTTTCGGTCTCCAGCTCAGTGCTTTAATGCACTTCGCCACCGGGGCTCCTCTGCATGTAAAAGTAGTTCCCAACAAATGTAATGTCTTTTTATTGAAAAAAAATACTAGGTGAACTTCCTTTGTTTAAGTTATGTGATAATAATCAGAACTTGGGGAAAATAAGCTTCCAGGATCCATCTAGTGCAATGGTTCCTAACCTGTGGTCTGTGGACCACCAATGGTCCTCAAGAACTAAAATATGCTCTGCGGCCTCACCATTACTGCACCATTGCAACGAGAGTGACTGGTCTGGCAAAACCGTCTTATAGTGCCGAGGCAACAGGGATGTTGGGAGGTGAGAGGTTGACTACCAACAAAAGGCGCAACATACTCCTGACTGCTGCTTCTCCTCCTTCTCCCTCCCCCTGAGCGAAGCCATATGCCTCCTGGAAGCGTGGGCACATTGGTGTCTTCGTTTTTAGGCCTGTTCCTGGGGTTATTTGGGGTGCTGATTCAGAAAATTTCATTGGATAGACCACGGCAGCTCTAGATTATTAAATATAGTTTTCTGTAGACGAGCAGATGGCAACTATTGGATGGCATATGTTCTGTATCAGAAACGAGAGCTGATGTGGTCTATTCAATGCAATTTTCTGAATCAGCACTTCAATAACCAAAACGAATCTAAAGTTGACCAAAAATGGATTTGTAACCCTTTTGGTACTAATGTTGGCGAGTGGTCCCTGGTCAAGTGGTACCTGGTCAAAAAAAGGATTGGGAACTACTGATCTAGCAATATGACCACTGGCAATGTTCGTTGGGGAATACTGGTGCTGTATCTCCAAAATTCAACGTTTTTCTAGTAAGGACTCATTCCATTACGATATGTAGCTTTATTATTGAGTATGAGAAGCAGCATAATACAAGTGAGCTGACTTATGTCCGTGTAAATCTGCTACCAGAGAAAAACTCATTTTTTACTGTTCCAAACAAAATAGAACTGGGAGACTCACATGCCTTCCAACTGCATGCACCTGCTTTTATTCCATAACTACAGTGTAATGTAATTATATTATTGCAATAGCATACTTAAGCCTGAAGAGCATGGAGCTCATCTGTTACCAGCAAAGATATTCCCCTCAGAAGATGCTGTTGGGGCCTCTATGTGGTATGAGTTTTGTGTTCCTGTTATCAGCTACTTATTGATGTAGTTGTCTAACTTTATCATTATATTATTTTAGCTGTACTGATTTTTTCCAGATTTGGGTCAAATAATAGTTACCTTAATTAAATCAGTGCTTTTTTCTATATTCCTTGAAAATTAAGAGGAATCTATTTGTGGAAGTGGTGTAAAAACTTACCTTTCAAATAGCAAGTGAAACAAAATTGATATCACTTAAAAATTGTTCTTACATTTTTCTAAATAGGCTGTTGTCATATTTGTGCCAGAAGAACTTCAAAAGAGCATTAATCCAAAAGCTATGCCTAAACACTTGCTCTTTTAGAGACTCTGAAATGAGCACCTAAGTAGCTGAAGCACTTCCAGCTTCTTCTTTTATTAAAAAAAACCCCAAACTTTCCCTGCCAGAAAAGGAAACGAGTAAAATTCTACCTTTCTTTCTCATCATTTCTTTGGAAATGTGCCCATTAAATGCAAGAATATATTTAAAATCACATCTAGTATGAGTCACAATATAATTATTAGATTTTAGGTGCTGGAGCTAATTGTTGTTTTTTAAAAAAAGAAAAGAATAGGCAATACTATTTCTGATTGGCCTGAATCCAAACTTTATGCTTAAAATTAGACTCATGAAATCAATTGGCAGAGTTCATCAAGATTATTTGTTTCATTGGGTACCACAATGACTGGATCCCATCCATTACATGTTGGACTTCAGGTTAATTAAAATAGTAGTTCACATATAATGTAAAAATATGGTTGGTTAAAGATTTATTGGATGGTTTGCTCACACCACAAGAGATGTACAGGTGCAAGAAATGAAATATTTCATGATTTAACTTGTTAGAAAAAAATTTATTGCCCAGTCATGGTCATAATGAGAAAATAGCCGCATCCATAGCCCTGACTAACTGTTACTCCAAGTATTATCTACATATGGTTGATTTGTCATATGTGTTCAACTCTGATGTGCACAATGCTGATGAATTCATGAAATTCTTAGTCCATTATTTTTGGTTCCTCCCCACAATCCAGTTTGCTCCATTTTTCTTAAGAGTTCATGACTAACCATTCTATGTATCCTGCTTCTTTGCTATCTCCTGTATTATGCCATTCAGAGCTAAGCATCCATCACAAACATTTTTCAGCACCACTTTATCCTAAAGTTGCTGACACAGGCACATAAATGCAGCTGTCACTTCTGATGACTTTTCTCTGCCTTTTTGCCCTCTCCACCCTCCTCCTCCCATGTTTTGCTATTTTATATAGGGGAGCTAAATTATTTGCTTCATTGGAGATTGTAATTAACTGACTCAAAACTGGGTCAAATAAAGGAATGTTAGTAGTGGGCTAAGTCAGATCAGTTCATAGATCCCCCTTCTTCGTAAATAAACACACACACTGTTCTTCATTATATCTTTAACCTTCACTTTGGGTTGTAATTTTTCTTCTCATCTTAGTGGAAAGAACATGAAATTGCTTTTGTTGATAATCTGCTAGTCCATTGTGAAAGTATGTTAATTTTTTTTTCAATTATGAATAGTCTATTAGCCTGTGTCACAGTTGTAAATAATTTGGCAAAGGAAATACCATTGACCTTGGTAGGTTCTCCTTAGGATCGCTGTAAGCTGGAAGTGACTTGAAGGCACACAATAACAAAAGCAAAAATACCAGTCTTCCCCATATCCTGTAATTTAAATACAATTCTCTCTGTTTGGTGTTCGAAGGGAAAGGTATCCCTCACTGTTTCCTGTCTTTGGTATTTGAGTTTCCTAGGATACAAGGGGAAAGGGTCATCTCCATTTGATCACTTCCCTCCTTTGATAAGAAGGAATTTCTAGTCAAACAACAGAACTTCTCTGCGGGAACACTTCTCCTTACAGCATTTTGGTTTTGAAAATTCCACAGCACTTCCACATTTAACCACTACATTTGTCACCAGATTTACAGTATTGCCAGTAGCATGCAATAGAGATTTGGCGTTGTTAACCACCAAAAATTCACATACTTCGTTATTGTTGCACTTACTTTACTCATTGGTATAGTGTTCTGATATTTTTTTTTTACAAATGCCCTTCCTTATTTGTCCCTTTTGTAATACTTTGTTGTTCTTTACAAAGGCATTACCTAGCTGCAATTTTTGTCCTTACTCTTCAGGGTTCATTCATTATTCTTAGCCACTGTGATCTCTTACCAGGGTGAGCAACCACAATCAGTCCAGGGGACATTTTCTCTGGAGTTGAGGCATGAACTACCAAAAATGGTGCAAAACAAAATCAGAAGTAGAAAGAACTCAAACTCTGGTTTAGAAAATTATGATTTTTGTAGAATCTTAAGCAACAGGAGCAACCTCCTGAAGGCTTCCCAGGAGAGGCAGTTTATCAGTGTTTTTGTTCAGATAATGGGGTTCTCCAGGGGGACTTGATATGCTGGGAGCAGATGTAGATCCATTACATATAAATGTGTAAATAAATAGTATTGCAATTGTAGACATAAAATGAAATCAAATCTATCTGCCAGAAATTGTTTAAGTGGGAACACAGTATTAATTCTGTAGCCTGCAAGCTGATCTATTGTTAGTCTGTTTCCTCATACACACTTCTTAATTTACAACTATAACATCTGTGATCCTTTTCTCTTGATATGCCTTATCAACAGTTAGCATCCTGTTTCTAATGACTCCTGGAAATTTACTAAATCAAGACCTTGCTATTTCAGCTGCTGTTTGTTTTAGTTTCCAAACTCTTCCGTCCCTCACTCCATTCTAGAAGACAATTCAGTGCAATAATGTAGATACCTGGCTTGGAATTTACCATCCATCCACATTTGTAGTTTAAGATATCATAAAGACCCAGAATAAATATTGATATACAGTGTTCCCTCACTACTTCGCGGTTTACTTTTCGTGGATTCGCTGTTTTGCGGTTTTTCAATAAACTCTAAAAGACTATTATAAATCATAAAAAATTACAAATTACAACCTAAGGAAGGAAGGAAGGACGGAGAAGCCAAAGGGAGAGAAAAGGAGCCCAAGTGGCAACGGGAGGAGAAGGAGGCGATTTATCAACACACAATTGGTTGATAAAGACTTAAAATAGTATATAACTACTAAAATAATGTATAAATATTGAAATAAATATAGTGTCCCTACTTTGCGGTTTTTCACTTATTGTGGGTGGTCCTGGAACCTAACCCCAGCGATAAGTGAGGGAACACTGTACCATGGGTTTTGGATCAGAACTGAGTTGAACACATCAAAATCCCCTTCTGTTTTCTTTATTTTACTGGAAGAACTTAGATTATTGTTAGTATTAATCCTTGTCCATCCATTATGAACTGAATACGCACAACCAGAGTGTTGACTATTGCATTCCAAATGTTAGCTATAGAGGCATCTGATTCAAACACTGTGACACTGAAAAGTAAAAATGTTCATATTTTGAAGCCATTCTCCCACAAGTAAACTCTGCTTCTAGCTAAGGTGATCCCTGTGCAGCCATCTCTCCTTTGATACTAGGCCCACTTGTTGGGGGCTTTGCACTGTGATCATTACTTCTTGCAGTGACTTCCATATCAGCGAGGTGGCAAATGTGCTCTGGGTTTTAGTGTGGGCTTTTCAGGAGCTGTCCAACATTTTTAGTCCTGTTTCTCAAATAGCTCCTTTAAAGGTAAACTGCCAAAAGAGATGCACCATTCCACTGACATGGCAGCTACCAGAAGCAGTCACTGTTTTTAAATCAGTTAAAATGATACCTGACAATAAAGCTATTTAGCTGGTTTGCTACCTTTTGGAAGCTAACTCCAAATGGCTGTGTACCAGACTATCTATGTGAAGCAAAGCTGGATCTATGCTCAAGTCAGCATGTAGTTTTACACAAGGACAACCTTACAAAAAGGAAATAGTTTGTCTCCCAAGAGTCCCAATACTCACCCATTAATCCCTATGACTGCAACTCCACAGTCTATTTGTACCATTGGGTATGTTGTTGCTGTCAGCCTCCTGAACTGGTATTTTGACATAATAAAGTTCTGTTTTATATGAAAAATTATAACAACCTTTTATTGCTTTCACGGGAAGCTTTGTCAGAACAAGGTAATTTTAACTAAGCTTAAATAGGTCTACTTAAAATCAATTTCACATGGAGTTATAGCAAAGGAGCTTAAAGCTGACAAAGCAGAGATAGTGTCAAATTAATTCTTGGAGAAACCCGATTTCTAATTTAATTGATGTCAGTTTGGTCCCTTTGCAGCTGTTCTTCCTGCACATATTCAATTATATTAATAGTGAAGTATACCTTTTTTCTTTTCTTCCTAACATAGCAAGCTTATAGCAGAATGATTTTTTTAAAAAAAAAACATGCCAGTGTACGTAAAAATGAAATATATTAAAATAGTAATCATAAAACATTGAAAAATTAACCAGAACTTACCAACAAACAATAATTGTTTACCAGGATTCCAGGGACCAGCACCCTATTTCTGTCCATTGGGTATAAATGTCTCTTCCTTTGTTGGAGACTTGGTGAGGGATCAGCAGCCAAAGGGTACCACTCTGGGGACACCAGTCTTTGAGTGGCAGTGGTCTGAGCAATGCCTCAAGCATGGAGGAAGAAAAACTAAAATCAAAGAGGTGGACCTTCTAATAAGCTTGGTCCAGCCAATGCTGAGTTTTAAAAGTCAAAGACAGTACTACAGAAAACCCAAGAAAAAACATCAGGGGTGTAGGAATCATGTAACACATTGCAGTTTTTGTTGCTTTCTTGATACCTCCAAAAATAAAATAAATCTGAAAAAGAGAGATGGTGGGATGAAGGAAGGAGATAATTTTTGCTCTTAAATGAACAGTAACTGTTCTAAAGACGGTGCAATATCTTCTACCTCTTTTTAAAGGTTTTTTTAATTAAAAAAAATTGAAAACTGAAAGTGATTTTTTGCACTTTCAGTTGTTTCCAATTTTTAAAAAAATAAGAGGAGGGAGTCAGTGCAGACACCAGGGGATGCCAAGCCTGGGAAAACAGAACCCCCTGAAGTTTGCCCATCACTGAACTAACTAGTAAAAGTAAAGGTTTCCCCTGATGTTAAGTCCAGTCATGTCCGACTCTGAGGGTTGGTGCTCATCTCCATTTCTAAGCCGAAGAGCCGGTGTTGTCAGTAGACACCTCCAAGGTCATGTGGCCGGCATGACTGCATGGAACGTCGTTACCTTCCCGCCGGAGCGGTACCTATTGATCTACTCACATTGGCATGTTTTCAAATTGCTAGGTTGGCAGAAGCTGGAGCTAACAGCGGGCGCTCACTCCGCTCCCCGGATTTGAACCTGGGACCTTTCGGTCTGCAAGTTCAGCAGCTCAGCTCTTTAACACACTGAGCCACCGGAGGGCATGAGTATAGAAACTGTTTCATGCTAGACTAGATACACACTTCAAGTGCTGTTCAAACACAGCAAATATTGAACGTACTGTATTATGCTACAGCTAGTGTTAATCTCATGCCCTCAAGAAATACTGGTGAACCAGAATTCTGGGTACATGATTCATACCTGATACGCAATGTTTGCCTGTCTGCAAAGTACTGTTGAGAAAAAAATATGTATCTTTATTAGTTTCAAAGTAATTAAAATATCATGTTCAATATTTTGATCAAAGTGCAATTCCATACATGAGATTGAACATTGCTGTTTTTTGTGATCAGGAATTGCTACAAAAGTTATGCACAATCTCTCAGTTCGTATGTTGCTGCTTCTATTGCTTCACATAGATGATTGATTTTATGAACTCTAATATTGAATTAATTGATTAATGACAAAGTCTATGAGAAATAGCAGTTCTACTATTCTAATGATAAAAGGCAGTGATTTATATAAATCTTTATTTCAGAGTGATTATTCTTCTGTATAAATATACTGAAAGGTTCAAAATATAACTCATTATTTTCACAACATCTTTTTGTTAACAACTTCTTTATAATCAATGAATATGGTGGTATTCACACATAGAATTAAATATTTTGCATGCAATTGAAAATACATTAATGGAATACAGTTGTAATTTCTGGTCAAAGTATTCCTCTTTCTTTAGCTTTTTGCTCTTTTTTCTCCCTACTGCTTCCTCTGAAGTCTCCTTCCAAATGGTTTTGGAAACTGGTTCCTGTAAGTTTTCTCAACTGTTTCACTTCAATATCATGTTTTTTTTTTAAGGAATGGCTCTGCTCATGTCATGTTTGTCTAGCAATTCATTTCACTTCTCCTTCTTTCCTCAGTTAAGTACTTTACAGGAGCATCCTGTTCAGGGATGGTTTATGATAAATGGGGAGGACTGTCATTTTCATTATGATTATGGATATGTTCTAATTCAGTTGACATATAATTTTATTAATGTGGACATTATGAAGGGGGGGGGGGGGTTCTACGTCTTTTCTTTTAGTGTGGATCCTAGGAAAAGACTGGAAGCTTCTGCTTTCATTTTGAATTAACCATTGTGTTTTCCAAATATAAAAGGAAACATTGAGTTAAGTTCAGAAATTTAGCGGTGGTCAGACCTTTTTCCTTCAGAAGATCTGCCCTTCCTGCTGTCTAAAAACAGGACTCCAAGGCTCTTTAAATCTGATTTTCAGGATCCAAAGTGGATTGAACTGAGAAGGGGAAAAGTCGCACCCAATGCTGAAGTTTTCCATTTTGCCAGCATTGGAAACTGTGGTAAATTATATATACAGCAGTGCTGAATAGACATGCGAGTTTCCCAAACTGAGAAATGCAAAGAAGAGTAGTTCATCATCTCAGATGGTGGTAGAGATTAGCATCATTTTTCTTTCATTTAAGTGATAGAAGTTGAATCAGAGCCATTGCACAGTTTTCCCTTCTGTTTTTCACATTGCTTAGTTCCTTAGAAGCTTGAAGTTGTTCTTTAGTCTCTTGAGAACTGTATGGTTGTTGGTTTCTTACTGACAGGGCCGGCCCCACTCATGCGGCAGCTGACGCCGCCGCCTCGGGCGCAGGCCCGGGGGGGCGCCGTCAGGCTGGGCGGGAGGCGGGGCACCGCCCTGACGGTGCCCCGCCTCCCGCCCAGTGCGCCCTGGCCCGTCTGGCCTGCTAGAAAAGGCCAGACGGGCGAGCGGGAGTAGCGTGGGAGGCGGGGCCAGCTCTGACGCCGCTCCCCCCCCCCGCCCAGCGTGCCTTGGCCCTGCCTCCCACGCAGCGTGGGAGGCGGGGCCAAGGCACGCTGGGCGGGGGGGGGGAGCGGCGTCAGAGCTGGCCCCGCCTCCCACGCTACTCCCGCTCGCCCGTCTGGCCTTCTGTAGCAGGCCAGACTCAGCGGAGGTTTCTCCAGGCCGCGATTGCGGCCTGGAGGAACCTCCGCTGAGTCTGGCCTGCTACACAAGGCCAGACGGGCGAGCGGGGGTAACGTGGGAGGCGGGGCCAGCTCTGACGCCGCCCCCCCGCCCAGCGTGCCCTGGCCCCGCCTCCCACGTTGCGTGGGAGGCAGGGCCAAGGCACGCTGGGCGGGGGGGGGGGGGGGGAGCGGCGTCAGAGCTGGCCCCGCCTCCCACGTTACCCCCGCTCGCCCGTCTGGCCTTGTGTAGCAGGCCAGACTTAGCGGAGGTTCCTCCAGGCCGCAATCGCGGCCTGGAGAAACCTCCGCTAAGTCTGGCCTGCTACACAAGGCCAGACGGGCGAGCGGGGGTAACGTGGGAGGCGGGGCCAGCTCTGACGCCGCCCCCCCCGCCCAGCGTGCCCTGGCCCCGCCTCCCACGTTGCGTGGGAGGCAGGGCCAAGGCACGCTGGGCGGGGGGGGGGGGAGCGGCGTCAGAGCTGGCCCCGCCTCCCACGTTACCCCCGCTCGCCCGTCTGGCCTTGTGTAGCAGGCCAGACTTAGCGGAGGTTCCTCCAGGCCGCAATCGCGGCCTGGAGAAACCTCCGCTAAGTCTGGCCTGCTACACAAGGCCAGACGGGCGAGCGGGGGTAACGTGGGAGGCGGGGCCAGCTCTGACGCCGCCCCCCCCGCCCAGCGTGCCCTGGCCCCGCCTCCCACGTTGCGTGGGAGGCGGGGCCAGGGCACGGGGGGCGGGGCCAACTCTGGCCCCGCCCCCTCACTATTCGCCCTGGCCCCGCCTCCCACGCAGCGTGGGAGGCGGGGCCAGGGCACGCTGGGCGGGGCCAGGGCGCCGGTGGCGGGGGCGCTTTTCAGCACCCCCGCTTTACATCAAAAAATATCTCCGGCCGGCCCTGCTTACTGATGGATTAAAATAGCGCCTGTACACAACTGATTGAAATTAAAATATAGTCTTGTGTGTGGCTGATTAAGACTGGCAGAACTCCAAGTGGAGTTGGCAGTGGGTTTTCCTTTAAGATGAAGCTGTGTTTTGCTTCTATGTCTAAATCTATATAATTTTTTAAAAAAAGAAATGCATATGGTTTGGAAGCAGTCTCTGTCTCTTTTTCTTGCTAGTGCTATGGGATTTTTTTTTAAATCTGCAGTTCAAATCTGTTCTTATATATGTTTCTGAATTTGGAACTGTTTTTCCTTTTCCCCTCCTCTTTTTATGTGACAGGCTCGATACAGGAAGGAACAAGCTCTGCTTAAGCAGCTGCCCTGCATCCCATTGGTGGAAAATCTGCTAAAGGATGGTACAGATGGCTGTGCTTTAGCTGCTCTGATCCATTTTTACTGCCCAGATGTAATCCGGTTGGAAGGTGAGAACACTCTTCCTGCTCACTGATAATATCACTGCTTAGAGAATAATCGGAGACCTTGCTGGCTGGGGGATTCCAGGATCTCTAGTCCAAAAAAGCAGTTTTTCCAAGATTTGAGAATAATGTTACATTTTCTTTTTATCCTAACTTATTTTCCTAGTTTTCTTAAACAATGTTGATCCAGGATCATTGTGCAAAAACTATTGTGTGCTGAGGGGAAGGCAAGGGAAGAGTGATAGGGGTGCAGTCTGCCCCAACAGAATCCCAATGGGATGTTAATGCTGAGTTGGAGTTGGTTGATTCCTTCTCCAAACATGTGTACAGAGAGGTATCCATTACTTCCACACTGGTGGCAGAACAGTGGGCATCCCTTTTCTTTACGAATTTAGCACCAAAATACCACGATATATTGAAAACATTGACTATAAAAAATGGCTTGGATAATCCAGAAGTTTGGATAAGCGAGTCTTGGATAAGTGAGACTCTACTGTACTAAGAAAAATTGAATGCCATTAGGGACATAGATAAGGACTGTGTTTAAACATTGTGACAAACTCTGTCTTCTCATGATGAGTAGCAGTGAATTTTTCACTTTGTACACTTTTCTTCCCCTGGAAAGGATTGGTTGTTTTTGCTTAGGTTTCTTGCAATTTCATTCAAACGTGGTGTATTTCTGTTAGTCATATGACATTTATGAAACAAGCCAGGAAACTGGTTTTTAGAAAATTACACTTAAGATTAATCACAGTTGTGATATAATGTTCAATGTCAGCTAATCATTGAATGGTTATGAGCTCTTCATTGCTACTTGAAGAGAAACAAAGTAGAGAGGATGCATAAGCTTTTTAAAGGGGGAGGGGTGTAATGACTGGGCTAATAAATGTGTAAGTCCAGAATGGGCTTGTGCATCAATCAAAATGTTTCTAAAACTCATTGAAATGAATTGTAGTGTTTGCTTCGTTCTGAACTCCTGAAAACAGGACATTTCTTTCATACTGAGCATGTTGAGCCACTATTCGAGTTCCATATTCTCTTTCCTGTGAAGCGGACTGTTTAGAAATAAATATAAAACACAGTGAAGAGAGAGGTGTTGGGTTAGACTCATCCAATATTTATATTTTCTTTTTCATTATTTTGTAGATATCTGTTTAAAGGAAACCATGTCATTGGCTGACAGCTTGTATAATTTGCAACTGATACAAGAATTTTGTCAGGAGTATTTGAATCGATGTTGCCATTTCTCACTTGAGGATATGCTATATGCTGCTTCTTCAATAAAGGTAACAAAAAGAATGTTGCAATATGTTTGTGTGATTATCCACAGGAAATAATATTTGCATTTATTTGCACTGGAATTCTTGGAGGATTCTGGTATGTCAGATGTGATTTATATTTACTATTCATCTATGTGTACATGTGTAGAAATATGTGTGTGTGCTTTATATATTCTGAGGGGATTGTTTCCTTAATATGTTTGTCATAACTTGCATCATTTTCTGGGTTATATCTCTGTTTCCTGCAGTTCTGACATATGAGGCACATTTGTTTGGAATTTGGAAAGGTTTACTTTGCATAAATAAAGCTTGTGGTATATTTTAATGAAAAAAAGCATCCTTTTGGTTAGTCCAAATGAGAGTAGACCCATTCATTCCACTGTTGAATGGTGAGTCAATATGTAGGCAAATCTCATTGCAAGTTTAATTCAAAGATACCACATTTCACTGTTTTCTTAGAAAGAAGTTCAACTAATATCAATTTATGATATTCTTGCTATTTTGTTTTAAAATTTTATTTTTCATTAATATATTTCCCCAAGACCAATGTTTTGATTAGTTTCTTATATCAAACTGGTTAATAAATGGTTTTAAGAACTGATACCAATACTTTGAAGTAGCCCAAGACATCCAAGGGTATCCACTAGTATAGTTGTCACACCATGTGATTGCATGCCGGTTTATTGAGAACTGAGACAGTTCTCAATAAACATGCTTTATTATCTTGGATACTTCAGCTAGTTGCCACCTTTGGACAAAACATGAAATTGTGTTAATTTAAACCTGGATACTTCTAATCCTAGCTCATGCAAAGAAAGAGATCTGTGGGCAAGCAGAGAGAGAGAGAAAGAGAGAGAGAGAGGGAGAGAGGGAGAGAGAGAGAGAGAGAGAGAGAGAGAGAGAGAGAGAGAGAGAGAGAGAGAGAGAAATGATCATCTACACTGGCTCATTCAAGCCTGGTTTGATTCTGATTTAGTGGGCAGGTGCCTACTATTGTTTACCACACTAGATGGAGAAATGGTTTGCTTCAGCCAAAATAGAAAGCAGAGAATTTCCATAGAAAGAAAACATATGAAAGTAAAATCTTGGTTTGCTGTTACATGCAAACCATTTCAAGCATGGACTTTGAGGATCGACTGTAAAAATTTTTCTTAGTAGTGCTATTTTTACCCACATACAGAAACTGCTTCTTATGATTCACTGCAATAGAGTATTACATCTGTTGCAGTATAATGATTAATTTATAATATGCATAGTAACAGCAGGCTGTGGCTGCATAATATATATCTTTGTTTCTTATAATATTGACTATGGCATTTTACTTGAAAAGTCTTCTGCCCAAATTCTATCAATAGCAGAGCTTTTATGGGTGGGAAATCTCTATAACCTTCTTGTTTGAAGTAGACAGACTATAATGAAGTTTTATACAAGTATAATTTACATAATTTGGACCCAAGGGGGAGGGAAGCATTGAGTGAAGAATCTGTAATATGTAACACAGAGTTCTATAGTATGTATATAGTGGTAGTTTAAATATGTGCATTGTTGTTGTTGTGTGCCTTCAAATTGCTTTCAGTTTATGGCAGTCCTAAAATGAACCTATCAAGGTGGTTTCTGGGGCTAAGAGTGTGTGATTCACCAAAAGTAACAAAGTGGGTTTTCATGGCTGATCTGTAGTCCAATGCTCAAACCATTGCACCACACTGGTAACCATAATACCTGATGGATTGTCTTTGTTCTTTAACATATATGAGAGTGAGGCGGGTATTCCCATGGCAGGAAGAATAGCACCCAAGGATTGGTTTGTTCAAGAAGCCAATCTGCTGCAGAGATGCCCCAGGGGAGGGTGTAGTGTAGTTCACGAGGAAACAATGGTGCAGATATGCTGTTGAGTTTTTGATTAACTCAAGTGTCCAGTTCTGTGCGAGACAAAGGTGTAAGACTCAAAAGACAAAGGTGCTGATCTTAGACAATCAAGGACCTGCTTGGCAGTATAGAAAGTTAATGAATGTACATCTCTTAAGCACCCTCTTCCGCAGGAACGGGAGGGTCTCAGCCTTAAATTAAATAGGCAGACATCCTGAGCTTGTGTTGTTGGAAAAGAAGACCATCTATCTACATATCTACACAATGGGTCTTATAGTTATCTGGTTTGGGAAATAGCTGGAGGGATCTTGGCCATGGTCCTCTTCCCAAGGGATTATGCAAAGTGGGTCACGGAGAGGTGGCTGCCTTCAAGTTACAATTTGATACATATATTTAGAGGACAGTTTATACATTCTATTAAGAGCCCCGGTGGTGAAGTGTGTTAAAGCACTGAGCTGATGAACTTGCAGACTGAAAGGTCACAGGTTCAAATCCCGGGAGTGGAGTGAGCGCCCACTGTTAGCTCCAGCTTCTGCCAACCTAGCAGTTTGAAAATATGCCAATGTGAGTAGATCAATAGATACCGCTCCAGCGGGAAGGTAACGCCGCTCCATGCAGTCATGCCGGCCACATGACCTTGGAGGTGTCTACGGACAACACCAGCTCTTCGGCTTAGAAATGGAGATGAGCACCGACCCCCAGAGTCAGACATGACTGGACTTAACGTCAGGGGAAACCTTTACCTTTTTTATATACATTCTATGTAAGGAATTGCTACAGTAACCAGTATAGGAAAGATACAAATTATACAAAAATCATCAAATTATTACATTTTATTAAAGGGTAGACACAGTAGATCCATTCCAGAGCCTCTAACACAGTGGTTCTCAGCCTTTGGTCCTCCGGATGTTTCGAACTTTAGTTCTCACAATTCCTAACAGCTGTTTAGCTGGCTGGGATTTCTGGGAGTTGAAGTCTAAAACACCTGGAGGACCAAAGATTGAAAACTACTACTCTAAATTTTACAACTCTGGACCTCCAAAAATGGTTTTTAATAAAAAGAAAGAAATCATATGTTTGCTGTAGTCTCCTGATGAAATAAAAATATTTTGGGTGGGGCGTATTGTGGCTCAATAACATATGGACACATAGATAAGGGTATATGAAAGCGGAAAAATGTGTGCCTTGTACTATGTTTGACTTTAAGCATGAACAGAAAATAAAACATTTCTAAAATAATTGAATGTTCTGGTGATGTTTCTTCAAAGTGCAGACAAGTATGCATCATAGGTCTTGTTTCACTGGTTTTCTCTGTTACAATACAGTGTGTAATACTGGTTGCATAAAAACAGGTTTTGATACCCCCCTCCCCCCCGGATCATTTGTTTCTTTGACTGTGTTAACGACTGACTTTCTAAGGATAGCTCCCCCATGTAGGGCTACCAAAAGGCGTTTTCTTTTTTCTGCCTATCTGGAGCAAGTGGGAGGAGCTGACTAAATTACAAGAAATGAATATATTACTGATGAGAATCAACAATCCTTGTTAGAGCAATAATACTGTCATCCTGGCCTGCTAGCCATATAAATTCACTATTCATTGCTTAAATATTTCTCCATTGCTTTCCTGTGGTACCATAGACCACAGTGTTGCCACTACAGTCTTACCCCCCCCCCCCCAAAAAAAAAAAACCATTAAGGTAATAGTGTTATATCTATTTCATCATGCTATATTAGCCTTACTGTGGCTTAATGAGTACAAATAAAACGTTTTTTGAACAGGACAATCAGAAACAACTGACTAACATGTTAAACACTTATTTTTCAGGAGAAAGTTATCAAAATTGTTGGGTGATGATGTAGTTGTTGCTTTTCCTTTGTCACCTAACACAATGCAAGATCTGGGCTGTGATGGATGTACTGTAATGATGCCATTCTGTAATAGTGTTATTACAGTTTAATGAAGCAGTTTTGAACAGGACAACCTGAAACAACTGATGGGTGTGATGAGCACTTTTATTTTTCACAAGAAAAAGAGGTCAGAAATGGTGGAGAATGTGTGGTCTGTTTCTCTTCCTATGCTACCTCTCGTGATAAGAGATGTGGACAGTGGTGTGTGGGCTATAAGGACATCATATTGTAATAGCATTATTATGCAAGGCAGAGCAAATGGTGTAGTGATAAAGGCATTTGTGCGGATGAAAAAATACAGCTCACATGTAGCAAAAGTGTGATGGGTTCAACAAGTAGCTATCATTGTGAGTACAGCTGAGGTGTTTTTCAGATGGTATAATCTAGCATGGAAGAGTGGTGCAATAAGGATCTTGCTTTGTTCCTTTCCTAGGCAAGTTCTAGGTTCTCGTCATTAACTAGTAATTTGGGTTACATCTGCACCAATGTGAAATGTAGTTACCGTGTTTCCCCGAAAATAAGACAGTGTCTTATATTAAGTTTTGCTCCCAAAGATGCACTAGGTCTTATTTTCAGGGGATTTCTTATTTTTCCATGAAGAAGAATTCACATTTATTGTTGAACAAAAAATGAACATTTATTATATACTGTACAGTAGTTGTCATCACAAATCAGTATAACCAAACAAACTATGAATCTTATCAAGAATTTCTTGTTACTACCATTATTTCCATGTACAACAATCTATGGTATGTATGATCCTGCATGCTCTGCTGTTCTGTTCTGCGGGCATGCTTCCAAACAAAACCTTTGCTAGGTCTTACTTTCGGAGGATGCCTTATATTTAGCAATTCAGCAAAACCTCTACTAGGTCTTATTTTCTGGGGATGTCTTATTTTTGGGGAAACAGGGTAATGTTGATCATGTCCTGTACTCAACAATGGTTTGTAGTGGATTTACACACTTTCCTTTAGGTAGGGAACCTAGTTTGGGTTAACCATGGCTGGTCAGCATGTACATAATACTACAGCATGATCAAGGAGAAGCGGGTTTGATATTTTTGAGCTTGAGCAGTGGCTCCAAATCTTCTTTACATAGAGTTTATATGAGCCCCAAATGATGCCATGCAGCTTACTTTTGAGTTTTAATTTGGGGCAAAAGTCAATATTTCTTGCCTGTAGAGAGGATTCCAGTTGAGAATCCCACCTCTTTAATGCCCATGGGATAACAGGAAACAGCTGTTTTTATTTGAACAGACATTTGATGCTTTGGTTGGGCAGAAGTGTTATTTTATGGTCAGTGCTGTATTCTTATCTTTATGATAATGTTTTGAAAGTATTATGTTTAACTTTTTAAATTAATGGAATTTTAATATGACAACTTCCTTTGGGGAGAGGAAGCAGGATATAAATAAAGCTTTATTATTATTATTATCTTACTTGTTTTGTCCTTTTTATTGTGTTTTTAACTCTAAATCAATACATTTTGGGTGAGAAGCTGCCATGGATCTGGCAGCCTCATTTGCTACCGACTCCTCAAATTATAGACTCATTTGAGCCAGAAGCAGACTCAGGGGGCTCATATAGTCTTTAAATAAATAGTTGTATCCCTGGAAATTTCCAGGGACCAAGATTTCCCATTTATACAACTATTTTTTTAACCAGGGACTACAAAGGACACCGTGGTGAACCACATGTCCTATGAGCTAGAGAGCTCCCATTCCTAGATTGAATAGAAAAATCATCTGACAGTACAAACAATTCCTTATATCCATAGTTTCTTTTTCTCATTGTAATATTTTATCATTTTAGATAAAAAGGGAAAGAAATGACTACTTGCTACCAGTTCTGCCTCTCCCCCCTACCCCAGCCCAGCCCACCCAGTGTGTATAGCAAAGGAAAACCCATCCTTAAAATTACAAATCCTTACAGCATGAATTTAAACAAAAATATTCCCTTTTCTCCATTATTTCTGCCATCAATGTAGCATTTTTTTCTTCATGATGTCAGCATATCCAGTGGGTTTAGTCTATAACCAGCTTTATGCATAATTAGGTCATCTCCTCCATTGCTTCTGTGCTGCTCCTTTTGTGGCATTTCACTTTTTTGACAGAAAGGCCAAATCCTCACAGACATGGCATTGTCCCTGGAGAGAATAATAGAGTCAAATTCTAAAACAGCAGCTACTCACAATGACCCTAATGCAGTGAATTTTGTGAATTCAGGATTTACAGTAATGTATTGGGTTGTTTTTAAAAAAAGCATTTTTGCCTGCTCTGTCCTCAAAATGCAGGATCACAAAGCCACGATTAGTCCTCCCAAATTTCACAGGTCCAAACGTGAAAGAACAAAGTTTAGTCACTCAGAGCATCTTAATTGTGATGACTCATGGGCCTTGTAGTCCTGCTCATGACATTGTAATGCCTGATGAAGAAGAAAACTTGGGTTTTTTACCTTCCCAGTCAGAACTGGAATCTTCTCAGCCAGATCTTTCCCAGGCAGATCTGGGAACCTTGCACCTGCAAGAAAGTTGTGTCCCAGAAGTATGTCAAACAAACCCTGAGCCTACATCTCCCGTGTTCTCTCGCCATGAGTTTTGTAAACAACAGAGGGGTTTGGAAGCAGCTTCGCGCAGGAGTGCGAGGATAGCAGCTAAGAATGTACCCAATTAAGTCTGCTTTTCGTGAGAATCTTTAAGGAGTCAGACATCTGGTCTCAGAGTTTAGCTTTCGTTTCTGGTTCCCAGAGAACTGCTTCGGCGGGAAAGTTAGACTCTATATAGGTGTTTTACCCGCGTAGTAACTTCGCGGAGTCAATTCGTCAGCCTCCGGAGTGAGTTGTGTCTGGACAGCGCGCTCCGATTCAAGCCTCGTTCCTGCTCAAGCCTTGCCTTGTTTCCAGCCTCCGCTCCTGTTTCCCAGCCTTTGTTTACCTACGGATCTTGCCTTGTTCCCAGGACTAACCCTTGCCTTGTTTCACGGATTTTACCAAGTTATTCCACGGACCTTGTTCTTGTTCCTCGTTACCTTGTTCCACGTTTCAAGCCTTGTTTCAAGTATCAAGTTATTTCCTAGCCTTGCTCAAGTTCATGGACTAAAGGACCTTGTCATCTCCCCTCACTTTGCCTGGCAAAGTGAGTGTTTCGGTTATTGGATTACAACTTTGGACCTTAATATTTCATATTGGACATTGTTTCTTTGGACTAATTTTGACCTTTCCTGAAAGGTCTGCTTCTGGACTAACTTTTACATTTGCTTTTACTAACTTTATATATTTCCTTAATAAAGATATTAGATAGAATCTGGCCTCTGCGTATGGTTATTGGTGCTCTGTAGCCTGGGTCGTGACAGTTTGACTCCGCCACCCTAAGCACCAATTAACCTCGGCCAGAATGTCTACCGGAACCGTACCTGGGCCGAGCGGCCAGCCGATTACCTACACCATCGACAAGGATGAGGTGGACCGAATCCGTGATAAGCTCAATGCACAGGATGGGGAAATAAAGGGTTTGAAGGAACGCGGAATCCGTCTTCCGGCCATGGCGTTGCCAACCAAGTTTACTGGAGAAGCTTCTAAGGTTCATGTTTTCCGTCGCCAATGCCAAGCTTATCTAGAGGCCCGTGATGCCGAGTTTCCCCAGGAAGACATCAAGGTGGCGTGGATTTACAGTCTCCTAGACGGGCCAGCGGCTAACTGGGCGACGGCTCTGTTCGACCAAGCCTCCCCACATCTAAGGTCAGCGCAACATTTCTTGGACCACCTTAAGGCGACCTGGGGAATCGAGGACAATTTGGAGGCCGCCGGGCACAAACTCCGCCGCCTCTTCCAAGGAGACAGACCCATGTCTCAGTACATAGCCGAGTTCCGAGTGCTGGCCCACAACACCGGCTGGAACGATGTTGCCCTCAGAGGACAATTTCGGGAGGGTCTCAACATTGAAATGCTGGAGGAAATCTCCAAGGTGGATCCTCCCCAAACGCTGGAAGCACTCATCGATCAATGTTTACGGGCTGAAGTCATGATTGCCAACAGAAAACAGTGGGTCCGAGGCCAGAGCGGTAGAGCTGGGGCAAAACCCTCCGCTCCCGCCAGCGTTCAGCCGCGTCCAGTGTGGAGACCCCCACCACCATCCCCATACCCCAGAGGGAGCGAGGAGGTGCCGATGCAGTTGGGCAATGTGCGTCCCAGATTAGATGCCGCCGAGAAGGCCCGCCGCCAACGCCTAAATCTCTGCTGGTATTGCGGGAATGGGGGCCACTTCGCCAGAGAGTGCCCAGCCAAAGGGAAGCCCGCCGCCCGTCTTGCGGCGGCGTCCTCCACGGAGACGAAGGCGTCTGAGGCGGCTGGCACACAGCCGGCGGGGGAAGCCAACGACCGGGCGTAGAGAGGCTCGCCAACCCGGTCAAGAAACCCGTTCAAGAGCCGCCAACCGGGGTCCTGTTCCTTCTAGTGGTCACCTTATGGTCAGCAAAAAGGGGACCCGTCATGATCCACGCCATGATAGACTCAGGAGCTACCAACAATTTCATTGATAGAGAGTATGCCGACTCTCTGGGATTACAATATCATGACTTCAAGAATGCCCGTGTGGTGCAAGCCATTGATGGTCGCCCTCTCAAGACGGGCCCCGTAAGCCAGTGGTCGGAACCCACCAGGATGTGGATAAGGGAACATATGGAAGAGATTTCCTTCTTTGTTACTGAGGTTCCCCATTTCCCTGTGATTTTGGGGATTCCATGGCTGACACTTCACGACCCAAGCATCTCCTGGTCCAACAGAGAACTGCAGTTTGCTTCAAAGTACTGCCAAAATCATTGCCTCGTAGCCAAGGTCTGCCATGCCACAGACACCGAGCCCATTATCACCTTGCCAAAGAAGTACTCCGAGTATTGGGATGTATTCAATGAAAAAGAAGCCGAAAGGTTACCCCCACATAGACCTTATGACTGTGCCATTGACTTGGTGGAGGGGGCCCCGATCCCGCGAGGGCATCTCTACTCCCTGACTGAACCAGAGCAAGAAGCTCTCAGGGAATTCATAGAGACAAACCTTCGCAAGGGATTCATCAGACCCTCTCAATCCCCAGCCGCCTCCCCAGTGATGTTTGTGAAGAAGAAGTCAGGGGAATTACGCTTGGTGGTGGACTACAGAGCATTGAATAATATCACCAAGCGGAACAGCTACCCCCTGCCCTTAATCTCGGATCTACTAGACCGACTTCGAGGAGCCAAGGTTTACACCAAGCTGGATCTTCGGGGAGCTTACAACTTAGTTCGCATCAGAGAAGGAGACGAGTGGAAGACCGCCTTCCAGACTAAATTCGGATTATTCGAGTCCCGAGTTATGAATTATGGATTATGCGGAGCTCCCGCAACGTTCCAGCATTTTGTCAATGACATTTTCCAGGACTATCTAGATAGGTTCTTGATAATCTACCTGGACGATTTTTTGGTGTTTTCTAGATCACAATCAGAACATGAGAACCACGTCAAAATGGTGTTACAACGATTGCGGGATCATGGACTTTATGCCAAGCTGGAAAAATGCGCTTTTGATCTACAAGAGGTAGATTTCCTTGGATACCGTATCTCGCCTCTAGGGCTCTCCATGGATCCAGCCAAGGTTTCCGCAGTATTGGAATGGCGGGCGCCAACTAACAAGAAGGAGGTGCAGCGATTCTTGGGGTTCGCGAACTACTACCGCAAGTTCATTCCAGATTTTGCCCGCTGGTCTGACCCAATCACTAGCTGCATCCGTGGAAAACGGCCCTTCCGCTGGACTGATCAAGCAGAGAAAGGGTTCCAGCAACTAAAGAAATTATTCACATCCCAGCCAATCCTTCAGCATCCAGATCCTGAAACCCTTTTTGTGGTGCAAGCGGACGCCTCTGATGTGGCAATTGGGGCTGTGCTCCTACAACCGGTGGGAGATCACCTTCATCCTTGTGCTTATTATTCTCGTCAACTAACCGCACCAGAGAGGAACTATACCATTTGGGAAAAAGAACTATTAGCCATAAAGGCAGCTTTTGAAACTTGGAGACATTGGCTAGAAGGGGCCAAATTTCCCATTGAAGTCCACACTGATCATCGGAATCTAGAACATCTAAGAACTGCCCGCAAGCTAAATCAAAGGCAGCAACGTTGGGCTTTATTCTTTGAACGTTTCAACTTCCAGATTCATTATGTGACCCCAGCCCAAACCAAGCAAGCAGACGCCCTGTCACGTAAACCGGAATACGCTGCAGGACGCAAGGAGACCTTTGAATCCCAACTACTACAACCCGAGAACTTTGCCACGCTCACAGTGGGGAACACCAAATCCACTCCCATTGATTCAACTCCCCCTAATCCAGGGCCCATCTGTGCTCAAGAAATCAGGGCTAGTCAGCAAGCAGATGCCTGGGCGCAGGACCAACTTCGTCAAGGTCTGCACTTTCCCTTTTCGCTTAAAGATGGACTGCTTTGCTATAGAAATCATGTTTATATCCCACCCGGACCGGGCAGGGAAAAAGTACTTCGTCTGTGTCATGACTGCAAACCAGCAGGGCATTTCGGACTATTTAAAACCATGCACTTGATCCTAAGAGATTTCTGGTGGCCCAAGATCCGCAAGGATGTGGAAAAATATGTTAACACCTGCCCAGTATGCCAGCGCTCCAAGATAAGAAGGGAGAAGCCCTCAGGGCTTCTACACCCCCTTCCTAACCCATCTCGCCCATGGGAAATAATTTCTGCGGATTTTATCACTGACTTACCACCTTCCTGTAGATTCACCACGATCCTAGTGGTGGTGGACCTTTTCACCAAGTTAGCCCATTTCATTCCCTGTGAAGGTCTTCCCACGGCCCAAGAGACTGCAGATTTATTCCTCCAACATGTTTTCAGACTACATGGATTGCCCAAGAGTTTGGTCACAGACCGTGGATCCCAATTCACCTCTCGTTTCTGGAAGGCACTACAAAAACTATTGGGCATAGACTCTCGTTTATCTTCAGCTCATCACCCCCAAACGGATGGGCAAACGGAGCGCACCAATGCCACTTTGGAACAGTACCTTCGCTGTTATGTAAACTACCAACAGGACAATTGGGCTTCTCTGTTACCACTGTCGGAGTTTGCCTACAACAATGGAGTCCAGGCTTCTACAAAAGAAACGCCGTTCTTTGCAAACTACGGCTTCCATCCACGTTTCTTTCCCCCTGTCATTGAAACTTCAGAAGTTCCCGCAGCAGAAGATTGGCTGCAGGAACTCACAGCGGTGCAACAACTTTTGCTCCAGCAACTGGAACAAGCCAAGGAGGACTATAAACGTCACGCGGACAAACATCGCCAGCCGGGCCCCGAAATCAAGGTAGGAGATCGGGTTTTTCTGTCCACTCGCTTTTTGCCCTCCCACCGCCCTTGCCGGAAGTTAGATGCCCGTTTCATTGGCCCCTATCCAGTGGTGGCGCAATTAAACCCCGTGACTTTCAAACTCCAACTTCCACGTTCAATGCGCATTCACCCAGTGTTTCACCGCTCCCTGCTCCTTCCGGCGGATGGTGTGCGGCCAGATGTAGACCGGCCGGCCCCCGTCCCTATTTTGGTGGATGGGGAGGACGAGTTCGAGGTTCAGGACATTTTAGATTCTCGCTTTCACCGCCGCCGCCTGCAATATCTCATTGACTGGGTGGGTTTTGGCCCTGAGGAACGCTCTTGGGAAGACGCCTCCACAGTCCATGCTCCTGATCTAACCCGTCGCTTTCATCAAACCTATCCCGCCAAGCCACGACCTCGCGCCTCGGGGAGAGAGTCCCAGTTTGGGAGGGGCCTTGAGGAGGGGGATAGTGTGATGACTCATGGGCCTTGTAGTCCTGCTCATGACATTGTAATGCCTGATGAAGAAGAAAACTTGGGTTTTTTACCTTCCCAGTCAGAACTGGAATCTTCTCAGCCAGATCTTTCCCAGGCAGATCTGGGAACCTTGCACCTGCAAGAAAGTTGTGTCCCAGAAGTATGTCAAACAAACCCTGAGCCTACATCTCCCGTGTTCTCTCGCCATGAGTTTTGTAAACAACAGAGGGGTTTGGAAGCAGCTTCGCGCAGGAGTGCGAGGATAGCAGCTAAGAATGTACCCAATTAAGTCTGCTTTTCGTGAGAATCTTTAAGGAGTCAGACATCTGGTCTCAGAGTTTAGCTTTCGTTTCTGGTTCCCAGAGAACTGCTTCGGCGGGAAAGTTAGACTCTATATAGGTGTTTTACCCGCGTAGTAACTTCGCGGAGTCAATTCGTCAGCCTCCGGAGTGAGTTGTGTCTGGACAGCGCGCTCCGATTCAAGCCTCGTTCCTGCTCAAGCCTTGCCTTGTTTCCAGCCTCCGCTCCTGTTTCCCAGCCTTTGTTTACCTACGGATCTTGCCTTGTTCCCAGGACTAACCCTTGCCTTGTTTCACGGATTTTACCAAGTTATTCCACGGACCTTGTTCTTGTTCCTCGTTACCTTGTTCCACGTTTCAAGCCTTGTTTCAAGTATCAAGTTATTTCCTAGCCTTGCTCAAGTTCATGGACTAAAGGACCTTGTCATCTCCCCTCACTTTGCCTGGCAAAGTGAGTGTTTCGGTTATTGGATTACAACTTTGGACCTTAATATTTCATATTGGACATTGTTTCTTTGGACTAATTTTGACCTTTCCTGAAAGGTCTGCTTCTGGACTAACTTTTACATTTGCTTTTACTAACTTTATATATTTCCTTAATAAAGATATTAGATAGAATCTGGCCTCTGCGTATGATTATTGGTGCTCTGTAGCCTGGGTCATGACATTAATCATGAAGAAATCCATTGGGTCACCTGTGGTGTGGCTGCAAGTTATATACTCCCTGTTCACAAAATTTGTGGTAGCCTTTCTTCGATTTGCTGGTGAGACCTTTAAAAATTTCATTGTGTTTATGTTTACATTGATTTTCATACTATTACATTTCTTACAAAGACATATAAGAAGATGCAGACATGCGTGCATTTTAATGATTGCATTGCTGTTACTTCCTCGGAGGTTTCATATTTGTGTGCTTGGGGAGACCACAGATACTTGTGCTTTAGTTTTCTTTATGAACATCATCAAGTGCCAATTGGCTTCTTTTTCATGCTGAGCATTTTGAATTTGAGTGTTTGTTTTCTGGGTGGTGGCTTCTTTCTGTCTTGTTTCCCAGTTTCGGTATTAATTTGGAGATGTGTTAAATGTTGCCTATTTTGGCAGGCAGATGTTTTCCCACCCTCAGTACAAAGGTAGCCCAATGTAGAGCACATTGCAGAAGTCCAGTTTTGGGGTTACCAGTGCATGCCCACTTATATCCTTCCTCCCATTAGGAATGGTTTTCTGGAATATTGCTACTTAGCCAAACAAGGGCAACAGGCCTGAACACACACACATTCAAAACCAGAAATAGACATCTTGTTCTGAACTTTTTCTTCCTCTCTTCTGTGTTCATTTCTTACAATTTCTGGGTACAGGGGTTGCCCTGTGTAAATCCGAGATATCTGGTGTCTACCAGCATTATAATATATGTAGTGTGCCAGGAAACCATTGCCTTTGGTCACAAGTTAACACATCAGCATCTTGAGCGTTGTCTTGGTCAGTTTATCCCATCTCATTTCTGGCATCGCACTACTTTCCAATAACTCTCTCTTTCATTCATACTGTTATCTACTCATTTAGCTTTATGCAACATCTTATTTCTTCTCTTTGTCCTTCAGTGACTATTGCTAAAACTGAACTTGTCACTCATCACTATATCCACAATGTGTGCATTACTGTGAGTATTCTGACACACAGTCTGACTATAAAGGTCTATTTCTAAACACCTCCATTTGAGGAAGAAGACTTAGGGTGCATCTACACCATAGAATTCACGCAGCTGTGGGATCATGGGAGCTTTACTATAGTTTAGTGAGTCACCGGCACTATTTGGCAGAGAAGGCTAAAGACCTTGTAAAACTACAACTTTCATGATTCCATAGCATTGTGCCATGGCAGTTAAAGTGATGTCAAACTACATGAAACCTACAAAATATTATACAGTAGAGTCTCACTTATCCAACATTCGCTTATCCAACGTTCTGGATTATCCAACGCATTTTTATAGTCAATGTTTTCAATACATCGTGATATTTTGGTGCTAAATTCATAAATACAGTAATTACTATGTAGCATTCCTGCATGTTGAACTACTTTTTCTGTCAAATTTGTTGTATAACATGATGTTTTGGTGCTTAATTTGTAAAATCATAACCTAATTTGATGTTTAATAGGCTTCTCCTTAATCTTTCCTTATTATCCAACATATTTGCTTATCCAACATTCTGCCGGCCCGTTTATGTTGGATAAATGAGACTGTACTGTACTACCAACTTGGTTCTCACATTTAGTTTCTAAGGTGCTACAAAAGCCCTATACCTCTGGAGTATAATACAAAATTCACAGAGGAGCAATACCTTTATTGACCATTCAAAATACACAAAATGTGTTTCAATTTACCTATTGATATTTTATAGATTTTGGTGTTTACTGCTGTATTCACAGCATGGCTGCACTTGGATAGGCCTTCTGGAGTATAGACTCCATGAAGAGAATCTTAACAGCAGGAAGAAAGGAGTTCTGATGGTTTTAATATGAAGAATGAATTTCAATACAGATATAAGGATGTGAAATGCTTCTATAGCTTAGGGGGATATTGATTATGCTCGGCTTCTTATGTTGTTCATCCAGACTGCTCCGATTGACTGTCACTGTTCTGGTTTTGTTTTGTTTAACTGCTTTTCCTCTAAGGAATGTACCACTTCTTAGCAGGCAGCTGGTTTACATCATATCTGCAGTATGTGCAGACTGCATAGCATATGATTTCTGCCTTTGGCATTTGTGCTTGGTGCAGTGAGCACCATCAGCACCCAGGGTAATATCTGTTTGATGATTGTGAGCTGTATTTGCTCATTCGTGGCATATGCCACCTTTCTGAACAGCAATCAAATATCAACTGCATCTTAAATGCACTACTCATTACCTCATTTAAAAAATACGGTTCCTAAACATTTCATTGAGGTTGAAAAATTGCTGCAGGAGAACAAACTGGTTTGGCTGTACTCATTTATTTAGTGCAAAGCCAAAGTAGTAGATAGATCAGTGGTTCTTAATGAGGGGTCTGTGGAAAGATTTCAGGGAGCCTATGAGCTTAAATTGAAGGAAAAAACTTATTTATTTTGTCTGACCTCTTAACTAAAATGTAGCATTTCTGTCACTTATGAATGTATGATTTATTTCATAGCATGTTACATTTGTTGCTTATCTTGAAAAACTGCTTACACCAGGCCTGGGCAAACCTGGGCCCTCCAAGTGTTTTGTTCATGAAACTTTATTGTTCAGCATACAACGAAGCCACTCAAAAATAGGCTGCCCGAAAAACCGGGACTTTAAAAGTATGTTTTCTAATTCTCAAGGGAATTAGCAAGGAATATTTTTTCCTTTTCCCCTTTCTTCATTTTCTGAAAACACTATAGATCTAGTTTGTTGGCAGAGAGGAGATGGATTGCCAGATGAACTAAAGGACAGGAAAAGGTTGTACAGAGTAAGGAATTTCAGCAGTTTTGCTCACATGACATTCCCCCTTTCTGCACAACTATTAAAGGGAGAAAAGGCCTGTCACTTATTTCACCTGACAAGCATTCCCTATTTTTCTCTGCTGGTGCTCATTGTTGTTTTAGTTCCCTTTCTAGTTTACTAGAGAAAACCCAAGTATGGCTTATTTATAACCCCCCCCCCCACACACACACACACACACACACTGCATTATTTCTCTCCTGGAGCTCAGCAACTTTAGCACGGCCAGCCTCCACTTGAGAGTTTATTCCTTCCAAATACCCTCCAGTAAACAATGTCCTGCAGCATCATTTCAATTGCAAATCGTTTTTAAAAAAACAACAACAGAAAGTTTGCCTTGCAAATCAATTGTCTGAGTGAAAAAGGGCAGAGGACAGTTTCAGATCTTCATTTCCTGTTGAACTGCAGCTCCCAACACTCCTTCCAACATAGACAGTGATGATGGATGTCGGAAGTTGTAGTTCAACACTATTATTGTGCCTACCTTTCAACAGTGCTTGTGTTTTTTGGGGTAAACCTTGCCCTGTTTCAAGTCCCAGCTTTTGTTCGAGACCCCGAACCAAAGCCTCCTGAAATCGGGGGGTTTGCAATCGGGCCCCAGAATCCGGACCATTATGGAAGGGCTTCCTCTCCTTCCTGCTGTTGTTCTTACCTGGTGGCACCTGCTGTTGCTCCTCTGGAGTAAGGCATTCAGCTGCAGGTAGGCTCCGGGCTTGCCTGCACATCTTGCCAGCTGCCACACACACCCTGTCACACTCTGAGAGTGTGTGTGGTGGGGCCTGCAAGCAGGCCCGGAGTTCTCCTGCAAATGGTGAGCTCCGGGTCTCCTCGCAGGCCCCACCACACATACGCCAGTTACCAAACATGCCCTCAACACTCTTGGAAAGTGTGTTTATGTGTGGCAAGGCTTACAAGCAGGCCCGGATCTCGCCAGCAGCCTAGCTCCAAGCTTGCCTACATACAGGCAAGGAGACAATTCGGCTCCTTGCCTCCAGGCTTTTGTGTCAGAAGGGAGCTTCCTGTTTTGTACTTCTGGATAAACTGGAGACACAAAAGAAACAGTAAAATGGTAGGGACGAATTTCAAACACATGTCTAGTGCTTACTGTATGTTTCTAACTCTGCAGCCTTTTCCCATTCCCAGACTCTCCACTTGCAACTTAAATATCTCTCACACTTTCAAAGTGAAAACTGGAGAAGGCTCTGTACATAGTTGTATATAAAAGGAAATTCCAACAGTTGTTGCTTGTCACACAACCAGATAACAAATGACACCTGTTGAAAACCCTTCTTCTAGACAACCATTAAAGATACAAAGAGCCCTCGACCAATTTCACTCTAGCAACTCCAGCTAATATATTTTGGGCAGTCTTATGTTAATCTGGGAATTTGGGACACAAAAAGACTAAAGAAATAACCTTCTCTGCTGAAGTTCATTTTAAGGGAGAATTTTGTTTTCTTGCTACCGTAACCAGATTTCTTTCTATGCATTACCACTTCTTTGTGGTATGGAATAATTTAGCAGTTTTCCTCATCTTAGGATTTTCCAGATATCTTTGATAATATAACCTTGTTGGATGGGGTATTCCAAAGATTGCAGTACAAATCATTTAGAGGATAATATGTTGGGAAAAGTGGACTATGAAAAGGCATGGTGGAGGCAGTGTGAATCAGTGCATTGCCAGTGAAGTTGTATTTGTGCGATATCACTTCCATTTCTTATATAGAATATGTGCGTGGAATATTGTGGGAGAGACTAAAACAAGGAAACTGCTATGTTTTTGTGAAATGTAGGGTGTCTGAAGCAATTTGGGGACAACAAATTGCCTGGAAAAAAATTTAAGTTGTTAGAGGGGTCAAGGGCTTTGAGGGTAACTTAGGGGGCTGGACAGGCCTGCCCATATCCGAGTGACCCACAGAATTACCTGGTAACTGCAAAGTAACACAAACTTACATGTCGCTGTTACTTATGCTGGGGGAAGAGGAGTCCGCAGTATGATATTCCTTTCATTAAGGTCAACCAAAATAACTCAGAATCATGAACAAGATACCATATTCCCAAATGTTGCTCTTTCTCTGGCAAAAAAAAAAAAATCTCATACAAGTACATAGAAATATTTTTTTTAAAAAAATCTCCATGGTACCTTTTTCAATGAGCAAAGTTAAAAAAACTATTTGGACATAAATTAGTAAACAAAAGTGAGAACTGTGCAAGACTTAGTTGCCTGGTGAGTCTGGAATCAGCAACTGGCATCCAAGTAAGAATCTGTGTCCAAGGTGGGTTTCTGACAGCACAAGAAAGAGTTTATAAGCATCTAGGTCATTTTATTGTAGGCTTTTCTGAGTGGAATGGTAAACGTTTCTTCAAATACACTTTCTTAAAAGTGTACTTTGTGACCAACCAAAACAGACATAGCCCAGCAACACAACCAGAGAGGGGGTTTTTTTGTGTCAGAGAAATGGCAACTTGCTTCTGGTGTGAAAGAATTGGCCGTCTGCAAGGACATTGCTCAGGAGATGCCCGGATGTTTGATGTTTTACCATTCTTGTGGGAGGTTTCTCTCATGTCCCCGCATGGGGAGCTGGAGCTGACAGAAGGAGCTCACCCGCGCTCTCCCCGGATTCGAATCGCCCACCTGTTGGTCAGCAATCCTGCCGGCACAAAGGTTTAACCCATTGTGCACCCGGGGGGTCCTACTAGAGAGGTGAAATGTTGGGAATGTGGAAGTATGACTTGAGTTTATCCCTTCAGTTCTTATCCCTTCATAGTCATGAATCTCTGTACGTATTTTTGTGCTTGCTATCCACAGTCTCTTGGTATGACTCTAACCTATGTCACAGGGCAGGTGAATTTGAAATAGGGACTGTGTGTGTGCTGCCTTCTGTTCATTAGACAAAACATGGTATATAAGTAAAACAAATAAATACGCATAACTAAATTTCATTCCCCCCACCCACACCACCTTGATATGTCTGGACCTGCAAACAAGGGCTGTCAAACACCTGGAAGAGCATAATGCTATCCTCTGTTTTTGCTTGTTTTTGCAACTTTAGTTCATTCTTTAAGCAGGTCTGCACACAGTTTTTAATTAGATTTATATATTCACGTGTGTAAATTCTTCTGATATTTGCAGTTTTTTTATTACACACTGTGAAGTAGGTCATGTTTAGCCATTGAGATTTAATTGCTTTCAAAGGGAATCAGTAAAGAAGAAACTGGATCATTTTCTAACTGCTTCTGTGTGACATATTGTCCTACTTAAGGCTGTTCTAGGAGTTCTCTGACAAATTCATGGCTGGTCAAAGGATCATCCATGTGACTAAGCCCTGAAGAATAGTCTGACCTCCTCTATCTGCTATGTATCTTCTAAAATATTCATGTTGAAGGAGCTCCAGTCTGAATGCACTTTTCTCAAAAGTCGGTCAGCCAGAATTCAGCTGCAGTCAGGTACAATAACGCATGCCTCACTTACTGTGAGATAAGACCACTGGTATATGTTCTTAAAAGCAGTTCATCTAGTTAAATATATATAGCTCCTGCTACAGCTGCTTTCACACTAGGCTTGGGTCAACAAAACAGTATTTGTCTTTTGAAAAATAAAACTGATTTATGGCAGCCCAATCAAATATGTTTGTTTGCAGAAGGAAATTTCACATTTTTGGCATGCTTCCCATGTTTCTCTTTCAAATACATGTCTCTTCAGATAGTCCTCCTGGTTCTATTTAATAGGCAGTGAAAAATCTGTTGGCACCTCGAGACATGCATCTATATCTGACAGTACAAATATAGGAGCCAAACTCAGAAACACTTTAAATATGTGCAGGAGGGTAACCATGTTAGTCTGTTGCAGCAAAGCAAGAAAGCATTTTGCAGCAATTTAGAGATTTATCAAGTTTTATTATAGCATAAGCATTCGTGAACTACATGGCATGTAGTCCACAAAAGCTTATGCTGCTTGTGGTTAGGGATTCATGAACGTTATAGAAGAAGAAGCACTTTGACAACCCACATCCATTCTCTCTAGATACACATTATACAGGTTGAGTATCTTTGATATGTTAAAGGTGGGGTCCAAATCTAAACATAAAATGCATATATATTTCATATACACCTTATATACACAGCCTGGAGATAATTTAAACAATATTTTAATTAATTTTGTGCATGAAGCAAATTTTAGATTTTGGGCTATTTCAGAATTCCAGATAAGAGATACTCAACCTATACTTCTAAAGTTGCCTTTCTGCTACCTTCAGATATTTATGCCTCTTCATACTTTTAAGGCTTCCTAGATTAACATGAAAAGAAGACTAGGTCTAATGGGAGAAAAAGTATCAGTAGTAATTTCATTCTGTTTTGTCTCCAGGACCACTTGAATGCCCCGTGTTCCTTGATTGCCCTCACTGGTCGAGGATGATGGAGGTTTCACTATTTGCAGTAGTTATTTGTTAATCTACTCTTAGGCAAAAGTCTCTAAAAAGCTTGAATTTAATTAAACAACAGTTAAACCAATCATATATGGAATAAAAGGAGTTAGGAGTTTTCTACCTGGTTTTTGGAGGATTTCTGCTTCTGGGCCTTGCTAGGTTTAGGGATTGCCTTCCATAAACAGGTTGATGCCATATATCCACGTTGCATGTGCACTCATTCAATGGCAATTGCAAGATGGAAGAGGGGAGATTGCTCTGCATGTGTAACTTCTACCTGGAGTATACAACCCTAATTGTTAAGGGTTCAACCTCTTGGAAGGAGAGATAGTTTGCACAAAGCAGGTTCCTCTCTTCAGGCTCTTCACCAAAAGGCAGAGTTGGGAGGACAGAGGTGGTCCAGTTTTCCCACTCCATAGTAAAGGTAAAGGTTTCCCCTGATGTTAAGTCCAGTCGTGTCCGACTATGGGGATTGGTGCTCATCTCCATTTCTAAGCCGAAGAGCTGGCGTTGTCCATAGACATCTCCAGGTCATGTGGCCGGCATGACTGCATGGAACGCCCTTACCTTCCCGCCGGAGCGGTACCTATTGATCTACTCACATTTGCATGTTTTCGAACTGCTAGGTTGGCAGAAGCTGGAGCTAACAGCGGGCGCTCAGTCCGCTCCCTGGATTTGAACCTGGGACCTTTTGGTCTGCAAGTTCAGCAGCTCAGCGCTTTAACACACTGTGCTACCAGAGGCTCCATAAAATGGCCAAATAAAAAAATCATCTGAACACACATGGACCAGGAGAAAGCCTACTCTGATTTATCTTTATAGCGAGATCTGTGTGGAAGAAGTCAATCCTTCAAGTTACACAGGCGTGAAGCCATTCAGAGCTCAAAGGTTTAAAAATGAGATGCTCTGATTGTACTCAGAAGCAAAGCAGTAGCCAGGTAACTGCTTCAGAACTGATGTGGCAGATTCTCTTCAGATAGCCCTGGTCTGTTATCATTTTGGTAAGTTTTATACCAGCTGAGGTTTTCAGACTTGACTGTGTACAACACATGGCTGAACTATCTAACCTTGTTTAGGTTAGATAGACTCACCTGAAGATAGGTGCTCTGTTACCATGAAAGCCATCTGGACATCCAGTGATGGCAGTGTAGATTCAGATAATCCTGTTCAAAGCAGATAATGTGGATTATCTGCTTTGATAGATTATATGGCAGTATAGAAGGGGCCTAAGAAAACCCCAAATTGGCCTGATCTTTTTGGACAGAGTATCAGAAATGTGGTCCTTGGTTGCAGGTGCTCTTCTGTTTTTTTCACTACCCTTGAGTCCCTATTCCCATCATTAAATTTGCTGTATTAGTGCATGTAGGAGAGCAAATTTAATGATGGGAATAGGGACTCAAGGGTAGTGAATAAAAAATTAAATTTGCTGTATTAGTGCATGTAGGGGAGCCTCCGGTGGCCTAGGGGATAAAAGCCTTGTGACTTGAAGGTTGGGTTGCTGACCTGAAGGCTGCCAGGTTCGAATCCCACCCGGGAAGAGCGCGGATGAGCTCCCTCTATCAGGTCCAGCTCCATGCGGGGACATGAGAGAAGCCTCCCAACAAGGATGGTAAAAACATCAAAACATCCGGGCATCCCCTGGGCAACATCCTTGCAGATGGCCAATTCTCTCCAGAAGCAACTCCGGTTGCTCCTGACACTAAAAAAAAGTGTATGTAGGAATGGGAGGTATATCCCTTTTAGACAAGGGACTATGTACCTTTCTTACAGGTAGATTTGAGCCCCCAGGGGCCACCTAAAAGTGGAATTCTTGTAAATGGGGTACATGAGAACTATATTCTTTGCTTGAAAGGGGAAATGGCTTTATATTTTCTAACATTACAGCTGGGTGTCGTGGTCAGCTCTGGCAGCTGCAGACCAACAGCTTTCAACAGCATGCGCAGCAGAGTGTAATTGCTGCTGAAGAACCCTTAGCAGTAGCCACCACCTCCCAGCATGAGGAGCAAATAGAAGCCAGCACATCAGGGCAGGCTGCTGAAGAGTTAACTGCTCCTTTTCATGTACAGTTTTGAGAGAGCAAACTCAATTACACAGGTTTGTCAGGTTATCTTAGAAACAGGTAATCCACAAGCAACACCTGTGGCCTTAGCATAAAAGACACTCAAGTTTGCAGTCTAGTTGCTGGAGGCAATGTCTTGCTGGATGGTGTTATTGAGAACTTGTGTGATTGACTTTGTGAACCCTGGACCAGAGTTGGACTTAAGTACTTTGTATTCTGTTTTGCAATTAGTTATACTGTTACTTACTGACTTGTTTGACCTCAGACAGTGGACACTGACTACTGGCATTCAGATTGTGGATGTAGCCGTTGATTCAAGAACTCTGTGTTTGAGTGCGAACAAGGCACATCATGACACTGAGTCTCCGAAAGTTGATTGAACGTGTTTCATGGGGAATGAAGTACTACCCAGGAAAGGCTGAACTGAACATTGCTCGAGTTATTTGGCCATTATATAGTATTTTACAGACTCAGGCAGTTTAAGCACTTCCATGGTCTCACAGGAAATGTGATTAGAAGATGTCAAGTCTCCTATTAACTTCACTTAAGCTAAGGACAAAATAAAGTCCAGTGGCACACTGTAGCATAAATGCCAGGGGATACCTCCTCAGTTCCAAGCATCTCCCTCTGAAAACAACCAGCCGGATAGGATCACATTGCACCCAATAATATTTGCCAAGATCTTGGATCACATTGCACCCAATGATATTTACCAAGAGTCTGCATAGAAGCCTTGAACATGGTGCAGTGCTTAATCTATTATATGAAAAAATAAAATGATCACTGTAGATTTTACTACCTTTATTCCATTAATGTGACCACGCGTATGTGTGTGTTGATATTACAGTAGAGCCTGCTTCACTGAGTTAAACAGGCGGGCCTAATCTTGGATAACTGAATTTGATGGACAATAGGGGGGCTATTATCCAAGCAACCATTCACATAAGTAAGGTGCAAAGTACAGTCCTATGGAAGTTGCTGAATTGCTACTCTCAGCAATGCTAGTCAGTATATGTGAATGGTTGCTCTATTAAAAGAAAGTGGGGTAAAGAAAAAATGAAGGTCAAACTCCCTTTCCAAAGTGGAACAAGAAGTCTTAAGCTTGCCACCTAGTGTTAACGTTGTTCTGAAATATGGTAAATCTATTATGTATGAATAATACTTACTATGCATAAGTAATGAAGCAGAGGATGGAAGAGAAAAACACCATGGCCAGGACTGAAACGTCTGTGAAACTACTTCTGTGAGCCTGAAGGTGCTTTAAACTTGTTTTTCTCCAATAGAATTCAAATCTCACATTACAACTCATTTTTAAAACTGAACATAATTTCAAAAGCAGTATGACATGTGATGTGAGGGGTTTGTGGTTGTAATAACACATATACCAAATAGTGCATTACACTGGATGGATATAGATCTCTAATGTGAACCGTGGTGGGGATCCTGCCTTCTATTACATGCAACAGTTCTGTGTAATGTTTCTTTAGCCCTTTATTTAGCCATTTATTGCTGTTGCGCTGAATACCAATGCCAGTGTTTTCCGCCTTCCAGTACTATTTGCAGCTTGTATTTGATCACTATGACAACATGAAGCTTATTCTCAGCTGTGGGCAGACAATGACGGTATTCAGATGATCATATCTTAGCTTAATAACTTTTGGACTACAATATGTGTTCCCTTCACTGTTTTTCCTATACATGAAGTCCCTTACCTATCCCTTTTGTGCAATATGTGATTAGCCAGGAGGTCTTCATCCAACCATAGTTTCCTGTTTCATTTGTACTGGGAACTATAGTTTCCAAATGTGGATATGTTTAATTAAAAACTTCTGTAGTGAAATCAAGCATATTACAAAGGAAGGGACAAAGAAGCAGAATGCATTTACATGAGCAGCTTAGCTTATTATACCCAAGATCATATTCATTAAGAACCAGGTCAACAACTTATACATTTGATGCTGAGTCTATCAATCCATGGTGCAGTTGTTATATTTCTAAAACAAATAACCTGGATCTGGCCTGTGTGTATTAATACTTCCAAATGTTAGAATACTTTTAATAAGTTATCACATTTAGTTTTTATGTATTCAGAATGGTTTTGCAGGTTTAAAACAAATGTCAACTGCAACAAGCATATTAAAGGGATGTCCAAAGAAGACAAAGACAGCTGTTGTTGACAAGATACACTTACTTCCCTTTCTCTTCCCATTATTCCTGCTAAAGAGGCTGTCCATAGTACTAAATTATAATTGTAGAAAGTTGAGATGAGTTGTGTATGCAGAGCCATAGGTGAGAGTGTGTTTCTCTGAATATACATCACCCAGGTGCGGTCTGCCTCTTGACATTTCTGATAACTTGAGGAGTCTTGAGCTTATATCTTAAAAGAAGCTTAGAAAGATAAAATGGTAAAACGTTGGGGAACAGTTTCACAGTTATGCTTCATAGTGTTTTCTGTGTATGTCTGCAGAAGGTTACTGGAACCTGAAAATAAATGCTTTAATTTTTCCTTTATTGCCATCTTGTGGTGAGATAGAGGTGTCAAATCCAATGTATCTGTTTTATGAATGGGAGTTGATAGAATCAGATGTTGTTCTTGTATTTCAGCCAGTACCCTCAGACATTATATTCAACCTCCAAATGGAACTCATAAGCCCTAAATACTGATTTAAAGTGTAGAGTCTTTGTAGTTCTAAAATGAGAAACAGGGTCTGAATTTAAATGCTGTGTCTCTTCTACCTATGGCCTCCTGTTATGAGCAGTCAGGCCCTGGATTCAGTCTCCCAACTCTGTCTCTGAACTCAATGTCAACACCTACTCTTACTTACTCTCAGTGCTTATTCTGTTGTGGCTGGACTTCAGCAGATGTACCTTAGGCTTCAGGAAATCAAATGGAGGCAGTTGTACTTTCTGTCTGTGATACTCAAGAATGTGAAGAAGCTGCATTAAAGTAGCTTCATCCTTACCTATGACTATAGGGTTATTATCAAAATACTTGCAGGCAGCAATAAGTGTTTCTCTTTTTAGCTTCTTTTTATCCTTTTATTCTATATATCCTCTAAAATACTACAAATGACTCTTAGTTAAGAATAGGGCTGAGACAACAGGAAGTGAGAGAAATCTACCCTTCTGAAGGGAAATTCACTCCTGAAAGAGTTATCATGGATGAAAAGTGACTCAGCTGAAGCTTTATCACCAATCCTCGTTTCCACAACAAGCAATTTTTTTCAAAATCCAATTATCACAGAAACCCTTCCCTGTGTAATTCAAAGCGAGAGAGAGAGAGCGTTGGAGTTACACTTAAAAATGTACCTGTTCCAACTTGCATACAAATTCAACTTAAAAACAAACCTACAGAACCTACCATATATACTCGAGTATAAGTCAACCTTTTCAACCCTTATTAGGGCTGAAAAAGCCCCCCTTGGCTTATACTCGAGTGAGGGTCCTGGCCGGCTTATATTCGGGTTGGCCTATACTCAACTATATAGGTAATTGAGTTGGACAGTCTTATCTTATTAAAGTCTTATTATCTTAAACTACAGCTTTATGTAAATATTCAAAAGCATTTAACCTACTGATGCCTCAATTAGTGTAATTTTATTGGTATCTATTTTTATTTTTGAAACTTACCAGTAACTGCTGTATTTCCCACCCTCATCTTATACACAAGTCAATAAGGTTTCCCAGTTTTTTGTGGTAAAATTAGGTGCCTCCACTTATATTCAGGTTGGCTTATACTTGAGTATACACAGAATCTTGTTCATAACTTGGGGAGTACCTGTATTCCTTTCAGACTTGTTTTCAGCACTGCTGAGGTTCTGGCCAGTGGGAAAAGTCCCCCTTTGCTGTAAACCATACCTTGATGTGTTTTCTGAAACATAATTTGGATCTTGTGATAGGTGTCTGTTTGCTGTGATAGTTGTTGTATCAATCTGACTTGTTCTCAGATTAAGTAGAGCAAACGTTTCTATATAAGCTGCAATGTAATCCTAACAATACTTTTGTCCTTTTTTTACAGAACAATTATTTGGTGTTCATGGCAGAACTCTTCTGGTGGTTTGAAGTAGTGAAACCTTCATTTGTGCAACCTCGAGTTGTAGTTCATCCCCAAGGTATTTATTTAGGGGCTTCATTTTATGCTAATAGGATGATATTAAAATACTGTAGCTTTATCTCAGTGTATTACTTCCTGGGCAGCTATAATTATTTTTTTTATGTGGAACATCTTGTGGACTGCTAAAGAGAAGAAATCTGAAAAGAGAAGGAATCAGAAAACAGGATAAAGCAGTCACAGTGATAACATAAAGCATACAAAAGACTTTCTTAAATGCCTGAGAAAATAAAAAAAAATCTTCTACTTGGCACTCAAAAGAGTCTAGATGGGTGGGGAGGATATGTCACAGACTGGTTTCACAGCTGAAAAAGCTGTGCCACTGAAAATGCCTTCTCCCTTCTAGTCACCATATCTAGCTACCTTATCTGCCCAGGGACTTAATAGATAAAGGAGGTAAAAAATATTCTTCAGATCATACCTGGAAGAATATTGGTAGCCAATGCAAAATTGTACAATGAGTGTAGTATTTTCAAACAGCCATGTTTCTATGACTGTTCTGGTTGCTGAAGGCTTGCATGTGGCTTGGGTTTAATTTATTTTCCCACAATTTATATATTATAAACATTTTTGTTTTAGCTGAACCCACAAAACAAGCATCTTCCCTTTCTGATGCAAATGCCAATAGAAGACACTATCCTGATGTTTCACGTGATTCTGAGCTGACAGCAAGGTAAATTAATTTCTGTGTATGTATTTATCATGCAAGTTGTAGCTAAGAAAGCAATTAGTATGTGTTTGCTTTCGTTTTCTCTCCTTAACTGACAAATTTGATATTCTTTCATGCGAGGACATAAGAAAAGCCTCCCACAGACTGGTAACACATTCGGGCGTCCCCTGGGCAACATCTCTGTAGGTGGCCGGTTCTCTCACACCAGAAGCAATTTGTAGTATATTCTCAATTTGCTTCTGACACATTATTTGTGTCATTATTTTATTTTATATATTTTCTACCTGATATTTTTGCAGTTGCCATTTTCATTTTATAGAATTAGTTTTACATAAAGCTTTTAAAAGGGCCCCTTCAACACACCCTGCTTTCAAAGCGTTGGAGGACAAGATCACATTAAAAAGTATATGCTAACAAGAATTGAATAGGTTGGAGAGCTAGCCTCACCTACCTAAAGCTCTGGGCCCTTTGATGGGGAGTCTGAAAGGTAAGTCAACTTTAGACTTACAGAATCTGCTTCATTTTTCAATAAAAGGTAAATATCTACCAGAACCACACCCAGATGGCAATTACGTGTTGAACCTAATTAGCCATATGGTGAGACAATTTGCATATATTCATGTTGGCTTCAGGATTCAAAGTACTAAATTTTAACTTGAGATTTCTTACCCTATTGGAAGTTAGACATATGCTAATCTTCTGCAAATAATTCAGACAGGTCCTTTATCCCAGGATCTGATCCCAGGTCTTCTGCTTTAGACTAGATTTTATGAGTCCACACTGCCAGATAATCTGGGATAAACAGAAAACCAGGGGTCAGATCCAAGGATATAGGACCTATCTGGAAGGGCCCTCAGAGATCTATCAATAAATCTCCACCCATCTTCTGCCCTCCCCAATTTAATTAGAAAGGCATTGAAATATAGGTTAACTGGAATGCCTTCTTCCAAGTCAATAGTCTTTTAAACAAGAGTGAAGGGATTTTGTCTACAATAGAAAGACCATTCATAACATGATTCTGTTTGGTCCCATTTCATCACTAAGTCAACAAATAGATTTAGTCGTGGAATTATTGAAGCTTTGCAGAATCAAATATCTTGTTTAAGTATCTGTCACTCTATTCAGTTGGGAAGTCAATTAGTCTTTATACATCATCGGAGTAAAGAAGACACTCATAACATTTGTCTGGGATGCATCCACCATGCATTTCTAACAGAACCCTTTAACCTATTTAAAAGCCCAGCAAGCATTGTGAGAATCAAAAGAACTTTGTTTCCCCCCATGATTTCTTTTCTTTACATAAACTATGCACTTAGCTGACCCTAACCCTGCTATCCCCAAATATATACAGCAAGTGCTTTGCAGCTAGAAACAAGGCATGCTTTCAAAATAGAAATCAGAACTTTAAACCATTGCATGATGAACAGTCATGGTTTTTTAACCTTTACATTTTCATGGTATATGTAGGTGATAAGTTAAGGAAGTATGATATCTTCATGCAAATAATAGCTCCTCTCATAGTTCCGAGACAAACTACTTACAGTTATGAAATGTTATTCAATTGAATGGCTTCCCTGAGGGCAAAAATAATTGTATTGCAGTATTAATACAGAATTACTAAATGCCTTTTCACAAGATACAGTTCCATTAACATTAAAATACTGGATTTGAAATCTTGAAAATTATTTTAACTGCACCAACCAAGTCATCTGATGATGTTTTCACAGAAGTGTTCAAGTCTGCACTTTGTTGTTTTTCAGCATGGAGGGTCCATCCCATCAGATTCTTCCTAGCCATGGACACCAACAGCCTTATTCCTCTGCTGCAGGTATGAGTGTAAAGGAGAAACATTGGAAGTTTGGCATATTGAAATCTGGCTGTAGCCAGGGGTATCTCTTGTGCTTTCTATGGAAGGAGTTTTCTCTCTCTCACACACACACACCCCAAATCATGATCTTTTTATGGAGTCCTAAATTACTTTAATATGGTGCTAGACATGGCTTGACAAATAGCCAGTTTTGTTATTCTAAGGAGCCCGATCCCTTTTCTGTCTCCCGCCCATGAATCATGCATCAACTCGTTGAGTTAGGTAGTGCTGAAGGTAGTAACTAGCCAAGCATAAGCCAGCAAGCTTTGTATAAGCAATTATTGGAACTTGGTTCTCCCAACTAGAACATAACACTATTCACTGGAGGACACTGTAGTTGATTGGGGATGAGGAATAAGTTAATGATAATTACTGTTATTTGCATGTATATCCCTTTTCTCTCTGAAAGGAGATTCAAAGTGGCTACCAAAGGATACTTTTCTAGTGAAATAGGAAACACCTACCCACTTGAAATTTAAAAGCCTTTTCCTTGATAGAAATGATATGATGAACTCTTTCTTTTGCAATACACAGCAAGATCTCTAGCTATGGATATTATTTTAGAATATTGTGTGCACAAATGTTAAATCCCCACAAATATGACTGGTAGAAGAATGGTTGCTGTTCTAACTTTATTTCATGGCAGCGATCATCTATTTTTGCTTTATCAAAATGTTATCTAAGTAAAACTGTTCTTTTTGTAGGAAATGTAGCCAAATAGCTACATCCTACATGCGTCCACCTTAGTTGAAAAAAGCGAGCTAATTCCTTTGGTTTAAATGATTAGAGGGAAAAAAGAAAGAAATACTGATTATTACCTTTCATCCTGTGTTGATTTCTGATAGGCAGCATTAGAAGATCTTCATCAATGTCTTATATGGATGGATACGTAGGAACATGGCCCAAGGAAAAAAGGTAAGCCACTTGTCAGTTCAGGCTGTGTTACCTTAAAATAGGCATGCATCACTTAATATTACTCTGTGTTGCAAGAGGATTGTATCATAATATGAATATCTTGAAAATTCACATGCAACATGCATGGGATAACTAGAGCTTGTCAAAATTACTTTTGTATACTAGAAGAACATTTTATTGATTAGCCCTTAGGCCATATCAAAGTACCAAGCCAAACAAATAAACTCTGGTTTCTCTTCAGATTGTATAAATCTTTCGCCTTTTACTTTTGTATACTAGAACTACTGGGGTTTGCCAGACAACATGGAGGAGAAGCACAACACAGAGATTTCAGGCTTGTAAAACTCTTTCAGACAAAAAGAATTTCTAGAGTGAAAAGAATCTTTGTGTTTAAATGTCAGTCAATTTTATGTCCATTTTAATTTTAATTTTTGTTAAAAATGCTCCCTACACCCTAGAGGAAAGCAGTTTGCCACATTTTCAGTTACCCTAGACTGTTTTAGGTCTAGGATTGATTTTACTGGGATGGGTAAAAAGACAATGCTGTAGGGGCGTGCTATATGTGAGAGTGCTGTGAATTATTATTTTTTGGTCAGAGACCAGTATCCAATAATAATAATAATAATAATAATAATAATAATAATAATAATAATAATAATAAATCCAGCATATATATTTTGTTTGCTGTGTCATACTATGACTTTGTGGCAATAAAATAATAATAATGGTAACAATTTTATTCTTATACCCCGCCACCACTTCCCCAAAGGGACTCAGGATTGCTTACATATGGGACAAAATGCCCACAACACAAAAATACAAAACATCCATTAAAGCACAACACAATTAAAATAAGAACATAGTAAAAAAAAAATAACAATCCAGATAAAAACACAATTAAAATAAAACATAACAATATAAAACAGCAGAGTTGGGACTCAATCAAAACCATGTTCAGCAAAACCAATAACCAGTAGTACAATGGGTGTGACCACACTGTAAAGAGGCCAGGCATGGGATAGTGCAAGCAGCGTACCATAGGACGGGGATATGGGATGAAGCGCAGATAACAAAATATTATCAGAGAACCTAGGGACTGGGCATTTATAACTAGGGACTAGACATTCTCAAATACTAGCTGAAACATCCAGGTTTTCAAATCCCTACGAAAGGAGGACAGTGTGGGGGCTTGCCTAAACTCCCTTGGAAGGGTGTTTCAAAGTCGGGAGGCTACCTCCGAGAAGGCCCTCTTCCTCGTCCCAACCAACCATGCTTGTGATGGTGATGGGAGTGAGAGAAGGGCCTCACTGGAGGATCTTAGGGCCCACACCAGTTCGTAGGGAGATTTTGTGTGTGTGTGTGTGTGTGTATGTGTCAGGAGCAACCTGAGTTGCTTCTGGAGTGAGAGAATTGGCCGTCTATGAGGACGTTGCCCAGGGGATGCCTGGATGTTTTGATGTTTTACCATCCTTGTGGGAGGCTTCTCTCATGTCCCTGCATGGAGCTGGAGCTGATAGAGGGAGCTCATCCGCGCTCTCCCTGGATGGGATTCGAACCTGGCAGCCTTCAGGTCAGCAACCCAACCCAACAAATAAGTCACAAGGCTTTTATCCCCTAGGCCACCGGAGGCTCCTCGTAGGGAGATATGTGGTCCTTGGGACCACGTAGGGAGATATGTGGTCCCAAAGATAGGCAGGACCCATTTAGGGCTTTATTGGTCATAACCTGCACTTTGAATTGGGACCAGAAACTTATCGGCAGCCAGTGGAGCTGTTTTAATAGGGGTGCCGTTTTTCTTTCCTGGAAACTTGCCATAGACTAGTAGTCAATAGCTTTTGAACCAGAACTGATTCTGAGGCTGTCACTTTGAGTATGGCATGTTGAGGACCATTTTTACCAAAAGGTAAAGTAAAGGTTTCCCCTGACATTAAGTCCAGTCGTGACTGACTCTGGGGGTTGGTGCTCATCTCCATTTCTAAGCCGAAGAGCCGGCATTGTCCGTAGACACCTCCAAGGTCATGTGGCCAGCATGACTGCATGGAGCGCTTTTACCTTCCCGCCGGAGTGGTACCTATTGATCTACTCACATTTGCATGTTTTTGAACTGTTAGGTTGGCAGGAGCTGGGACTAACAGCGGGCGCTCATTCCGCTCCCGGGATTTGAACCTGGGACCTTTCGGTCTGCAAGTTCAGCAGCTCAGCGGTTTAACACACTGTGCCACCAGGGGCCCCCTATTTATTTATTTTTTTACAAACTACATTTAGATGTGCACACACATATACACATGTACATGCATGGACACCCACAAAAGGCTTCTTTTCCTTTTTATGGAGTACAGCCTTTCTGCAGAATCCACTGCAATCACTGCAGGTTCTTGCTAACAGATTTGTGTAATGGCTTTTACTGTTGCCAAACTTTATGTGACCCCCATTTGGGGTCAGGACCCACTGTTTAAGAAGCTCTGGTTTACAGTACCTATTTTATGCATGATTGCATGAAAATCCAGAATTTATTTATGTACTCCTATCATGTAGGTAAGCATCACCATTACGCTTGAATAATCTGATTTGTAGATGTGATGGTCAGATGCATGAAGGTTCTCTATCATTTGAAGCTGTGCCCTTGTGGACAAATCTTCCTGCTTGTTTGTTTACATGCTCTTTTTAACAGTTTCCCAGAGAGAACAGGAAAAAGTTATTACCAAAATACCTGCAAATGTCACAAGAAGTGGGGGCCTATTATTTGTTTTGGATTCTGCTTGTAATATAGTCAGTTGACAAGTCTAAACAGTTAGATTATCATTTGTACAGATTTGAGGTATTTGCTAAGTCTGAGTCCAGTGGTTTATGGAGCCTTTTCCGCAACCTTTTTTTTTTTGCATCAGGGAAGTTTATCTTATTAACAACCAATGGACATTCAGGAACTCTTAGGAAAGAAGGTAAATGTGTTTGCCTATTCCGAGCAAGAACAAAAAATGATGATTGCCTGTCTCTTTGCTCTCAATAACATCAAAAAGAGGCTAAGTAGAAACTTTTTAAAGATACACTGAAACCTCAAATGGATAAAAAATGAATCAAATCTAATTTTTTACTAACTGGATAATAGTATTCATACCATTTAGATAGGATTGACACTTTATTGCTGGTTTTTTCCTATGTTTTAGCATAGTGGTTCTCAACCTGTGGGTCCCTAGATGTTTTGGCCTTCAACTCCCAGAAATCCTAACAGCTGGTAAACTGGTTGGGATTTCTGGGAGTTGTGAGCCAAAGCATCTGGGGACCCACAGGTTGAGAACCACTGCCTTAGCACATGTTAGCACTTTGTCACTAGAATATGAAGCCGTCATTTATGCTATAACAGGAAATGTTGGGTATTAATTATAATTTATTTTAATTTTTCAATTGGGAATTGATTTAAAGGTTTTCTCAGTTTTTGTTTTGTTTTCATTCCCTTTTAGATCTTCAGTGCATGGAGTTTCATTTGACATTTCCTTTGATAAAGAGGACAGCATGCATATTAGAACTCCAAAAAGAGGCATTACTAGATCTCTCAGCAATGAAGGTCTTGAGCAAAATGCGAACCGTATGCCAAGACATATTAGAAAGAACATCTCATTCAAGCCTGTGAATGGTGAGGAAGAAAGTGACGATATTGAAGAAGAAAAGGATGTTGAATTTTACAGTCATCTAGAGGACAATAGCAATCAGAGGAATGCTAACCAAATTAATCCATACTGCCTGCCAAATGGAGCACTGCAAAATAGGTTGGTCACTGATGAATTTGGCAATCAGATTGAGACACCAAGCATTGAGCAGGCATTGCAAATTATCCATGATAATGAAAAATCTTCCGGTGTTACTCAGCCAGAACAAATTACGAATGGATTTTTCCTTCACAATGCAGAGATGAGCATCCTAAACTCAAATCTAAAATCCAATCAGACTAGTCCTGACATCATTGCAGATACTAAAGGTGCCCTTAGTCCTGTGACTGACAATACAGAAGTGGATACTGGAATCCATGTCCCCTCAGACATTCCAGAGACTATGGATGAGGATTCAACTTTGAGGGATTATACCGTCAGTTTGGACTCAGATATGGAGGAGTCATCTCGATTTCTGCATGAATATGATGGCAGAGGCAGCAACCACAAGGAGTTACTGAGTCCTTGTCCAAGCTCGGTCAGTGCCAAATCACAAGCGGGTAGCAGCGCATCCTCAAGTTCAGGAATAAAAATGACCAGCTTTGCAGAACAGAAATTTAAGAAGCTGAATCATACAGATAGTAGAAGTAGCGGTAGCAGTTCTCAGAAAACAACCCCGGAGGGCTCTGAGCTGAACATTCCTCACATGGTTTCGTGGGCTCAAATACCGGAGGAATCCCCTGTCCCTCAGAGCAGAGATACAACACAGTTGCTGGCCTCTGAAATGGTGCAATTGAAGATGAAGCTGGAAGAGAAGAGACGAGCCATTGAAGCACAGAAAAAGAAAGTTGAGGCTGCGTTCACGAAGCAGAGGCAAAAAATGGGAAGGACAGCATTCCTTAGCATCGTGAAAAAGAAAAGTGATACGATTTCCCCATTCAGAGAAGAAGCAGCTGGAGCAGAGGATGAGAAAGTGTTTACTGACAGCACTAAGTTGAAAGAAAAAGAAACCCCAAAACCTGGTGAACATCTAAACAAGATGGCAGAGATGATCAAAACAAGCAGCGAAAAGCCTCATGTTAAATGGCTAAAGTCTCCCAATACCACAGTGGATACAGAAAAGCAATGTCATCTGGTAAGTCCATCAGAAGACAATTTAAATGAAGGAGACTTTTTGGAGTATACAAAATCTATTGAGAAGCTCAATTCATCTCTGAACTTCCTTCAGCAAGAAATGCAGCGCCTATCACTTCAGCAAGAGATGCTCATGCAGATGCGGGAACAACAGGCCTGGGTTATTTCACCCCCTCAGCCTTCCCCTCAGAAACAAATTAGGGAGCTCAAGCCATCATTGAAATTTACTGGATCATCTGCACCCATTGCCCCATTTTCTGTGGAATCCCCTCGACCTTCCCACCAATCCCCACAGGCATCTTCTAGGAAGAATTCAACTCTCCCTGTTAAAATGCAAAGGACTCCAAGGCCAAATGAACTGAAATTAACCCCTTTGAATCGCACTTTGACTGCACCACGATCAGTGGACAGCCTTCCTCGTCTGAGAAGATTTTCTCCAAGTCAGGCATCCATTCAGACTAGATCATTTGTTTATTTTGGAGATGATGGTGAACGTAACCTGTCAAAGGAGGTCAAAAGTACAACAGAAGAAGCTCCTGGCAAAGAAGACACAGCTAAAGGAGAAGGTGGAGAAAAAGCAACTGAAGAGCTTGATGAGCAAAAACCAGAGCAGCAGCAGCTCCTCAAGCCCCTGGAATCTACAGTCTCAGAAGTTCTCTCCCAACCCATTACGGAAATTGTCCGCCTTACTCCCAGTGAAGAGCTGCTGGATCCATCATCATTGCTAGTGCCTCCACCTAAAACAGTTAACCTCATAGAGGTTTCCCTTACAGATTTGAAGCCGCCTGAAAAATCAGAAGAGATCGTGGAGAAATCAGAGGGCGAGAGTGACAAAGAACAGTTGGAAGACGACCAAAAATTGTGCTGTGGGTTCTTTTTTAAGGTGAGTGAAGAAGTGCATCACAAGAACAAAACAGCTAGAATGAGGTTAGACATCTCTGAAAAACATGGTTACACTCTGGTCACTGCTAAAGTCTCAATGGTAGTATTCCACCCCACCTGCCCCCCAATAAATGTTATGTATTTGGAGCATTGAGCAAAGGAAGAAATATGTGGGAGATTGGTGGTTTAAATATTTGGAATTCGGTTTTTACAGTTTCTGGATTATAATGTTATTGACTGATGTTGTCCTTCAGATTATGATCTCAGTCTAGAAATCAGTGTTTCCTAAACTCTGGTCTTGAGATTTTGACTTCAGCTCCCAGGATCCTTGATCATTGGTCAGCTGAATTTCTGGTTTCTGGGAATTGATGTCTAAAACTCTTGGAGCACTAAAGTTAGCAAATCATTTGTTCTAGATACTTTTCTAAGTGCCTATTCCCTCATCACTCTCAGCAATACAGTGTATGCCTCTGGTTTGGCAATATAGAACTGGACCTAATATTGGGGCCCCTTCCACACAGCTGAATAAAAACCCACATTTTTTGCTTTGAACTGGAATATATGGCAGTGTGGACTCAGATAACCCAGTTCAGAGCAGATATTGTGGGATTTTCTGCCTTCATATTATGGGTTATATGGCTGTGTAGAAGGGCTCTGGGCAATATAAGTTCCTCTGCAAAATAGAATTATAGTAACTTTACTCTGTTATATGAGGAATGGTTTTAAAAGATTGTAGTTTGGTGTAGGATTCTGTTTACTTAGGGAATCTCTTGATCCTGCACATAATCTAATGCAGCAGGTTACTAGAAATGAACAATATAATTTGAAAAAATAGACTTATTTTTCACTCTACAGATTTAGATAAGTTCTTTTGAAACTTTATGTTGATCTCACGCCTTCTTAGTGACTGCACAATGAGTTACAAATGTTAATCTTCATTTATTTAATTATCATGTGCAAAGACAAATAATTCCAGCATTTTTCCCACTCTTATGAGAGTATGAAGTTTTCTGCAGATTTTTTTATCAATATTTGTTGAGATTTTGGGGAAAATTCATTTTGTGAAAAAATACATGTGGTTGTACTAAGCAAAAAAACTGGAAGAAAGGTTTCTTTTTTATGCACCTAACCAATATACTAAAATAATATATTAAAACCAATACTACTTACAATATTAATATTATATTCATATAATATTTCAAAGTCAGTATTAAAATATTTTTAATCATTTAAAACAAAATGCTTTGCATATAAAACATGTTTTTCCCATACTTTATAATTTATGCAAAGAAAACAATATATTTGATAATTTTCTGTAAATTATATAATTTGCAATATATACTAATCATGGTTTTAGAGGGAACGGTGTTTTCTAGCCAAAAAGAATCTTTTTACATAGAAACATATTATGAAAAATACTACTTTCCAGATAAAATCTTTTCTTTCCTCCACAAAAATACGCTTTTGTGCAGAACAACTTGGTGTATTTTTTTGCATTAAAAAACCACAGCTATCCCCCATTTTCTCATTGGTAGTGTTTTGTATTGGGATACCTTTTCCACCTAGGAAATGAATATTACAACAGTTGTTCACATAGCCTACTATAAATGGTCTGCTAATAATGATAAAATATCACTTGCTCTTTCCTCAATGTTGCAACCAGGATGATCAAAAACCTGAAAATGATATGGCAGTGAAACGGGCCGCATTGTTGGAGAAGCGATTGAGAAGAGAAAGAGAAACCTTACTTCGAAAGCAGCAGTTGGAAGCAGAGTTAGAAACTAAGAAAGAAGAAACAAAGTAAGATCAATCGCTGGTGGTAGTCTTTCTGACAAATAGCTGATTTGGATTCTGTCTGTTATTTTAACAGTTACACCATAAAAGTGATGTGTGTCATAAAACAGTTTTTTCTCCTGAAAACCATTTCTGTTTCTGTTTTCAGAAGAAACTTGGCTAGTGTCAATATTTTGAGTAGTTCTCAAAGACAACATTCATCATGCCCTTAGGAACAAAAATGAAACAAGATCAGCTTCTGATTCATTTAAACTTGACACATTTCTATCAGTAGGGTAGTAGTAACCTTCAGATAAACACTGGAGAAGTCCAGTTTCCATATGCACAGCAGGTGTGATTTTTAGCTGAAATGTGTCTGATAATTGGTCCTAGAAGTAACTACGGTAGGTATTTACTTCTGGTTTTCATTTTTATAAAACCAATTTCCAGAATTTGGGAATTGGGTATGCGATACTGCCTTTCTGAGTTGTGTTTGGAGGCATTGGGATACATTTCTCACCCAGAAAAATGTTATTTTTTAGATGGAGAGGCTTTCAGGATGTTGGGAGCACAGAAGGGTGGGTAGAATTGCATGTGACACACAGACTGCATTTTCCCCTTCCCATCACTAAATAAAAACCAGATTCACATATAACAGAAAAGCATGGATTTTCTGTACATGTACAAACTATGCTTTGAACAATGTACTCTTCTTGCACATGCCGGAGTCGGATTTTGGAAGCATCTCAATATGAGAAACTGTGACTTGTTTAACCTATGGCTAATAAATAAGCCAAGATCTGAAGTCACATTAGATATGAAGGCTTGATGTTAAAATTCTTCAAATAATTATTAACATTCCATAGGTACAGTAGAGTCTCACTTATCCAACATAAATGGGCCGGCATTTATAAGTGAAAATGTTGGATAATAAGGAGAGATTAAGGAAAAGCCTATTAAACATTAAATCACATTATGATTTTACAAATTAAGCACCAAAACATGTTTTACAACAAATCAACAGAGAAAGTAGTTCAATACACAGTAACGTAATGTAGTAATTATTGTATTTATGAATTTAGCACCAAAACATCGCAATATATTGAAAACATTGACTACTAACAGGCCGACTGCGTTGGATAATACAGAACGTTGGATAAGTGGAGGGTGGATAAGCGAGACTCTACTGTATATATAATAAAACTAATATAGCACTATGTAACAAAATTTGAAAAAAAAATATATTCCTGGCTTGAAAGTGTTATTTCCTGTTTAATTGTGCAGTACGTCTTTCAAAGTAGTTGTTATACTCCAGGAACTTCGTTTTTGTGGCTGCCACAAATTGTGTTGAACTGTTTGAGACTTGAGGAGATATTCATTGAAAAACTAAAGCAAAATGTTCTGCAGGATGTCCCGCAAAAATAACGTTTTTGCAGTTTAATAAAGAGTTTCCATGTTTTTTATGATAGAGCCAATTAGGAAATGACATTTATAACCCAGGAACAAAAAATGTGTTACATAGTGTTAATTGAACCTATGTTTAAATGCAAACTTTGTTATTTCAAAATATATCTCGTCCCAAACAATGGAATATTAAAATTCCCAAATAAATTCATTTTCTGTAAATGCTTCCAGGTAAACCAAATAAGCCACTTGATTCTCACAAGTGCACAATGCTAATGTCTTTTCTGGGCAATAGACTATTACAAGTTCTAGAATGGAATACCTAAAGAACATCTCATTTCACATTTGCACTAGAATACCTTGAGTTAACCTTGAATTTCAGCATGGTGTTTTTACATGAAATTTTCTTGAGACCATCAGAAGGTTTTTTGTAACTGAGAGAGAAGTATAATTTTATTAATAATGGATTGATGTGAATTTTCCAAGGAGGAAGTCTGAGGAGGAACGTCAGAAGAAGGAAGATGAAAAAGCACGGCGAGAATTCATTAAGCAAGAATACATGAGACGAAAGCAGCTGAAGCTCATGGAGGACATGGACATTATCATCAAGCCCCGTTCCCACTCAGCCAAGCAAAAGAAGCCACGACCCAAATCCATTCATAGAGACCACATTGAATCACCCAAAACCCCAATCAAAGGTCCTCCAGGTAATAAATATAGAAGGAGATCAATGCTAAGAACTACAGCTTTGGTTTGGAAAATGAAATAACTGAAAGCACATACAGCTATTTCTTATTCTAGTCTCCATAACTGAGGGGACTTTAGTGCAATATGCCTCCTGTCAGGCATGTTCTCCTTTCTAGCCTTTTGTTTTACTTACTCCTAGGTGGAAAGTAGAAAGTTAATGCTTTTCAACGGAATTGTTGATTTTGTCATGCTTGGATATCAATTGGGGAGGTATAAGTAGTTATTGTTTTAGTTCTGCATACTTCTCTAGATTCCATTTGACTCCCAACTAAGAAAATCAATACAAACATCACCTCTACTTTAGCAAGGGGTTTATCTCTGTGAACCATATCTCATGGTGAGAGGATATAACCATTGTGTAAGAAACTATACTCTTTCATACTCATCACTCCCCCTGTTTTTATCTTGTAATTTAATCCCATTTTGCCAAACTTATTATTTTAATCAAGTTTTATCATATTTTAATTTATTTGAGCATAGTGATTTGTGTCTATTTGTATATTTTTGTTTTTGTCTTTTATTGTTGATATGGTCAGTGGACTAATCAATAAACAGATCTATCTATTTATCTGTACTATATTAGTGTTCAGGCACAGAATTCATAGTAGAAAGCCAAAATATTTCATAGAAATCCTGGCAACTTTCCTAATGCTTTATTGATTTAAAATTTTATTTTATGTTTCATCATTTTTTAAACTTCCTTGTATTCATCTAGGTTCACAACCTGACTGTGTTGTTGATGTTGTTTCCCCCCCATCCCCAGTGTCTAGCCTTTCATTGGCATCACTGAATACAGGAGACAATGAGAGTATTCAGTCAGGCAAGAGAACGCCAAGGTAAGTCTTCAGTTACACCATTTCCATTTGGAAGAAATTGTTAACCTTATATGATTGCAAGAACACAGTTCAGCCAATGAGGTACCCTGTTTCCCCTAAAATAAGACATCCCCAGAAAATAAGACCTAGTAGAGGTTTTGCTGAATTGCTAAATATAAGGCCTCCCCCGAAAGTAAGACCTAGCAAAGTTTTTGTTTGGAAGCATGCCTGTCGAACAGAACACCAGAGCATGCAGGATCGGTAAATGTACGTACCATGTTGTACATGGAAATATTGGTAGTAACAAGAAATTCTTGATAGGCTTCACAGTTTGTCTGGTTATGCTGGTTTATGATGACAACTACTGTACAGTATATAATAAATGTTCATTTTTTGTTCAACAATAAATGTGAATTCTTCTTCATGGAAAAAATAAGACATCCCCTAAAAATAAGACCTAGAGCATCTTTTGGAGCAAAAATTAATATAAGACACTGTCTTATTTTCAGGGAAACACGGTAGTAACATAATGCATTTTTGAGAAAAATTCATGACTTTATGTCTTCAGACCCAGTGATGAATATACTAGCTCTGTTCATGTGACCATCTGAATACACACAGTGACCATAACACGGGCCTGGAAATAGTAATTTCCAGGCTGTTATAAGTCATTCACAGGCCTCCATTGACACATTGCTTTTTATGCATTTGTAATGACTTGATAACACAAGACATGGTATGACTGTATTGCAGAGGATTGGGGGCACCATGTATGATGGTTTCATTCAGTGCTTTTCTGGGGCTGTAACATGCCTTCTGGCTGTATTAATAGAAATAGAACAGGCTTACTCTATACACTCATGTATAAGTCTAGAAATTTTAGTCAAAAAAACAACTTAGATCAACATATCTTTGGATCAACCTGAACATTGTACTTTTATCTCATATGTAAAAAGGAACAACCCCCTTCTTTGGGTAGAGTGGCAAAAAGCAACAGCTTAGTCCATCCCAGCATAACCTAGAAGAAGCACTGACTCCTCTCTGCTCTCTTCTGTCCACCATTATGCTGCTTCTGGCCTTTTTGAATGCCTGGATAGCGAAGTGGTGATGGAAGCTAGAAACAGCTGGCCCCCTCTGGTGGTACTTGCGCTTTCCTCTCTCCATTGAATTTATTTATTTATTGTGTCAGAAGCAAATTGAGAATACAGCTATAATGTGTAGAAAAACCACAAAGTTAAAAACTTGGCATTATACTAAATTTCCTTTGACCAGAAGCTGACCACTTTGAGTGCCTCTAGTTTCGCTGTAAGGAGGTCCTTCATTGTGCATTTGGCAGGGTTCAGACTGCATTGTAGTAAGTGGTTTGTGGTTCGCTCTTCTCCACACTCGCATGTCGTGCACTTTGTAGCCCCATTTCTTAAGGTGAGCTTTGAATCTCGTGGTGCCAGAGTGCAGTCTGTTCAGTGCCTTCCAAGTCCCCCAGTCTTCTGTGTGCCCAGGAGGGAGTTTCTCATCCAGTATCAGCCACTGATTGGGATTCCTGATTTTAACCTCCCACTTTTGGACACTCGCTTGCTGAGGTGTTTCTGAGAGTATCTCTGTAGATCTTAGGAAGCTATTTTTTGATTTAAGGTGTTGGCTTGCTGGCTTACAGAGGATGAGTCGGAGATGGCCTTGGTCCTTTCATTACAGACTGCTACTTCCTGATGGTGCAATACCAGCTAAACAGTATAATTTCTCCAGTGGTGTAGGACATAGACATCCTGTGATAAAGCGGCATGTCTCATTAAGAGCCACATCCACTGTTTTAACGTGGTGTATTCAACATTGGGCATGCGTATTCAGCAGCAGAGCAGCACAGCGCAAGGGCAGATGTCTTAACTGTGTTTGGTTGTAATGCCAGTCAGCTTTCGTATGATATTATTTCTAGCACCCACTTTTTGCTTGAGTAACTCCTAGGCATTTTGGTGTACTGCAATGCTCCAATGGGATTCCTTTCCAGGTAATCCTCAGAGCTCGAGATGCTTATCTCTTCATAAGATGCTTGTCTGTTCTTAAGAATCTCCATTGATTGATCATGCCAAATAGCATATTTTGGCTACACAGCCTGCCTTCAACTTATACATGAGTTTATACCTGAATATATATCTGGCAATCTGTCGATGTTTTACCCAGTAAATACAGTAGAACTTGCTTCAGACTAAATATGGGGTAGTAGTAACTATCCTGGAGACCTTGGACAACTTCACTCCTCACTGCACTGGCTTCCATCGAAAAAATCATTTTGTCCGCAAATGTCCTCTAAAGCTCTTTGGGGACATGCGGTCAAGTTTGGGAGCCTTCCCAAGTCATTAGGAGGGCATTTTCAGTCATTCCATGGCCAATAAAATTGTTTTGCAAAATTTCATTATGACCCTGTGGATTCCAATAGGGCAGTAATGTCTTCCACACCCCAGAGATCATTTTGGAGCCCAAATGTTTTAAACCCACATATGGGGATGGGGTTGAACCCTGGGATCAGAAGCCACACTTTGCACAACCCCTGATGTATATGTAGAAGTTCAATCTAACTAAGCTTAATTTTAAGAAGCCATTATAATTTAACTCTTCTCAATGGGAATGGTTAGAGAGAAGCAAAATCTCTACAGATAAATGTCTCTATATATATTTTTAACTAATATACAATTATAATAAAAGTGTGCTATGGGTTCAACACCAACTTTTATCCTAAAATAGCTGCTGTAGGGTGCATCCTCACCAAAAGTGTGTTTCTTCTGGGACAGATGTTAAACTAGAAATGACCAGCGGCTCATTTCATTAAAAACCACCACAAACCATTGCAGTGTGCCTCTTAATTCTATCTTAACCTTAAAACCGTTCTTTTTCATATGTTGTATTTATATCAACTCTTTATTGCTTAAATATAACTTTTAGATCCGAGTCTGTGGAAGGATTCATATCTCCAAGTCGTTGTGGCAGCCGTAATGGAGAGAAGGATTGGGAAAATGCATCAACAACCTCTTCAGTTGCTTCTGCTACAGAATATACAGGTTGGCATCAAATAAAACTGCTTGGAAGCAATCCTTCTTCTTAAAAATAATCATCATGAACCATTGCCATGGGCAACCCTGGCATCCCCTTAGAAAATAATGAAAGAATACTTCCCAGCCCTTCACCTTCTCTCCCAACTCTTGGCCTAAAGAGACTTAAGCCATACATATTGCAATGGAACTGGCTGTTCCTTCCACTTGGAAGAGACATCCATACTAGCAAATAATATTGTAGTTCACCCTGGCCCCAACACATAGTCTACATCAACATGCCTCCTTGAGGCAGAGCAAGGACTTGTTTGTTTCTCCACAATTTTAACTGCGCAGTTTTCCATTTTACTTCTGTATTTTTTCCATTTGTGTTATTTAATATTTCCTTGTGCATTCATTTTAAAGATTGCAGTCTCCTATGTTTGGTTACTGAAAGTTAATAGTTTATTCCCCAAGCCTGCACTTCTGCAGGAATTTGCAGTTAGAATAAAGACTGTGGGAACCCTCTGTTTTGGCCCATGAAGAAGTGTGGAATCTAGCACTAAAAATATATTGTATGCTACATTGTAATAATGAAAAAAGATCAGCTAATCAGAGTGCACATAAAGGAAGATGATTTGAATTCATGCTGTCAATTTGAGATATAATACTCACGTCCATTTTTCCCTTAGTCTAAATCAGTGAAATTCAACCTTCCTAATGCTGCGTCCCTTAATACAGTTCCTCATGTTGTGGTGACCCCCAACCATAAAATTATTTTTGTTACTACTTCATAACTGTAATTTTGGTACTGTTATGAATCATAATGTAATTATCTGATATGCAGGATGTATTTTCATTCACTGGACAAAATTTGGCACAAATACCCAATCCACTAAGTTTGAATACTGGTAGGGTGGGGGAGGGTTGATTTTGTCATTTCGGAGTTGTAGTTGCTGGGATTTATAGTTCACCTACAATCAAAAAGCATTCTGAACTCCACCAATGATGGAATTGAACCAAACGTGGCACACAGAACCCCCATGACCAACAGAAAATACTGGAAAGGTTTGGTGGGCATTGACCTTGAGTTTTGGAGTTGTAGTTCACCTACATCCAGAGAGCACTGTGGACTCAAACGATGATGAATCTGGACCAAACTTAGTATGAATATGCCCACATGTGAACACTGGTGGAGTTTGGGGTAAATAGACTTTGACATTTGGGAGTTGTAGTTGCTGGGATTTATAGTTCACCTACAATCAGAGAGCCCCTTGAACCCCCACCAACGATAGAATCGGGCTAAACTTCCTATACAGAACCCCCATTACCAACAGAAAATACTGGAGGGATTTGGGAGGAATTGACAGTGATTTATGGGTTCACCTACCTCTGGAGAGCACTGTAAATTAATATGTGTTTTCTGATGGTCTTTGGCGAACCCTCTGACACCCCCTCGCGACACCCCTTCTCCAGGGGTCCTGACCCCCAGGTTAAGAAACACTGATCTAAATGAAATGCTTAAACTTTTCCAAGAGTCTCTTTCATTCTTTATACATTAAATGAACAATGTCTAAAATGGGAGAAAAGGTGTTTTACTAATGATCTGAATTGCTTTATGTTGCATCACTCATAAACTTCACAGTCTGTGATAATGTTACTATACAAAGTCCCAGAATACTTGTAAAGTATCTATACAAACAAACGATACTCTATGTACAAAGAAAATGTGTCCAAATGACATATGTAATTTGGGCACATTTTCTTTGTACATAGACTATCGTTTGTTTGTATAGATTAAGACTTGCTTCCCTAAAATCAAACTGCTTTTGAATAAATCCTCTATTTTTTCTCTCTTTCTCTCCACCTTTCTGTTTAGGACCAAAGCTCTACAAAGAACCCAGTGCAAAATCCAACAAGCATATAATTCAAAATGCTCTGGCTCATTGTTGCTTGGCTGGAAAAGTAAATGAAGGCCAGAAGAATAAAATATTAGAGGTAAGGCTGATCTGTATGTGGAGAAAAGGAGGAAACATAAAATTTAAAGTTAAACATGTGGTATCTTTTATGGAAGACCTGGATTCAGATTCCTGCTCAGCCAGATCCCTGCTCATCCATGGCCAAGTCACACTTTTTAATTCTGTCCCCCAAAGTGGCCACTCAGATCCCTCTTAGGAAACCTATAGCAGGGCATGACCAGAACAACACCAAATAACAGGTGTCAAAACATTACTGACACCTGTTATTTGGTGTCTATTTGCCTCTGAACCAGAACACATTGTCACTTGTAGTGATTGAGACCCTTGTCCCTTAGCCATCTATCTAATCCCTCTTTGGAGACATATAGATTGGTAGCTATCATCAAAGCTTTGAATTCTATGTTACCTGTGTACTATGGAAGAAATACTTCTTTTTGTAGTGTTGAGGCTTGGTGTGTCCCTAGTATCTTTTCCACACCAATTAGACACTAGAGACAGGTGATCCAAACTACAGCTTTATTGTATTGTTGAAGGCTTTCACGGCTGGAATCACTAGGGTGTTGTGTGGTTTCCAGGATGTATGACCATGTTCTAGCAGCATTTTCTCCTGATGTTTTGCCTGCATCTGTGGCTGGTATCTTCAAAGGATCACATTGCTTTATTTCTGATCAGAGCAAAACTGAGGGTGACCATCAAAGAAGTGCCATGAGGCTGAGATATTTGTTGTTTATTTGTGACTCTTCGTAATATTCTCACCTATACAATTGCATTCTCTTCAGTAGTACCAGTGAAAGAAAAATTTGCTTTCTCCACACTAATGCATTAATAATAGAGGCTAGTTAACAAGTGTTATCTTTTGTTAAAAAAAATTACATTTAATGAACTATATGACCTTTGCAAAATATAGAATATATCTCAGTTAACAAAGTAGATTGGTTCCTGGATATTAAAAAATGTGATACCAGAGACAGAAAGGACATAAAAACAATTAGGAACTGGAAAAGGAGAGCAGTTTAACATGTTTCAGCAAACCTTTTTATCCCAAACTAACAATGAATGCATATAAAGTTAAATGACCAGCCAGGTAAGTTTTGCAGAAGTAAATGAAAACATCTTGGACCTTCTAGTTGTTGTTGTTTATTCGTTCAGTCGTTTCCGACTCTTTGTGACCTCATACCTCATGGACCTTCCAGAAATTGCCTGAAAGCTCCAGCCAAAATGCCTCCTTCCACCAACATCCACTTTTCTTACTACTCATATTTCTTTGATTGTAAGACGCCATCAATTGTAAGACGCACCCTGATTTCAGTAAAATAGGCTTATCTACTCTCCCCTTTTCCCTCTGCTTTACTATTTAGCAGTGTGATCTGAGTCACCTTACCTGTTACTAGTAGTACAAACACTTTGGCAGGATCATCTGGAGCACAATCCCATTCTTCTCCAGCTCAAGCAGATTGTTGCAATTTGACACCAAAGTCTTCATTTTTCCAGCCTTCCTCTGCCATATTCCCAATGTCAAAAGTGTTAAAATCAACTTCCAGCTAGACAGAGGCGGAGAAAAAGATGGGACTTAGATGAACCTAAAAATCCTTTGTAAAAGTTTCATAGTCAGAGGCTTTGTTAGTTGAGGTTTGCTCAAAATCTCACACTCTGGGTCCATTCTAATTAGTACAGCAGCATAATTCTGTTATTCTGGTATGTGCCGTCTCCTACTTCATGTTGCCTGCACCATGTAGAGTAACTAGCAGATGATCTCAAATAGAAATCTTGTAAATGTATTAGTTGTCTGATCTCTGCAAGTGATGGCCTAAACCCTATTGGTCAATCTCAGCTAGAGTAGACCCACTGAATCTGTTGTTGAAAAGAGATTCAGCACATTGGTAAATCCAGCTGATTTGATGGCTCTACTGCAGGTGGGACAAACAATAGAATTTTGACCAATATATTTGTATTTAAAGCAAATAAGTGTGCTTTCACCTTGCTGCACAGCCCAACATTACCAAAAAGAGACAAATTCTTTTGTTTCCTTGTAAAACCATTTTTTGAATTTAACATTTCATGTGACATTACTTCTTCTCTCTTTTCCCCAAAGGAAATGGAGAAATCGGATGCCAACAACTTCCTAATCCTCTTCCGGGACTCAGGTTGCCAGTTCCGATCTTTGTATACGTACTGCCCTGAGACTGAGGAAATCAGTAAGTTGACTGGGATAGGCCCCAAATCCATCAGCAAGAAAATGATTGAAGGGCTTTATAAGTACAACTCTGACAGGAAACAATTCAGCCACATACCTGCTAAAACTCTGTCAGCCAGTGTCGATGCAATCACCATTCACAGCCATTTGTGGCAGAGCAAGAGACCAGTAACGCCGAAAAAACTCCTGCCTGCAAAAGCATAGTGACTTGAGAGGAGGATGCCTTGCTGAAGACAGTTGTGGGAAACTTTGCACTTCATTATTTGCTGCCTATCAGAAGAGAGGTTCCTATTTGCCAAGGAAACTGTGGACTGAGAACAAGCTCTGTCGCCATGCACAACTGGAATGTAAACACCGTATTGAAGACTTACAGAAAATGAACACTTAAGGGATTCATGCAGTCGTGTGCTCATGAAATCTTGTGTTGCCAGTTCAGATAGGTATGTGCTAACACGCCATTTATAGAGGGTTTGCTTTGGGTTTAAGACACTGAATCATTGAATGTTTGCAAATCTGCAGTGACCGAAATCAAAGCATTTTTATATATATTGCCTTATACTTTGGTATATTCATGCCTGTTTTGGAATTTGCTTGTGTTCATTATAACTTGACTGGAGAAATTTCTGTCTTGATTTGCTGCACCATTAAACTGTTAGTACCCCACAATTTTTTAAAAGGGCACACATTTATTTTCCAATGGAAGAGAACTATATATACATCTCTTTTTTTCGGCTCTCGTTTGTTTCCAGGGAAAATTCAGGATGATTTTTCTCTCAGACAATATCCAAGATTAAATGTTGTTTGCACATCTTGGATTTTGACCAAGAAATGTGATACCAAGACGTTTCTTGTTCCTCCAAGATGCTCAGAAAGATATTGCTGTAAAAGTTACATAATATTTTAAAAATCAGTCATGGCCCTGATCTAGGGAAGCATGAGCTTTGTATGCACTGGTGCTCCCCCTCTTTCAATCCTCCCCCCTTCTTTGTTTTCTTTTTTTAAAAACAGGGATCTTCCTTACAATTCTGCCCAAGCAAATAGTACCCTGAAATGTAAGTAGCTCAGGAGTGTTATTTGGTTTTAAGAAACACATGCAAATAAAACAACATTGCTAAACAACACAGGCATACTAGTAAGGAGGCTCCTGGGATTGGGTCCATGTATTTCTTCACTTCAAAAGTCTAAACACAACAATAGTAACTATGCTAAAATGTACTTTTCACATGTGTCCTTTAAAAGGAATTTATGTAGATATATCTACTGATAAAAGCTATTCTGATATGTTCCCAGTATGCCACCTAACGTATGGACCAAAGATTTTTTTTTTCTTCATAGACACACAAGATACTAATTTAATTTTATTAAAACATACAAAACAGTATTAATTGGGATACATAGCATTTTGAGAATGGCAAAGATCTACAAATGTGTACTAATGTTAACAGCTAACCAAAATAATTACTATGACGTTTTTGCAGTATTTACAAAGGGCTGCATATCTCTTTTATGTTAGAAAAGACATTTTTTGCTTGGAAATTTGTTTTAAAGGATCCTACTCAATAAAGCAAGCACTCTTTCAGCAGGTAAGGAAGTACTAACTTGAAACCTTCCGTTATTTTTGTGAGTGTTGGGAGGGTTTTTTTTGTGGGGTTTGTGTTTTTGACATTTGTACACCAGAAGACTTGGTTTGGGGGTGGGTGGGAGGGAAACAGGTTGGAACCTCATTCTCAGGAAAAGACTTGAATTACTGACAACCCTGTTTAGTTTCATCATTGTGAAAGGTGTTGGAACTGAAAGACAGTATTGAACTAGCTGTCTTCAAATATATACTTTAATAAGTGTTCTGCAGTATTGAAAAACTCTACAGCTTCTCCCACTGATCTGCTTGATTTGGAGAAGTAGTGTTTCACTACAGTCTGCTTGTGTTCTTTATATAGATGTACAGGAATGGGAAGTCCTTAAGTAATTTAGAGAACAATACTTTTTTTAAATTATTAAAAGGCCTTAGGCATTAATGCATCTGGGTTGTTTATCAACATTTTCTCAGAAATGCAGTCAATGTTTTACTGTAACTTATGTTCTTATTTTTATGTATATTTGTTAAAACTGTAAAAAAAAACAAACCTTTCCCTCTCATTTAATAGGTATGTGGCTCACATCTGTTTGTGGTTAGCTGATTCCTATTGTTTGCATGTATATGGACCAGGATATCTAACTCATAACTTTTATATATATGAGATAGAAAGTCTATACCTTCTACCTTCTAGGCTTATCCTTCAGCTAATGGCATAGGATAAACATTTTGCACATCAATGTAAAACTAAATCTAAATGAAAACCAGCCTAGTGCATTTATGGTTGGAAAAAGCTACTAGGACATAAATGGGATAGACAAAAACAGAAATTACATTTAAGGATTGTTTAATCAAGTATTATTGCTAAAAGAGAAATGTAATTTAAAGTTGCATACCATCTCCTGAATAATGTACATCTGTCCAAATAGGATGATTTGTGAAATGTGACAGAGTTGGGTGGTAATTTTAAATTATCGAATGTATTATGAATTTTGCCTACAGTTCAGAAAGAGACATTTGTGCAGTATCTAAAGGTAGAATGTGAATCATGCAATTAAAGGCTGAAAATGTTGGAATTAAAACCGTACTACGTTCTTAAAAAGCAAGGACAATATTTTTATTTGTAAGCCTGCAAATTTTCTAATGACAATGTATCTTCGTTTAGGATATCGTTTAGGAAAAGAAAAGACTTTTGTGAAGAAACCCAGTGGTTTTCAGTGACATTATCAGAACACACTGGTGCTTTCATCAGAAGGGTGTTGTTTTTAATTGTTTATATGACAGAATTTGCCAAACATCCTAATTTCCAGGCCAGGTGTTCAAACTCCAACAGTCATTGTGGCTACTGAACCAATTTTTGGGTGACTGTTGGCATGTTTGTTTTAATGCTTTGGCTGTTTAAAGCCAAATCTTGTTTATTTATAATTTAATGGGCACAGTTGGTTGAGAAATGTACAGTGTCTTATGCGCTTACTTGTCCACTTTTGTGGGGCTTTGCAATCCTTTTTATTTTATTTTCAGATGCTGTGCTGTAAGATATTGTCATATAGCTTCTTACCTAGTACAATGTAGTTCTTCCCTTCCATCTAAATAAAAGGCATGGCACCAAACTGTGTAGTAGTGTTTGTCTTTGATGCAATTGTTTATTTCAGCCTGTGCAGCTAGTTCATTCATTCAGACAGAAATGTCTTGGAAACTTTGTACAAATGGAGAACCCAATTTGGCACCAAAGTGACTAGCTACTGAACCCAGACTCTTAGGATTAGACTTCCAAGATCAGCACTCTGGCTCCAACACTGGCCAACCAAATACCACTTGATGGATAAGTGGGTGGGTCGGTGGATGGATAGATAGATAGATAGATAGATAGATAGATAGATAGATAGATAGATAGATAGATAGATAGATATCCATGAGTAGCTATGTGCTGTCATACCCAAGCTGCTTTAAATGTCTTTAGCGTGAACATGTCCCAACTTTCTACCAGCTTGGGGGATGCTGGATTGCCTTTCTGTCTGAGCAAGGAACCCTACAGAATCAATGTCCATGCTATTGCCTTCAAGAAACAATAATGATTTATTATCAGTCTTGGGCTTATCTTCACCCAGGCACTATCTTGATTTCCTCTATACTTAAAATTTGAAGGTGACTGGTTGTTCTTGAAGTTGCTGGTCGTGAATGATTCCGGAGATGAAAGATAGATTGAAGTTTTCCTTGCTCACTGTCTCTGGTAGAGGGGCCTCTGGGGCACCCAATGCCCAAGGCGGCCAGGCCAGAGTTAGAGACTCTAAACTAAAAATGGCTCTCTTTCCTCGGGCAAAAAGGGCCTGGCAAACTTATTGATCCAAACCAGGAGGGGTCCCCTTAAGCTCTACCTTCGTAAAACTAATAGAAAAGACTATTCTCAAACTGTAGGTAGGGTAGCCTAACAAGAGGAGCTGAGACTTATATAGTTCCATGACAGGCTGAATTGCATGCTGTTTCAAGATTTTAGAGGTTTTTGGTTGCACAGAGACACGCCAAGGGAAAATAACAAGGTAGAGCCCCCTTTCAGTTCATTACCTACTTGCACTCCATAGTCTTAATTGGGAAAGCTCACAATCTGATTTCAGGCTGATTGCAGAAACACTATAAGCAGAAAAATGTTGATATTTTGAATATGACTGGACATTTTAAACATGTTCATGAAATATCTAAGACTGTATCTGAATCTGCCCACAGAGTATCTAGTGGTATTTGTAAATATTCTTAACAAATTCAGTATCAGGTAACAGCATTTCACTCAGTATCGAGCAATATTTCATCACAATTCTTTATACACGATCAAAGCATAAACCCTGTAGACTGGCATGTCCCAGCACAGCCAGCTGAATATAAATAAGTATGAAATGCTTATCATTCCTTCAATCAATACTGCTGATTGTTTTGACACATATTGAAACTGGTAGTACAAGAATTTGCATGGGAAAGGTTTTGTGTAAACATCATTAAAGGCTTTATGAGCAATTTGTGTTGATTGTTTGAACAACATTTAAGTCAGAGGATTGAATTTGGTGTACAAACTTCAGTTCTTCAGGGCAATACCTAACATGCAAAGGAAACTGTGCTATTTCATATGAGAAAGAAAAAAAAACACTTCCCCAGAACTCTCAGGCTGGATGTCAAGCAAAAAAATAATAATGTAAAAGTTGGTTTGAGGTTATAGCTTCATTTTCTTTATTTGTTAAATTAAAATTTCCAAATAGAATTATATTTTGACATTTCAACATTTATAGAAACATATGCCTAATGTGGCCATTTTATTCTTTCGTGTTTTTATTTTCCTGCTGTTGTAATTGTGGAAGATAAATGGTTTTAGAATGCATTTTTTACATTTTTTTTTTGTAAATGATGTGCCTTTCTCATTCTCCAAAACATGTATTGAGAATGCACGGGATCTGAAAGGGAAAAGCAAATTTCACCCCTCCAAACTTTCCCAAAGGAAGTAATTCTGTCAGTGGAATGCCCCTTGTGGCTCTTGTCTGATGTGATGTTCTTTAAGCAGGCCTGCATATATTACATCATGTAACAAAATTTGAAAAAAAAATCTGTTCCTTGTTTGAAAGTGTTATTTCCTGTTTAATTATGCAGTACTTACTTTGAAAGTAGTTTTTGTTGCTGCCACAAATGATGTGGAATTGGTTGAGACTCGATGAGATATTCATTGAAAAACTAGAGCAAAAAGTGCTGCAGGATGTGCTGCAAAGTTTTTGCAGTTTAATAAACTTTGACCATGTTTTTATGATAGAACCAATTAGAAAATGACATTTATAACCCAAGAACAAAAATCGTGTTGCACGGTGTTATCAATATCAGTATAAATGTAGAGTTGGGCTATGAATTAGGTTCTGCCTGATGCTTCATGAACCTGCTGCTTCTAAAGTTTGACATAGCTGAGGGAGGAGGCAGGGGAGAAAAGAGGAGGAGAAAGTCTACTTCTGGATAGACAGTTGGTCTCTTTTGCCTAGAAAAAGTGTTCTGGGGAATCTGAAGAGCCCAAGAGCCACAAAACAGCATGGGCAAACTTCATCCCTCCAGGTGTTTTGGACTTCAACTCCCACAATTCCTAACAGCCGGAAAGCTGGTTGGGATTTTTGGGAGTTGAAATCCAATATTGGATTAATATTGTGCCAATGAAGGATGAAGAGAAGAAAGTATTAAACAAAATGGCAACAGTACTTACAATTCCGTTATTTGTTGTGTGTCTTTGAGTCATTTCCAACTCGGCTTTCTTGACAAGATTTGTTCAGAGGGGATTTGTCATTGCCTTTTATGAGGCTGAAAGAGTGTGACTTGCCCACGATCACCATGTGAGTTCATTTCCAAATAGTGTTTTGAACCCTGGTCTTCCAGGATCCTAGTCCAACACTCAAAACACCAGATCAGAATTAGAACATTGTGGTGGTTAGAAAAGAAATTCTATCACATTGGACTGTTTTCCACTTTAACTACCATGACTTCATCCTATGGAATTCTGGGATTTCCAATTTAGGAAAGAATATTTAGCATTCTTTGTTGGAAAATATCTAGTGCAGAGTCCTCAAACTTTTTAAGCAGAGGGCCAGTTCATGGTTTCTTAGACTGTTGGGGCGCTGGAATATAGATTGAAAAAAACATGGACGAATTCCATACGCACACTGCACATATCTTATTTGTAGTGCAAAAAATCCATAAGAAAAAACAATACAATATTTAAAATGAAGAACAATTTTAACCAACATAAACTTACCAATATTTCAATGGGAAGCATGGGCTTGCTTTGGTTGATAAGATAGTCAAGTCCATTAGGATTGTTGTTGTGTGCCTCCAAGTCATTTCACACTTAGGGCAGGGCTGGGTAAATGACCCGAAGGGCCTCATCCAGCCCATGGGCCAATGAGCTTTAGCACCGCATTGAACTACAAACTCAATACTCCATTATGGATCATGGTTAAAGTGGAATCATGGTGCTATAATTTTACAATACAAAGGAGTCGCAGATAGGGATGATGCATGCTGTGTGTTTACCCAAAAGCCATATAGCAGTGGTTCCCAAACTGTTGTCCCCAAGAACTAATATATGGTCTGCTGCCTCATTGTTACTACACCATTGCAACAAGTGCGACTGGTCTCGCAAAGCCCTCTTATAGTGCAGAGGCAACGGGGATGTCGGGAGGCGATAGGCTAACTACCCACAAAAATGTGGCAACAAGCCTCCTGACTGCTGCTTCTTCTCTTCTCTCCCTCTGAGTGGAGCCGTTTCATGTGGCACCTGAAAGAAGGGGCGCCTTGGTGTCTTCGTTTTTTAAGCGTGTTCCTCAGGTTATTTGGGGTGCTGATTCAGAAAATTACATTGGATAGACCACATCAGCTCTAGATTATTAAATGTGGTTTTCTGTGGGCGAGCAGATGGCGACTACTGGATGGCATATGTTCGGTATTAGATACTAGAGCTGATGTGGTCTATTCAGTGCAATTTTCAGAATCAGCGCCCCAAATAACCAAACCAAATCTAAAGTTGACCAAAAACTGTTTCGTACCCATTTTGGTACTAATATTGGAGAGAGATCCCTGGTCAAAAAAGGTTGGGAACCACTGCTATATAGCTATAGCGGGGAGGCGGGGGAGAAGGTTTTCTTTTTTTCTATCTGACAACAAACTGTAGGATTTCCTTTTCAAGCTAGTAGAATCCCTAAACAACAGGACTCCTTTTAATAGTCTCAGAGTAATCTGCAACATTTTGCTGCAAATCCCATGTGTCATATGTTAATTAAAAATTGCTTATTTGATTTGCAACTTTGGTGACCTCTTTGATTTGATAGGCCTCACTGGTTATCTAGCTGCCTTATCAAAACTGTAACATGTACAAGTATACAGATGTGTTCCTGTGCATTACTTCTTTAACAGGAAAAAATGATAACAGAGGCAAAAGTAACAGGGGAAGACTGAAGATACGCTCCTGCACTACAAAAAAGTTCATCATGTTCCAGCATATCTATTATTCAAACTTAACATTATGCACATGTAAAATTAAACAACTGGGTCATCAAGCCTGGCTTTCAAAATGCATCCAAAGATGAATTTTTATTTCACTGCTCTCCATTTTTCTTATGATTTACATTTTGCTGGTGAGATTTTTTAGAACTATGCTTTTATTGAAAAAGATGATGGGGGAGCTGATGATGCAGATGTATCTATTCTCCCCTTTTTGTCTTTCACACATACTCAGTAGGGGATTCTTGGGGGAGCTATTCTTTATCTTACCTGCTGCAGGCAGTCAAGAAAGCTACAATAGGATCAGACAGAAAGGTAGAATTTTACTCTTTCCTTCATTAAGCTCCATTGCACTGTTCTCTACAATCATGCTTCTGCAATCCAATGCCACTCTGTCAGTGCTGATGCTATTAAAATTTCAGTTTAACAGAATATAAGGAAAGGGGGCATTGGGCAAGTGTAAAAATATGTTGCAAAGTGGTGCTATTTAAGGGAGGCATGCCTGCATTAACATACCTGTACAGATGCCATCCCTGCATATAACATTTCACCCATTTTACCTCTTTATTTTTGTTTATTCTTGTTTTCTCTATTAAAACAACTGTGGTATTAAAGATAAGTGCTCTGAAGCTTAAGTGCTTTCTGATTCTCCTGAGCAAAGAATAAGTAACACACACATATACACACAATCATTTGCCTGATTCAGTCAAAATGTTTAAGTGACTGCATGTTTGAATCACTTAAAACATTTAAAGACATTAATTAATGTAATTAATATTTGGAACCATCCGCTTGGGTATACGAGCAGGAAGATAGGGATTTGTATGAATTAGGGGTTAGTTTTATTTTGGTCACAGTATAAGGCTAAAACAGATGTGCTAGAGTGATGGAAAAAGTGAGGAAAGGTTTTGAGACTGGAATCAAGCACACACTCAGATGGCAATTACATGCACTGGCAACAAGCCATTACTGTCCAGTGCAGAAATAGAGGAAAATGTGGTTTTGATGACAAATTGTGATACCAAGGCCTACTCTTGGCAAGCCAACTGTCTCTGAGAATGACCCAATAAGAATATGGAAAGAGAGAGATACAAGGAGTCAGCACTAGTTGAGAGAAGCAAAAACAAAATGGGACAAATATGTCTTATGATTCAAATAAACCTCACAGGAAAAAAATGTACTCTACCTCTCAGCCCACCTTTGTAGAGGACTATTGAGACTGGAGTGAAGATCTCTTTTATAATTCAGATCTTCAAGCTATGTATTCAGCTGCCAAGGAATATTTAGAATAGTTCATACATTTTTCTAGAATTTCTGTTCTAGTGTGAAGGTTGACATAAGACAGACATGATTTGATTGCATGACACAATATTCCCAGTTGATTCCTTAAATATATTTATTTAATATTCCTTTGAAATAAACCTGTTCCGGACTAAACTTTACAGCACCAGATCCCCTCAAGTCTAAGATACAATTGGTTTTGGAGAAGCGGTTCTCAACCTGGGGGTCGAATAAGCGTTTGATGGGTTGCCAGGCTCCCTCTGCCAGCCAAATAGCCAGCACCCACATCCATGTTGCTTCAGCCCCTTCTCTATCTTTTGTCCTATGGGTTGGCATGGAGAGGCTCCTCCTCCTCCTCTTCCTCTGGCAATGCAAGGAGAGATGGATCACCCTCCCTTTCCCTCTCTCCTCTCTTTCCCTTTTTTCTATCTGTCCCTTATTTTCTCTTTCTCTCTCCTGATTTCCAAAAGCCAGGCTTGGTTTGAAGTCACATCAGAACAGCCTCCCACTAAAGAAGAGACCTTCTCATCCACATCCCCATTCAAATCTTTGCAAATTCCTCCCTCCTCTTAAGCATATACAGGCAGTCCCCAGGTTACAATCAAGATAGGTTCTGTAGGTTTGTTCTTAAGTTGTTCTTAAGCTGAATTTGTATATAAGCCAGAATAGGTACATTTCTTAAGTGTAACACTAGCCATACACACACACACACAAGCTTTGAATAGCATAGGGAAGGATTAATACCTCTGTGGTGTTTGTTTTGCTATCTCTGCCCCTGCCCCTGTTCAGAAGATGTCACCTCACTTTCCATCCCTGTGAGAATTGGATTTTGAAAAAAATGGAGATAAAACTTCAGTGGAGACACGTTTTCCCTTGATAACTCTTTCAGGAGTGAACTTCTCTTCCAAAGGATAGATTCCTCTCTCTCTGTGTTGTCTCAGCCCCATTCTTAACAGGAGTTGTTTGTAACTCAGAGACAGCCTAGTCTGAAGGACATCGTCACACAAACGTGGACAGTCCCAAAGGATGAAGTTATGAAGTAGCAAATAAAATAACTGTATCAAAGGATCGCGGCATTAGGAAGGTTGAGAACCACTGTTTTAGAGGTAGAAATGAGGTAGAGGGAAAAACCTATTTAAAAATTAAGCTTTCTTTAATGCAATTGACTGTTGGATACTCACAAGAATTTCTCCCCATGAAAGAAAGGCATCTGTATTTGCTATGCTATAATTGAAATGAAGAGAACAGTATTGGTTAAACTGGACAAAAGAGAAATGGCTAGTTATGATTACAACTGGTTATAATGGAAAATTATCAGTTATGCCTCAATGAATTACTATGTTAATTTAGTGATTTAAATGTATTCAAATCTTTTCTCTATAGCAAAATCTTAGTTGGTTTTCTCTTAGCATTGTATATAATATTGATGGCACTGACCCACTTATATTACAAATACACATAGCTCATCAACTCACATTAGAACACACCCTCAGACTCTGCTTGCCATAACTACTGAACAACCCAGCTATGACAGCCACTGCACATTTGTCATAATTATATAATGTTCTTTGTCCTTGTGGAATAAATAATTTATGAAGGCAAGCCTGTGGTTAAAAACAGGATGTGTGGGTACTGCCTATCATCTCTTGACTCTCCTTTGCTGGCAGCTGTTGTGAGTGACCACATTAAACAGAAAGGTTTTTGTTCCTGGTGGCTGGTTGAAAGTTATTTATCTTGAAGACAGTATGAATTACACTCACTCATTGGTTTTATTATCAAAATGTTAGCAAAAACCTGAGGCACAGAAATGCATCTATTTATAAAAGGGCCAGGGTGAAATGGGAACAGATTCTTTAAAGAACAATTACTAACGTGGTTTTGAATCCTAAACAGTCAGTCTTTTGTGTTAGGGGAAAGGGTGCCAATGTACAGATAATGACTTGTTCACACAAATATGCTCAATATTATTTCTTAATTTTATATATCTAGTGTAGATAATAGAACAATCAGCTCGCATCAGGAAATATTCAGACTATTTTCAGTCTCCCAAGTTTAAGGAAAACAAAGTGGGCAACAGCTGCTTAGCTAGTGGCAGGAACACATCTTTGATTGAGGGCTGGGCTAATTCAAGAGAAAATCTACATCACAAACTTAAACTAATCTGACATACAGAAATGAGGACCTGGAAACAACAATACACAGGTATGTATAAGAAAATCCTATTGCATTTATGGAGTCACCATATTTTGACAATCAACTTGAAATTACATACGTGTAGAAATTCTCAGTGTGGCCCAGTAGTTTAAACATTGGACTATAACTGGAAACCAGGGTTCAAATCCCTAATCAGTCATGGAAACCCACCAGGTGACCTTGGGCATGTCACATTTGTTCAGCCTTAGAGGAAGGATGACGATGAGTCATAGATGTTATTTCTGTTGTCAGTTAATATGGTCTGGAGTGATCCCAATGGAAGTGGAGGCCACTCAATTTCTTGGCCCTGTGCTGGCTTAACAGCATATGACAATAATGTCTAGGAATCACTTTAGCCCTCACTGAACATTAACTCCCAACATTATTTATTTCTTCCTCTCATTTGCTCTAGAACAGTAGCTCTCAATCTGTGGATCCCCAGATGTTTTGACTTTCAACTACCAGAAATACTAACAGCTGGTAAACTGGCTAGGATTTCTGGGAGTTGTAGTCCAAAACACCTGGTGACCCACTGGCTGAGAACCACTGCTCTAGAAGATGTCAATTTGGTAAGAACCCATGCCTTGGTTCAAGCTGTACCAAATTTCAGGCTAATTTGGAGCTTTGAGAAGTAACTCACATTCCCTCTCTTAAGTACCTAAAGAAAGTGGACACAGAAAGTGTCCACAGACTTGAAACTGAGCAATGATAATTTGTTAAATTTCCCACCAGACCAGAGAACCAATCGGCAACAACAGCAGATGGCATGTCTCCACCAATCAGCACATGGATTGTAACTTGCACCAATTAGCGCCCAGCATGATAAAAGTCCAATATTTTGAATTGCTCTATAAATTGCTCAAATCTCTATAAATGTCTCTGTATGTATCCATTGCCTTTATGTCTCATTCAGGAATACTTTCTTCCCCAACATCCATTTTTTGGCCGAAGGGAATTAACCTCTGATCCTTGCCTTCATCCTGTCCTTGTTTCATTCGAAACTTCGGAGCATAGGCACACCAGGAACCCAAACCTGCAGTTCAACAGAGCTGGAAACACAATGAATATAGATGGATGGGAAATGATGGCAATACCAGGCAGTGTGTAAGTGTCATGTGGACTGCTATGGATCTCCAAAATAGTCTTGTTGCCCACACTTGTGATGAAGGACACTACAAAGGTGTCCTTTGTACACTTTGTACACTACAAAGGTGTCACTCTGACCAGCTTCTGTGCCACCTTTTTGCAATTACAGTAGAGTCTCGCTTATCCAAGCTCCGCTTATCCAAGATTCTATATTATCCAAGGCAGTTTGCCTTGTAGTCAATTTTTCAATAAATTGCAAAATTTTGGTGCTAAATTCATAAATACAGTAATTACATAACATTACCGTGTACTGAACTGCTTTTTCTATCCATTTGTTGTAAAGCATGTTTTGGTGCTTAATTAGGAAAATCATAACATAATTTGATGTTTAATAGGCTTTTCCTTAATCCCTCCTTATTATCCAACATTTTCGCTTATCCAATGTTCTGCCGGCCTGTTTATGTTGGATAAGTGAGACTCTACTGTTGTTGCTTTTGCACCCAGGAATTGTCCTCAATCGTAATCCATTTGGGAAATAATTAAGATCAGCAGGGGAACAGAAGTGCCCTCCTATATGGCTTCGATAAAGTTAGAGGGAAATGGTGCTGTGAAGGACACTGCACACATTAATCTTTTTCTCTCCCAAGGTTAACTGCAGATTAAGAACATAAGAACAGCCTTCCTGGATTAGATCAAGGCTCTATCTAATCCAGCATTCTGTCTGCAGCAGTGGCCATCAGAAGCCGACAAACTTTCATGGGTTCTAAAAATGTTCTGACTTTCTTCCTAAACCAGTTATGGAGACTATTAGAGAATGTAACCTATTAGGAAAATATGATACCAATATGGATAGATATTGGTGCAGAGTAGCAAAAACGTCTGGGGATTTATGTGAACAGTGGTGAGAAAAAGACAAAATATGATTCTAGCCAGCCTCCCTTTCCCTTTAAAAGAGTCATGCGCATAAAGTAAGCATCAGAGACATTAAAGTAAAATAGTAAAAATATGTTTACTCACAATCTTGTATGATGATGGTCATACAGGTAAAAACATCTTAGTTCAAAAAGAAGGAGCCTCCGGTGGCCTAGGGGATAAAAGCCTCGTGACTTGAAGGTTGGGTTGCTGACCTGAAGGCTGCCAGGTTCGAATCCTACCCGGGGAGAGTGCGGATGAGCTCCCTCTTTCAGCTCCAGCTCCATGCGGGGACATGAGAGAAGCCTCCCACAAGGATGGTAAAACATCAAAACATCTGGGCGTCCCCTGGGCAACGTCCTTGCAGACGGCCAATTCTCTCACTCCGGTTGCTCCTGACACGAAAAAAAAAGTTCAAAAAGAATACAGTTCAGGATACTACATCTCTCTTAACAAGAAGTAATATCAGGCAGCATGGCTGAATCAAGAAGCAGGAAGAGGCAAGAAGAGAGAGAACAAAAGAAAGTATCCCCTTTTATGCCCCAAATTCTAAAGGCATATGTAACTTCCTGTAAGTCTCCAAGAAGTATACTCCCATTTCCCACATCACATGGAAAACCCCAAAATGGTGCCATCAACTCTGGAATGCAGCTTTGGCTTCAGGTTACTAAGCAACAAACAAAACTAACTACATAAACCATCCCACATTGAAAATGCATGCATGATTGCTAGATAACCCAACAGAGATGTATTGAAATCCACAAGCATGTGGACAACTTCAACAGAAAGGAGGAAACCATGAAAATGAACAAAATCTGGCTACCAGTATTAAAACTCAAAAATCAGAACAGTAGATGGGAAGCAACACTCTGAGGGCAGAGGAGCCTCAAGGACAGCTAATGACTCTGAACAAAGGATGCACCCCAGGCAAGAGACAAACCTTTCCAATGCTAATCAGGGTGATTAATTGAAACATTAACACTGGCTTCCAACTGACAAAGGACTCTTGTCACACCCTGGACTCTCCACAGATATATATTTACTTTCCTTGCCTAGTTTATCCATGCCTCACAACCTCTGAGGATGCCTGCCATAGATGTGGGCAAAACGTCAGGAGAGAATACTTCTGGAACATGGCCACAGAGCCCGAAAGACATACAACAACCCTGTGATTCTGGCCATGAAAGCCTTCGACAACACAGAGACGTATTGCTTCTTTTGCTGTTTGTTCACCAAGTTTGGTTCAATTCCATTGTTGGTGGAGTTCAGAATGCTCTTTGTGTGTAGGTGAACTATAAATCCCAGTAACTACAACTCCCAAATGACAAACTCAATCTCCCTCAACCCCCCCCCCCCCAAGTATTTAAATTTGGGTGTATCAGGTATTTGTGCCAAATGTGGTCCAGTGAATGAAAATACATCCTGCATATCAGATATTAACATTATCAATTCATAACAGTAGCAAAATTACAGTTATGAAGTAGCAACGAAAATAATTTTATGGTTGGGGCCGTCACCACCACATGAGGAACTGTAGGAAGGTTGCGAACCACTGGCCTTGACGGTGTTTTCTCACCCCATTGATGGGGAGGATAAATGTGGTGTCACATTAGAAAAAGTTGACCATTTCCGCTACCTTGGCAGCCACCTCTCCACAAAAGTCAACATCGACACTGAAATACAACACCGCCTGAGCTCTGCGAGTGCAGCATTTTTCAGAATGAAGCAGAGAGTGTTTGATGACCGGGACATCCATAGAGATACCAAGGTGCTCCCAACCCTGCTCTACGCCTGCGAAACGTGGATGGTCTACAGACACCACACCCAACTCCTGGAGCGTTTCCATCAGCGTTGCCTCAGAAAAATCCTGCAAATCTCTTGGGAAGATAGGTGGACAAATGTCAGCGTGCTTGAGGAAGCAAAGACCACCAGCATTGAAGCGATGCTCCTACACCATCAACTCTGCTGGACTGGCCACGTTGTCCGAATGCCCGATCACCGTCTCCCAAAGCAGCTACTCTACTCCGAACTCAAGAACGGAAAACGTAATGTTGGTGGGTAGGAAAAGAGATTTAAGGATGGGCTCAAAGCCAACCTTAAAAACTGTGGCATAGACACTGAGAACTGGGAAGCCCTGGCCCTTGAGCGCTCTAGTTGGAGGTCGGCTGTGACCAGCAGTGCTGCGGAGTTCGAAGAGGCATGAATGGAGGGCTTAAGGGAGAAACGTGCCAAGAGGAAGGAGCATCAAGCCAACCCTGACCGGGACCGCCTTCTACCTGGAAACCAATGTCCTCACTGCGGGAGAACATGCAGATCAAGAATAGGTCTCTTCAGCCACTTAAGAACCCACCCCCAAGACACCAGAGATGGAAGACAATCCTCCTCGAGCTACGAGGGATCGCCTAATGTAAATCGTGGTCCTATAGGCACATCCTGGAAGAGAAGGGGGCCTTGACAATGGTAACGCCCTGCAAGCGCCATCCCTCCCTCCTCCTTGTGTTGGGGAAACCTCCCTTCGCAGCAGCAGCAGCGCCGCCTTTTTCCCTCCCTTTTCCCTCCCTCAGCGCCGCCCCTTTGGTGGCTCCCTGAGGCAGGCATTTGCCGAAGCCGTGCTTGACAGCCGCAGCCTGGGAAGGAAGGGGACGCAGCCCAAAGAAGAGGAGGAGGAAGAGGAGCCTCCCTGACAGGACTCGCTGTGAGGAAGAAGAAGAGGAGGAGGAGGCTCCTGCCGCCATTTTGTCCCCCCCTCTCCCTCTCTTTGGTCCTTCCCTCACAGGCAGCGCGAGAAAGGTGAGTCCCGCTTTGCATTGACCAGCCAGGCCCTCCTCTGAGGAATCCTGACGGGGGGAGAGGCCTGCTGCTATGAGACTGAGGGAATGAGAGAGAGAGGGAGAGAGAGAGAGAGAGGCCTGGCTGTCCTTTCAGGGACAGAAGTCCTGGAAGGAGTTGGTAAAAAGGGGCGAGGCCATTGCTTCCCTCCACAGCTCCTGAACAGATGCTGAAGGCCTTTCCAACCTCTCTCTTTTCCCTCGTTGCTTCCTTCCAGGCATCTCTCGCCCCTGTCTAAAACCCCCCTTGAACTAGATTATAGGGCAGACTGGACTCAGATAACCCAGTTCAAAGCAGATATTGTGGATAATCTGCCCTGATATTCTGAATTATATGACTGTGGAAGAGCCCTCTCTTTGCCTCCTTCTCCTCCCAATTGCAGGTGGCTCCCTCCCTTGTTTTGTCGCCCATCGCCTTGCCTTTCTTCAAGGCAGCATCCCTCCTCTCTTTTTTGTGTGTGTTCCTTTGTTGCTGCTGCAGCATTGACAGAATTGGCTTTCCTGAATTGGTCCAGCAGAACAACTCTCGCTTATGGCCCCTTCCACACAATTGTATAAAATCCACCATGAACTGGGTTATAGGGCAATGTGGACTCCAGACAGACCCTATATCGCTGGATCTGATCCCAGGTTTTCTGCTTTCAACTGGATTATATGAGTCTGCACTGCCAGGTAATCTGGGATAAACAGAAAACCTGGAATTGGATCCTGGGATATAGGGCCTGTCTGGAAGGGGCCTCAGATAACCCAGCTCAAAGCAGATATTGTGAATTATCTGCTTCGATATTCAGGGTTATACAGCTGTGTGGAAGGGCCCTATGCTGCACTTTGCAGGTTTTGACTGGTAAGGGAAGCATGCACTAAAGAAAAGGCTGCAATGTCATTCATTGTATAGAAAAGAAATTAGGGAGAATGTTTTTCCTTCCAAGTCCTACCTGCTGGCAAGGTTTTCTTTTCTTTTTTTTCATTCAGAAGAAGCCTCACAGCTCCGGGCCCAGAGTCCTTTCTTATGCACATGCAAAGAAGGGCCCTTCCACATAGCCATATAACCCAGAATATCAAGGCAGATAATCCGCAATATCTGCTTTGAACTGGGTTATCTGAGTCCACACTGCCATATATTCCAGTTCAAAGCAGATAATGTGGGATTTTATTCAACTGTGTGGAAGGGGCTTCAGATAACCAGGTTCAAAGCAGATATTGCGGATTATTTGCCTTGATATTCTGGGTTATACAGCTGAGTGGAAGGGCCCTATGCTGCACTTTGCATGTTTTGACAGGTAAGGGAAGTCTGCCCTAAAGAAAAGGCTGCAATGTCTTTCATTGTACAGAAAAAAATAGGGATGATGATTTTGCTTCCAAGTCCTTACTTGCTGGTAAGGTTTTATTTCATTCAGAAAAAGCCTCAAAGCTCCAGGCTCGGAGTCCTTTCTTATGCACATGCAAAGAAGGGCCCTTCTGCACTGCCATATAATCCAGTTCAATGTGGATTTTATACAGCTGTGTGGAAGGGGCCGAAGAGGCTTACTGAGTAAGATTAAGGTAGTTATTCCCATCCAATTTTGACATGGGATTACTGAAGAGCTTTCCAGCCCCTTTTAGAGAGTCACAGTTCTTTGTTTGCATGGCTGAGCCGCAGTGAAAGAAGGATAGACGTTTGCGCGTGTTTCCATGCAGGTATTTACCGGCTGTTCAGTTACCAAATGAATAAACAAATGGTGACAGTCTTGGATACCAGCCGTAGAAAAGGAGAACGTATCGACAACGGGCTGCAGCAGATGTTGCAGCGACTATACAACAGCATGAGACAATGATATGATACTCTATTCTTTGTTCACTCCAGTTTGTTGATTATCTTATTCACAGCTACAATAGACCCACTGAAACAATGGAGATTTAACAAGTTAATACTTATTATGTAAGTTATTTTCATTTCACGGGTTTCTCCTCATTGAAACTAGCAGCTGGGTGTAAGCCTTGGTGTGAAGGATGCTAGGAGCATAAGGAGTCGTCCCTATAGTTTTCTGGAGTGATGTGTCAGTGGTTTGTTCAGTTCTGAATAGCTGTATATTGCAGAGGCTAAATATACCAAAAATTGATGGAAGTGTTGAATATGGAACGTGTTCTAATGTGTAGATAATAAGTATTTGGTTACTCCCTCTCCAGTGTATTTCAAGGCCCTTCCACATAATCATATAACCCAGAATATCAAGGCAGATAATCCACAATATCTGCTTTGAACTGGATTATCTAAATCCACACTACTATATAACCCAGTTCAATGTGGAATTTATACAGCTGCATGGAAGGGGCCTCAGTGAATTGCTGGATTGAATACACCACACAATCATGCCTGCTGTGCTCATTTTGTCTTATTTGGTGATGTAGACAAAAATTGTTGGGCAGTGAGTTATAACAGAAACAGATGAAATCAGTATGGAAGCAACATGAACACACATTTTAAACATTTGGACAGCACAGATTGTCTTTCCACTGGGATACAAAAAGTGTAATACTTTGCTATTGGTAGCAAATTGTTTTTGAACTTATTTGTTTTCTAAGATTTCTCAGGTGTGTGTTCTTTTGTCCTCCACAAAAGCAAATTAAAAAGCCTAAAGACTTCGGAATACATTCTGGATTAATCAGGTCTCGCTGTGATCAGTTCTAGGAATCACAATTTTAAAAGGATAAAAACAAGTTAGATCAGGTTCAGAGAAAGCCAACAGGAATGGTAAGAGGTATGGAGAACTAAACATATGAGGAAACGTTGAGAGCATTGGCCATGTTCAGTTTGGTGAAGAAAAGGCTTAGGAGTGACACGACTGCACTCTTTGAAATACCGTTTCCAAATAGCTGTCACAGAGATGATAGTACAAGTCTAATGGTTTTAAGTTACAGAAGAGTTTACTTCAATTGAACATTAGAAATAACCTCTTGACAGTAAGAGTAATTTGTCATTGGAACTAATTACCTAGAGGTGTTTCTGTTTCCTTCTCTAGGTGCCTTCAAAAACAGGCTAGACAGCTCCATGCTAGGAATTGTCTAGCTGGAATTCATGCATGGCCCTTCCAACACTGTGATTCTGTGAATTACTTGAAATGAGGAAGAAACTGAGACTTGATTGTGCTTGTGTGAGCTTTTGTCCTTGCTGCTAAGCTGTAAGGATAAAAAGAAATGCTACTTTTATACAGAGTACCTGAAAGGTGCCAAGCCAAATCTATCGAGGGATTATGACGATTACTCTACATATGAAAGTGAAGGCTGGGACCTACATACTCCAACCCATAGTGAAGGAAGATAAACCTTCTTCTAAAACTAAGACAGCAGGACTATTTAAGAGATATTGAATGTCTTGATTTCTGCATCCTTTCTCCTTTCTGTAGTCCTACTGTATTTTAAAGATAAAGTTGGAACTATCCAAACGCTGTTGCTCCTGAATGGGGTTGGATAAAGAATTTGATGTAGAGCCAATATAAAGAGTACAATAATTTGTAATCTCCTTCTATCCCTCAAAAGTAGATTGTAATCATTAAGGGTTGGAATGCCTCTTCCTACTGTCCAATCTAGTTGAGTAGAGCCATAGAGCATGAGGAGGTTAGCAATACTTGAGAAGGTAATATTTAGCATTCTTAAGATGGAGGAAAAGAAGGAACAGGGGCACTGAGTCAGCTTACTCAATCATCACCAGTATTTTGAATTGTACTGTATGTGGAAATGACCTATTTCAGCAAATAAGTTATATGCTCCCTACAGATGACCATTGTCAGCATTCTGGCCACAGCATTATGGACCTACTGAAGTTCCTGAACAGTTTCCAAAGGCTGTTCCACATAGAATCTGTTAAAGTAGTTGAAATGGGATATAATCATAGAATTAGGCCTGGAAGCCATGCCCTATGAGAAGTGGCTTAGGAAGTTGGGTATGTTTAGCCTGGGGAAGAGAAGTTTAAGAGGTCACACAATGTCAATTTTAAAATATTTGAAGGGATGTCCTATTGAAGATGGGGTTGGCTGGTTGTCTACTGCTCTAAAAACGGGGCACAGAACAGTGGATTCAAACTAGAGGAAAAGAGATTCCATGTAAGCATGAGGAAGAATTTCCTGATTGTGATAGCTCGTTGACAGTGATATATGCTGCTTCTGAGTGTGGTGGAATTTCCTTCTCTGAAAGCTTTTAAACTGAAGCTGAATGGCCATCTGTCAGGACTGCTTTTATTGTATATTCTTGCATGGTAGAATGAGGTTGAAATTTATAGACCTTGTAGTTTCTTCCAGCTCTATAATTATCTGTGTCACTACAGCCAAACCTGACTTCTCAGGGACCAGGCACAGCTGGTGCATGAGTCTTAATGTCATTTATAGTAAGTCATTTGTAGTAAAGCTGTCTATTTAGAGAATATTTTCATAAAAAGAACACCCCGAAGTTAATTACATATTGAGCATCTTATGTATACCACTCCTAATACTAGTGAATCAGTTTACATAATGTAAATGTATTTGCTTAATGTTCTTTTAGAAATGAAATCCATTGATATACAATTTCCTTGTCTTTTGATTTATTGGTTGTTGTTGTTAACTGAAAAATGGTTGACAGCTTCAGACCTAGCTTCTAGTGGTTCAGTGGTAAATCTGAAGTGTGAGTGTTTATTAATAGAGTTCCCATTGCATCCTCTTCCCAAATGTAGATGCCCTCTATGAGTGTGTGTGTTTGTACAAATAAATCCTCCCTACAAAGAACAGCTTTGCACAGTTTGTCAGGATCAGATGACAGAAAGTTTCCACACCTTTTTATGTTTTCTGGGTTGGTGTTATAAAGCTACTATTGCAATTTGGAGTCATAGAAGACTGGCAAGAAGAGCCTGATATCATATTCAACAAACCAATTTGTGCAGTTTACCTTTCTAACATAAGCCATTTTTGTTGGTAAAACTAATTTTAATTAAAAGTCACGCCTGTTTCAAGGAAAATGGCCCTCGAATATCTTGTGTTTCAACAAGGCTAGAAGAATCAATTTCTATCCTGGCGACTGTTCAGAGTGGTATTAAATGGTTATCTTTACACTGTATCAATCTTATGTAGTTTTTCATAGCTGTCCTTTGTCCTTTTCTGATTTCTTTACTATATTTTTCCATTCTATACTGGTATTTAAAATAATATTACATTTTATTCAGTTCAAACAACTTTTGTGAAAAATATTGTTGCTTGTTAATAGCTGTATTAAACCTGCAACCCTATAGTCATTTATAAGATGGAAAGTCCTATTAAATTGCATTTACTTTTGAGTAGGCAGGTATAGGGTTGAATTACAAATAGTGAATTCTTCCTTGCAGTATCTCGTAAAGTATCAGAACGATTTAACCATCAGTGTCTGTAATGCAACTTTATTTTGCCAGAAGATAGGGACTGAGTTGGAAATCACATTGTCATATAGATATTGTTGGACATTATACCTCTCAGTTGTTTATGCTAGCAAAGTTGCTGGGACTTGCAGTTCAACAGCACCTAGAGGGCCACATAATTTCTGTTTTTCCATTTAGACCAGAGTTTTCCAAACTGCATGTAGCAACACATTGCAGTGTCAGCAAAAGTGTGTAGATGTGTCATGTGAACATAATGAGAAATCTCTGTGTCTAGCTGAAATAAGCAATAAATCATATATTTAAAAAAATATAAGTGAAAGGTTTTCATTCGATTTGTTACATCATCATACATTTTGTTCTTAGAATGCATGTCTAAAACGTGTGTCACCAAACTGAAACATTTAAAAAACTCTGGTCGAGATCAAAGGAAGTCATAGTGTTGTGGCTGATAGGAGAGATAATACCAAGAGCGATCCTTTGTTGAGGCAGTAAAGGACGGCTTTATTTTCAGCTGAGACACTGGCGTGGAATTTCCTCCAAAAGCAAACCAGTGTGAGGATAAAAGCGTTTACTTTCCCTTTTATACATCTTCAAATACAAGCAAACAAAGAAACATGCTCTTACATGCATCTCGTCATCAGTACGTCACTTCACATGTCTACATACATGGGCATATATGTATGTCTCAGCAATTTCCTATCTAAACACTCTAAAAGTGGTTTGCAGCAAGTTAGAGATAACTAGGGTTCAGCTATAGACATCAATCAGGGGCCTATTTTGATCTGTCAGATAACAGCCCCCCCTTCTCTTACCTGTCCTGCCAGCTTGTGCATTCTGAGAATCTAACACAGAGACAGGCTGATTTTTCTACATTTCAGTGCTTCTAATGTGCATACAATATATGTGAATATCTATATTTTCCAATACTTCCACATCAATAGTCACACTCTATTCTGTTTTGGTCAGACCTCAACTGGACCCAGTTCTGGGCACCAGTTAAAGAAAAATGTTGACAAACTAGCAAATGTCGACTAGAGAAGGGCAACCAAAATTATTTGTTGTGTCTCCATACATTTTGTTCTTCCAATTTATGTATGTATCTGTATGTCTTGGTTTAACCTCCACTTTGCTAATAAATTGAACTACTGTGCTGCAAAATAGTGCATGTCTAAAACATGTGTCACAAACATTTTTTGGAAAGTTTTGCGTTGGACAGTTGGACAACTGCCATTATTTCCATTTTTGTCAGTTGGTTAGCATGACACTGTAGCCATTTCTCTGGGGTAAACATATTAAAACATCAGTCTTATCTTCAATTATGGAGGCCAAACCTCTTTTAGCAAATAATTAAATTAAAATCAGCAAGAAATTTGAAAATGCAAACTTGAATATTAAAAAGAAAGGAATACTAAATCCTTCTGTCACCATGAAGTATTAGTCTTGGTTCACTTGGTGATGCTGTGTGCCATATGTGCTGAGGTTTGTGGTATGTGAAGAGCTTGAGCTGTATCAGTTTAGCCTTTTTCTGATTAAATCTTTCTTATGTATGCTTTTATCCTGTTTAGAAACCAAGTTTGTGTTTTATTATTAAAATCTGACAAAATCATTTACTCTTTCAGTAGCATTTCTACTCTGAAAGTTTTCTTTCTTTTATCAATTCTTATGCCTTGCTGTTGATTAAATTACTGTATATACTTTTAGCAGCATGGTTGTTGTGCCTTTTTTGTACTGTAAGTTGTTAACTCAGGGAAAAAAATAATGAAAGGGCAACTAATGCTTTCTTTATAAATGTCTTAAATCCCCTGGATGATACTGATGAAACAATATTCTATTACATATAGATCTGAACCAGAGACAAACATTTCATTATGCATGTCCTTCATATTTTAAAGCACCACTAATAAGGAAGTTTAAAATGAAAGTTGTTTTTCAATAACCCTTTACATATCTTGTTATTAGTTTTTTTCAAACAATAAAAGTTATGATTAATACAAATTAAAAGCAACCAAGTGACTTATGCCATCTGGAAGACTAATCACTCTTAATTGACATAAGCTTTTGTGGATTACAAACCACTTTGTGGTTTAAAGACACAGTGATTGTGTTCCGATTACTCTGTGGAAATATTAAAAGATTTAGTTTCAATGATTTTAAGTATGCACAGGAAAAGTCATAGATAAAAATAGATAGATAAATATTCGTAAATATAAATAAGATGCTTCAGAATCAGATATGTCAATTCTAAATTGTTTATACAGTGAAATGCTGGTATGAAGTTTTAATGTATTTAATGTTTAATTGTTTTAATAGCAGAAATTGTTCTTAAACTTTATTTTTATATTGTAATGTCTTAATTTTTTAAATTATTCTTTTATATTTATTATCTGCCTATATCAGGAGAAAGTGGGATAAAAAAATTAAACACATATTTAGTTTGGGATGGGTCACATCAGTTCCATAGTACCTGGATCTCATTGTAGTCTATCCTCAAACAGAATTGGGAGTATCACTGTGATGTAATCTCCATGTGTTAGCTATCTCAGTTTTAAGGGTCACAAAAGCAGCACTCAATTACATTGCATCCTCAGTTCCAATGCAGTACACTCTCTCAGAATCAATATATTCCTTTTGAATGACTATGAATGTGCTATTGAATAAACAACTGTAGTTGTGATTGTAAATTTGATTTTTTTTTCTGGGATGAATGGAAAATTCCTAAATAGTTTGTCATCATATCTTAATCACTGGAGGTCACATGCAACCTACATTGCTGATAGAACCTAGTCTTTGGATTAATAGAATTTCATCCCATCATTTCTCATCTATATATATAAAAGGGTAATGAAATTTTGGCCTAGGACAAAAAAACAAAACTACACATCCCAAAAACACTAAACTTGGCAGCACAACCCCTCATCCATGCCTCTATGTTCATACAACAAAAAGAAAAGAAAAAGTCCTAATTAGAGGGAGAGGAATAATAGTTTTTATCCAATTGCTGCCAGTTAAAAGGCTAAGCTCCGCCCACTTGGTCTCCTAGCAACCCACTCAGCCCAGGGGACAGGCAGACATAGGCCTCACTTAGGCCTCTTCCCCACTGCCTATAAAATATAGATTATCAGATTTGAACTGGATTATATGGCAGTGTAGACTCAAGGCCCTTCCATACAGCTATATAACCCATTTATAATCTTATATTATCTGCTTTGAACTGGATTATCTTGACTCCACACTGCCATATAATCCACTTCAGTGTGCAGTCGGACACAACTGGACTTAATGTCAGGAGAAAACCTTTACCCTTTACCTTAACTACCACCAATTCCTCAATACTTTATTTCCCATACCACCATACTTCGCCACAGCAATGCGTGGCCGGGCACAGCTAGTTCACATATAATAAAATTCACCTCATCCATATGACTAGAGGTTTCAGGCAGCCATCTCTATCATGCACTGTGTATGTCCTGTGGTAAAGAATCTTGTCTTGCAAGAGATATTAACCTGTATGTTTTTGCAATTGAATAGTATCATCATTTAAGAAACACCACCTCAAAGAACATGCAGTATTTAGTGGTGAAGAAGGAGAGAAGACATTTAAGAGGCTGTATTTAAAGTTGATATAGCTTTTAAGTTTAGTGTTACAAACAAGACAGCCCCTGTGAGATTTCCCTTCTGTTCAGGGAACATCTCCAAGGATCAAATGTCTGTCCCAACTGCCTAATGGAAACTAAAACCATTATGATGAAATGTATGCAACTGCCTTGGACAGAGTTAAGACATCTCGCTCATACAGGACCTTCGTGGTTTACCCACCTCCATACATAGAGGAATGTGTTGTATGTTCTTAAATAAACTCCCTTTGTGGGTCATCTGTATTTGGCACCTCCCTCCCTCACACTTGTAAGGTCAGGTCATAGATGTATGGCTGTTTTCATTTAATCCACTAGAATATGTAATTATTCTTGTTCTAGTTTTCTGTATCTTAAAAATGAGTGCAATTTAAGAGTCAATCCTGTCAAATGTAGAAAAATTGCATTGTGCACTTTTTTTCTGTAAGGCAACATGCACCAGTAAGAAGTGAAATACAGCAGCTGAAAATACAAGGTTAAAAAAAGAAACACAGTACAGTTACTAAGATAAAGGGACTTTAATAACCAATTAAAGTTAAACCTATCATCATGCTGTGTGCCTTCAAGTCATATCTGACCTATAGTGACCAAAGGCGAACCTATCATGAGTTGTTTTTTTTTTAGTAAGATTTATTCAGATGGGCTTTTCCTTTGCCTTCCTCTAAGGCTGTGGGACTGATTAGCCCAAGATCCCCCAGTGGGTTTCCTTGGTCAATCAGGGATTCAAAGAGTCATATTCCAACACTCAAACCATAAAAGCATGGAATCCACACATTTATACAGCAATTGTGATTGATCTCAATTGCAATTCTACACATATTTGATTGCAATTTGGATTTGAGGCTCTGAGTGGGAAATATATGTTCCAGAATCTGTCATATGCATGACTAAAACATGAGAGACTGCTTTCAGCGTTGATGAGACTTTGGTCCTATACCGTTGCCAGAGAACTAACTCCCAAGAGGATACACACAGCAAGAGCAGTGCATTGCCACCAGCTTTATTCATAGTTCATAGTAGGGGATTTCGCACAGCTAATTAATTCTACAAGATGCTGGAAGCAAAATTTAAATTATTATTCTTCATGATATTTACCACAAAGCCATTATCTCAGTAAAAGCCTTGCAGTGGCATCTGTGCTAGCAAGCATATTTATTGAGAAGTCAGTCACATTTGGTTCGAAACAATGTATTTAGGAGTGTAGCTTAGTAAGCAAAGTTTGATGTAGTTTAAAGTAAATTCCAGCCTCTCTCAGCACTATTTGAGAAAAAATCACTCTAGTAATTTTGTTTTCTCCTGATTGGCGCTTTTACTGGAACTAAGTCTTTAAATACAGTCATGATTTCCTGTTTCCTTCCAGCAACTCAATCTTTTAATTACTTTTATTCTTCTTAGATTCAGAGCACTGCCACCATTTTTCTACATTTCAAAAAAATGTGGTTAATTGAAATGAGATTTTTAAAAGGATAAAACCAATCCATTGCAATATACTACCCTGAGTTTGCAAGATGGCATGTGCAAACAAATATTACCACCCAACACAAAAAGGCTTTGTTGCTTGTTACTATTCTGTAGAATTGAATCTCTGCATCTGAAATCTAGCAGGATGGGTTGGATTGTGTGGAGGAGATGATATGATTAATACCATACAGCATTATGATCAATTACAAGATTCCATTGTATTGGTAACAATAATGATAACAATGTGAAGTTACAAAAGATACATTATTTTATATGTTAAGGTTCATTAGCAATGTATTTGTTGAGGTAGCCATGCAATTTTAAATAAAAGAACTTTCCAACCATGGAGAGAATGAACAGAGAAGCTTTGAAGTGGACTAGTTCTGTGGATGCCCAAGAAGGAATCTCCATTCTTAGCATACCACAAGCATTAGCTCTTGCTATCTCTTTACAAGCATGTACAGTGTTCCCCTGCTACTTCACGGTTCGCTTATTGCGAGCTTGATGTTTCGTGGGGAAATTTTTTTATTTATTTATTTATTTGCCCGGCCCATTGCTTCTTTTAATAGTTAAATGGCCTTTCTCCCCTTGCAAACTCTGGGGAGAGTGATGTCTTTCTTACCAGTGCCGGCAGGCCCCTTGCTTTGTGTCTGCCATGTTGCCCTGGCTGCCTCTGCTCTTGGCCGCTCCGCCCGGTAAGCGAGTGAGGAAGGGAGGGTGAGAGAGAGAGGGCGGGCGGCAGCAGAGGAGCTACACTCACTTCTGGGTTCGCTGTGCCCGTTTTCTGGCTTCCGCGCATTAGAAACGACTCGTCTGAGTGCTCGCACTCGCTCTACCTTTTCGTGCCACCCCCAGCCCACCTCAGATCGAGGCACAAGCACTTCGGGGTGCGCGGTAGGCTCCTACCCTCACTTCCAGGTTCGCCCCAGCGGTGGCCATTTTTGGGCGCACGATTTCAGAGTCTCGCGAGAGCGCCCCGTGCTCATTTTTAGTCATACTGATGATTGATTATAGTAACAGTTCTGATAATTCATGAGAAAAAATAACAGTGATTTTTGTTTAATTTGATTATGGAGGCATACAGGAGACAATAAATTTCTGGAGAACCAGGTGTTCTCCTTCAAGGCATATTGATGCTTTTATCCAAAAGTATCCTTATTTAAATCTTGTTTACGCTACTGATACCTTGGAATGTGAAAAGCTGTCATACTGATTTTTGTTGCATTCCTCAGCATGCTCATGCTGGCCTAGTTTTGTATCAATATATTACAAGTTGTTTTTTTTGCTCCTTTACACATAGTGGTTAGATTGCTTTGGTGTACTGCACATGTCTCCCAATATTTTAAAATATTTTCTCATTGATCAATTATATTTGTGTACATTTTCAGATAAATGAAATGTTAATGTATGCAGATGATTATCTGCAAGTCTTTTCTTTGCTAAATACATCATAAGCCTTAGAAATTTGTAGACTTCCAAAAATAAAGAGCTTCATCCCATTGCCAATACAAAGTGGATTTTTCTTAGGGAAATGTGGACACAGTAAATTTCTTCCCATTCATTTACAGACCCTTTTTGAAAACCGGGACATCGTTAGTGGAAACATTAAATTCTATTGATATTCATATTCCTCTATATGAAGGCAAAGAGACAGCTATGGATATAGTTGCACAATTGGGCTGAATTATTACTGATGCTATATTGGACTGTGTAAGACTTGATGCTTCAGTACACCAACAAGTTATAGCATGTTTAAATTAAACTGGAAAATCCATTTGTCAGTGCCTATGTATTGACATACATTGGACCTAATTTTCTTTGCTTTCCAGTCTAGCACAATGACGGCAGAAGAAACGGTGAATGTGAAAGAAGCTGAAATAGTGAAATTAATACTGGATTTCCTAAACTCAAGAAAACTTCATATAAGTATGCTGGCCCTGGAGAAAGAAAGTGGAGTAATCAATGGACTATTTTCAGATGATATGCTTTTCTTAAGGTAAAAATTATTATCATAACATTAAGAATACTTTAAAGCAAGCCAAAACATTATTGATCCAAAACTATTTTTTTTATCCTTCTTGAACTTGACCATAGCTTCTTTCACCCTATCTGTTTCAATATGGGAGCAATATGTCTACAGTAATGAAACAGAAATATTTAAACAATTATTTTAAGTACACCATCACATGTAACATGCTTAACTGTATTATCATTTGATTTTTCTATTTTTATTTTTGAGCCACTCAACAATCTTTTGGGTATAGTGTTGAAGGCACGTTGATATTACATCCAGTGAATGAAGCAGTGACATTTTAAAGTCTGATTCTGTACATTGAGATCAGTGTTATATATTTTCCATTAAGTAAGTGTTGGACTGAAATCATATTGTTTATCTAAATTTTAGATCATTTTAAAACAACAATATAGAATTAGGTTTCCATTGTTGCCATTTTGATCTTGAAGCGATGCTTCAGTTCACCTTGTTAGAACCATGCTATATTCCCAGTCAAGGGGGAAGTGACCTATTCTGTGCTGATATATGTCAGTCCTGCATGAGATGAGGTGCATATATTCTAATACCTTGCAAAAAAAGGAGATTCACTCATTAGCAGGAATAGGGTAATATACAGCCTCACAACGAATAATAAAATAGAAGTTTGGTGTATATTTGGCAAGCTTTGAACACACCTTTACTCTAGGATTTAAATGTAATGTTATTGCTAACTTGCCAAATCTACGTTGTTTATAGCTGTATTTACTATGTGAATGTAAAATTTGTTGTGTTTCCACCAAATCTTGGCATTTATGTCAAATAATTTTTCATGCCAACTGTTGACAAATTCTATGGTATTATAATATATGGTCTCTTCTGCATGTATGCCAAAGGACACATTAACTTCTCCCAAAGTGCTCTGCTTACAGGAATATCCATGGAGACTGTTATTTCTATTACTTCTATTCTACTGAATTCCATGATTATAGAATTACACTGAAGTTCTGCATTTAAACTAATTGAAATGGGCCAATATTGGATTCTGCTTACCAAAAAAAGGAAATACTGACCAAGGCTATCAGTACGATGCACATATAAAAAGATAGGAATTGCTTTTTCTGAAGTAAGATATGAAATTTTTCCTATTAACAAAGAAGTTGTGTCATATGTGGACATTTGTTGCAGTGCAATTTAAATATAGCTTACAGCTGAAGCTGTTGCGCCTTGTACTGGAATGAACTTGCCCTATCCAAGAATCTTTGTAGGACTTGCCCCTCAGCGTCCTTTGTATACAAGACATTGCCAATTGTATCTATTCTAACTGCAAGTCTAAGAATTCATATGTGCTCTTTTTTACCAAAGACAGCATGATGACATGTATTTTATATGGAAAAGTGTACAATTTTAGTGTAACCTAGATCTGCCCAGTTCAGCTTATTCCTTTTTTAGTGTTCCAGAATTCATTGTTTATTTTTGATTACTTGAAAAATGATTAAATGTTAAAGCACCCTACAGAGTCTTACCACTTCTGAAATACGATTATCTGGTATTTGTTCTTGGAGTTTTGTGTTGTTTACAAGAATTTAGGTTTTACTTTTATCTATTTAAATGAGGAGATAATCTTATTAACTGCTTTCCAGAGCATTAACTGTAAAGCTGACTGGTCATCTGAAGCAGTTATTGGTGAAGTTTGCCCCCCCCCCCCCCCCCGTTTAACAGAATTAAATTGATTTCTCTCATTTTTTAAAAGGCAGTTGGTCCTAGATGGCCAGTGGGATGAGGTTCTTCAGTTCATCCAGCCTCTAGAGTGTATGGACAAATTTGACAAGAAAAGGTAAATTAGCAGCAATGCTTCAACCTAATGGCACAGTATTGTTAGAAAAATTACATTACAGTCTTCATTTATCACATTTTTGCAAGAGTATACACTGCAAATATGCAGAGTTCGGGTCTAGTTTGTGTTATTTTTTGCCACAAACCCTTGCTTTTGTGCCACTACCCGCATGTGATGTAACTAGGAATGGGAAGGCCTCCAGAAAAATTGGAGAAAATACCTCAGAAAAATGGGGGGGGGGCAACTTTTTTGTCCTAATTTTTCCATTTTTTTCCAGACTTTCCCATTTCTAGATACAACTAATGTGTTGAAATTTGAGTTGTGTAAATAATCTTGAACAAATGGTTTGGGTAATATTTAGTTGCCCCAGATCAAATTCCAATCTCCCACTTCTATCAAATTCTGCTTGTCAGAGGTTCTAAAACAAATGCATGTTTGGTGGGAGAAGGATTGTGAGCTCTTCTTAAGTCTGCCCCAAAACTTTCCATTGGCTGGACATGAAAACACATTGATGGAAACAATCAGTAGCTTTTCTTGGGTTATTTTGTTTCTTTACTTCTTATATTCAGGAGGAAATAGTATGAGAAATACTAGATGTTTGTTATCCTAGATCTTAAAAAAAATACTAACTTAAATGTGCTCATTCAATTGCAAACCTCTTTTTCCCACTTCTGTGACCCTGTAATTCAGCCTGTACTCACATTCTTTCTAGTTGAAAAATAATTTTGGAACTGCTACTGTTGTTCAGGTATGCTATCTTCTTTCCCATGAGCCCATATCAGTTGAACATCTTAAGAATAGCACTGAGATTTCATTGTATAAATAGGTTTTGTTACATAAATAGAAACAATGTAGCAGTGTTTTCACTAAGCTCTCATTGTTATGACTAGGGCACAGAATGTCGATAATAGAGTACTAGGTAATTACGTTTGAACATGATATTTTCCAAATTCCAAAAAAAGAGGTAACTGTTACCCTGCTTCCCCGAAAATAAGACATCCCCAGAAAATAAGACCTAGTAGAGGTTTTGCTGAATTGCTAAATATAAGGCCTCCCCCGAAAGTAAGACCTAGCAAAGTTTTTGTTTGTAAGCATGCCCGCCAAACAGAACACCAGAGCATGCAGGATCGGTAAATGTACGTATCATAGAGTGTTGTACATGGAAATAACAGTAGTAACAAGAAATTCTTGATAGGATTCACATTTTGTCTGGTTATGCTGGTTTGTGATGACAACTACTGTACAGTATATAATAAATGTTCATTTTTTTTGTTCAACAATAAATGTGAATTCTTCTTCATGGAAAAATAAGACAACCCCTGAAAATAAGACCTAGCACATCTTTGGGAGCAAAAAATAATATAAGACACTGTCTTATTTTCGGGGAAACACGGTAACTTCTACCATCTATTGACGTTCTGTTGATACATTGTTCTTATCTCATTTGGATTTTTATTTTTCTTGGGTGCAGGTTTCGTTATATCATTCTGAAACAGAAATTTTTAGAAGCCTTGTGTGTGAACAATGCAATGTCTGCAGAAGATGAGCCTCAGCATGTAAGTCTGCCATAAATGTGAGCAGGAGGAGGGAAGCCTTATGCTATTTGGATCCTTCCCTTTCTCTCTGCTAGCATTAAGTTCTTCTTTTAGAATACTTGCATATACATAATCATGGAGATGAGACCGAAGTCTAAATATAGAATTCATTTATGTTTCATATACACCTTGTACACATTGTCTGAAGGTAACGTGTTAAATAATGTTGTGCATGGACGATATCAGGAAGCAAATTTCAGTCATCCATTTTGGATCTGTAAGTACCAGTATTTTAGATTTTGGAATTCAGGATAAGAGATACTCAACCTGTATGTATATTTTCAGCATAAGAGTGAAGGTTGTATCCAGTTTTCATCTGAAAGTGGAAAAAAGGCATTCAAACCTGTATACTTATAGCATTGTTGTTAGAAAATAAAAACAGCTGGTTCTGAATAGAGATGGGAAGGCCTGTGAGGGAAAATTGGAGAAAAACGTTGTCTCCCTGCTTTTTTTGTCATCTCCCCCCCCCCTATTTTTTTTAGTTTTGTTCCATCCAACCCCCAATTTTTTCCCAGACCTTCCCATCAGATCAAAGAGGAGAACAGGAATGAAATAGCAAGGCCACCATTGAGTTCCCCTGTAATTACTATTTAGATGCATAGTCATCAATATATTGCATGACCAGTACAGTAACTATTAATTACAAGACCTAGCAAAATATCAATGAGTAAAAAATATATCAGAAAATTATGTGGTATTTCAAAGATGAAATTACCGTAATTAAAATCATAGTACCATATAAAAGTATAGGTTATGCTTATAAGCATAAACATGATAAAATGGAATTAATTATATATACATTTTAAGATTTTTATAATGTGTTTTAACAATGTTATTAATGGGTCTGTTTATATTGTTTTGTTTTTATGATTGCATTTTGGGTATTAAATTTTGCCAATTTTTGTAAGCCGCCCTGAGTCCCCTCGGGTGAGAAGGGCGGGGTATAAATGTTGTAAATAAATAAAAAAAATAATAGCAGAAGTTATCTTAAGTTCAACTTTTAGCAGGTACATATAGTAAGCTTGCTTTACCCTTAAAATAACCAAGGTGGCTCTTTTCTTCCAGCTGGAATTTACAATGCAAGAGGCTGTGCAGTGCCTACATGCTCTAGAAGAATATTGCCCTTCGAAAGAGGACTACAGCAAACTGTGTTTACTTCTTACGTTGCCCCGTCTGACCAACCACGCAGAATTCAAGGACTGGAACCCCAGCACTGCACGAGTCCACTGTTTTGAAGAGGCTTGTGTCATGGTGGCTGAGTTCATTCCTGCAGACAGAAAACTAAGTGAGGCTGGTTTTAAAGCAAGCAACAATCGTTTATTTCAACTTGTGATGAAGGGGCTGTTGTATGAATGTTGTGTGGAGTTCTGTCAAAGTAAAGCGACAGGAGAAGAAATTACGGAGAGTGAGGTGTTGCTTGGCATTGACCTTTTATGTGGTAATGGGTGTGATGACTTGGACCTTAGTTTGCTGTCATGGCTTCAGAATCTGCCCTCTACTGTTTTTTCTTGTGCTTTCGAACAAAAGATGCTTAATATTCATGTCGATAAACTCCTAAAACCAACAAAAGCTGCCTATGCTGATCTCTTGACACCCCTCATCAGCAAACTTTCTCCTTACCCATCGTCGCCTATGAGGAGGCCTCAATCTGCTGATGCTTACATGACTCGCTCGTTAAACCCTGCCTTGGATGGACTTTCTTGTGGGTTAACAAATCATGATAAACGTGTCACAGACCTTGGGACAAAAACATCTCCCATGTCCCACTCCTTTGCTAACTTCCACTATCCAGGAGTACAGAATCTTACCCGAAGTCTAATGCTGGAGAATACAGACTGCCACAGCATTTATGAAGAATCACCTGAGCGGTAAGCTCCCTTAGTGATGTTTAGCCCAATTCAAGATAGCCCAAAAATCTGCATAGATTTCAAAATACCAGCAAATGAAGCAAGACAAATCAGTTTTATTTCTGCATGTCTCACCTGGGGGGAACCTAACACCACATATTCTTCTCTTCACATGAGGGACAATTCCAGAGGCTTAAGCAATTACCCCTTCCTTTAAAGGGGATTTATTTATTTATCTAGGTATTTATTTATAAAGACATTTACACACTGCCTTTAAGCACCTCCTAGATATGTGCCCTCAAGGTGGTTTATAACAATAACACGAAATACAAGAAAGAAAAATGAAACCCTAGAAACAAACAAATGGTAGCACAGTTAATAAACAAATAAAACCCACTGAAAACTTGGCAGAACATATATTGTCTTTACTGCCCACATAAAAAAACATTAGGTATTAACTCTAGTGAGCATTACAACTGTTGAAAGCAGAGGTGATTACCTTGCAAACCCCGAAACATAGTTATGCTGTTATGGATCTGTGTTAGAGTCCCTGCATAATTTCCATTTGAGAAGGGCAAAATCTACCTTGAAAAGAGAAAGAGAATTACAAATTTGGGAGTAAAAGATAGACATGTTCAAAATGTTAGTTTTAATGCTGGTGGATATCTGTTTCCCCCTTTATATCTCACCAAAGAATTTATCCGTCTGCTTTTATAATGATAATAATCAGTATAATTATGAATAATATTATTATGTCCATTTAAAACCCAAGCCAGCCCCACATTAACCACACAAAACAACAATAACTATGATGATGATGATGATGATGATTATTATTATTACTACTATTATTACCATTTATTATGTGACCAATGCAAAGCTTGCCCCAGACTTCAAATAGACATTTTTAAAACCTTTTTTTAAAATTGAAATATATTGTCAAATTTTTATTATTTTATTATTTGATATACACATATGTTGTATCCATATTATCTAGTTCATTGTGTACAATATAATATAATAGATTAACATCAAAGGGATTTCTTTGATAAAGGGTGCAAATGGAGTATGGTTGGGCATATACACACACACACACACACACACACACACACACGTTAAATGTACCAAATTCTAGAAAGTCAGCTGCAGTTTTGCATTTGCCGGAAAAGTGAAAGAGCAATGTCTGATTATTTCTTCATATATATCATACCCATTCTTATGGCCCTTGTTCTAGGAGTTAGGCTACACAAACACCCATATCGTATAATGAGTGGGATTTCCAGGCCTGGAAAATCTGTTGCTTAGCAATGATGTCAGCACATTGAATCCAAGCTGCCATTGGGCTGGAATGCAACCAAGTACCAGAAGAACAAAGGAAAACTACATATTCTGGCTAATACAAATTTGATTCTTTGACATCTTTTCAAAATTATAAACTACTTTACAGCTTCAGCATTTGTGTTTTTTTATTTATATCCCTTTTAATAACATCTCCAGGTGACACACAGTACAGTTTAGCTTGTAATTCCATACACTCTACAAACAGAGTTATCCAAATTCATGAGGAAAACAGTGAACTCACAATAGCAAATGCTGTAGCATAGATCTAAATCTAAGATCTAGGAGGTTGAGTGTAGAAAAAGCAGTATGAGCCTGCTTACTTTACATATGGAAATATAACAGAGCTGCTCTTACCCTATAGTCTAGATCAGGGATCCTCAAACTTCTTAAGGAGAAGGCCGGTTCATGGTCCCTCAGACTGTTGGGCGGAGGGGGGGTGGGGTGGGAGTGGACTATAGTTTGAAAAAGACATGAACAAATTCCTATGCACACTACACAGATCTTATTTGTAGCACAATAAAATATGAAAGAACAATACAATATTTAAAATAAAGAACAATTTTAACCAACATAAACTTACCAGTATTTCAAAAGTGTGGACCTGCTTTTGGATTTTTGTTGTTGTGTGCCTTCAAGTTATTTCAGACTTAGGGTGACACTAAGTCTAAAGTTTAGACTTAGTGTAAATGATGTTGGCAGACTGGCCCATGACCCTTAGTTTGGGGACTCCTGGTCTAGATTTAGGCAATAGTTGTGGTCAAATGAGCCTTTGCTCAGCTCTAAATGCCCCAACAGATTTGGGGGGTGGGGGAATTAACACATATCTTGATTACTTTGTATTAGACTGTTGCAATATTGATTACCTCAATGCACTCTTAGCATATTATTGAGATAATTTTGTCAAAACATTGTTTTTTATTTGTCTATTTCTGTTTTTGCTGTGTGGGTGGGGAGGCATTTCCTTTTGGAGCTGTTTATAGAATTTTTTTTTGGTATGTCTTAGTGGAAATAAATCTGTATTCTTATAGTAGAAGTTACAAGATAAAAAAGATGTAAACACTTTTGACCACTTCACATACTTTAGAGTTTGAGATCAAAACAATCTAAAGTTATTTAATAGTGTGAAAGCATGACTGCAACCATAGTTAGATGGTCAAATTGTTCAGAGCAAATGAATTGAGGGCAATATGGTTTGATACTAGTAATGTAGATTCTAAGAAGTTGACAAAAGTGGCAAGAGAAAAATCATTACTCAGAATTTCCTATGTCGTCTTTTATCTAAGAAACAGATTTACAGTAAAATGTATCTGCCATGAGGCTGAAACTGCAATTCTAGTCATAGTTACTAGAAAATAAGTCTACTAAATCATAGGACTTAGTTCTGAGTACATATACATAGTTTTGAAGTATACATATCATATAAATAAGTATATATAAATATGAGTTTCAGTTATCTCGTAACTTCAACATTGTGATTTAAACTGGGAATGAGTCTTCTGAGATAGCTAATGGGATTAAATTCTCTATTTTAGACCGAAGAGAGTAAGTTTTAACAAACAGAGAGTGGAAGTTTGCTGCCTGTTTTTAAAGCCTCTTCTTGGCCTGTTGGGGTCATCAAAACCACACCAAAAAACAGCCATGGTGGTCACATGCAGCCCATAGCACACAAGTTGCCCAGGTGTCACCAAAAGTATCTTTTCCCAAATTTTCTGAAGGCAGATTTGAAGCTAGTGCATCATCATTGTGCTTAACCTGAGTGTCGCCTTGTATCTTTTCTGCCCTTCTTAGACCCTCACCACTCCACTTACTCACTGGATTACAGTGTTCCCTCACTACTTCGTGGTTCACTTTTTGTGGATTTGCTATTTTGTGGTTTTTTAATAAACTCTAAAAGACTATTATAAATTATAAAAAATTACAATTTACAGCCTAAGGAAGGGAGGAAGGAGAAGCCAAAGGGAGAGAAACGGAGCCCAAGCGGCAACGGGAGAAGAAGGAGGCGATTTATCAACACACAATTGGTTAATAAAGACTTCGCATAGTATATAACTACTAAAATAATGTATAAACATTAAAATAAATATAGTGTCCCTACTTTGTGGATTTTCACTTATTGCGGGTGGTCCTGGAACCTAACCCCAGCGATAAGTGAGGGAACACTGTAGTCACTTTTCTAGAGAAGTAGTAATTGTGGAAGGACCAGGGATTCCTACAAGAAGGCTGGCAGGCTAATTTTTTTTAATTCAGGCAGGCTTTATAAGAGGGAAGTTTTTAAGATCAAGTCAGGGGCTGCTGTGGGCTATGAATAGGTTTTTAATTGGCTTTAAGGGTATTAACTGTTAATATTGAATTCTATTTAAATGTTTGTATATTTTTAGGTTTTAAATTGTATTGGTTTTGTTGTGAGTCGCTTGAGTCTCTTTTTGCAAGGGGAAAGAGTGGGATACACATAAAAACAATAAATATAAAGGTGACACTCAAATTTAACTGTTGGTCACTTGAAAAACTCCAGCTTACTTTGCTATTTTCAAGGGAACAAATAGTTCCAGTCTTTGTCTTGACAGTACCCAGTCCTTGTCTCTCATGTTGCTTTATGTTTCCAGATTTTCCATTCTGAAATGTTGAGACTTTTTATTGTGTCATTTTCTCTTCTGACCAGCTGCTCTCCGAGGGCAGCAAATAGCTGTAAGCTTCGGGGGAGCTGGAATGGGGAAGAATCTTGTTATGAAAACTTGAGTGAGCTTTGTCTACCCTAAGCTTCATTGTGACATTATATGAATGCTAATTGCAAAGACATGTGCATTTTGAAAGTGTATAACATTACAAACTTTAAAAGCTCATTTTCTGGCCCCTCTGTCTATGAAAGATGTGACACTCCTGTGGATCCCCAGCATTCATCTGGCAATGAGTCCTTGTGCCAGAATTCAGTTCCAGAGAAAGAGCCAGCAAATGCAGCACAGCATCAGGGACCATCCAAGCAAGAAAAGAATGAGGTAATTGAGTATTTTTGCTTCCAGATAATGAGGGCCTTTGAATAGCTTTGCTCTGTTTGTTTGGTATAACTGAATGCCTGACGTAATGGGAACTTTTGTCCAACACAGTGATCTAGAAGCTTATTTTTGTATAGTAAGATGCAGTATCTTGAACCTCATTCTCAATGTTTGTAGAAAAACCCCCACAAAATTCATAATTTTGGATAAAAACATTTGTGAATACTACCTTTTATTTATTTTATTAGTTGGTTCATTTATTTGTTAATGTATGTCCCACGTTTCTCCCAGAAATCAGTCATCAGGCCCAAAATCTATTTACGTTGAAGTTACACGGCAATAAAGCCCTAGTATTCAGAAGCAAATTTGTTGGGGAGACAGATAGCTTTACTGTCTCTCTCACACTTTTAGCCTATTTTAACCCATGAGAATTGAAACATAGGGACAGGGCAGCATAAAATAGCCAGGGAGTGTAGCAATCAGTCTCAAAATGGGGAAAAACATGGTATGTTGTCTAACCTGGTGGGTTCGATTTATACAATGACATTGCTATCCTTTTCTTGTCATTGAAATCCCTGCATCTCCAAGAAAGCCTCCCCTGAGGATCAAGGGAGTTTTAATGGGATGGGGAGATTGCTAAAAGGTATCCCTGACTTATTTCTCCTTTCCAACCACACAATTTCAGGAATAAGGGAGGGGGGAGCATCCAAACTAGAAAATCCAATCCATTATGATATAGGAGTGTTGATCTTTGGTTCTTCAACCAGTATTCATTGAGGATTTCTTCTTTATGAACTTGAAAATGCAGGTAGAAATTTTCTGCAAATTAAAGAATCTTAAGATATGTGGCACAATATTTGAGGCAGGTGGAATTTTGTGGTAAGATGGAGGAATTTCTTTCACTTCAGTTTATACCTGAAAGCTATTTGAATATTCAGTTGTTGTATGTTTTCCGGGCTGTATGGCCATGTTCTAGAAGTAATCTCTCCTGACGTTTCACCCACATTTATGGCAGGCATCCTCAGAGGTTGTGAGAAGAAACTAAGCAAGGAAGGTTAATATATATCTGCGGAAAGATATAAACCTTCCTTGCTTAGTTTCTCCATACCTCACAACCTCTGAGGATGCCTGCCATAGATGTGGGCGAAATGTCAGGAGAGAATACTTCTAGAACATGGCCACCCAGCCCGGAAAACATACAACAACCCTGTGATCCTGGCCATGAAAGCCTTCGACAACATATTTGAATATTGCAACAAAGAGAACGGGAAATTTGGTACAAGGGCATTTCTAGCAACTAAGAAGGAAAAGGAAACTGTCAAGGACAGAACGCCACAAGATCAAAGATAACAGAGTTTATTGGATTACAGAACTCAAAATGCCCGTAAAATACAAGGGCCAGGCAGTATTAGCCTTTAAAAGCAAAAAGGGGCAAGGAAAAACGCTCAAAAGATAAACCGGATTAAACCGAAGTTTAATCCGGGTAAAAACAAACAGCTTGCTTCAGCCTGGAGATAAACAAAACAAAAGCCGGGGAACAAAGTGTTCAAAAGAATGCAGCTAATTGGCAGCAGATTCCTCTCTGCTGCCAGCACTGTGCTTTGAGTAACTTGAGTCACTCCTCCACACAGCAGGCAAGATTTCCAATACACACAGATCAGCCGAGGATTGAAGCAGTAGAGTAGACCCAGTTCCTTTCCGTAGTTCAAGCCAGAAGCAGACGTTTGTAGTTTCACCAAGTCCGAGTAGGGGGAAGTCAAGCCGTGGTCAGTTCAGTCCGAAATCCAAAGCAGGAGATGGCGTCCGTCAAGAAGACGACGGAAGGTCAAAGCTAATGAGATTAAGCACAAGTTTGCACAAACAAAAGCCCACACAATTCCTCCCGCCGTCTGACCCCAAATTCCAAAACAACTTACGTATCAGCACACGAAAACACACCAGTCTTCAGGAAAGCGTCCCACACAGATCCCAAGCGTTCGTCCAGATTACCTTGCCCAACGCAATTTGCAATTGCTCCCAAGCCTCATTTTATGCCAGTTACAAATCCTCATCACTATCAGCTGCCCTCCTTAACCCGGGCGTTTCCTCATCACTTTCCTCATCAGAGCTGGAACACCTCTGACTACGCCCCACAGCATCCCCAGCTGTGGATCCCGTCCCATCCCTCCAGCTTGTCCATGGGTCTAATCCTGAAGGTCCCCATTCATCTTCCATCCCATCATTGCCAGTGGCACCCAATTCCTCCCTCACCCGAGTCCAATCCATCTCATCCTCCTCCGAGCTAACCAGCCCCTCCTCCATTCTCTCCATAAACCCCTCAAAAGACTCTTCGTCAGATGGTGCTGCAAAGATATCTCGCAGTCTCTTTCTTTCTCGCTCCTCGAGAGTATCTGACTCTCGAGGAGTCTTACGCCCCCGTCTGCCAGTAACAGAGCCATGAGGCTCAATCATAACACAAACTTCAGAATCATATCAGCAGAATCATAGGTAGAAACACCTATGTTTCTACAATATTAGGAGAAGGGGGTCAAGATGGAGAACATTGATTACTTCTGGAGGAATGAAACTGATACACTGCCTGTCAGTTTCAGTTATGCCTCAAACTATCCCTTTGAAGTGGTAACCAATAACACTATGTAATACGTTTTTTGTTCCTGGGTGATAAATGTCTTTTCTTAATTGATTATATTATCAAAACATGGAAAAAGTTTATTCAACTGCCAAAATGTTATTTTTGCGGGACATCTTGCAGAACATTTCGCTATTGTTTTTCAATTAATATCTCATAGAGTCTCAGCCAATTCAACATAGCTTGTGGCAGGCACAAAAATGAAGTTTTTGGAGTATAATTACTTTGAAAGTAAGTACTGCACAATTAAACAGGAAATAACACTTTCAAATCAGGAACAGAAAATTGTTCAACTTCTGTCACATAGTGTAATTGATTGAATAATTGGTTTTGTTGATGGCTTTAGAAATCATTAACCAGAAGGCTACTAATTTTGGGGGGAAGGTGAAGGAATACACACTCTGTGATACTATGTAGATGGAATATAACAGATGCATAGATCCAAAAAGCACTATATCCCTGAAACAGTGAATGTTGATCACGATTTCTTTTGTAATTTACAGTAAAATAGAAATTCTGCAATATCCTTTTGGAAATGCCCCAAAATGGAATGTGGTGATAACTGTAGCCAGAGTGAGATAATTTCAGAACATTTAGCAACTATTGCGCGCTGTTCATAATTTGAGTTGAGGATTGCCTTTTTTCAGAACAGTTGGAGGAAAGTTGAGACTCTGGCATATTAGAGGTACTGCTATTATCCTGGGAAAGGAAATGGGGAAATGTGTTGTTGGTGTTCGTGGTGGGATTATAATGTTTATGTAACTCAAAATTTCTAACATTCAGGATGTTTCTCCATTCTATTTACTTTATAGCAGAAAGTAACCAACCAACAAATTATTGATATGTGTGATTATTTGACCAAAATATTTTTATTGAGCTGGCAGTGAATGTATAACAAGTAGCATTAATACATTTAGACATAGGTTTTTCTTTTTGTCTAATTCCCAGAGGTTGTATTCTGACATCTTATATTGTGTTTTCCCCCTTAAGTTATATTATTGGATGCCCTTTCAGCAAACTTCTTAATATCTGTCTGACTTTCCAGATTATTATTTGATGGGGAGTGGGCAAATATCACCAAATGATTATAGTTATTACCCCGATAAAAATGCCCCTCCCCTTTGGTACAGTAACTGATGTTGGGATTGGTATATAAAGAACTATCATTACTTAATACATTTGAAGCTTTTACAACAATTCATTACTGTACATACAATCTTGTTTAGCTTCGTGATTCAACAGAGCAATTTCAGGAATATTACAGACAGCGGCTGCGATACCAACAGCACTTAGAACAGAAAGAGCAGCAACGGCAGCTATATCAGCAGATGTTGTTAGAAGGAGGAGTAAACCAGGAAGATGGCTCAGATGCGCCCCAGAATCTTACCGAGCAATTTCTTAACAGGTCAGCTTTACTAGCATTATAGATGTATGCTTTGTTTTAAAAACAAGACTATTCTCCTAGTTTTCCTGTGGTTTCAGTGATATTTATTTACAAATTTAATCACTGTGATTGAACCATTAGTCTGGTTATATTTTAGTTACTTTAATCATCATTTACATGGTTAAAAAGACTTGCATTGAATTCTAAGTATTTCCTGATGCCATAGGAATTCCAGTGTATTTCAGAGGACAGAAATATCTAGTGTCCTCGGGAGAGTCTGTTGATGCAGATTAAATAGCCTTGTACAATATCCAGACATCCACAGCCAGAAGAGACATTGTCCCACAAGGCACATTTGTTTTGTGTAGCTGACAGACCTTCAGGGGAGAACATTATTTTGTGCCTTAAGAAAACTGCCCGTGTTATTTGCAAGAGGGGAAAAAACTTGTCTTGAACAGTCACATACACAAATAAGGCAATGAAAATAAATCTTGAAGGAAAATTGCTGTTTCCAATTATTTCGAGGAATGCATAGCACTAATGTTGTCATGATAGTTTTCTACCCCAGTAGTAAAATAATACCTTATACCCCTCAATTGACAATTACATGTCAACCACATTCCCTGAAAAATGTCCAAATGTGTTGCATCATCATCTGCGACTGTTTTTAATGCACTGTTCTACTGCAGAAGTAACGAGAGGTGGTAATAATTTGGAGTGTTATGTAAAATGGTGTCAACATATACTGTATGAAGTCTTTGGTCAATACACCTTCAGACAGTTCTCCCCCATCATATTTAATTCCACTATCGAACAAATGTTGACCAAGCTGGGTTTCTTGTGATGTACCAGGCTTTTTACCCAGGGAAATGTCTCCTTTCAAGGGAGATGATGTCTCATCATTGCAGTAGTAATAACGTTGTACCTTGTACTACCATGGAAATTGCTCAGCATAAATCCCCATGTCCCAAAAGCCAGTGTAACAGAGTTGATCAGTGTTCTTACTTTCCTGTTGTCAAACTTCGGATACCTCAGAGATGTACACATTTCTCTGTTTATCATGGCTGTAAAGCAACAAAGTAATGCTTCTAGCTGAACTGTTTTTGGATTTCTACATGAGCTGCTTTCATCCTTTTCATGACCTCAGTGTCCTGTGCTTGGCCCTTTCTGGGTAGAATTAAGTGAACATGCAGTCACTACATTCCCTTTTTTGAGTGATGGATTGGTCAGATCCAAGGAATTTTACCAGCCTTTCTGCATTATGTTTAAACTATAAAAAAGGATTCAATCATTTTTGTCTGAGAATATTATATTGTGTGGCACAAAACATACCCCAATAGCAAAGTTCAGTAGATGGATTGGGACAATTTTAGTCACAGCTATTGTTCATCTGTTTAAACCAGTGTTACTCAGACTGTTCTCCTCCAGGTGTTTTTGGACTTCAGGTCCCAGAAATCCCAACCAGCTTACCAGGTGTTAGGAATTGTGGGAGCTGAAGTCCAAAACATCTGGAGGAGCAGTTTGAGAAATACTGGTTTTAAAAAAAGGTACATGACAGGTAGCTAAACCTTAGGAACATGGTTTGCAGCTCCTATGGTGACAATGTTGCAAAATGCCTGCTTTGTAGGTGTAGTTCTGTGTGGATTCTTAAAATGTCCCTCTGGTAGTATGGGGTTAAATATAATTTTAGTTTTTAAGAACAACCCCCTCCCATTTCCAATGTTTTATTTGTTGCATATTAATGTTTTATATGTTATTGAATATTATCCTTCAGGTCTATCCAGAAGTTGGGAGAATTAAATATAGGTATGGACAGTTTGGGAAATGATGTGCAGACACTAAGCCAGTATTGCAACGGGAGCAAAGGAAATACACCACAGCCTCCAGATTCAAGTCAGAAAGTTGCAAGTGATAACGCAAACATTAATACAAGCACTCCACTGAAACTTGGCTCAGCTAATCAAATTCCACCCCTTGAAGAATCACCTGTCCATGGAAACCAAACGTAAGTTACTGTTTATTAATAAATATGAAAGTGTTGCTTTTTAAATACAAAAAAACACAATGTTATTGTACCCCAAATATTATATTAATTTCAGTACATTGCTGAGGTCCCTTATCTGGTACTATCTTCTTCTCTTTGCATAGTTTTTTGTTCTCAAACTCTCATTTTATTCACTTTCAAATGAGAAATTATTGCATTGATCTCATTGTTCTCAATTTAATTTTGTGCATTATAATAGAATACCAGAGCATTCTGCCATTCAAGCACAACATGAAGATTCCCCAGGAAATCAGACAAGAGGCGATGAGGTATGACTTCGTACCATCTTACTCTACAATGCATTGTTCAGTCCTGACCTTTTGGAGGTGGAAAACATCTCTTTACCAAAAAAGCAGAGATTTCTCCTGATGTTATAAAACTATTAAAGATATAGGAGACAATAGAATTGCTTTTGTGTTTATCCCATTATCCTGATAATGCACTTCAGTTCTTCTCGCACACATGTTTTTACCAACTATGGTATTACATTGCTGTTGTAGGATAACGAATACTGTAAGTATAGCACTCATGAAAAATCACATCATTTTTGGTAGCATTATTTTTCAGGTCAGGAAAAATCCCTCTTTGTGTTCTTCACTAGTTGCTATACTAGGTGTCACTATACTAGTGACACCTAGTGACATGCTATAGAAATTGTACACTATGGGAAGAACAAACATATTCACTATGGGTTGCTGTATGTTTTCCGGGCTGTGTGGCCATGTTCCAGAAGTATTCTCTCCTGACGTTTCGCCCACATCTATGGCAGGCATCCTCAGAGGTTGTGAGGTATGGAGAAAACTAAGCAAGGAAGGTTTATATATATCTGTGGAAAGTCCAGGGTGAGAGAAGAACTCTTGTCAGTTGGAGGCCAGTGTGAATGTTGTAGTTAATCACCTAAATTAGCATTGAATAGCTTCATCTCCTGGCGTCTTCCTGCCTGGGGGCATCCTTTGTTCAGAGTCGTTAGCTGCCCCTGGTTGATTAATGTCTGGAACTCCTCTGTTTTCAAACCAGGAACACTTTCAAACCAGGAACAGATCATTTTTCAAATTTTCTTACATAGTGTTATCTTTGTTTCTGATTCTATAATCCAGTGTGGAAAATCAGGGGACAGGCTTTCACATCCAATTATGAGTTTTTATGTTAGTTATGTTGGTATACAACTTTTTCTTAGTAGGTCTAGAGTTTTATGTATGGCATTCTTGAAAATATGCAAAACTATGGCTACATGATTACTTGTGTTGTAACTTTTGACACAGCAGGACGACAAATCAAAAAAGCAGTTCACTTGTGTCAACACCCTAGAAGATACCCAAGCTGTCAGAGCTGTGGCTTTTCACCCAAGCGGCACTCTCTATGCAGTTGGCTCAAATTCCAAAACTTTGAGAGTATGTGCCTATCCAGACCTACCAAATGCAAGGTAACAGTAAAATTATTGATCTTATGTTGTTTGTCTTTCAGATATTTGTATTCATTCCTGCTCCATGGTTTTCTGTTTCTCATTTTTTTCCATTTCCTGATTTTTAAACCTGCCAGTGATTGATGATTGAGTACACTGCTACTAATATTATTCTATTAATAAATACATAATCAGTTAGCTTTTCCTTTTGATAGCAGCAGGAAACACTGACATTAGAAAATATCTAACACAATTGGGAGTTTTCTTCCATGGTCATCACTTCTTTGGTTTGAATAATTAGAAGGTTTTATGGCAACATTCACACAAATTAGGATTATTTTAGGCTATGTATTTCCTTTCCTTGCTTTTTTAAAAAGAATTCTTAGGAAGTCATAGAATCATGTAGCTGGAAGAGACCTCACGGGCCAGCCAGTCCAACCCCCTGCCAAGAAGCAGGAAAATGACATTCAAAGCACCCCCAACAGATGGCCATCCAGCCTCTGCTTAAAAGCCCCCAAAGAAGGAGCCTCAACCACACTCTGGGGCAGAGAATTCCAGTGCCGGACAGCTCTCACAGTTAGCAAGTTCTTCTTAATGTTCAGGTGGAATCTCCTTTCCTGTAGTTTGAAGCCGTTGTTCTGCGTCCTAGTCTCCAGGGCAGCAAAAAACAATCTTGCTGTCTTTTTTTTTTTAAAGAGTAAATAAATAACTTCTAACTTGATTCCAGTTTCAATACTTCCTGTTGGACTAAACTGGAATTAATAGAGATACCATACTATTTAGTTTTAGTAAATACTCCATCCATGCAGATAAAATAATGATTTAAAATCTAGTTTGCTGTCTCAGATGCCCTCCTTCTGATACCTGAGACCCCTTTGCACTCCCATAAATGCAGTGATGGATCTCGTCTCAGGTTTTAGCCTTGCAGCTGAAAAACAGGAATAGAGAAAAGATGAATTTTGTGGGGTCAAGAGAAAGGGGTGTTGCATGCTCTTTTCATATGCAAATGCTAATATTGTGGTCTTCACAAATAACTCACAGGATGGTTCCAATGAAGCAAATAAGATTACTTTTAGGGCCATGCTTCCTTTGTTTTTTGGAGGGTAAAAAGCAAGAAACCCAAAGCAATACTTTCACCTAACTCATGAACTTTTTCATCTCTGTGGCTTTGTGTGGCTGCAAGCATGGCAAATCAGAACAAATGGTTATTTGTGGCAAATGTTTTAGCCAGATGGGATAGATCAAAAGGCATGATGCTTATTCAGTGAATTGGCAGTCTGCTTGATAAAACGTTGCCCAATTGTAGTTTTGTTTTTACAGTGGCCCATTCCAAGCCAATCTTTATCATGCTACATTTCAAAAGCCATTAATGTGTGACTCACATGGGATGTGTTGCAAAGTGTGTGTTAGTCTCTTTATAACTGTTTGCTTATATGCTGTTTAGCTCCTCCTCTGCTGTTCCTCGAAAACTGGTATTTGACTTAGGCAGATCTTCGCTCTCTTCCTCTGTAAAGATGACAACCAAGTAACTAGTAAACTTATTTCCTCTTATCAACATATTGGAGTTGCCCGATCATTTGGATTTTTCTTTTCGCTTTCTATTATGTGACTATTGCATAACTATTTGAATATACCACCTTCTCCATATGTTATAGTCCTCTGTGGCCACTATTCATACCTTTTTATGTCAGCATCACCTTCCAGCAGCATGATCCTTTTAAAAACGATTATACTGTGCTATCACACAAAGCTTTGTGATTGTATTAACTTTCTGTTGCCCTATTAGCATTTTGCTTTCATCTGAACTGCTCAACAGCCAAATGTTAACATTATTCTGCTGCTTTTATGCATGGACTTCAACATAAACTTTTTAAAAGCTAAGTCATTTCAACATAACTAGTGCTTGTGTATTGAGAACTACAACAGAAATTGTAGGTGGCATAGCACCGGGATCTGTGATGGTATCTATACATTCTTAAATTTAGTTTCTTCTCAGGTTTTAGTATTCTATTTTTCAATGCATTTTTGGTGTCTAAAGCCTTATAGCAGAAGTGGCTGGTTGGCTTTAGAAAATGTTGGTCTTGCCTCAACTTTAACACTATAATTTCCAAGGTTTCAGCAATCCAGTCCAGTATGTGGGATTTAGCAGCAGTAGTGTTCAAAGTGATCTGTTCGCTTATAATTAAAAATTTATCTTATTGAAATATTATACCTAGCACAAAATGCCATTTGGCCATAAGGATTCTTAAGAATCCAGAAACTTTGATTCATGACAAGACTAGCTCCTTTGCTATACATACATGCATGCATGCATACATTCACATATACAGAGAGAGCGGGGGGGGGGGGGGGGGTTGAGAAGAAGCCAGTCTGTTAATAAATATAAGTTTCTGGATTCTGTTTACAAACACACACACGGCCACATACATAAAACCATAATTTATAATATACATATATATGTACTGACCCTCAAGATAATTTAAATTATACCTATAGACATACTGACCATCAGGATAAACTATACATATAAGATAAGATGATCCCATTGATGTCTGAGGATCTTACTTCTGATGACATATGAATGTGTTTTCTCTGTGCTTTTCATCAATAGTTGTCTCACTTTATACCAAATTGAAAATGTACATATGCAAAACAATATTAAATATTTCTGCATATCACAAATAATCTCACTGATTGCAGAAGTTATAATTATCAAAAAGTGATGTTTTGGATATATATACAGTAGAGTCTCACTTATCCAACATAAACAAGCTGGCAGAACGTTGAATAAGTGGAAATGTTGGATAATAAAAAGGGATTAAGGAAAAGCCTATTAAAGGTCAAATTACGTTATGATTTTACAAATTAAGTACCAAAACATCATGTTTTACAAGAAATCGACAGAAAAAGTAGTTCAATACACTGTAAAGTTATGTAGTAATTACTGTATTTACAAATTTAGCACCAAAATATCGCAATGTATTGAAAAGATTGACTACAAAAACACTGACTACTAAAAGGCAGACTGCGTTGGATAATACAGAACATTGGATAAGTGAAGGTTGGATAAGTGAGACTCTACTGTTTATATATACACACATTCTTTGAAACAATGGAAACCTTTGAATATATTATAATTCCCCTTCTAATTAAATTGACTTCCTTGAGCACCAGCCTTTATGACAAGATGTACTTGTACTACAGTTTTATTTCATTGTATGCAGAAGAAGTGAATACAAATTTTATATGTACCTATTCCATTTGGACATTATTTAGTGAAAATTATTACTCTTTTTCAGTAACTATTCCAGAGCAGAGACTTTCTATGGCGTTTGCTTTTGTGGCTGATACATATGCACACATGCATGCATGTGCACGTGCATACACACATACACAATATATGCTCATGAATACTGAAAAGGAATATGGTAATCCTATCTTTCAAATATTTTTCTAGTGGTACTAATACCCCAAAGCAGCCAGTAGTTCGTTTCAAACGGAACAAACATCACAAAGGATCAATTTATTGTGTGGCATGGAGTCCCTGTGGACAGTTGCTGGCTACTGGTTCCAATGACAAATATGTTAAAGTGCTGCCTTTCAATGCCGAAACCTGTAATGCAACAGGTAAGTATAATTGATAGTTGTTTCAGTATATGTAACTCTTTAAAAAAAAACCTGAAAGGCAATGGAGTTGTACATGGGATTAGAAACCTTGATTTACTGTACATAAGAGTAGAAGCATTAAATGTTGGATATCTTCTAAATTTACCACAGTCATAATAATAGTGTCATGCTACTTCTGTTGCTCATACAAATACACATCAGTGAATATAATAACAACTTTATTTATATCCTGCCACTATGTCCTGCAAGGGACTCGGGCATATAGCCTTTAGGTCTCATAGCCCAATTTTTATTAGATAGAGTGATGAGGAAGAGTGTAAGAAGGAGGCAACATTCAAAGAATCATAGAATAATAGAGTTGGAAGAAAGCACATGGGCTATCTAGTCCAACTCCCTGCCATGCAGGAAAAGCACAAAGTACCCATGATTCCATGTAAAAGCTTGGGAAAAATAAAATTTTAATCATATTAATTTGGCTCTGATAGTATAAGAATAGTCCTACTTAGAAGTATGATATACCATAATCATTTGGTGGATAATTGCTAGAAAACAGAATACAACCAATAGCACAGACACCCTGGGCAATTCTGTTCTGTGCCTTTTCTCCACCATCACATTTCTTAAGGTTTAGAGGGTGGCAGTGGGGAAAGAAAGTGCTTTTTGGAAGTATGATTGCTATGGAACCAAAGTACTCAAAAGTTCCTAATAATCCCTCACATGCTGCCCTGAAACGTTGAGTCTGGTGATACTGTAAGTTTTATGCTTAGGTGTATTAATACTAGCAAAGTTTGCTTAAAATTAATCCATGAAAGCAGCAGATGGAATTGTAGTTTGCCATGGATAGTAGTTTGTGTGATTGAGATGAATATGATGGTTATATGACTTAATATTATATGCTTTACATATATTGTCAAATATAATGAAGTTGACATGTTCAGACTGTATTTCAGAATGTATATGCATATTTATCTACATGAGTGCTTATAATAAATAAATACTGAAATATCCTGGAACTCTAAGATTAGAAAATGCTTAATTGAAGTGTTGATGCCGATCTATATCCTGATTCTGTTATCATCAATAGTTACTCCACATTGATAAAAGCATCTCTAGATAGAATCCAGAATCAGTGGCAAGAACTCTCAGTCCTTCAATCTAAGAGGTGGAAGTTGGGAACCGTATCTGTTTTACCTACTAACTTTGAATTTGGTCACTTCTCTGAAATCTGCTTATGCCTCGTGTCTCAAAACTAAGGTCTAGATTATTTTCATATACTGCCATATGAACTGTGTATTAATTACGGCATTGCCCCATACTAAGCACATTATAATTAATTCTGTTCTTCATTTACATTCCTTTAGGACCAGATTTAGAATTTAGCATGCATGATGGAACTATTAGGGATCTAGCTTTTATGGAAGGTCCAGAGAGTGGTGGAGCCATTTTAATAAGTGCTGGAGCTGGGGACTGTAATATTTATACAACAGACTGTCAGCGAGGACAAGGTCTTCACGCTTTGAGTGGGCATACAGGTATGTTACTGGTTCGGCTTTGGAAGCTATTTCTGAATAATCAGCTTTACAAAATATTGGCATTATCAGTATGTATAATGCTGAATGAATGAACTATTTTAATACAATTCAATAGGTACAAGTTATACGCCTCAATGTATACATTATCAAAGTCCGATATGATTATCTATATTGTGTTTTTATTTGCATGTTGCTGGCAAAAGTGCATTGCTGGCTATTTCATAAAAACGTTATAGTTGCCTTTTGAAATAATAAAATAAAAATGTTTCTTTGCAGGTCATATTTTAGCACTTTATACCTGGAGTGGGTGGATGATAGCATCTGGATCCCAAGACAAGACAGTGAGATTCTGGGATCTCAGAGTGCCTAGTTGTGTTCGGGTTGTTGGAACCACATTTCATGGAACAGGTAAGATTATTCATGCTGGAATAAAGAAAAATCTCTTGCCATATTTGATTGATGTAATTGTTACTTTAAAAATAGAGGGGTTCATATTATGTAGAGATGAATGGCCAAACTGGTGGCCTTACAGCTGTTTTGGACTTCAGTTCCCAGAATTCTTGACCATTGGAAAAGCTGGTTAGGAGTTCTGGGAGCTGGAGGCTCAAACACCTGGAGGACCACAAGTTTGACACCTATGTGTTACAACATGTGATACTTACCTAACTAAATGCAAATATGCCAAAAATATGTTTAATGGCTGCAAATATGATAAGTTCTTTTTTTAAAAAAAAGGCCATAGGCCTGGCTGCTCTGGCTAAAAGTACTGAATTTTCTATTGTTTCAAATTGTACCTTATATTCATCCTCCCACCTCCAAGTGTTTCTTGCAATATCTCAAGTTTTCTCTATCAAAGTGGCATTTTACCCCCAGAACTTCAGATCCACAAAAATATTTCTTTTTCTCACTGTAGGCATGTTTCCCCCCCCCCCCCCCCTTCCAGTCTTTCTTTCCCACCTCCCTCTGGTCCATAAGTCACACCCACGCTTATGACTAAAGCTGAAGTGGGAAAAGCCAGATCCCTCTACAAACATCACTGAAAACCTCATCATGGGAGGGGCTACCCCAAGAGCTGAAAGTGAGGCAACAGAAAAAGCCACCAGTAATCTTTCATTAGTGATAATACATGGAGCTTGTTCACTATGTCTCTGATTATATCTGGAAATGTCTGCAAATATTCTGGTATAAATCAAATGTTGTATGGTTCTCAACAAAACAAAAACCTGGAAAGAAGAGTAGTGAAACCTGGTCTTTTTAATCAGTGCAGCTGTGTCTGAACTTCCTTGAAACATTAACTAGTATTTGCTACTAGTGAAAAGGTTTTACTGTGCACAAGTCAGTGTACTAGCAATGTATGTTCTGAAACATATATAGATGAAATGGATATGAAATACTCTTCTTAAATTATAAATTCTCTCTCACACACATACACACAAACACACAGAGTATCTCCTGGCTTTTTATCTTCTGCATTTTAGAAGGGTAGTGTAAATTCATTATTCTGAAATATGGAAATAACATGTACAGGGCTGCGTATTGATTTTAACAGATAGAGGGGTTTTTTTTCTCTTCCAGGCAGTGCTGTGGCATCAGTAGCTGTAGATCCTAGTGGCCGCCTTCTAGCAACAGGCCAGGAGGATTCCAGTTGTATGCTCTATGATATCCGTGGTGGGCGGATGGTCCAGAGTTATCATCCTCATTCCAGTGATGTCCGTTCTGTTCGCTTCTCCCCTGGGGCTCATTATCTCCTCACTGGATCTTATGATATGAAAATAAAAGTAACAGACCTTCAAGGTAATTGAATTACTGAATAAGCAATGAACATGTGTTTCTTTCTTCTCTTCTGATTTACTTCATAGAATACTGAAAACTGGGGAAATAAACACTATGACTCAATAGTGCTTATATTCTTCTGTTAACTTTAAATAGTGGTAAATGTGCCAAACAGCTACTCAGCAGCAGCAGTGTGTGTGGTGGGTGGTGATGATTGACATTGGTGGAAGATATCTTAGATACAACAGCATTGGCACCATAGTTAGCATCATTGCACAGGAGAAGGCATGGTAAACCCTTTTTTGAATATATTTTAAAATGAAAACGGTTGAAAATAAAATAGGAGACAATGCCAAAAAATGAAGCTTGTAATTCGAATGGCACTCAGTGAGCTACCTGAATACAGCAGGGGATAGCTATGAGTTGAACTGTGGCTAATGAGCTGGACTCAAGGTGAAAAGATGTTAAGCTGTTGATGTGTTCAGAGAGGAAAGTCCCAAACTGCACAATACATAGGAAAGTGAGACACGATACCAGCTCCAGTGTTTTGCTGGGAACTTGTTATGCATATTTTGGGAAGAGAGGTAAGTGTAAACATATATCACAAAAATTACACTATGTAATACAATCTTTGTTCCTGGGTTATAAATGTCATTTCCTAATTGGTTCTATCATAAAAACTTGGGGAAGTGCATTAAACTGCAAAAACTTTGCAGCACATTTTGCTATAGTTGTTCAATGAATATCTCCTAGAGTCTCAGCCAATTTAACATAGTTTGTGACAGCCACAAAAACAAGGTTTCTGGAGTATGGCAACTACTTTCAAACTAAATACAGCACAATAAACAGTAATAACACTTTCAAACCAGGAACAGAATCATTTTCAAATTTTGTTACATAGTGTAATTGTGATAACCATACCTAAGAAACTAGAGCTGATGCAATCTATCCAATGCAGTTTTCTGAATCAGCACCCTAAATAACCCCAGGAAAAGGCCTAAAGACCAAGAGACAAAGAAAAGAAATGTGTTTTGATTGGGTTGAGTTATTAATTATTCCCATTCCTTTTTCCTTAGGTGACCTTACCAAGCAGCTTCCCACTATGGAGGTAGGGGAGCATAAAGACAAAGTGATTCAGTGCAGATGGCACACACAAGATCTTTCCTTTTTGTCATCTTCTGCAGACCGAACTGTAAGACTCTGGACTTATAATGGATAAAGGAATGTGTTGGAGTAAACTGTACAGATAAAGCACAGGATGACTGGAAGGTTCAACTAGGCAGCATTTGACCATGAAAGTGTCTCATGGGGAAGAGATGCTTTCCACAGATACCTTATTGCTCGGAGGTGTTGGTGTGTTCTAGTATTATTTTTCAGTGCTTTCCACATGATCTCATGCTGCTATGACCTATTGTAGTCTTGTTGCCGAAGTCTGTCGAAAGAGCTCTTGCAATGTCAGTGTGCACTCCAAAAGTAAGACGAATTATGTGTTTACAGTTTAGTGTTGATTGCATTCCTTGGTCTTTGCCTCAATGAGTTTTTTCCCCTACAGAAATGTGAACCACAGTTCTGTCAAGTTCACATAAAATATCTTCATTAGGTCCACAAAAATAGATTTAAAAAACTAGTTATGCTATGCTCAACATGGTTGCTTACATCCAGTCAAATTTCCTTTGCATCAAAATTTCATGTTTTGATTTTAGTACCTGTAATTATGGCCTCTAAAAGTGGTTTAGTAGTGGTTGGTTCTTAATCAGAATCTGTTGGTTTTCAACTTGGACTGGTTGCTACTGGATTATGTTCTACACTTAAGCTATTGATGGAGAAAGAGCATTGATGTGCTGCAGAGACGTTCACACTTTTGAATGCAACAAAATACCTCTGTGTAATGTACTGTAGAAAAGCAAACTCACAGTTGGGGTGTGGTTGGTACAACAGTTTTAACAAGTATGGTCATAAGCCCACAAATCTCTATGCACATATGTCGGAAGACTGTGCATGCAGTCTGTTGGACAGTAGGAATTCCTCTGAATTTGCCTTGCAGAAGATTTGCCTTGCAGAAGATTTTAATGTATTTCAGTCTGAAAGGTAGCTTTTTCTTCAGCAATGCAAATTATTGAGGTTTTCACAACAAAGGACCTTCTGGTTGCATGTGCTGTTTTCCTCTATGTGTGCATATAGAATACCACAAGAACACTAAAGGCAAAGCATGGCTTGAAATGCTATGTCTGCATGATAATATAAAATTAAATGATTTCCCAGTTCATAAGCTTATTTGGATATTTTAAAAATTCTTGCACTGTCTATATAATACAGAGTGGCAATTTTATTTCTAAAAATCTTTAGAGTATTATGTTTATGTATTGTTTTATATTTTCATATTGTACAGTTATATTCCTTTTAAATTAAATTCTTAAATATTTAGGTTATTTATTTGAAGTACACTTAAGTTTGGTTCTAATTCATGAATTCTGTGCACTATAGCAAGACCTTTTTAATTATCATACAAAGTTGAGGTTACTATTGAAGTGTATATGTGCTTTCAACTCAATAAAGACTGACACCTGAAAGTTAAATGACAAAATGATTGTAGAATATCTTTTAAAAAAATAGTATGTGATTCTACATTGTACTAACTCACTTCAACAATGTCGTTATAAAGCAACATGTGGGACAACATTTTAAATACGAGAGTTGAATGAAAAGTAATGCCTCCACCTTCGTGACTCCTCAACAAATGGCAGTACTGGTATGCGGCAGGTACTGGCTTGTTCAGTAGACTCTCTATAGTTCCATTTGGCAGGAAGCCTTAGCATTGAACGATTGTGTTGTTAAAGTGCGAAGTATGGAACCCTGCACAGACGGTCGGTCAATGCGACTTAAGCAACATGCAGTCATTGAATTCTTGACAACAGAAGGTGTCACCCCAAAAGAGATTCATCAGAGGATGCAAGCTGTTTATGGTGATTGTGTTGATGTGAGTACTCTGCGTCGTTGGGCGAGTAAGTTTAAAGATGTTGAGGTAGGAACATCTGACTTGCATGACAAACAAAGAGTTGGACGTCCTGTGACAGCAACCACCGAGTTTCACAAGCAAAAGGTCGACAGATTGATCCAGGATGATCGTCGTATCACTCAGAGAGAAATTTCAAGCATAATCAGAATTTCACAATAACGTGTTGGTCACATTATTGCTTTGCTTGGCTATTGGAAGATCTGTGCATGATGGGTACTCAGGATGCTGATGCCTGAAATGAAAGCACACGGACTTGAAATTTGCCAGGAACTCCTCTCGCATTACGAGAATGAAGGTGATGCCTTTTTCCATTCAATTGTGACAGGAGACAAAACGTGGGTACACCATTACGACCTGGAGACGAAGCGTCAGTCTATGGAATATTGACACAAAGACTCGCCCCAGAAAAAGAAATTCAAGATATAGCCCTCAGCTGGAAAAATCATGGCAACAGTGTTCTGGAATACAGATGGTGTTATCCATGTTGATTTCCTTGAACATGGAACAACAATAAATTCAGAGCGTTACATCACAGTGCTGCAAACTTTGAAATGACGGCTAACAAGGGTCTGAAAGAAAAAGGGAAATGTTTTCCTGCAGCATGACAATGCCAGACCACACAGTTCACATGCCACCACAGTAGAACTTCAGAGACTGGATCGCACCACCATACGGCATCAGTCCAGATTTAGCACCGTCTGACTTCCATCTGTTCCCGATAATGAAAGAAGATCTGCGGTAACATCATTATGCTTCTGATGAAGACATTGAGGAAACTGTGAGACGCTGGTTGCAGAAACAGAGTGTCAACTTCTTCCATGACGGCTTCAGAAAACTTGTTCATCATTGGCAGAAATATATCCAATTGTCTGGTGATTATGTGGAAAAGTGAATTGTGGTAGTTAAAGAGCACATTCTAAGGATTATTTCTGTCTTAATTACACACATTGATTAGTATTTCACTGCTAATGCCAATTATGGCATTTCAGCTTGCCCCACCACCATCTGTGACAGTCGCCTTTGGGATACTTTATGTAGGACTTATTTCCCCAAATCCCACAGTTGACCATCAGATGTGACCTCACAACTAATTCTGCTGCTGCAGCCATAAACAGAAATGTAACTGAATTTATATTAGTATGCCAACTTGTGTATAAAAAGGGCTGTGAAACTGTATTCTGTATGCTGTCTACTTTGTGAATGAATCACTAGCTAGCATCTTATCTGCAGATAATAAAATCTTCCTTGGCTGAAAATCACCTCTCCTTGCTTGCTGGCTGATTTCAATTGGGGCTAATCTGTATGCTCCCCACAACAGGGACTTGCAATGGGCAGCACAGGCTGATCATTTGCCTGGGTTTCTGCCAACAGGCTTCTCCCTGGTCTCGCTGCCAGGGGTGGCCTCCTAAAATGGGGCCAACACTATCAAGGTCAAGCCAGTCACTTCAAGGATACCGTCCATCCATCTCGCCCTTGGTCAGCCTCTCTTCCTTTTTCCTTCCATTTTCCCCAGCATCGTGATCTTTTCCAAGCTTTCCTGTCTCCTCATGATGTGGCCAAAATACTTCAGCTTTGCCTCTAATATCCTTCCCTCCAGTAAGATACAGACACATAAATGTACGGAGACACAACATATCTTGTTCTGTCTCTGTGCTTAACTAAGTAAACTGGAAGGCACCGTAGCATGAAGGACAGATCGGAGACTGCATCTGGCAAATTAAAATGTTTTATTAATAGACAAATTGAACTTTTCTCCTTGGTTGCCACTATAAAATCTCTATGCAGTCCTGGCTCTCAAATCTTCTTCGTTTCTAGATGGTTATTGCTATATAGTATAAAGTCCTGACATGACTGGATTCTATGTATCTTTAATACAATGTCGACATGACTATATATATCACTGTATTATTTGGCTCTTTAAAACAGTTCCGACATGACATGAATTTCTGTGCACCTTCTACCTTCCTATGCTTCCTTCCAGAACTAAACACTGACAAATCCTAACTGACAAAAATAAATGCCATTTCAAAGCTAGGAGGAGCCGAGCTAAGCTCCGCCCCCTCAGATCCTTAAAGGGGCAGGGCAGTAGGTTGAGGGCTTTCTGGTGGCATGACATATCTCATGATAATCTTTCATTAATCTTTTTAAAAATACATAATTTATTGCTTATTTCACATAGACTCGAAGGTTTCCCATTATGTTGCGGCAACACACCTACACATTGCAGTTGACATGTTAATGTGTCATGACAGTTTGGAAAGCTCTGCCCTAGTTTTTCTAATACCGTATGTTATGCCTGAACACCAGCGGTGCTGTATTGCATAGACTGTAAACGACAGAATTATTTACACAATGGCAGAAAACCCTGTGAAGTCCATAGGGCCACTGTAAATGGACATGCAGCTTGAAGGCACACACAACCCAAATTACTGAGACACAAACTCACAAATACGAAACTCAAGAGGATTACAGGATGGCACTACGATTGAATAGTATTAAAGGAGTCGACATCACCATATAATGCAGTTGAACTGCATTGAAGTGCATGGTATCCAGGCTTTCTGAGGCTGACTGCACAGATGAGCGGATGGAGCAAGCAGGCGGAAGTTATCACAAAAACGCCCAAACGCTATTCCTGCCCGTCAGCCGTTCTCCGCCCGCCTCTTCCGGTGTCCCAACTGCACCAATGCCGCCTTTCTGCTCCTTCCCTCCCTAACCCTCCCCTCGCCGTTCTTTCTCCGCCGTCACAACTGCGGCTGCGCACATGGCAATGGCTCTCTTTCCGCGCGCAGGGGTCTCGGGGGCGTGGCTAAGGCAGCTGCGCGCGGCCGAGTGGATTGGTACTGAGGAGAATCGTTGACGGAGGCGGTTGGGAGGGACGTCGCCTTTGAAGGTGAGCGCGCGGAAGGGGCGCGAGACGAGGGAAGGGGGAAAGGCGCGCGCACTGGTTCTCCTCAGCCAGGCTATTCTATATCCTCTCTATTCATTATGATTATTGTTTCCTATCACCACAGGCAGCAAACCAGGAGGGGTAGTAATGTGTCAAATGCGGCCTTTCCCACCAGAAGCCCATGTGTGTGTACGCTTGAAATATGCGCCTCTGTTATTGTTGTTATCAGCATGGCAAAATGGCTGCCCTGTGGCAGCTCTTCAGGGGGGCTCTACATTGTAGAATTGGCGCACTTCGGCAGCACTATAACTGCCGTGTATGGTATCATGGGAATTGTAGTCTCACAAGGTTTTTATTCTGTGGGCCCTTCCACATAGCCATGTAACTCAGAATATCAAGGCAGAAAATCCCAAAAGATCTTCTTTGAACTGGGTTATCTGAGTCCACACTGCCATATATTTCGCCCATCCTCATTATAATCATAATTATATCCTCAACCTTTATATTGGTCGCACTTCTCCTGGTTACTTGACATTGGTCTCAGGGCTCCTCTCTTCCCAAATTGACCCCAAACGAACTTGTAGCACTTTATCTAAGTTTTAATTCACAACTTATACAGTGCACTTTGCTGATCTACTATTATGGCCTCACTGTTTTTAATTCTATGTTTTTTAATAAGTGTTTTTAATTTTCTGGTTAATGTGTAAGTGCTATTACTGGTGCATGTTATTGTTTGTTGATGTATTGTATATTGTAATTGCTCTTGTATCTGATATTTCTGTGAGCCGCCCCGAGTCCCCTTCGGGGGAGATGAAGGCAGGATACAAATAAACATTATTATTATTATTATTATTATTGAAAATAATGTGGGATTTTATTCAGCTGTGTGGAAGGGGTCTCAGATAACCCAGAGCCCTTTCAACAGGCCCTATATCCCAGGATCTGATCCCAGCTTTTCAGCATTAAACTGAATTATATGAGTCCCCACTACCAGATAATCTGGGATAAACAGAAAACCTGACATCAGATCATGGGATATAGGGCCTGTCTGGAAGGTCCCGCAGTTCAAAGCAGATAATGTGGATGTTTTGGCCTTTATCTCCCAGAAATTCTAACAGCTGGTAAACTGGCTGGGATTTCTGGGAGTTGTAAACCAAAACACCTGAGGACCCACAGGTTGAGAACCAATACGCTAGCGCCTCACCAAACTACAATTCCTATGATTCCATAGCATCTAGCCGTGACAGTTAAAGCACTGTCAAACTGTATTAATTCTGTAGTGATGATCTCGAGTGTCCAATCTGCTCTCTTCATCACTGCCCCAGGAAATTACAAGGCGTTTAGGTCCGCTCTCTGAGAAGGGATTAGAAACTGAGTGATATTTTATTGTATTATAAAATGCAGCAGTGTTTAAATGTTTCCATGGTTTTTCTCAGTAACAGAAAATAGTTTCCTTATGTCAGTCTAGCAGTTGATTCCCATGAGATAGCTAAAGCTGTTTCTCAAGGATTTGCGTTTCAGAATAAGGAAAGGAGGATAGGCAGAGATGTGTGGAGCGAAACTAACTATTACTGGCAGAAAACACAGGAACAAACATCTGACTTACAAATGACTCATAGTTAAAAACGGGGGTAAAACAATAGGACAAGAGAAAAATCTCCCCCTCGGAAGGGAAATTCACTCCTGGAAGAGTTATAATGTGGAAAAGGTGTCTCCACTGAAGCTTTCTCATCCATCCTTGTTTCCACATCCTTGTTTCAAAATCCAATTCTCACAGGGACAGAAAGTGCGGTGAAATCTGAACAGAGGCACAGACAGCAAAACAAACACCACAGAGGTATTGATCCTTCCCTATAATAAATAATAATAAAACTTTATTTGTGTCCTGTCACCATCTCCCCAAAGGGACTCAATAGTGCAACAAAACACAAAATACAGCAAGGTACATCTATATATATAAAAGAGTGATGGCATCACGGCAATTCACAAAACAACAAAAGTACAGGCCCCCCAACCTCAAAATTTGACAACAAAACCCATCATCCACGCCTCAAGGTTGATACAACAAAAAGAAAAGAAAAATAAAGTCCTAATTAGAGGGAGAGCAATAATTTTTTTTATCCAATTGCTGCCAGTTTAGAGGGCTAATCTCTGCCCACTTGGTTGCCTAGCAACCAAGGGACAGCCAGGTTTCAGTTAGGGGACAGGCCGATTTAGGCCTCACTTAGACTTCTTCCACAGATTATCTAATTTGCACTGGATTATATGGCAGTGTAGACTCAAGGCCCTTCAACACAGCTATATAACCCATTTATAATCTTATATTATCTGCTTTGCACTGGATTATCTTGACTCCACACTGCCATATAATCCACTTCAGTGTGCATTTTATACAGCTGTGAAGAAGGGGCCTCAGATAATCCAGTTCTGAGCAGATAATATAAGATTATCAATATACAGTAGAGTCTCACTTATCCAACGTAAACAGGCTGGCAGGATAAGTGAATATGTTGGATAATAAGAAGGGATTCAGGAAAAGCCAATTAAACATCAAATTAGGTAATCGTTATACAAATTAAGCACCAAAACATCATATTATACAACAAATTTGACAGAAAAGGTAGTTCCATGTGCAGTAATGCTATGTAGTATTTACAGTAGAGTCTCACTTATCCAACACTCGCTTATCCAATGTTCTGGATTATCCAACGCATTTTTGTAGTCAATGCTTTCAATATATATTCAATATTTCAATATAACTTCAATATATTTTGGTGCTAAATTCATAAATACAGTAATTACTATATAGCATTACTGTGTACTGAACTACTTTTCTGATAAATTTGTTGTCTAACATGATGTTTTGGTGCTTAATTTGTAAAATCATAACTTAATTTGATGTTTAATAGGGTTATCCTTAATTCCTCATTATCCAACATATTCGCTTATCCAACGTTCTGCCGGCCCGTTTATGTTGGATAAGTGAGACTCTACTGTACTGTATTTACAAATTTACCACTAAAATATCACAATGAATTTAAAACACTGACTACAAAAACATTGATTATGAAAAGGCAGACTGCGTTGGATAATCTAGAACATTGTATAAGCGAATGTTGGATAAGTGAGATTCTTCTTTAATATGAAATAATTACTGGGATAGAATAATGCAGAACAATATAATCTCTAAAACCAGGACAGTAAATAAACAGGGGAATTCCACACAGGAAACAATCGGGGCCAGCTAACACCTCCCAACAAAGTATTCCCATCATCAAAGTCTGGCAAATCCTGTTTTCTCAGGGCCACAAACAGTAGAAGCACATAAAATATCACAAACAACACCACTCTGAAAACAAGGGAATTCCAGACAGGAAACAATCAGGGCCAGCTAACACCTCCCAACAAAGTATTCCCATCATCAAAGTCTGGAAAATCCTCTGTTTTCTCAGGGCCACAGACAGTAGAAGCACATAAAATATCGCAAACAACACCACTCTGAAAACAAGGGAATTCCAGACAGGAAACAATCAGGGCCAGCTAACACCTCCCAACAAAAAATTCACTCAGGGAGGAAACAGCCAGGCTTTAAAGCTGCAAGGCTATTACATCCTAATCATTTTTCCTAATTGCAGCATTCATACTTGCCTCCAACAAACAAACAAAAACAATCAGAAATATTGTATATTCATAACCTTTAGGAAATAATATCCCCTGATGGCGCAGCATGTTAAAGCGCTGAGCTGCTGAACTTCTGGACCGAAAGGCCACAGGTTTGAATTGGGGGAGCGGAGAGAGCCCCCACTGTTAGCCCCAGCTTCTGCTAACCCAGAAGTTCGAAAACATGCAAATGTGAGTGCATCAATAGGTACTGCTCCGGCGGGAAGGTAACGCCGCTCCATGTAGTCATCCCACATGACCTTGGAGGAGTCTACGGACAACGCCGGTTCTTCGGCTTAGAAATGGAGATGAGCACCAACCCCCAGAGTAAGACATGACTGGACTTAATGTCTGGGGAAAACCTTTACCCTTGACCTTAACTACCACCAATTCGTCAATACTTTATTTCCCATACCACCAGACTTCGCCACAGCAACGCGTGGCCGGGCACAGCTAGTAAACATATAAATCAATAACAATATAAGTTTAAAGTGTTGTCAAAGGCTTTCATGGATGGAATCACTGAGTTGCTGTGAGTTTTCTGGGCTGTATGGCCATGTTCCAGAACCATTCTCTCCTGATGTTTCACCCACATCTATGGTAGGTGTGCTCAGAGGTTGTGAAGTCTGTTGGAAACTAGGCAAGTGAGGTTTATATACCTGTGGAATGTCCAGGGTGGGAGAAAGAAGTTTACATTACAAATTGACCTAAAACATATAAAACCCCTACTGATTTACCTGTTCCGACTTACAAAAACACATTCAGTTTATGAACAAGACTACAGAAATGATCTTGTTCTTAACTTGGAGACTGCCTGTGTTATTACCATCTTGTGCAAATGTTTGAGGAAATTGTGTCACATCACTGTGAAGGAAATATGAAATAGCATGCTATAAGATAAACAATATTAGTAAACAAAACCACACCTCATGCCTGCTGGGGACACCACTTAGCAATGCAGAGATAGAGAGGCTTTCTTGTTTTCATAATACTGTTGTTAGATACAATATTGTTTTAAGTCAATAATGAAATAATAGCTGATGAATAGTTTTATGTGCCTTCATGTTGCTTGTCAACTTATGGCAACTAGTTTCCCACAGTTTTATTAGGCAAGGAAGACTCACAGGTGCTTTGTCATTACCTTCCTCTGAAATATAGCCAGTAATGTTGAAGGCTTTCATGGCCAGAATCATTGGGGTGTTGTGTGGTTTTCAGGTTGTATGGCTGTGTTCTCGCAGCATTTTCTTCTGACATTTTGCCTACATCTGTGGCAGAAGATCCTCTGAAGATGCCAGCCACAGAGGCAGGCAAAACATGAGAAAATGCTGCTAGAATACGGCCATACAGCCCAGAAACCACACAACACCCCATGACCAGTAATGCCTGGTAATCATTGGCGGTCATCCATCCAAGTACTAATCAGGGCTCACTTTATTTAGCTTCTAAAATCAAACAAGATCTGGTGCCATCGGCTTTCATTTCATTTGATAAAGGTTAGGGTACCAGGGGTTTTTCTTTTCTTTTTCTTTTAGTTCTCATATTAAAAATATACAGACCGGTTTGGGGGGGCGGGGTAGAGTGTGTCAGTTGGATTGCTTAGTTGAGACACTGGCATATTTAAAGGATTTGTAATGAGGACAAAGATCGCACTAGTTTAAGCCCAGTATTATGGGTTACTATGATTGAAATACGGGGTTGGAGCCACATGTCCAAAGGTACAAAGGTTTTGTGATGAAGCTCTATCTGGTATAACTTGAATAGTGCAGGAAACAGTTTATTTTACTAGGGCACTCCTAATGAGCTCTTTATTAGGTAATGAAACTAAAGATTTGTTAGAGAAAGACAAGACATTACTTATAGTATTATGTGCAGCAGCTCCTGCCAACCTAGCAGTTCGAAAACATGCCAATGTGAGTAGATCAATAGGTACCGCTCCGGCGGGAAGGTAACGGCGCTCCATGCAGTCATGCCGGCCACATGACCTTGGAGGTGTCTATGGACAACGCTGGTTCTTCGGCTTAGAAATTGAGATGAGCACCAACCCCCAGAGTCAGACATGACTGCACTTAACGTCAGGGGAAACCTTTACCTTACCTATGTGCAACAAAGCTAGAAATCTTGGGGAAAAAGTTAAAGAATTTATCAATAGATAATTAGTTGAACAAAATAGAGGTATATCCCTGTCAGAGAAGTTAATCTATAAATTAAAGAGGAAAAATCATCTCCAAAGAAGACTTATGTGATATTTCAGGGAAACAAGTTCTTAATGATACATGTCAAAGCAATGGTGAATTTAACCATCAAAGGATTAAGTGAAATTTTGGATTAACAACTAGATAAATAACATTTTGTGAACATGCAAAGGAAGTGATTGGAAAAAAGTGCTGCATTTCTGCAATGTATTACCGGTATGAATTTGGTGAGGGATAGGAAGGGGATGTATTTGAAACAAAGTTGTAAACTATTGTAATAGTGATACTGTATTATTGTTAAATGTCTTGTTATTATAGATAACAGGTTTCAGGCAAGCAGTTCTTTTCAAAGGTCTATTGGCATGTTTTTTCTGCCCCATTCTGTTTCCCAACAGACCAAACTACATGCTCTGACTATTTTTCTGCTTCTGTCTCCTTTTCCTTTGGCTCTCTATTGCCTCTGAGTTCTGCCTTCTCTCTTCTCCACTTATATACTTAGATTTCAGTTTAAATTCCAGTATTTTCCCCCATTTACCTCAATTCAGTTCCCAAATACATTTTTTCTTGATCTCCTATTAACTAACCTATGTCTAAGCCTGGTTCATTTACTTTTCACTTTCTATTCTTTATAGAGAGGAGGAGGAAGGCTTCCAACTCCAAACAGCTCTGACAGCCCCTTCCACTTTGTTCTCAGCCAGACAGCTGTTTACCATCTGACTGAATGAAATGCTACTTCCTGTTTCACTATCTCCCTAATGGGACTATAATAGAGTTAGGAAAATAACTCATGACTGTCCAGGCCCCGCCCCCCTCCTGTGCAAGGCTGCTTCCTACCTAGGGGAATACAAATTTCTCAGGCCAAAAGGAGTCGCAAGTGGAAAAGTTTAAGAAGCCCTGTATCAACCCACCAATTGTATCTTCTGACAGAAGATGCTGGTTTCTTTGGTACTGTGTGGAATCCTGCTAATAGGAAGGTCTGAAGCTCAGGATGATGACTGGATTGATCCAACAGATATGCTGAATTATGATGCCGCTTCGGGAACAATGAGAAAGCCTTATAAGGTAAAAATGTAGTTACGCAATTTTAAATTTTTTAGTCTGAGTTGTTTTTCAATTATTACTGTGTTTCCTGGAAGATTATAAAATGAAGATGAGTAAAAGCTACTGAAGAAAATTATTTCAAGGTCAGTGTAAAAACACGAGGTAGAGTATGGGTGAGAATTATATGCCTCTCCAGTTGTTGCTGAACTGCAACTCTTGATAGATTGCTAATACAGCCAGTGGTGAGGAATATTGGGTGTATTGGCCCTTGTAGTTGTAATTCAGCAACATATGGAGGGCCACCTTTTCTCCACTCTACATACATGATCTTTAAACATAGCTAAGTTTGGATACAGTATTCTCTGTAGAATTGTAATAAGTAGCACACTTCTTTTTATCTCCTTGTATCTACTGTAGTTCTGTATTTCCTAAATAATAAGCAGAAAGAAGCAACCAAATTTTAAAATTCTAATATTCATCACACAGATAATGCAAAAAAACAAAAAACAAACTAGAAACATGAGATACGTGTTTTTAAAATTGCTGCAGGTAAATAAAGATGATTCTGAAAATACGAAAACATCAACAGAGGCCGTGGCAAAAGTAAATACGGTGGATTTTTCCCAGTGCCAAAGGAAATTGGATTCTCTAATTCTGAAGGTTGGTTCACATGTATACAGTTTTATACGTTATAGATTGTTTTTGGTGAAGTACCATTTATTGATAATCATGTTATTTGTAAATATCTATACATTAAATTTGTATCTTAATAGAATATGGTATCCGAAATGCAGTAATAGATAATCTTCAAATTTTAAAATGATTGCAAGAATAAGTACAGAGTGCTTCAAAAAATTGACTTGATGTAATTCTAACTAGTTGAATTGCATTTCTTGTCTAATAAAATAAATGAAGAGTTTTGCTGTTGACAGCAGCAAATGCAGAATTACACACTCTGTCCAGATCTTTCTTAGAAGTCTTCTTCAGTTTCAATGAAACTTCCCTTCAGCTAATGCACTTATGTGTATCTCAGCAAATAGTTTGATCTTGGTCGGATCACTAAAACAGAAAGAAAATTTTTATGGCAGAGTTAAAATCGTCAAGATTTGAGATTTTATAAAAAGTCTTGAATGCCTACATGGTTAACTTAGTCCTGATAGAAAGTAGCTACATGCCAGTTTGAGAAATATGCAAGCCTGACTAGATTATTACTTAACCAAAGCTGAATTTTCATTGTCTGTAATATATAAGATACTAGCTGCTGTGGCGAAGAATGGTGGTATGGGAAATAAAGTATTGAGGAATTGGTGGTAGTTAAGGTCAAGGGTAAACGTTTTCCTCTGACATTAAGCCCAGTCATGTATGATTCTGTGGGTTGGTGCTCATCTCCATTTCTAAGCCGAAGAGCCGTCGTTGTCCGTAGACTCCTCCAAGGTCATGTGGGATGACTGCATGGAGCGGCGTTACCTTCCCACCGGAGCAGTACCTATTGATGCACTCACATTTACATGTTTTTGAACTTCTGGGTTGGCAGAAGCTGGGGCTAACAGTGGGGGCTCTGTCAGTTCCCCCAATTCAAACCTGCGGCCTTTCGGTCCAGAAGTTCAGCAGCTCAGCGCTTTAACATGCTGTGCCATCAGGGGACATTATTTCCTAAAGGTTGTGAATATGCAATATTTCTGATTTTTTTTTTTTGTCTGTTGGAGGCAAGTATGAATGCTGAAATTAGGAAAAATGATTAGGATGTAATGGCCTTGCAGATTTAAAGCCTAGCTGTTTCCTCCCTGAGTGATTTGTTTGTTGGGAGGTGTTAGCTGGCCCTGATTGTTTCCTGTCTGGAATTACCTTGTTTTCAGAGTGGTGTTGTTTGCGATATTTTATATGCTTCTACTGTCTGTGGCCCTGAGAAAACAGAGGATTGGCCAGACTTTGATGATGGGAATCCTTTGTTGGGAGGTGTTAGCTGGCCCTGATTGTTTTCTGTGTGGAATTCCCCTATTTTCAGAGTGTTGTTCTTTATTTAGTGTTCTGATTTTAGAGATTGTATTGTTCTGTTTTATTATACCACATTAATTTTTTTATATTCTGATTTTAGTGTTTTTGAATACTTGGAGCCAGATTGTATTCATTTTCACGGTTGACCGCAACACAATAATAATAATAATAATAATAATAATAATAATAATAATAGTAAGGATAGTAATGATAGTAATAATAATGACTTTGGTAATACATAGTGCTTCACTGCCTTCTCAGCTTCCTTTCTGGAAGAATCCTTTCTTGGGAGGTGTTAGCTGGCCCTGATTGTTTCCTTTGTGGAATTTCCAATTTCCTTGCTTTATTTACTTTATTTCTTTATTACTGTCCTGGTTTTAGAGATTATATTGTTCTGCATTATTCTATCCTAGAAATTATTTCATATCAAAGTAGAATCTCACTTATCCAACATTCGCTTATACAATGTTCTGGATTATCCAACACAGTCTGCCTTTTCATAATCAATGTTTTTGTAGTCAGTGTTTCAAATTCATTGTGATATTTTACTGGTAAATTTGTAAATACAGTACAGTAGAGTCTCACTTATCCAACATAAATGGGCTGGCAAAATGTTGGATAACCGAATATGTTGGATAATAAGGAGGCATTAAGGAAAAGCCTATTAAATATCAAATTAGGTTATGATTTTACAAATTAAGCACCAAAACATCATGTTAGACAACAAATTTGGCAGAAAAAGTAGTTCAATACGCAGTAATGCTATGTAGTAATTACTGTATTTATGAATTTAGCACCAAAATATCACGATATATTGAAAACATTGACTACAAAAATGCGTTGGATAATCCAGAACGTTGGATAAGCGAGTGTTGGATAAGTGAGACTCTACTGTAATTACTACATAGCATTACTGCGCATGGAACTACTGTACTTTTTCTGTCAAATTTGTTGTATAATATGATGTTTTGGTGCTTAATTTGTATAACGATTACCTAATTTGATGTTTAATCAGCTTTTCCTGAATCCCTTCTTATTATCCAATATATTTACTTATCCTGCCGGCCTGTTTATGTTGGATAAGTGAGAGTCTACTGTATATTTCTAATCTTATATTATCTGCTCAGAACTGGATTATATGAGGCCCTTTCTTCACAGTTGTATAAAATGCACACTGAAGTGGATTATATGGCAGTGTGGAGTCAAGATAATCCAGTGCAAAGCAGATAATATAAGATTATAAATGGGTTATATAGCTGTGTGGAAGGGCCTTGAGTCTACACTGCCATATAATCCAGTGCAAATTAGATAATCTGTGGAAGAAGTCTAAGTGAGGCCTAAATTTGCCTGTCCCCTAACTGAAACCTGGCTGTCCCTTGGTTGCTAGGCAACCAAGTGGGCAGAGATTAGCCCTCTAAACTGGCAGCAATTGGATAAAAACAATTATTGCTCTCCCTCTAATTAGGACTTTATTTTTCTTTTCTTTTTGTTGTATCAACCTAGAGGCGTGGATGATGGGTTGTGTTGTCAAATTTCGAGGTTGGGGGGCCTGTAGTTTTGTTGTTTTGTCCACTGCCCTGATGCCATCACTCTTTTATATATATAGATTGTGGTATGTAAAGTATTGTTATAGTAGAAATATATGACTGTATTGAAACACTTTATTTTTGTAGGTTGAGGAATATGAAAAGAAAAATAAAGCCAAGTTATATGAAAGCAATAGCATCCATGTTTTTAAGAGATACTTGAATAAGGTTTTAAACGAAGCTGGAAGAATTGGTCTAGTGAGTATATATTGAATAAAAATATTGAATATTTTAATTGTTAATGATATATATTTTCTTACTGAAAGTTAAGTATGATCTTACATGAATGAAACACCAGTTGCTAAAATGAAGCATTCAAGTATACCTTTGATCCCAACCCTCTATTGTATCCATTTATTTATTGATTCTTCATAAATGGTTAGTGTGTATAATTTAAGTTGTTGACCAACTCAGTGAACATGGGAAAAAAACTGCAGTAACAAGATAGTTATGTATGTATGTTGATACGATGGGTTTTGACCTTCTAATTTCCTAATCTGGGACATAATCAGGAGAAACAAAACCCTTAAACATTCAGTGTGCGTATATGTTAAGCTAAAGTCCCTGGTTCTGGGCCTTCTGCAACTATTATGATATTGTTTAATATTCTTTTACTCAGTTAAAAGTATTTTATTATTTTACTTTCTAAAAATAGTTTTGAATTGTTTGCATTTATTTTGCTTGTACACACCCCAGAAACCCTGTGCTATGTGGAAGGCTATAAATATTTTAATTGTAATGAATTATAACTAAATAATTGCATTGAATAATTTAGCAAACAGGAAGCAGAAAAAACACAAGTTTCATTGTGCTCTGTGCTATTGACTAGTTTCAGGCATTATAGTTCTTCACCTATTCAGGTGGCATTACAACATTCTTTCAGGAGATAGCCTGTAAATGTCCAACTGATTTGCTGTCAGATTGCTTTGTTTGTGCAAATCTGCTGTTTTGTATTTTTTTTCTTTTAGCCTGATGATAACTCCGGGGATATGCACTATGATGCTGAGATTATCCTTACTAAACAGACATACAATGAAATTAACAGATTCCTTAATGAAGAGGGCTGGAAATCAGCTGCTTTAGATGATGCACTTAGTGATATTCTGATTAATTTCAAACATCATGATTACGAAGCCTGGAAATGGAAGTTTGAGGATTCATTTGGAATTGACCCATACACTGCATTCATGGTAAGAGAATTTTTTGCTACGAATGTTCTTTTTGACATTATAGTCACTACCAGACCCTGGAAACACTTATTTTGAGATGACAATTGCTCATAAGGAATTCTGAGGGCTGTAGTCCAGGCCTACAGTTTTTCCAAGCTCTGGTTGCTACTACAAGAATGGACAACCTGGTGCCCTTCAGATGTTTTGAACTATAATCCTCCAACTCCGTGATTGTATGAGCTCCTGACCATGTAGGATTGGAATTATGGGCCCTAGAGCCCAAAACATTTGGGGGGCATCGTGTTAATTGTTCTTGCGCTATTTTACTTCTCATATCATTCTGTGCTTCCTCTTTTTAGTAACTGAGTGTATCTTCTGTCTTGTGCATTCATCCAATTAACAGTATATTATGGCTGCATAATTTGAGACTGACTTGGAACTGACTAGCTATGAATGGTTTCCTAAAAGTGACTCAATAAGCTTCCTGATAATACTGCCTATCTAAGAGTAAAAACATTGACTGATATGAAATATTAGCTGATTCCGGATCAATAGTAAGAAGTCTTAAGTTCAGTTTGATGGGATTTCAGTTGTATTTCTAAACTAAATATATATATTTAGTTTAGAGGTAGATTGTTTCTAAACTAAATATAAAATTATAGCTGTTAAATGCTGTAATGTTAATAAGTGTTTATCATGGTCATTCAACATTAGATTTCAGTTCAGAAACCAAAATAAACCTCTTCCCCACAACCTAATGTTTGTGAAGTTTACTGATTTGAAGGGTCTTTAAAATTATTTAAATGTGTTGATTTTTTGAGGATTTTAAAAACTTAGCTGTAAAACTGAAAGTGATTTGCAATTCCTATCTTTGTGTTTTTTGTCTCCTTTTTTCTGAAAGGTTCTTCTGTGTTTAGTGTGCATTGCTGTAATTGTTGCTACAGAACTATGGACTCACATTGGTTGGTTTACCCAGCTGAAACGGGTTATGTTCATAAGTTTTCTCATCAGCTTTGGATGGAACTGGATGTATCTATATAAGGTAAATCTTGAACTTGTTCGAAAAGGACAGAAACATGTATATTTATATGCCTTGGAAATAAATGATGAATATATTGTGCTTATTGCTATTAAACTCTTCATAGCAATACTGAGTAAGAGCAAAGGTTTTGGTGTACTCCCTTCTGCTAAAATGTAAAATATTTGACTGCCCTTTGCCTGTTAGAATTATAGAATTGGAAGAGACCACAATGCCAACCCCTGCCATACAGGAAAACATAATCAAAGCATGCCCCACAGATGGCCATCCAGCCTCTGCTTAAAAACCTCCAGAGAAGGAGACTCCACCAAACTCCGAGGCAGCATATTCCACTGTCAAGCAGCTTTTACCATCAAGAACTTCTTCCTGATGTTCAAATGGAATCTCTTTCTGAATTTTGAATCTATAGCTCCATGTCCTAGTCTCCAGAGCAGCAGAAAACAAGCTTGCTCCCTCAATGTGATGACATTTCAACTTCCAAAAGCCCAAGTCAGCTTGTTTGGTGGTCAGGAGTTATGGGAGTTGGGAAATTTGCTTAGAGTGAGAGGACGATCCAACCTAAGGTATATTTACCCTAACCCCAACAGAGGAAAAGAAAAGAAAGGGGGGGGGGAAGAAAAAAAGAAGCAAAAAGAAAATAATAATAATAATAATAATAATGATAAAAATGACTTCCATCTATTGTATGATGTTGTGGATAATGTTCTTTGATTATGTTTCCGTCTCCTATCTTGTTTTTCTTAAAAATTGTTTCGGCCACCTGCGAAGCTTTGTTTTATTGTGCACCTCTGCTGTAGAACTGGCCATCACATCTGACTGTCCTCATATGGAAAATATTTTCCCCTCTCCATGTAATTCAAAAAGCAAACCTTGATGTTGCCATTTATATAAGACATTGTGTATAATGGGATTTGATCGTCCCTGGATTTTGGTATCCATGAAGGGTCCTGGAGCCAAACCACATTTGACAGCAAGGGTCCACTGCATATGAAAACAGTGATCACTAGGTTTGAAAGTTGGATTTCCCAGCAATAAATTTTGACTGAATTTGAACTGCCGTTTAGATGTTCATTTTAAGCCCCTTTGGAAAAGAAAGATTCCAAAAAATGAAATTCGTTCAGTGATTTTGTTCAAATGTCAATATTTTGTTATAGATAGCCTTTGCCCAGCATCAAGCTGAAGTGGCTACAATGGGCAATTTTGATGAAGTATGTGCAGAGAAGATCCATTGGAGTGATAGCATTATGGGTAAGTGGTGTATCCGTTTCATTTTCTGTCCTGCATTTTCTTGTTACATTTGATTTTAAAACAACTCCCTATACAGTATCTGCAAAGGATATGTTCCTGAACTTACATGGGAACAGACAACTGTGGATAATAGCAGTAGATGAAAATGAAGGTAGTGTTTCCACAGGTATAAGCGTTATACTGCAGTGATGTTTATCTTTATGATATGGGATATGTATTTACCTGAGATAAGAATCTCCTAGTGATTTCTAGGTCCTTCAGCACAACTCTGTGGTCAACTTCCTTTAAGTAGAATCTCACTGGAGGACTTAGAGATTCCTAGAGAATTGTGAGGTTCTCCAGAATGATTGCAGGAAGTTGACTATAGCATCACCTTGAAGGATGTAGAGATTCCTAGAGAGAACATTTTAATCAAATGCATGAATAATCAAGTCTGCCAAAGTCAAACCAACAAATGTATTTCATTCACTCTTACAAGATTACAGAAACTGGCCTTTTCTTTCATATATGTAGACATATTTTGTTATTGTTACGTACCTTCAAATCAATTGTCTTACAGTAACCTTCACCTAGGGTTTCTGGGAGCATTTGTTCAGATGAGAACTGCCATTATTTCCTTTGTCCATGGTCACTCATGGGTTTCTGTGGCTAAGTGTGGGATTTGAACTCTGATCTTGCAGAGTCCTGGCCCAACACTCAAATCATTATGCCATGCTGGTTAATGCAACACGTAAACCTTATTCAGATTCTAGTTCTGGGAGTTGTAGGCCAAAACACTTGGTGTTCTCCTATCCTCTTCCCTGGGGGATAATGGCATTAATTGTCTGGTGTAGAATTGTGTCAAAATTGGCTTCAAAGTGATTTTAAGTATCAATTAGTTTATAAGGATGTGTAATTAGTTGATACATCCTTCTAGCTGGAATAAACTTGCTGCTTTGTATATATAGCTGTACAGTATCTTCCCTTTTCACTCTAGAATGGCTTAGAAGTTCATGGACCTTCCAGGATGATCCTTGTCAAAAGTATTATGAAACGCTGTTAGTAAATCCTATTTTACTCGTTCCTCCAACAAAGGTATTCTCCAGTTCTAACTTAAACATTTCTATCTTGTTTTCTAGTGAAGCTATCAAAACCTAATTTTTGTTGCTCTCCATTGTTTTAGGCATTGGCTGTTACGTTCACCAATTTTGTAACAGAGCCATTGAAGCACATAGGGCAAGGCATTGGCGAATTTATTCGAGCCCTCATGAAAGAGATCCCAGTGTTGCTACAGCTTCCCGTGCTGGTCATTATGGCAGGGGCAGTTTTGGTAGGTATATTGCTTGCATGAATGAAAAAGAATGAAAACAGATACAACTTAATTTGGATTCAGATCACAATTTAAAGCCAACAAGGCATAACCAGACATTTAGACCCAATTAAGCCAACAGCTGTCTTCACTGCCCAAATATAAGCAGTAAGAGGGCAACTTGTCTAGGAGAGGTAGCTGCATTTCTATTAGAGGTCTTAGGGATAGTGAGCTACAAAAACAGAAAGTTATAATATCTAGCATTATATATACAATACACTGCTGTTCAATGGTGAAATATGCTGCCTCGGTGTCTCCTCTGGAGGTTTTTAAGCAGAATCTGGATGGTGGAATATTATTTATATCTTACTTTTTCTCTCTAAAAAAACTCAAAGCAGTTTACAGTAAAACCAATACAATATCATTTAAAACCTAAAAATATACAAACATTAAAATATAGTTGAATATTAACAATATTAAAAAATAAAAAGTTACAGCCATAAGGCAGAATGGGGTTGGGCTGAATGGCCCTTGATGGTCTCTTCCAACTCCATGATTCTACATTTCTAATAGTACATAATTTAACTTTTGGCACTAAGAAGACCTGCCTAAAAAGCAAATATTATTACGCAGGCACATTCCATGCTCTTTAATAGTCAATGCTGAATCTGTTAAGACTCAGATGAATATAAAGTTATATAGTGAATATTGTTACAATATAATTGTAGGAAAAGAGTGATTGGCAATAGTATAGAAAAGCTCCCGAGAAAGTGAAATAGAAGGTCATACATCCCAGACATAGTTATGAATGTATGACAAGTAGTAATGTTTCTATGTGTAACTATGTACAGGCAGTCTCCAGTTACGAACAAGATAGGTTCTGTAGGTTTGTTCTTAAGGTTAATTTGTATAAGTCAGAGCAGGATCATTTTTAAGTGTAACTCCAATTAAAAATGTATATATACTTTTTGCTTTGGATAGCATGAGGAAGGGTTAACACCCCCGTGGTGTTCGTTTTTCTGTCTGTGCCCCTGTTCAGAAGATTTCACTTCATTTTCTGTCCCAAAATAGCAGGAGAGCATCCAAAATATGCAAAAGAAGGATACTTATAGTTGAGCATTCAGTTCACAGCAAACAGGGCATGAAAGACCATGCGGCTGTAAGAAATTTAGAGCTTAGGAGGCAGAGTTCCAGAGTTCAATCTTTAAGATTACAAAAGGTTTATTTACAAAAATAATAACTATATTTCTTAATAGTAAATAACTGCGTCTGAGCTGCTTTATAACTCCATCTCTCTAGGTTCAAAAGAGAGGGAAAAATCTCCAAGCACACATCTCTGCTGACACACAAGGAGAGAGAGACCTTATTACACACAGCACACACCAAGATGCAAAAGTAGAAGTCAAAAGCAAAAGGCATGCAGCTGCATAGTATTTATTCTACACAACCAATCAGAATGAGAGCAGAAACAGAGAGAAGAAATAGATATATTCCAACTGTCATTCAGGAATTAGGAGGGAAGGGATTTCCCTCAGCCTATTCTAAGCTAACATTGAGGACTGCAGAGTAGGGCAGTGTGAGGTTAAATTCCAACAGTTTCACCTCTGTTCTTAACTATGAATAATTTAAGTCAAATGTTTGTAACTTGGGGACTTCCTGTATCTTCTGTTTTGCCCCTCCCCCCAAAAAAACCCTATAACAGTCAGCAGTCATACTGAAGAATGAAGGTTTGTTATGTTGGTGATCAGGGCTTAGTAGGATGATATTTTCCAGCCCCCTCCTACCAACAATTTGCAGTGTGATGAGGACTTATGGCATTGGTGATTGTCACACAACAGAGAGAGATGGAAAAATCATCCTACAGCATACCAATCCCCAGCAAAACATCTGTGTCACTCAAGTTTCACTGCTGGTTATTAAGGTCGGTTTGGGTGGACATTTGAAACCATGGCAGTAGTGTCTCGATGACAATATCAAACAATTGCAAATATATGTGTGTACCTAATGCCATTGTAACTGCCCAACAGGATACCAGCTGTTTTTTTTTGAAAACATGGAATTCCCTAAATTAAATCATAAATGAGTATGAGTCTTAAATATCCTATTTATTTTCAAAACAATAATGTGCAGTGATTCTCAATCTTTGTTCCTTTAGGTGTTTTAGACTACAATTCCCAGAAATCCTGGCCATCTTAACATCTGCTAGGAATTATGGGAACTGATGTCTAAAATGCCTAGAGGACCAAAGGTTGAGAACCACTGAACCTTACATTAATAAAAAGATAGAAACACAATTTGTCAAAATGTTCATAATCTATTTCTCTGTTATAGATCTTTTGTTACGGAGCAGGGAGATCGGTCACTGCACTAAGGCAATTAAGTCATCAGGAGAAGCAGCCACCGCCTGCATTTCCCCCATGGGATGGACGACAGCATGAATCAGTTCAATATCCACTACCGAATGGGGCAAAACACAGGGGTGGCTACTTGATGGGAGACAGTGGCAGCATTTCAAGAGGGCCTTATGACAGAGGAGACGCTTCAGCAAACAGACAGCAGCCCACAAAATCTGAAGATTATCACCAACGCAACATTGAGGTTTTGCGGGCAGGTGATATGCCAGATGACCCAACAGGGGAGCATCCCAAGTTGGCAGTGAAAGTAAGTAAGGAGAATGGAGTCAACAGTAAAAAAAAAAAAACCACTCAAATCACATGTTTTATGCCTTTATTATGGAGGAAGAGGAGAAACCCTATGTCACTTTGGATTGCACCTCTGCGCCACCACACAATGGCTCTTTGTGTTAAATACTCCGTTTTGTAGTGCCGGTACTATCATTTACTGAGATTGTGCCATTGACATTCAGGATCCTATAAGACACCTACAGCCCTGCTCAGGTCTTGCAGATTGAAGAGCTTCAGCTTCCTTAACTGGGTCTATCCGCCTGTAATGTGGTCTTCCTCTTTACCTATTGCCTTCTGCCTTTCCAAGCTATCTTGTATTTTCACATGAACCATGTCTTGTCATGGTATATTTAAAATAACACAGTCTCAGATTAGTTCTTGATGTCTAGGAAGAAGAGTTCAGGCATGACTTGGTCTCGGACTCATTTATTTGCCATTTTAGCAGTCTATGGTGTTCGTAAAGCACTGTATCTTCAGTGAATTTATTCTTTTCCTGTAACCTTACTTCACTTTCCATCATCATCAGAAATATGATGGCATGGACAATCCTAATTTCAGTATGTCTAAGATGAATGAAATGTTTTGTAGACACAAAAGCCAGATTGACTTGAATAAAACTTACAGTACTATAAATGTATATGATGTAGTGAGCTTTAGTGAGTTCAGTGGGACTTACACCCATATAAATATGTATAAAGCTGTAGCCTTCATTATTTGATTATTCTGATTCATCTTGTGTTTCAGAGCAATTTGTCTCCTGAAGAGCATTCAGAAAAAGAACAAGAAAAGAAAAATGAAGTCCACCCAGTGAGTTTGTGTAGGATTCATTTGCAATATTTTTTTCAGTCACTCTAGTAGTACAGATAGCATGCCTTTTCTTGAATTAACATAATGCATAGAGCTTATTTACTAATTGTAGGGGCCTATTATATTCATCATATTCAAATTAGAATATTGTTTGGTGACATATATCCTTCATTATGCCTCTGTAATTTTATTTTATGCTCTGGAAAGAGATGTCCTATATCTGCTTGCACACGCTCATTGCCCTGGTATGCTTGTAGACTTAATTCTGTTTTCAGCCATGAGTGCAGACGAAGGAATGTATACACCAGGAAAGAAGTAGCCTTATCTTGCAGTTTAGACTCCCAGAAACCTGAGCAAACTTGGCCGATTATCTAGAAGACCAAAAGTTGGAACCACTGCTTCTTAAACTGTGGGCCCCATCCCCTTAGCTCTGTAGGGGTCCTCAAAAAATTGGCAACAGTGAAAATTTTCTGAATGTCACCTAGTGGCTGTTCTACATATTTACACAAATCTGCTGTGCAATTTACAGTGGACTCTGGAAAAGATGTTTCAGATGTACTTCATAAAGAGGCAAATCAGACTGTTTAGCGAGCTTTGCAAATGCTGATTTATTATCCGCATATGTTTGATATTTATATTTATCGTCTATAACGATATACCTGAGGTCATGTAAAAAATTCTCAGGCCGCAAGGGGTCACTTCCCAATATTTACACTTTATTAAGTTGATTTATTGTTGGCAGAAGGGTGTTTCATCCAGAGGTTTTCCGCTTACAGCTGAGGAAATTTTGCAGAGGGGCAAAAAGATGGCTGCCGAGCCTCAGTCTTCTAAATGTCTGCCACTCACTTCAAAGCTAGCAGATCAAAGACAGATTAATGGCTCATGGGGGTGATCCTCCAATATTTTCTATACCTAAAAGATATTTTTTGCTAGTTTGGCACTGCGAATGGCTTTTGCCCTCATCACAAGATGTTGTGAGAGAGGATGCTTACTCTTTCCACATCCCCAAATTTCCTGAGACGAAAGGGGTTGCAAATGGAAAAATATAAGAAGCCTTGCCGTAGACAACAGTGCAAGTGCACTGGTGGAAACTCAGTCTCTGCAAACATTATCATCATCTCAGATCTAAAGTCAGTCCCAGATTTATCCATACTTAAAAGCAGATCCCCTGAAATAAATGGGAAGCATGCCTTGTGTTACATTTGTGGATTTATTTGCCTAAAATGGAATATTTTTTGCTTTTACATTGTCAAATATTGCTTGTTTTATAAATAATTTATTAAGCTAAGTATCTTCTTATAGACTCAACTGCATGCTAAACCGAGTGATGAGGCTCCTGAAAAAATAGAGGGAAAAGACACAGAGAAAAGTCTAGATGAAGGAAAAACTAGTGAAGTAGAGAAGTCTTGCCACACAGAAGAACCTGTAAAAGGCAACAGAGATGAAACAAAGTGTAACGTTCCTGAGGACAAAAGCATCAAAGATCCTCTGTCAAAAAGTATCAAGAGGAAAGGGAGTAGTTCGTGTGGCTTGGAAGAAGACCCAAAGACGATAACAGAAAGTTTAAGCTTTACTGTAAGTTGAACAGAGTCCATTCTTTTTTGTGTATTGAAGAAAGTGGAAGCCTAGCTTACCTCACTCTGGGTTTCCGGAGTTGGTGGAATTGCGCAATGGCGGTTCCTGGTTGTCAGCCTGCTGCAGCAGGATCAACAAAGCTCATGTTGAACATGGTTCTATCTTTTTTAGAAAAGAGTATCTGCATACAGTAGAGTCTCACTTATCCAACGTTCTGGATTATCCAACGCATTTTTGTAGTCAATGTTTTCAATATATCATGATATTTTGGTGCTAAATTCGTAAATACAGTAATTACTACATAGCATTAATGTGTAATGAACTACTTTTTCTGTCAAATTTGTTGTATAACATGATGTTTTAGTGCTTAATTTGTAAAATCATAATTTATTTTGATGTTTAATAGGCGTTTTCTTAATCTCTCCTTATTATCCAACATATTCACTTATCCAACATTCTGCCGGCCTGTTTATGTTGGATAAGTGAGACTCTACTGTAATTCTATGAGTGATTGTGGTAACATTCAACTGAAGTCTGTGAATGCTGCCTTCTCTTGATTTTGGAAAGTTCAGTAATTACAGCTACATTGGTTTTAAAAATTAGGGTGCCATATTTTGTGATATCTGGAGGTTATATCGGTTCTGATTTCTCCTGCACTTTAAGGATCTTTTTGTTTTTAATGAATTCTAACAGAAAAATCCACACACTGGGTTGGGTATGGGCTCTGACATTCAGGTAAATTTTGAGTAGAGGCAATTAGAGAAAATAATTGGATTAAAAACGTTGAACGTGACAGTATTGCAGCTGCATCAAACTCCTGCCTTTTTTTTGCATATTTGGGGGGGGGGGCGGAATCTAGTGCTGTAGTTCATATTGGAAGTCAGTTGATTGGATCCTGATTTTAGGTATTTATAGCTGACATTCCAGCCCTCTAAAATGGTACATGGAAGTGAAGGAATTCTCTTCTGTATCTAGCCCACTTGCCATTGTTTTTCCTCAATGTTACTGCAAAAATACCAGGGTCCTGGATTTATCTATTTAAGTCCTTTACTTGGGGAAAGAGAAAATTACAATAGGAAACTCATTTGAAAGATGTTAGGGTTTGCAAATCCATCTGGCAAAGAAGCTTTTACAACATTTAAATCTTCTCATTACAGGAACAAAGCCAGAGGAACACTGCTTCCTGATAGACCTCCATTTTTTACATTTTTTTAAATGTGTCTGCTTTTAAAAGTGTAAAATGCAACCATTCTTCAATCCAGTAAATGCTTTACTTTGTCGCTTATTGTTATCTCCAGGATCTTCTTACATATTAGGTTTTAAAAGGCATGTTTTCTACAACAACTAAATTATGTTACTTGATATTTGATTTCATACCACAGTTTCAACAGATTTTTAAAACATATTCTTGGACAACTGATTTCACATTTCAAGTATAGAATTATCTTCTATACATTTTTGTATTTGCAATTAATCAGCAACATAAAAATGTCAACAAATGGAACCTATATCATTTGTTGTATGTTTTATAACTGTCCCCAAGAAATATAATTTAGTTGTAGCAGGGGGTTGATTCCTGTTTCTACCTCATGATATAAGGGTTGTTTCTAATGTGTCATATTTTTGCTTGAGCACAGGCTTGAAGACCCAGTGCCCTGGAAATGAAGTTAAAACTTTTTAAATCCTGCCCCCACTGGTAAGAAATAGTAAATCAAGATCCA